>NC_088132.1:23168677-23804614 GCF_036370855.1 Dromaius novaehollandiae
AATTGGTTACAGAAGCTCACAAACAAATCCTTCTTTCTCTTTAAGGTTACTTAATTTTGTGTCAACAAGGAGATTTAGGGGCAGAAAGGTCAAGAAACATTGTTCCAATGGTAATTTCCACTTTCCTCTTTCTCAGAATATCAACCTGTTCTAGAGCCATGTCGCCCCTCTCCACCCAATCACTGACTTTCTCTTTCAGTCTCAGACATCTTTTTTTTTTTTTTTTTTTTTTTTTTTTTTTTTACTTTTTTAAAGCACAGAGAGACATGGCATCCATCTGAAGGAAGGAAGAAATGCTACAGATTAGGCCACTGAAAATTTAGCAACAGATACTGCTACATCAGTCTCCTGCCTCACAATATCACAAAGTTACTACTACCACCTGTAAAATGTAAACCTTCAGAGGTTCTCGTCCACACCGGGAAGTTACACTGTGTTCTCTCACACAGTGTGTTAGAGCTCTTATTGATAGCCAGCTGACATGACTTTTCACAAAACTGCCTTTCCCTGTGTTAAATGGTAACTCTTGCTTAGTATTGTTCTGGATAACATGTGCTAAATCACACTGCCATTCCCTAAGGTGTAACCCTTGGAAAGGATTCTGGAAAATATTTTTGTATTGCCTGATTGGTTTATTGACTGGAAATTCAACTGTGACATCTCCTATACAAAAATCATCACTTGTTCAGTGAAGCACAATGCAAAATTACGGGAGGTGCAGATAAAATAAATAATAGATGGCAGATTCCCATCTAGCGACATTTGCAAAGTCACCATATGTATTGAAGGGAAGAAAAAAAATAATACAAGTGAGAAAGAAATTTTAAAACAAAGAGAAAGATTTGCCCTTGAAGAACTGAAAACACAGATGTACTAATTATTTTTTCATTCTATTAATAAAAAAATTTATTTTAGGTTGGTGTGCAGAAAATACATTAATACCATTTTCTAGGCTAGTTTATTGTTCTCCCATTCCTGTTTACCTTATCACAATCGCCATTCTTTATTTGTTTGTCAGATTTATTTTGCTTTATTGGACTCTTGACTTCTAAAATCTGGAAAAGAAAGAAAATTCTTAAATACATTTTTGGATACAATTGCTTAAGAAAAGTCCTACTGTCACTTAAAAACAAGAGGAATATAGAAAAACAAACTCAGAACTGGTCTTTTACATTCTTTAATCCATACAATCAACCTGTATCTTTTCAGAAAAAGCAACTTGCAACAGAAAACACTGAATTGCTGGAATAAGATGATACTGACGTTATTGCTCCTTAAAGGAATTACTGTCATGTCATTTTAAAGCCTTCTTGACACTATTTTTTGTGTGTGTCCTTTGCATGCTAATAGGATAAGAGGTCTAATTTCGCAGACAAAAAATGATGCTGAGGTACTACTGTTCAGTGCCTCTGAAGTGCCATCTGTGTTTTTCTCCCGTTTTCTTTTTCAGTGCTGCCTCTTTTTTGAAGAGTAGAGATTCCAAAACTTACATGATTACATGGGCTATAACTGCAAAAGAATGCTTGACAAAAAGCAATAATTTGTCTTGTACTTATATCGTACCATTCCTTCAGTGCAATACAAAGCCATTTACTACAACATATACAAACCAGGAATGCTTCATCCAGTACTGAAGCACAGTTGAGAAGAGCACGTCAATAATCAGCAGAACACCATGCTTAATATGAAAATCTCAGGATTCAAGTGAGGAATGTTTCAGAGAAGCAGAGAATTCTTGTTTGTTACTTTGATTTTTTCCCCTCACACATAGAAACATTTTTTTGAAGCTAGAAGTACAACTAAAAAAGCACCATGTCACTCCTAACCTGGAGTATAGTCAGCTCTTCTGAAAAACAAAGGAAAATAAATCATCACAGATGATGAAGACTTTGTTTTATGCGCCACTGTAAATAAGACTGGTATCAATAGCACAATTTTCCCTAAAACGATCCTGGACAGTCACAACACAGTACAAAACTCAACAAGGAAAACCATGGAAATGAAGGCCTGTAAGGACAACTCTTCTGGGCTACCATGAAGCCTCACTGACAGCTTTCTGTAAGTTCCTTTCAATGTCTTCTAGTTCCCTAGTATAATTTACTAAAACTACATATACGCTCCCCAGGGTGATCAGCATGGTAACAATGCATGAGGCAGGTAGACAGCTACCTTCTTGTATAGAGAAAGTGACTGCAGATCTGAATTAATCCTACCTAAGCATTTGCTTAGCCAAGAGTGACGCATAGCCAGAAAGCAAAACATGATACTTCTCTGAAGAAAAATGCCAGTTCTTACATTCAACACCCCTGGGATTATCGCAGTCTGAACCAGTTAAAAGAGACATCTTGTCTTGATAAAATTGATCTCTGAGTAAGAATTCAGTACCTTTTAGATGCTTTACTTGCTTTTAAAGGAAGAAAATTCTTAGTAAGCTGTAAGCTGTATTTTTTTGACACCTACTTGTCCTAAAATTTAAAGTCATTTTCAAACAGAACCTTAATGAGGACACAGTATACTTGAAAAAGTCGCTTCCTTGCAGTGCTCTTGATGTGTGATTGAAATCAAACATCTCAAGCACTCTTGTTTAGAGGAGATATGGCACTAATCATATCAGTGGAAGCTTATGGAAGCACTGACATCAACTCCATCTTAGCCATTTCAGGCTGCAAATGGACTTAGCCCAATTTCATAAATCAAAAACTTCATTCTAGCAAGCAGCACTCTGCTAGCAAGCACAGCTTCCCCAAATTTCCAATTTTCACTTCAATTATGAAAACACAAGCAGGCAGTGAGACGTTTATGTTTAGCTGGCTCATTGCTATTGTTTGCAGTGTCTAAACATGCAGGCAGGCTTTCTGTTAGGTCACTGAAGCAAAAAGGAACGTGAAAAATGTGACCAAGTGGGCTGCCGCTTGTTGAGACTTACAGGTCCAGTTACATTGCCTCTGCAGAAGTAAATGCCTTCATTAAACAACAAGCCGTAGATGGATGCTTCATTCTCCCTGTGTTTATGTCTCCAATAAATGTAACATTCTGTATCTTTACAATTTGAATTTTTTCTAGAAAGAGTCTCTCTGTAAAACTTGAAACTTACATGTAAATCAACTCAGAAAAGCCTGCAGGGTTTCTGCTGGATACCACAAATGCTTCCTGGATATGGAATCTCCTTTTTCTTTATGTTCATAAAAACTGTTGTGTGCATAGTCTATTCCTGAGATGTTTTTTCCCCAGTGTGTATTTGAATTTAACTGACATGAATAATAATGTTTTGCTTTTGCACTATGAGTAAACTTGTATATTATTGGAAAAAACAATGAAACGTAAATTATTTTTGCCGGAGAACTGAAACAGATATCCCCTCCCAGGGGAGGGGCTCATCTGTAAGACTCAACTCCTCATTTAAACCACAAACTTCTGTTAATACAAGTAAATGCTATTTTAACTACATCACTACTGTAAACAGCCATTTATTCTCATATTGATTTCAGTAAACTACATGATGGTCTTGTGTGTGGTCTAGCTGACCCTGAGAGTCAGTTGTGGCTCCCTAAAATAAGTGGCAAATTATGTATTTCATAAATAATGAAAATAATTGTTTTAAGAATATCAGCTTTTACATTTGTTAGAGACCCATACTTTTTAGTTGCCTAGGTAAGAGGTAAACTCCTAAAGTCTAATTTTCATTTGTCCCCAGCTTATTTTGTAGCTGTAAGTTATTTCATTTATTTTTCTGGAAAACAGAACCACCCTACTTTCCCATCTAAAAATAAAACAAAAATTAGCTGTTATTGATATGGAACAAGTACTCTTTCTGATAGTGAAGTAAAACCTATTGTATCTTCTAGATAAATACTGGAAGGGAGGGTAAAACACCATTTAATAGACTCCTGAGAATGAACCCATTGATGTGAATTGTGTCTACTACAAATAAATCCCAAGAAGTGCATCAATTGTATGACTGATGCTGTAAAGCCAGTTTATAATGTTTACCTTACAAAGTTAATTCAACAGAGGGGACACATTCCTTAAAATACTGATGAAAACATTAATTTGCTTTACAGTATTTATTTAATCAGACACTTTTCCATCTTCTGAAAAAAAGTCCTAATGTCAGTTTACAGGCTAAGTAATTGCACTGAAGTAATCAGAATGTTACACCAGCTCCCCAGCAGCAAGCACGTTCCTACGTCAGGCTTATATTTATGAATTCTGACTTTACCTGGTTGTTGTTCGTTTTCAATAAAGGTGGTGTTGGTTCATGATGTAGTGATAAAGAAGCTGAACTACTGTCACTGTCACTGCCGTCGCTCAGACTAACCCTGTGGAGAAATACAGCCAAGAACTTAGACATCCAGACAAAGGCCTGCTGGCAGGGGTGAGCCTAGCTCACACTTCGAAGTAGGATACTAAGGATTACTCTTTGCTAAGTAAGCCATCATTAATCAAAGCAACTTGGAAAACTGCTGCTCAGTAGTGGAGAGGCATCAGAGTGGAGCTGCACTCTGGAAAAGGCATGTAGAGCCATGTGTAGCACAGAGAGTAAGACTAGCTGCCTTCACTTGGTTGACATTACACTGTCCAGTTAACAGCAGCTAACATTACAGAAATGATTAAACTGTTAGAAAGTTACACTGCTGTTTCCACAGTCCCTGGAGTGAGGCTGTCGCTGTTCATAGCCATCTGGAAGGAGGAACATGCGTTTCATAGAGATACTTCTCTGCTCTTCCAAAATCTTTTTAAAATCTGTACTTCCTGCTTGGACAAGTGCTTGACTGAAAAGTCATCTTAAAAACTTCATCATAAATAACACACCTTTTCCTGGTTACAATTAAAAAAATTCAGCATCTCAGAAGGGCCATGTGCAAAAGCTCAGATCCTTATCAGTATCACTTTCCGTTTACTTAGGAGCAACAGGGAATATTTACTTGTTGGAAGAAAAAAAACAAAACGAGTTACTGAGGATAAAAGCAAGGCAGAGAAAGATTAGCCGTAAGTTTTATAAAAAACTGAAACAAAATCTCTACATTTAGAGACAGGTTGAGCCTAAAATCATCCTTTATAGGATCACTGACATTTTAACAAATGCTCGAACTGCTAGTCGTCTTGGTCTTTTTTCCTTTGATTCCAGCTGCTAAAGTGCATTAGGGAAACAGCTGACATTCATTAATAGTTTCCTATTACCTTTCCACTTAAGCAGTTGCTGACATTGGCACTCGGGTGTCATGAGCTCACAAAGGTTAGAAACAAGCAGAACCCCATGGATCAGATAAAGGACCCACTATGAAAAGGTTTGAGAAAGTCTGTGTTTCAGGTTTTCCATAACTTTCAACAACATTCAAACACAGCTTCAAACTGCCTGAAGAACAGCTGAATTTTGAAATGCCCTATTAAGGCTGCAATTAGGAAACAGAATGTTTAAAACTATAATTTCTGTGACTGATGCTTGCTTGGCCTTCTCTTCTAGTTCCTTCTCTACTAGTTCCTGAAGTCACAATGGCATGAGACCAAGGTAAGTCAGACGAACACACTATAACACCACTGTAACAATGAGGTTTAGCATACAAATAGCTTGCATTGGGAATGCCTAGGTCCCCCAGTTTTCAGAAAAGGCACTTTTATATGTATACTTTTTAGAAACGGGGTCTGATTTCTCTGGCTGTTTGTTTCTCAGCACTGTGTGAGAACATTAAACCCCATCTACTTACTAGCAGGCACAACATCTTGGCCATCAGGCTATTTGCCATCCTAAGAGACTCACCTGCGACTTCTGTTTCCTCCACGTGTATTTACAGGTCTCTCCAACTCAGAATCATTGTCACTCTCATCTGCTTCATCTGATTCATCTTCATTATCATCTGAATGCAGATCTTTCATTATAGACCGCAATGGACCTGTGCAACAGAAACAATAAAATACACACAAACTAAGCTCACTTTGCAGTGTTCAAGACAAATCACCAAGCTTCACAGATGTTAAAAAGTACCCTCCCAACATAGTATTGGGAGGGGAGAGTCTTAAACGTTAAAAAATGAAGTAATGCACTGGGGGCTTTTGCTGCAGGCACTTATCCATAAATCATTTACTCACATGAGCAGCTCTGTCAACTTTAATAGACTTACTCATGACAACGAAGTGACTCACATGTTCAAGTGTTTTCAGGATTGGCCCCCTGAAAAACAGCTGAAGTACGTAAAATATTTTTGTGCCAAATATTCCCTGTGCATGTTTTAATTTAGGAAAAATTGAGTGTTTCTATACTACTAATAGAAGTAAGATTCTTTTACTTTGACAGGCTTTAACATTTCTTGCTTTCTAAAAGGATATTTATATGCCAGTAAAGATCGACTGGGACATATTGGTAATAGTACATTTGTTAGGTTAATCCACATATTGAAAAACAAAGTCTAATAAGTTATTCTGATTGTAACTTCTGGCCAAGGCAGTCTTCGTCTGCCTGTTTTTGATCTATTTAGATTTAGCTGTTCTGCTTATTTCAAGGTCAATTTCAGGTCAAATAGGCATTTTGGCAGTGTTCATATGTAAAAAGTATGTCAATTCCATGGAATGTCATCCTATCTTTTTTCTTGAATTAATATAAGATATGAAGCTTGACTTGCCCATAAAACTGTATTCAATTCAGTTTAGGATTCTGGTTTGATATTATTCAATTTACTTTGGTTTAAAAGGTAGTTACAGAAAAAGCAGCATGTTTAACATATCTGTAACATGTAAAACAATACAGTTGCTTAAAAGAAGAATGGGCAAAAGCAGCTTAGAAGAGTGAAGTAAGCAAGAAGGATGCCACAGGACGTTTAATTCTGAAGTATACCACAACTGAGAACATAAGAAGCAACATGCAAAAGCAAGTGATGGCTACAGAAACAGTGATTACTATTAGGGTTCTGTAATTCCTTCAGTTCAGGAAACTCAAAGTACTAACACTAATGGAATAAGCCTCAGAGTGCTCTTCAAAGGGAAGCAAACCTTGCAACTTCTTTGCTTATGGGGAAACAGTCCAGGAGTGTCATCCCTAGTCATAGCCAGAATAGAAGCTAGATCTCTCTCCATTAGGACCATACTCCTAAAAGTGCAACTATTCCCTTCATGGAAGGAAGGGTTGGTTAGGTGGATCAATTCAGATCTAGAGAGGCTCAGGTCACAGGCCTTTTGACCAGTTTTCAGTGAATGACTTACTACTAATGCTGCGCAAGACCTCTGTTAAGGTGGCGCAGTTCTATCAGCGGGTTCTTTTCTCTATCTGCACATCTTAAAGGTGACTTGGAATAAGCCCAGATGGTGCTGCTGGGCAAATTCCTGGTGGACCAGACACCTGCATAGGCCATAAGGAAAGGTGAGTCATGCAGAAGTACTTCTTGTCCACACAACCACTGCTGATCAGCTAAAGCAGTAGCAACTGATCTGCCCTCCTTTTTCTGGTACTTTTGGGGTCTCAGACAATGCTCAGCTATTTCCAAATGGTAACCTACAGTTTGACTGAGTATCTAACCCTTGCCCCTCAGAAAATGGCTTCCTCCTTGTCTTTTAATAGGAGCGGTAATGAACTAATTCCCTTTGAAGCAAAAGGGGAGAGGACACCCTCAGCAGCATCAGCACAGGGATGAAAGAAGAATTTGCCTATTCTGATCTTTTGGAATATGCTCTCACTGGCCAGCTTGACCATCGGGATGCGCAGAGAACAAAAGACAAGGCACAGGGAGCTAAACAAATGGAGGTACGAAGTTAGAAAAGAGAATTAAAATGGAAATACAAGGAGGAAGAGTCCATGGCTGAAAAGGGATAAAAGGAAGGAACAGAAGAATATTCACAAGGGCTAGCTTTAGCCTAGAAAGGCTAATCCCCTGACACTCTTTGTAAGTCACAAGAGACACAGAGAGGTTACCTTACAGGGCAAAGATACTAACAACCACTCTCAAACTCCTACTGAAGGCAGTTGTCCTTCTCTGTCTCTACTGAGACTACAGAAGTCTTGCCCCACACATTAGGCTGAAGTCAGCTTTTGAGAAGACTTTCCTCCCCACAAACCATGAGGAGGAAGAGATTGAGAGAAAAGACCAGATGAAAGACTGAGGAAAGGAAGTGTTATTCAAGAAATGAAACTAAATGGGAAAAGAACAAAGGAAAAGGACAGTGGCATGGCAGGCAAGAATAAACAAAAACTAATTTTCTAATGAAATGTAGTATAACATATGAATACCCAGTCTTGCAACACATACCAAAACATTAAACCTGATAGCTTTTTTGACAGTGGATTGCAAGCTACTCTAAACATCAGACCTTGATTTGCTTTTATTTTTAAATAGAAAGAAAACCAGTATACACTCCTCATGCTCCCCACACAGCCTGCTTTCCCAGATTTGAGCTAACTCTTTTCACTTGCCTGCTTCTTTTTTTCCAAGTATTGCAGAGGGTCATTTTATCTCCTAATACTAGGGCAATGAGATAGCCCCATCTTTAGCAGATGGCTGGCTTATTCCTCTTAGAGGAAAAGGAACATGGACTCCTGATGCACTGACAACACCATAGGCACCAAACAACCTGTCATTCAGACATGTTTTCACTGAACATGGGACCAGGTCTGAGACCCTGAACAGGCACTTCGTATCCAGCTAGCTAACTTTTAATCAGCGTTTCTTAACAATCAGTAAAGCATGAATTTTTATGTCTTTGTCTCTAGCATTGATAGCCATGTTACTGTTAATCTTCTATTCCTTACTAACATTTAATTAAAAACCTCCATGACAATTCCTTTAAGGGTTTGAGAAGTTATTTGTTATCTCCTGAAGGGTCAGAGAAGTTCAGGAGACACCAAAAACTTGCTGTTGCCCAAGAGCAAATGTTCTTAGCAAAGATACAGGGGAAAAAAACACAGAGGAAGCTCTGAGGGCAAAAGGACTTGACAAACCTTACATTAGCCCAATGCTTATACATAAAGAGGTAAGCAAAAGTTTGTGCTGTGGTGCTTCTGACACTTGAGTGAACACTGGATTTTGAATGTGAAGGAAGAAGAGCCCTTGCAAGTAACTTTTATTTAGGGCATAAAGCATGAGTTCTGACCAGGGCACAATATTGTGATATACATACCACAGAATGCCTTGTGCTTCATCCCATACTATATAAAAATGCATACACTTGGCAGCACATTAAGTTAACTGGGAAAGCAGAAATTGCTATTTATTGCAGCAAGAAAGAGGACAAGTATATGCCACTTGCATTTCAAAGTTGTTCATGTCAGAGCAAAAACCTCCCATCTATTCTTAAGAACGTTCAGAACTGGAAGACAGTCTGTGACATGCTCATTTATGGCCGAGGAGAGACGAATGGATCCAGTCTGGATATTAGATATCTGGATATAGAAGAAAACATTAAATCGCTTGGTTTTCTCCCAAAGTAAGGTAACAGAAACAAGAAGGGGCATCCAAATCTTTTGGCTTGTAACAGGCAGCTCACATCACAAATGAGGTTTTCATGAATACAGAAATGGGCAAGAAGGGGTTTTGTTCAGCCTTAGTTATAAATCAAACTCCTGAAGCCAGTCACGAACAACAGTCATGCTGCTCCTGTTTTCCTAATTTAAAGAGGTGCAACAACTGGAACAATGCTGTTGGAATACAGAAGAAAATCATTGCCAATCACTTCCAGAAAGGCAGTGTGACAGATATACATCATATTTAGATCTTTTAAAAACCAAACCATCTGTGTGAGGTCCTAATCCATTTACATAATCTTAAAAGCAAGACTATCTTTGGAGAATATAAACGGATAAAACAAATGCAGTATTAATTAGTCAAAAGCTACTTTTTTAATGCTTCCTGGTTTAAAGAAGAAAACAAAAACTGATTAAGAACGTATCAGTCATACAGTCTCATAAAGTCAGGGAACAAGGCCAAATAGGAACTAAGTAGTTTAATAGCTCATGTAGAATGAATCTCAACTGATTTACAGAAAACCTGCTTTGGCAGGCTCTCTGAGAAGAAACTTCTATTTTGTTACTAAGTTCTGAGTAGACCATAATTATTAGCCAGAAAGCCAAAATGTAAACTTAATACCAACCTAAAGTCTAACCATCTTTTTCTCCCACCATATTTCTAACATAAATACAGTATGCTCTTAAAACTTCTCTATAATACAGACCCCCAGCTTTGACTTGCTAGGTTTCTTCCAGTTCACGTAGAATTCACTGGCCTTGGACCCAAATACCACAAACTTCGAGATCATTGCTCTTTGAAGCGGTCCATAAACAGACATCCTTGTACTCCCCATGAGTGCCAGGCCAACCTGAGCGGGGCTCCAGACAGCAGCCACGTGCCATGCTCCTTAATCCCACAAAATGACAGCCTCAAAAATGAAAGCTCTTTTGGGTCTAGCATCTGCTAAGCAACTGGCACATATTTGCTGCCTCAAAACAAGCAGCCTTCATGCCCTTTTCCCAGCTACACATCTTCTCCCCTTCTATTTTGCACTTATGGTTACATCTGTAAACACTTGAGGAAAAGTGTGTAAAGTGAAATAGTAGCTAGTTCAGGCTGTGAAAGCAGCAGGAAAGTGGTGATGAGATGCCATCAATTAGTTTTTGTTGGCCCCTTCATTTTATATGTTGTTTTCAATTTCTTTGGTTTGTTAGTACCTTGTTGTCTGCTGTTCTGAGATGGTGTAAAACTGGAGCTGGAACTGGAGCTGGAACTGGCAGGACTGGGCTGTTCAGACTTAAAAGAAAAAACAAAAATAAATAGCATTGTAATAAATGCTTGCACCCAAAACTGTATTTTAAGAGAAAGCTATTGTCTTAGGCATTTTGTCAAAAAAACAAAACAAAAAGCCTGCTGAACGGAATGATACTCAGAGATCTTTATTTCAGGTGTTGGCGAGCCAAACAGTGGACAAATTGCCAAGCCCACAACACACATACACACAACCTCTTGTCACATACAGCACTTTCCTAAAGTCAGTATGCTACACAAAAAGCTATCAATGCCTTGTTTCTAAGGCTATACAAGATGTGGGCCTAAATAAGTTTACATAAAATGGACCAAAGGCTATACTGCAGCCTTGGCTTACTGTAGTTGCAACATTTTCCTAATTAATCCTAGTTCAGTAGAATCTAAGAAGAGGGAAAGACCTGAGTAGACCAAGCTAAATGCCTTAAAATCCTCCAAATATTTCTTTCTTCCTACTGAAAGAATTAGTATTAAGGAGCGGATTTAAAAAATATTTTTCTGCTCTTACTGGATTTCCCTCTGTTATGACACTTTCTGTACATCTTCAGGCCCTACACAAGAGTGACTGAACGGAAATGATTGCATTATCATACAAGGAAATTATTCTGAACCCACAGATTTCAAAATCTTTAAAATAGAATTGTTAAAATTAGTTTACATTACTTACTAAACAGTTCTACACATTGGTTTTTCACTGTTACTCAAGGAGGATACATTTCTCTATGAAAGTCTATAGAGCTACTGAGAAAGCCCTACTATTTTATGTAAATACAATTCTGTGTATTTTTTCTCATTGTGCTTATGCATTTTGAGGCTTGTCCTGAGAATTACTATCTCCTGCTGCCGTATTGCATATTTGTGTCTATATACTTTTTTTGTGGCTTCTTAGGCTTGGTGGCTTAAAGTGTGGGTGCTGGTAAGCATATGCACACAAACGTGTATATGAGACAAGGAACGAATCTTTTGCATAGTTATAGGAAATGCTAATAAGGAAACATAAAATGAGAAAAATTGTCTACACAGATGGGATGGTGAAAATTGGGGTAGGGAGTAATGATCTAAAATCTGCTATTAAAAAGAAAATCTGCTTGATCTTTACACTTTATACAACTGCTTTACTGTAAAATGTTATCCAGGCTAATGGAAATTTCCTGACTCTCCTTGGCTATAAAATTTCCCTTGTGATTAAGCTGCTACTAAATCCTTGTCAAGAGCAATAGCAGTAATATCGAGCCACTGTAAAGCTCAGAGCTAACTTGCCCAAAAGTTGCCTTGTCTCCACAAATCAATCTATTGTTGCCCTTCATAATAAGAAGGCAGATTTACAGCCTTTTACCGCCTTTTTCTCACAATGGAAAGATGCGTATTTGGGCAAAAGAACGTTTCACTTTTTCTGAGGATGTCTGAGGAAAAACAAAACAAAACAAAACAAAACCCTTTAACATCTGCTCTACTCAAATGAACACCAATTCTAGTTCTTACAGACAACCGTCAACCCCCCCTCCCTCCCCAAGCCCAACCCCTCTCTCAAAAAAAACCTCTGGGCTTGACTGTAGAGGTATAGTAACTTGTTTACATGTGAATCAACTCTGTGCAAGAAACCTCCAGCCAAACAACCAGCAAAACCCCTATTTGAGTACCAAACAGAATTCTTACAGTAATGTATCACAGGATCAGACCTTTTTGAAAGATACTCCAGCATCACTTTACACTATTCCAAAAAGCAAGAAATTGTGTAAAAAAATTTTTCTCACAGCAACTTCTGCAAAACCATAGGAAAAGTAAGATTTTTAGCTGTAAAATAAGTACGGTGACACAAAACAGACTGTACTGATAAAGAAGAGTCAATGCAAACTGTAAAGGCATCACCATTCTGGAAACTAATTTCAGTCTTTTGCTTCAGGTTACTCTTAAACATCTGGTTAATCTGTCACTTTCCTTTTTGTAGCAAAATAGTTAGCTGACAACTGGTTTCTTCAGATTTCCATTAACTTTATTTTTCCTTTATACTTTATTAATTTCCACATGAACTGAAATTTATGGAAAATCCATTGTACATTCTGATATTCCATTAAAAACCACCAAACACAAAAAGGCTATTAATAGTTAATTTAAAATACTTGAACTGCTAAAACTCTCGTGTGTCTTTCTTCCCCTGCCCTCCTCCTCCCCCCTACCCCCTCCATTGCAGACATGCAGAGATATTTGACATTATTAAAACTTCACTGCTTACATTTTGGACCAGTTTGCTAGAAATGACAAATATAAAAAGGCCTCGTCTTATTCATATTATCAGGTGTACAAGTGCCAATGGAACTCCTCAGTGTCAAAATTTTCTCCAAGCATTAACTGTTTGCGAGATAAGATCACAAGAAGGAATAGCTATGAACATATATAAAGTTATACCTTCCTGATAAAATTTTACTCTGCTTTAGCAAAATTATTTTGAAAAGCCACATTAAGAAATCCCAGTGAAGCAGACATCCACATCCTTTTAGAAAGGGTTCTCAATGACACCTGGAAACCATTTACATTATTTGCTTCAACTGCCCTATCTGAAAATTTATTCCAAGAAATACAGACTAGAGTAATTTTAAAAAGTATTAACTACTGGAAATTAAACTTAGCTTTTTCTGTTATGAGAAGTGGGTGAGAACATGCACAGAAGAAAGCAGAAACAGCTGCTTTTAACATAAGAAGGAACATTATTAACAGAAAAGGCTTGCATTTTAGAAGAAACTAAAAATATGCCTCGTATATATGAATATGGATTAGTAAGTGCCTACAGGGTTGACACTTCTTGTTACCAGAGGCCATCTTTTGTCACTTAGGCAATGCTTTTCGACAATTTTACAGGCTGTTATCCCAAGGACTTTGGTATTTATGGCTTTATTCACTTGGGCTTTCTGCTCTTATCCACTGGTTACTAATGACCAAATAGATTTTTTTTTTTAATGGGTCTGAAATTAGCTGAAGGATGTCCTTCAACAATAGAAGCTTAAGACAGTACTAGCAAAAAGCTCCTCTCGTGTCCTTTTCCCATTTTACTAGTTTTCTCTTACTGCAGACAAGCTAATGAGAGTTTAGACCCAAATGGTTTGTTAGTGCAATGACCCGATATGATTTATTGCATTCTTAGACAGTCTATTCCATTTTACTGCTCTCACACTGATGCACAGGAGACACTGGCTTCTTTATTAGGGTTGGTTAAGAGATTCTGTGTTTTGAAACTGCTCAGCAAGAAGAGGGGCCTTTTTTTTGGCTCCTGCTTTCCCTGAAAAAGTACCTTTTTGATCAGCTCTAAATGACTTGGCCTCTATCAATTCCAAACTTTTTATTTTGTTTTTACAAGTAGTACATGAATTTTTTTGTACTACTTTTGTACAAACAATATTCAGGCAAACTAACCTGCTTATGACATGACATATCACAGGGCCATTTCTGTAATATTTCGTAATTGTTTGGATTCATATAACTACTTCCAAAAATAAAAAAATCATTTAACGGTCCTTATTTATATTAAAAAAATAGAAAACATCTGTATGTAGGTGACAACTGCTTTTCTTGCCTTCCCCTGAATTGTTTTTAAAGGAAGTTTATATATTGTTCCCTCAAATAAAACTAAAATGCTGCAGTAATGTTCCGCTTCGTATCAGCTAGTCTACATATTTCCTATTTTTATGCCCAACAGTCCACAGATTTCTGTTTTCACTGTGCTATAAATGCTGATAAGTCTATCAACTTAAAACTGCTAAGAGTTAAGTACTACTACCAGTTGCCCCAGGATAAGCCTTCTTCTCTTGTCCTGTACTTATAACTTCTACGGCTGCCTCATGTGCCCTGTCACCTACCACCGCCTCAGGTTTTAGTAGAATACCCAATCTATCTATAGCTCAAAGGACAGGAAAACCTCATCTCTACCAAGCATCCATGTCTGCCATGGATAAGGGAAGACACTGTTTGCATTTCCATAATGCCATAAGCCTGAATCAAGCTGGCTGTGCCCTGCCTCATTTCTAAACCACCACATCTCCTGTCAAGCAGCTACCTCAGAAATTAACTTCTGAGGTGGGATAAAATAATTCCATTTTAACCATTCACAAAAGTTAGCTTATGGATTGCAAGCTCATCGGTGAGATAGAAGAAGAGAGGGACCAAAAGGGAATTGGAATTAATTCTTTTCTTACAGAAGTAGAACTATTTATTCACAACTGTGACATTTACAGAACTAAGAGTTATTTAAAATAGTAATTTAAAATTAAGGAGCTGTAAAATTTAAACAGGAAATGTCAAATGATTGATTTTTGGGAGGAAGGGGATGTAAAACTAAAGTAGAAGTTGTTCAGTTGCTAAATGTGTTGTACACTAGCTTCTATTGCATCTGGCTGTATAATTTCTTTAACAAATAACCTCTTCCTCATCAATAATACAGAAGTCCTGTCTGAAAGATGACTATAAATGATGAGGGCAGCTAATTGCATCAATAGCTAAGGTCACTTTCTCTGCTAAAGGACTGGTTTAATAGATACCATGTCCTCTAAAATCTATGCATCTGCATGCATTTGCATTTAGGAACATGTACTTTATAATTAAGTTGAATCTGTACCCACTACTTGAGCAAGGTACTGCTGCTCCAGTAAGCCCAGCTCATCTCTGGCTTAAAGGAAGCTCAAAATAAATGTAGTCCTGACTATGCTATTCTAGAGACATTATGCCTTTAGTTAACATTATATTCTACCACCAAAGCATAACATAACATCTCTGCTTCTAAGTGCTGTGCAGCTCTTAACAGGTATCGACCCAATCTACCATCTTGTGAAAAGCTCAGCCATGTCTGGGAGAGTGATATTATAAGGGGATAGATACACTGGCACGAACAAACCATGTTAGAATATGTGGTCCAGGAGTCAGAGGCATTGATCCATGCATAACCCCCACCCCCCATGCATTAAAAAAAACCCCACGCATTAAAAAAAAAAGCATAAAAAAAACACTAGTTGGTTGTAAGGTGACATAAAGAACACTTCTGAGAGCTTTTCAGTGATATTTGATTTTTCATGTTTTACAGTATCTGTATGTGTTATATTCTCCCCATGAGTTCTGACATGTATTTACCTTAAAAGAAAAAAATCCAGTAACTTCAGAACCCCATGACTCTAGAAACAGAAACGTAAAGAGAAGCACAAACTTTAGCAAAAGTCCCCCAGGAGTGAGAACTCCTTCTGTCACTATAAAGATTTATTATTAATGCGGTAAAACGTGACTCAGTATATAGAACGGACACATTCAGTGAAAAGGCTAAATGCAAGCACTGCAATTGCTCTAGCCACTAATATGTAAGGAATCTAAAACACATCCTTAATTTAACAATTAGCATCCAGAAAAGACCTTAAACCAAACACTGTAGCTATTTGGTCTGAACAACTGCACTGGATGAAGCAGGATTTTTTTCAAAAATGGTAGGAAATGTACAAAACATCCTACAGGTAGCTAAGTGATTAGAATTATTATGAGCTGAAGGACAACAGCTAGGTATCTCTGGGCCCCAACCACATACCGAGATAAACGGCAGGGGAAGGGAAGGGGAAAGTAGAAGAATACAGTAGAGGAATATTTTATTTATCCAAGTGTCAGTATGCATATCATTTGTGCTCCTGAGTTCAGCATTTACCTGAAAACACCCAAAGACTGACTAATCTGGAGAAGGGCAGGGAAGGACAACCCCCACAACCCCAAAAGCAACAACTCAAGCTGTGTTCTCCAAATACAGAGGTCTACAAACACGCATGTCAGAAACCTCAGTTTTCTGTAGGATCGTTGGTCTTCCCAGAAGCCTCAAGCTATTTTAGCAGTATAAAGACAGTATATTCAGCAATCTCTTTAGCCTTGCCTGCACCTTCAGTGAGTCCTCCATACTCCTATTTTCTCCTTCTGCATTTTTTTTTCTCTTTCAAAACCATTACTTGCTTTAGACTAATGCTAAGGGGAGACATTACTGCTATCTACAACTACCTAGTGGGAGGATACAGAGCAGACCAAACCAGACTCTTCTTGGCAGTACACAAAGATAGGACAAGAGGCAATGGGCACAAGTTTGAAAACAGGAACCCCTGAAGACATACTAGGGAAAAAAAAGTTTTAGCATGAGGGTGGACAAATAGTGCAACAGGTTGCCCAGCAAGGCTGCAAGTGGTCCAGCACTAAAGGTGTTTGAGACTCAGCTGGTCACAGCCCTGAACCACATGATCTAATTAGACGAGTTACAGGCAAGGGCTGGACTAAAAAAAAAAAAAAAAAAAAAAAACCTCTGGAGGTCTCTTGGAACCTAAATTGTTCTACACATCTTTGATTCAGTTCAGCTTGAAAATAAAAAGAAAAGAATTTGATCCTGGTTTCAGATTGAGGATGATCTTTCTTCCCACTTCATGTTACTCCCACATCCTCTATTCCAGTAGGTAGTAAATTGGGGTGCTGTAGGAAGGCAAGGGATTTTTTGTTTGTTTGTTTTTTAGACTTACATGCTAACTTCAGATTAAACTTTGCAAGCACTACAAAAACTAATTGTTTTCATTGAATTCATTACTTACAAAGCAAGATTTTGCCTTTCTTTAGAGACCCTCCCACTGAAATACATATCTATTTTTGAAAAAAAATCCTTTTCCTTTTATATTTTCATGTTTACATATAGTCTTCGGTTTATAATTAAAAAATAAATTTGAGACACTGCTAACTCACAAAAACTTAAAAATACTCAAGTTAAGTATCAGCCTTAGTTAAGTCTCCTCTGCATGCATCTTTTCTAACTCATTTAAATAAAAAATTTTCTTCACAGAACACCGCACAATGAAAAGATGAATCAGTAATGGAGGCTGTTGCATGTATAGGTATGTTTACCGCACCAGTCTTACTGGTAAGGAGATTAGAAGACACACAGTAAAGCAGGAGAACTGCAGGAAAAAAGATAATGGTTTCTCACGTAAAGCTACTATGGTTTCCACGAAGTCCACTCCTACAAGATACAGAGTAAATTAACATCTAAGTAAACTAAAAAATACAGTCATATGAGTATGAGTGTGGCCCTCAGCATACTGAAAGAGGCAGAATGCAAACTGATGGAAGTACACATCAGATAACACAGCTAGACTTCAGTGCCAATTTTGCATTGTGCAATAAGACTTTATACAACCCTTTGTCTTTGACAGCATTACTTACATATTCAGAACAGAGTTCTCATTCTTTCATGGCTGGAGTTATCTGAACCACATTTCCCCAGAAGCACGTGAAAAGACATCAATATTTATAAATAATTAATACGGCATGAGCAGCACAGCATGGGGAAGTTAACAGCTTTGTATTCTGTTCAAAGCCTGAATTACGTGCTAAAAACAAAGCATGGGGCCTGCTGACGGAAGGTGAAGATATCCTAAATAAATTACTTGTTCAGTGACTACCACGTATTTTTGTAAACTCAGTGGTGCCAAAGTCCTGTGGGGAGAGAATGATGACTGTACATATGTAGTCTGGTAAATGCAGAAGGGCCAAATTAAGCTGACACAGGCAATATTCAGAGGCTGATTTTCTGGGAGTTTGACTTTGCAATTTCTAACATTTTCCATTTGAAAACACATTTACATATCACATAGATAAAGCTCTCAGAAGCCAACTGTGAACAAACAGAAACTTGTGTTTAGGAAAAAACAAATCCTCGATTTTACAGCTGGATGAAAACTAGAAAATTCTGCCTAGGTATTAAAAACAAAGAGAGTTTCATTCAATCTGTCTACGTTTTCTGTTCTATTACTGGGTGAAGAGTACTCACAGACTTTGCAAAAACCCCATAGTTTTTGTCTCTTCCTATATAGTTCAAGCTCTGCGTACAGCCCTCCCAGCACAACCCTACACTAAAGCTTTAGTATGCAGAAATTTGTGAAAATCATATTCATCCACTAAACACAGTCCTAAATCTCTAAACAAACAACAGTTTTTTTTTGTTTTTGGTTTTGGTTTTTTTTTGAAGTGCTGCAGCACAGTCTCCATGCAATGTCTTTGCTATTGTAGATCACTGGCTCCTGAACCTATGTCCCAGAACAAAGGTACCTTTTTCCCAAAATATCATAGCAAACTGTATACAGAGACCTAGTGTAGTTCTCACCATGTCATCACTGTTAGCTCTCTCAGTTTTACACCAAGTCTCATTATATTTACTGTTTTCTTAACCTTGATTCCTGGGATTTAGGTGATTATGTGAAAATCTTAACTTTAATTAAAAAGTTTCTGTACATTCCAGTTACAGTGAAAAGCTGTAGTGAGAGAAAAATAAAGAAAGCTCTCCTGTACCCTAAAAAATCCCCAAGCCTCTAGAAAAAACAAAGCGCTCCAGTTTTCAAATTTTCGTAATTTTTAGCCAATATAACAATTTTGCAGACTAAGTTTTTGATTTTCAGATGCTGTGGTTGGCAACAGTATGCTACACACATTTTTTCCTATGGTATTTCTGAGACATCTATCAGTATCATTCTTAAGAAACTCCTCTATGCTAATATTATCATGTATTTGTGTAGTAGCTTTCAGAAAAATTCTGTTCATTATGTTCACACAGAATTAAGCAATGCTAAGCCTTGGAGAAAAAATACAAAACAGATGGCTGTCTCCTTACTGGTCTTTTACCATTTACGGCTGACACATCTGTGTGCTGTTACTTTGCCTACATACATACTTCTACTGATTACCACAAAAAATACTCATTTAAAGCTCCTTGACACAGCTTTGGAGATTTAAAATAGATTTCTGATACTATGGTATCAGCTTTCTGTTACTGGAAACATTTTCTTCCCATGTAAAAAAAGTTACAAGACTTATGTAATTGTTACATGAGTAGTAAGAAGCCACAGAACAAAGGAAACTCTAAACAGTTTGAAAACCTAGCAGTTCTGTTTATATTTAAGCTAAATTAGACCCAAAGCATTATAATGTAGTGTAATGCAATTCAATGTAAGCAATACAGGTAACCAAAGTTATGAAATTGTAAAAATATTGGCTAAATTAGGATTTCTTCAAAGGTATTATAACCCTGCTTAATCAATCTTGTCTTTTAGTGTCCAAAGGGTCAAAAAGGCTGCACATGGCACTAATAAATCAAGTAGAACTATCACATCTACAAACTGCTTTTTTTGGCTTAAACTGTAACATCTAACTTGCAAAATTTAGCTACTTATAATGGTCCTTTGCCAAAGCAAATTTAGCTCACCGAGAACACTAAGAATGGCTTTTTTCCTGGCAGCTCACCACCCTGAACTTGTGAATCTTTGAGACCAAGTTGTTTTTGCCCAGAATCTTCAGATCATGGTTTTTTTGCTTGATATTCCTACCTATTCATGACATTTTTCTCTTAGAGAAGATGCAATTCAACCGGCAGTGTCTTGAAACCACAACCTTTTAATACATGGAATAAAGTTACAGTAGATTAACTAAGCCTCATTAAATCAGCATGGACAAGAGAAAAGAATTATTCATACAACAAAAGAAAGTAAGTAATTACAACCCGTATTTATTCTTTTCTTATCATGGTTCAAACCATAACGGTTTTTCAGTTGATGATTCAAATCCTTAAAAATGTTCTGGATGACTGGTGTGTTATTTCCTCCCATTACTGATAGTAATACCTAAAACAAGCTCAGACAAAACAGCAAAGTTATTTGATTTACTTCTGTCCCAAGCACCATTCCTCACCAACAATGATATTAAAGAATGAATGGTTTTGTGATTTAAGTAATGAATGTCAGGGCCACTAATTCAGTTACTGCTATCCCTGGCATCCATTATCTCCAGATATGTGAAGAATCTTTCTTTACAGTGTTAAGGCATAAGAAAAGCTCCTGTCAAGTTCAGCTAAAAATTACTGCTCTCCTGGTGATACAGTACGTACTATCAGTCTCCTTTAAACATTTTCTTCTGATGTTGCCCAGAGGTCATGATTCAAAATTTGGGAATATTTAAGCAGATTTAGACAAGTGCAAATTGTTCCATTTCTCCATATTATCTAACTCCGCTGCCTTGAAACACTGATTCCTACAACATGGAGCATAATTTCCTTCAGTTTTGCCAGATGGTTTACAGCACAACTGGTTCAGAATAAGCAATTCCTTCACAGAGATCCAGACATACATGACAGAAATCAGTAACATTTCTCAAGACAACTGAAAGAAATAAAAACACACACATTCCCAGAATCAGGCAGCTCCGCCCTGCTAGGCTAATTATGTAGTTTGCAAGGGGATGAAATCAGCATTAATTAACAAATTTCTTGGCCTTTCATAGCTACACAGTCTTATGACAAGTAAGTTTGATCACCAAAGTAATATGTACCGTATTGTTTTCATCCTCCAATGGAATCCAATGGCATGAGACACTGCTGCCTAGATAAAAGTACTAAAAACGCCACTTGAGACCTCAAGGTCAGAAGCAGCATAGACAAGGCACTTCAGCTGGTCAGATAAGATTTTGTCTCTTTAGCATACAACAAAAATACGGTCAGAGGCTTTCAACTGAAAATCTGTTAGTCTCTATCAGAATTTTTACTGTAGCAGCTGAATGCTTTACTCAGGGGCATCTTTTTTGTTTTTAGGAAAAAGTCTGAAGAAAACTCATCCTGCAGCAACTTTTTGTAACAAAAGCATCAGCTCTACTGAGACTGCAGATTTTAACTAATCACAGCACTACTGAAAGACAGGGCAATGAGTTAAACCAAACTTCACACCAACACTTTTTAAAGCAAATCATCATTTTTTTCTTCTACTGGCTATACGATGAGGCAAGATTACCTTCAGCTAACACACAAATTATTGTCAGAATTAGTTAAAGAGCTGAAGCCTTCTCTAAACAGTAACTGCTGCTTTACATGCACTGCCTTGATTTCCCAACAAAGGAGTGGGCACCATTGTTGTGAGGAAACAGGCAATCACAGAGAGCACGTAACAGACACAGCTGGATTAAATCCAGCATTACTTATTCCACAAACCCTGCATATGTAAATACACTGGAAGAATGACAATGCACAGGTAATACTATAACCTAGTTTGGGGATGAAATGCAACGTTTCACCACAAGTATCCTTCCTTACCCTTTGGGGAGGATCCCCCCAACTTCCAAGGTGCCGCATCAAGGCCAAACACTCAGCACAACCGGAGGCTCCCGTGAGGTGCAGTTCTGAACAGCAAGAACCCACAACCCCTTCGGCACACCCATGAGATACGCTCCAACTATGCGGTACCGTGTTCAGGCGGCCCTTCTCCTGCCTTTGTAAATTAAACTTCACTCTTTAACATCTAAAAATTAAATTATGTGTTTACTGTGTGTTCTGGAAAACTGAGCTCAGTTATCGCTCTGGACTACAAACTTCTGAATGGGAAGTGTTACGAAAATTAGTCTAATAAATTTTAAGGGAAGTCTGGCAGCAAACCTTCAAAGGTACTTAAGTAAAACATGTCATTTTTGCCAAAAAAATCATAAATTTCATAGTTCCACATAAAGAATAAATGGACATAAAAGCCTGCAACAGATCTAATTATTGTGGATACAGTTAAACTATTTCAGCCAAATACTAAAAGGTGTTGGATTTTATGTTAATTATACACAGTCATTTCTCTGGATCACAACAACACATATAAATAAAGCAGCTTAAAAGCAATGAAATTTGCTTCAAGGAGATCTCACATGATCATGATTAATATAAAATATCTATCTTCAGCATCTACAATCCTATCAGCCTCGCAAAATTGTCATGACTTCACCGGCTCAGCCACAAAGTCCTATCTGTCTTTTGCCACAAAATAACGAAGATAATGAAAACATCAGCATTGAACATGGCCAGCTAAAAACCTTACTTGCTGCAGGCTAGCAGGTGAACAAAATTTTCCAGGGCTGAAATATAGAAAATAAAGTCCCCAATTCAAAAATGGACATATGCAAATGGTAAAGTTTATCCACAGGAGTAGTTCCACTGAAAGGCATATAGCCACTGTTACAAATAAAGTCAAATAGTGAAACATAAACTAGTAGCCTAATAACATATGATGTTATTCCTGTGTTTTCTTTGTAAAAATATGACACTGCCCAAAATTGGAAATGAAAGCGATACTCATGATTTTGCCTCAAGAATGTGACATTCCTGACATTCACAAGATTACAGTTGTAATCTGGACTTTTAACTACATCCACCAGTTTCTCTCCACAGTTTCCTTTCCAAATCAATTTTTTTGTAACCCAGTGATTTCCAAAAGCCCTGCAGTAACAAACACTATCTGTTTAACATCAGAAGTTGCTACCACAGTGGAATCACTGTGTTGATTTTGCAGCTTCCTTATCCAGCAACAATTCATCTCACCACATATGCACCAGTTTAATATGCACTCAGGCTTTTGCAAATGAAACCAAAACATTCTTCCCTTCATAGTAACAGTCAATAAAAATAGGCTCAGTATAGCAGCTGAATGGTGCAACACTACAGTGTATCCTGAGGGCCACATGGCATGCTTGTGTCTACTGCCTGCCTCTGCCATTTCTGATTCTCTTCAGCCATTATTTCTCTCTGAGCACAGACCTGGAAGAAAGCCTCTTGGACCAAAAGGTATTTATACAATCTGCTCACATCTGCTGAGTTACCTGGTCAACATGGGCACACTCTGGACAAACAACCCCACAGCAACAACTAATGGGGTTTTCCAGTAGCCTTCATGCATGACTACATATAATACTAAATGCAGAAATGGCATATAAAAACATCAAGCAAGAAGTAAAGATTCTAAGCCTGTGACAGGTCACAGATTCACAGTGCTCCGCCTGACTAGCCAATACAATGAAGAACATCAACAGTATCAATCGTTTTCTATTCTCAGTATTCTAAGTCATTAAAGACATTAACACCGTCCGAGTTTCAGGAGAGTAAAAGAATTCAAAGCTAGCTCCCCTCCGCTTTATTTATTTTTTTTAAACTGTGCAAGTGCTTGAAAATTCCATATGGATCTCTATTTCACTATTGTTATTTCAAACTCTAAATATTATCTGCCAGAGATCTTTCCTTGGCTTCCAGCCCGGGCAGAAAACTGGATTTTTTAGCTAATAAGGGTTGGGAGGTTTTACAAGACCATGGGGGTTTTCAAAATATTCTTGCATATTCGTAGCAGCCGAATTAATAGATCTTATGCCAGATGCAAGGTGGCGTTTTATGGATTACTTTAAAAAGGTACTAATGGTGGAACTTCCAGACATGCAAGCAGTTATCAAAATAAACCCATATTCTATTGTGATCACTAGTATATATTCATTCCTATAAAGCAGCTTGCATTTTTTCCAGAGAAAAATGCCCCATTGAAGTACTCTGCTTTTGATAATTGAAACTCCTCAGTCCTGATCAATCACAATTTGATAGTGCATATGCCCGTGCACGTGCGCGCACACACACACTCACACACACAATTTACATGGGATTCAGTTGTATTCTTTCACTCTCTCACAGATCAAAGCATTTCTGCTCAATTGGTACTTGCATTAACTCAAATCTCCTCTCACTGAATTTTTCCTTCAAAACTGTTTAAATAAATAAAAGTACAATTTTTGGAGTTTTCAAGTGGACTGCGCTGTTATTCCTATGCCTTACTAAAGCCATATAACTTACATACTTTCTATGCCCTCCTTGCTTTATACACTCCATAGGAAAGCCAGTAAAGTGATAACACCTTGGTGTTTGTGTAGGATTTCTAACTGTCTGAATGTACTGCCCCTCCTGAATAATGCTGCTAGCTCATATAAATGTCCTAGGACTCTAAATTGAAGACTCATAGTGTTATGAACAGTAAATCTACCACTGATGCTGAAGTCCAACACACTTTAAAACACTGACATATGTGAAAAGTGATACTAACAAAACAGCACAAAGAAATATTTAGACAAATGTCGGACTTGCCAGCAACTCAAAATGATCAGAAAAACAGAGCTAGAAACACTAAAATATATCAAATGCACTACACAGCAAACACCATACATGTTAATATCCTTCAAATCATACACAAAAAGGTTATTAAACAAGAGCGGAAAGTTTATCATTAAGCAAGACATGCTTTCCTTTATTTCTCACTGCAATTTTATAATGTTATCTGAATCTCAAAGTAGGGATTGACTCCAGGGAATTAGAGGAGTGTCTGGCTTTCTCAAATGCCTGCGAGGCAACAGTAAGGTAACCTGGCTATGTACTCATACCTCAGCTTTGAGGGACAGCTCAGAGGCTGGATTAGTCACTGGCAGATATGCTTTACCACACAGAAAAGAAGCCATCTCTCCAGTAATTGCAATGGTCAGAGGGTAAAAAAAACCCTGTATGTTGCCCATCTCACAAAGGCAAAGGCCAGTTCAAGTCTGAGTGCCCAGAAATAGGTAGAGCACAATGCCAGTATTCAGAAGGGTTGAGCACACACTGCTTTTCTGTCTGAAATTAAAGACCATTAGTTGAAAAGGTGCACCCCACCTCTATTTGCTGAACAGGGGCTGTATCTGAAGAAAGCAGGGGGATATCAGCACTGCTTTCCTGCGACATCTACCCAATAAAACAGTTCCTGGGGCCATCAGCAGCCAGACATGACTTGACAGGTATCTCAGAAGACCCTGTGACATACCAAGAAACAAGCTGCCACCAAGATGGTTTAATGCTGACAGTACTACTCATGGTTTTAAAACTGCTTAGAGTGCAGGGAGCAGGGCCAAACACAGCTGCGACACTGCCCCAAATCAGGTCCTGTCAGAATTACTTACACTTGTGTTTGATGCTGGGCAGTTTTGCTTACAGTGAAGACTTTTCAGAATGTCATCTTAAATTTAAAAACTGCACCCAGCCTTCACCATGGGAACCAGAACAATAACTAACCACATCTAGCTCCAAAAGCAGCTCTCCGATGTGACCACCGATAGCTAGACACTAACTTTTAAAATAAGTCTTAGCTTCTGGTGAACATATTCAGAAGAACTTGCACAGCCTTTACTGAATTTCTCCTGCTGTGCTCTTTGTTGGACCAATTTTCAAAAATAATGCAAGCACTGATTGCTGATGTCCCACTTGTTAGCTTGCTTCTGACACATAAAAAATGAGTTAACGGGAAAAATTCAGAAGCGATGAGTATTTGCTAAGGGGAGAACCCTTGGCAAATATTCTAACTTGTCTCCCTCCTACCCCCATGGACTGTTTCAAAAAGAAATGCATACAAAATGTAGTTGTTCTTTGTGCAACCACTGACTATGTGAACTTTCTGTAAAATATAAAAGTACAACTAAAACAACTCTAGGTGGAACAACACAACCTTAGCTATGCAACAGTTATTGACCACTCTGTTTGATGACACCTATTATTATGAATTTCTCATGTATGTTATACGTATATGAACTCATACCAAGAAGGTGAACAGACACCATGTAGGGGCATGCATGTCTGAGAATGAGAACATTTCTTACTACATGGAGTGAAGTAAGCATTATCCTCACAAAATTCTGAGCTAAATTATTCATAATTTCATCATTCATAACATAATAGCTTTGCGCTATCTTGCAATTGCAACTTAAATTACAAAGCAAAATGTACTTTGGCGCAAAACTGATCTTGTTGTGGTATCATGACTATTACCTTTCAGGTACTGATTTGCAAACTGATTTGTAATATCTAATCCAAGTTTGCTAAATTTGCTGAGTTTGGTTTTGTGGTTTTCTTTTTAAAGCCACTTCAGGAACAAATCCTGGATACTTTTCTAATGAATATATTCCTAAATAATGGTACATTCTCTGTTCAGCAGGGCTACTATATCCGTCAGTATAAGCTTACCACAGTATGTGGTATGACATTTGACTACATTTTATAGCATGTAATTATGCCAGAACGTGCTTACTGAAGAAATATCTTCCTAGCTTCAGGCAACAAAGTGGGTTAATATCATGAAGCATGAACAGACCTGATTCAAGTGGTTCATGTATAGCATGAGCTTTTTTTTTTATTTTTACTTTAATTACTCTCTACACAATGCAGCAACACTTTCACTTTTTTCCTCTTCCCATAACTACATATGTAGGATATGTCCTGCAGTGATCTATCTGTAAAATGTACGCCTTCTCCTGAAATGTTTAGAAACCCAAACATAATCAAATAGTTCAAATTGTTTCTTCCAGCATACAGTATTACCTATACTATGTTGCTTAGTCACACGGTTTCATTAGGCTCTCCGGATATATAGCTGGTGAAATGTAGAAGACCCCATGTTCTGTGAAACGCTGTAGACTTTCATTAACCAGGCTGCCCAGCTCTTTCTCCAAAACTGTTAACAGTTGTGCAAATCCACAGGCATCTGGTGGTTTTCTAGGCTTTTTATACACTTCTCTAAAAATATTATTGACCTTCTAACTAGTATGCAGGCACTGACTTGAGCCATACTGAGCTTGAATTACTAATAAGTACAGTCCCAAAGACTAGAAAAGTGGCAGACGTCCTTTACACTCATACAGTGTGATGGACCATGCTGGCACTCCCACTGAAGACCCCTCTCTTCCACAAAACAGGATGTCAAGGTTCAAATAAACCAGAGCCCAGACCAGCAAGTTCTGCTTGTCTATCGGAGTCAGGTACCTTACTCTCTCCATAACAGCAGCTTGCAGAACTACAAAATTCTGATTTTTTTTCTTTTCTTCTTCTTTTTTTTTTTTGCTTTAGTACAGAATTAATGCACCCCTTAGGTCCCTCAGGTCAACTGCAGATGAGTTATAAACAGCAGTGACAGTGGATTTGTGTCATCCTATGAAAACCACACAGAAGCACAGATTATACTACTGATTATGGGCTAGAGGCTGCAGAATCACAGCAAAGAGGGAAAGGCATGCTAACTACTAAATAATATCTAATATTATGTGTTATCTAGTTCTAAGCACCTGTTCATATCCTTTACATATCAGTTATCTGCAGGTTGCTAGGTAGCACACACATCTGTAGTGTCTGCATTTGTAAAACTTCTGTTATGTTGCAGTTGCTTTCCTTAATTCTTTTGTCTTTCAAGAAGAATGGAGAACTGATGATGCCAGTAGGAGTACAGGTGCCTTTTCACAGGACCAGTCTGAACAAATGGGAAACTCTGAAAATGAACTCTATGGTAATTAGCCTGCTATGCTGAGGGTAGGTGGTGAATCTTATAGTGCTCACATAACTCAAAAGAAGCTGAATCTTCTCTCTTAAGACATTAAAAATTAATTCACCCCAAGGCTGACAAGTATGAGAACTTTCATATTTAAAAGAAAGTTTATTTAGAAGTACTGAAGCCAGTGGCAACATGGTTTTAGACTGAAAACACCATCCCAACCACATTACCACCAGTGCCATGCTATAACATGGGCCTGCTCCATCACATACCTTCCACATTTTACAGGCTTTGCATGCACTAAGGGAATGGTCATTAAAAGGCCACTTTAGAAAGAAAATAAAGACTTTCTCCCAGTGTGAAAAGCTTCTATCAAGTAAACACCTAATGCTGATGCCTACCCACAGCAGGCTATTCACTGCACGTTCCAGACAGTTTAAATAGGGCTGTGTATATTGTGGCAGTAATGGAGGCACATAACTAACAGTGGAAAAATGAGAAAATTCAACAAACATAGTTGAAAAGACTTTCTCGCTTACCACCTCTACGTGTAAGTATAAACGAAGGCATCAAAACAACCCCCTTCTCTTCAAAAGACTCCTCTTCCCACCCCTTCTGTATTTATCTGTCTATAAAAGATGCTTCTGAAAACTGAAATCTGCCTAGGGAGTAATTAAAATCCTAATCATCAAAAGCAAATTATGCCTGAAACAGATGAGCAGGCATGGCTGAAAAATACTTTCAGGAAAGCAAACTTTATGGAAGATCCATTTTCCTCTTGGGTAACTTGATCATTTTACACTGATTTTCCTCACCAGAGTGAAGACTCTGGGGCCTTCCCTCTCTCTCTCCCCAAGTTCTTATCAGTTATAGAGCTGTCCTTCTTAGCAGAAGATTGAGCTCATTTGACTCTGGTATGCCCTTTTTACACGCCTGCATTTACTGAATACTCTGAATTACTTTGACCCTTTCCCGAAGTTCTGTAATTCCTGAATACAAAGCCTAAGGCATGAAATACAAGCATTTCAACAGATTTCCTTCACTCTCACAAAAAGGATGTAATGCAAAAAGAACAAAATCGAAAGGGCAGTATTATTTGTAACCATCTTCCATGCACTCACTAGTCATAATTTTGACAGATTTATATACTAAGTACACTTGAGCAGTCAATACAATTTAAGCAGAATATGCATAAGTTTAAACAGTCAGCAATTAACATGGTTGAGCATGAACAATTTGCCAGTATACAGGAGAAGGGGAAAGGAAAATACAAATATGATACACAATCCCAAGGACTGGGAATACTCAGTGCATATGAAGAAAAAGCAAACATCACTTACTTCAGATTTGGAGGATACATTTTCCTCCATATCAGAATCATTGGGATCCACAATATCATCAAAAGGTGGAAGAGTAGACGTCTTCTTTTCCAGTGTATCATTTTCTATTTTGACTTTCCCCATCTTGAGTTGAGATCTATCCTTTGCTTGTTTTTTGTCAGCTGAACAAGTAAGAATCAGTGGTGGAGCACTAGAAAAACTTTTAAATAAAGACTCTGAGCTACTTTTTTTTCTTTTTTTGGCAGAAAGTTCATCAGAATCCACAACAGAGGGCCTTTTTGTAGGGGCCTTCTTTTCTTGCTGCTGACCACTGGTTATGGTAAGGATGGGAGTATTTTCAGATTTTGGCTCCTTGGACATGGGTTTGGGTTCCTTGAAGGCCATCTTAGGAACTATTTTTTCATCTTTCAGTGGTTTGTTTTCTTTGGGTTTCTTAGAGGATTCTTTGGAAGATTTGTTGTGTTCCCTGGAAGGTTCTTTGAAGGCACTTTTATGTTCTTTTGAGTCTTTAGAAGATTTTTCCTTGTGCTCCTTTATTAACTTATGGGGCTTTGAAAAACTGTTACTACTGCTGCTGCTACTTGTGTTAATAGTCTTAGTTGGGTCCTGCAAAAAGGGGACATAAAACTTTACTTAGCAACAATCAAAACAACAAAAAACTCCAAGGCACAATATGGAACCAGTATTAAAATTAAAAACCTGGACTAGAAACTGCAAATGATTCTATAATAACCAAAACACACGATACACAAGCCATCATTGTGGTCAGCTCATCTGTTGCAAAGCAGTGGAACACGAGCAGCTACCATTGTTTGTCCATGTTTCCAAGAAAAGGATTGATTTGTATCTTAAGAACCAAACATGACTTAGTTTAGGAAATGTTAATCGATGTCTATTAAATAATCAGAAGGAAAAAAAATTGTAAGAAAAGATCAGCACAGGAACCTACATACTGCCAGAGACAATTAGTTCAGGATTAGGGCAAAACATTTAATTTCAGGCAAAGCCTGACTTCTCAGCCACGACCTTGTTCCTCATTCACAGTGACAACTCTGGGTCCAGTCCAGCTATGGAGAACTTGATTGATACATCTCAAGAACCAGCATCTCTTTACTGAGAAAACTTCCTCTGCTGAAAAAGCTTTCCTCCCCCGCACCGCCCATCCCTTGCTGCTTTCTATTCTGACTATTTCATTACATGTTTTAATTCAACTGTTAGAGGTGAAAAGGGTTTCCTGAGGGCATGATGACAAACATCCTGAAGATATGCAAAAGCAGAAAGAGCAGAACAGTATCACTCCTTGCTCAGTTATTTCTCTGGTAAAATGTTAAAGATTAAAGAGAGGGAAAATAGTGATTTGTAACTAGAATTGGCAACAAGGGAACTGAACTATTTGGGGCAGGTTTTACGGGATCCTTTCTTCTGAGAATTAACCTTCATGTTCTCTGATCCTCAGTGTGCCTTCATTGAATTTTCAAAGGATAAAATACCCCGAGCACCACCCAATTCCATTGAAACTGCTTGCAGTGGCTGCTCAGCATCTCAAAAATACCTAGTAGCCTGACTAAATACTAAACCTATGTAGTAACTTCCTCCAAAAATAAGGTTGTTTTCACACTACTTGCAATCTACAAAATGACAATTTCAATTTACAGGAATCTATGCTCAACAAGTTTAGGTTGTTTACTTCCTTACAGGCAGACTATAAAAATGTCTACCTATATATTGCTAGGTTTCAGAGCAGCTTTTTGGAAGAAATGCTTAAGCAAAGACATTGTATATGCCCATTGATTTCCTTTCCCTCTACCATTTAAGCTGCTGTTCTAGGTATAAAAACCAAGATCCTGGAACTCTGGGAAGATCAAGTATGATTTTTTTTCTTATTTATATATTGCAAAATTTGTAAAAATCCTAAGTACAGATTTATATAGAACAAGATTTCATTAAGAATGCCCAGGTAAAGTAATAGCAGAAAGAACTTGAACTGACCCCCTGGAGAATACAAAAAATAAAAAATAAAAAAATTGAAGCTTTATTCCTGCTGGAAACGCCTAAGGCCGCTAGCCCATACACCCAGGAATTTACCACTCTGAGCGCAGGATCTGTCCTGACCAACTGCTACAGTCCACGATAGCATCTAAACCTCCAACCCTCAAGTGATCGAACTCATGATAACAGGAAGAACACAAATAGCTTTAATGAAACTATATGGACTACAGCCATTCCAGTATGGCAAGTATTTCCAGGCCCATGCCTTACTCGCTGGCAACTATACATATTATAGCTGAATAATTTTTAATTACTCTCCCTCAGGACAAAAAAAGATTTACACTATTTATCAGACGTTGGAATGAAAGTAGTTAACCGTGTCCCAATACACATAGTGTTAGTGTTTTAGAATTAAAATTGCATTGAAATTCTGAAGTTGAATGAGTGCATGATGAACAAGGATTTACAAGTGTTTTTCCACTACAGTTTTTAGGCAAAGAAAGCATTACTGAAAATGGGTAACTACTGAAAAGAATGTTTATCCAATTAAATATTAAAAAGGCACTTCTGGTTTGACTTTCAATAATACTGGTTAGTAGTCCAAGTCCTTTGCAGGGTGCAGAACAAAGTAGTACCAATGATCCTCTAGTCTGTTTAAGATCAGATATCCTCTCATCTGTATGAAATTCATGTACAAATACCTAGCTCTATTTATTTTTCAGCAATCTGCACCAATGTTTACCCACCATTCTACAGTGATAAGAATCTGCTGTTCTGTTTCAACCCTCCGGGATATATGCAGATTTGGTTTTTCTGGCTGTCTAACATTGCCACATATTTACAGAACAGCAGAGGGGAAAATATATTAAGCTTTTCTTCCCCCATACCTAATCACTGTTTTAACCACAATATAAACGGGAGAGCAGCAGTGCACTGCAAATTAAAGGAACAAAGCAAGACATGCAAGCCACAACCTCCAAAAGGAATGACTAATTTTATAAGTACAATCTGTAGAACAGCTCTGAAAAAACTCAAAAGCAAAAAAACAAACCAAGACATGATGAACTTGTTAAATGGAAGTTGTGTCAACAAGATGAGAAATTAAGAAAGGGAATATACCCAATTATGCGCTGCTTATTAACCAAATTAGCAGATCATGTCTATTTAAGACTTGTATAATCTGGATGCTGTAAAACCTGGATGTTTTAAACAATCATATGTACAGAAAGAGCAGTCTCCATTCTCCTTCCTATCAACAGGGGAAAAATTAATTAAAAATAATTACTTTGAACTGGCTTTTTCTTTTAAAAGTTACCTTAACTAATTAGTGAAACAATTGAATTTTCACACACATATTGAGTGAGTTATTTGATTGTGGGTTTTTTGTTCAGCTACATTTCTTGTGTCAGTACTACAAGTAGATTTTCAAGTCAGATTTGGAAATCTATATATGTACCAACATTAACAATCGGCAGAAGCATCAATCCAGCACCCAAAACACAAGTAAACAATCAAGCTTAAATCTTGGAAGAGAAGTGAGGATGAAAGAGGATTGGCCCAAAAGTCAAATATATACAGTATGGATTAACTTAAAAAAGCAATCCTAATTTGTTTCAGGCTTCTGGGGATACCATACAGAATTGGTAGAAAGGAAAAATGTTCCACCAACAACCTACAAGAAAATGCTCACTCTTCAAAAGTGAAATACTCTGTGGAAACATCAATTTGGAAAGTCACATGGAAGGAAACACCAAAGCTTTTTTTTTTTTTTTTTTAATTATTATATATAAAGTTACTTTAAATGTTGGGAGGGTAAAAAAAAAGAAAAAAAGAGACAAACTAAATCATTGCAAAATAATTTGAGAAAAATTTCTAACATATAAATTTAAATCTTTACCACACTTATGCAAAGTATGACTGTGATCAACAAGCCAAAATGCAGTTTTTGGCTAGCCTACGCTACATGCACTTTTCTTCGTGGCTCTCTGCCACAAGGTTAATTTTGAAATTTACCTAGTCAGCTATCAGATTAATATACACTCTACTAACATTCCACACTAATGAAAGATAAATGACTTTGAATGCAAAGCTGTCAATAAAAGCTATTATTCTCTTAAATGATGAACAATATTCTGAAGATATTTGAATGTCTGAATATAAGGCACTTCCTTGTTTCCTAGGCCACTAATTAAAAACAAAAATAAAAATGCATTAATCATTCCTTGCACTGGATTACTTTAGTCAAGACTCCTTACCTGGTTTAAAAAAAAGCGGCCACATATTTTGCTTTATGCAAGACCAATCCCAAAGGCATGTCCTATGAACTCATTATTAATGCTTTCCTTCTATCTTCAGATCTTGTTCTATCATGCCAGAGCCAAAAGTGCTGCTCTAGGCAGGTACAGGTTATTTGTCATTCATAAACAAGATGGAGTCCTCATATTTTTTATCATTCTCCTTACCACGAATTTTAAAACCCTCCAAAGGGAAAGGCTCATTTTAGTTGCTCTCCAACAGATGAGAGCTGTGAAATAGGCCCTGGAAGGCAGTATTATCAAAACCACTGTGAACTGGAGACCTTTTTTTTTTCTTTTCTTTTCTTTTCTTCTTCTTTTTTTTTTTTTTTTTTTTTTTTACTTTTAAAATCAGATTTCCTCCCTTATTCCAGAATATGGAAGCTGATGTTTTCATAGAAATAATAGTATAAATATATGATATTTACTGTGACATTTAATACCATGGTTTTTTTTAAGATCTGTTCCTTAAGATGGCCAAACCCTTGCTTTTATGGATACATTCATTCTCTAGGTAAATGCAGTAGCTTTTCTCACTTCCTAATCTTCTTCAATGACCCTAAAAGAAGCCACCAAAGACACAGAGGAAACAGTATGAGGCACTTAATTTTAAAAACATAAAAAACCCAATCATAGCCACCAATTAAACTCTATCAGTGCAATGATGAATGTAAAGTGCTGGTGGGGATGAACTGTGGGTAAATTTTCACATCATGTACTGCATAGACCTTAATGTAAATCAGAATGTATGCTGACAAATTTGTGTTCTTCCCCACCTTAAGAACTGTTGTGCAGAATAAGAGTGAATTACATATTTCTTTTATGTGACATATCAAATGGTCTTTTTTCAAGTTGCATATGCAATACAGAGACTGTGGGTTTTGACAGGTGCTGTATTTACGTATCATAGCTTATATTTGTCTATTCATCAAATATTATTTGAAGTAACCCAAGTGGACGTTATACTTTGATATATTGCATAACAAACATCAAAAGAATAATATAGAAGATTATAGGCATGTTAAAATATCTGTAGAGGTATTCTTTTATTAATCCAAGTAACAGCAAGCACACATATGTCAAGATACACAACCCCTTTGATGGAGCAGTACTAACAGGCCTTTAAAAATAAATAATTCAGAAAGCATGATAAAAATCTAAGATCTTCTCAACCCAGAAAAATGGTGTTGCTCAACAGGTAATGTATTTGCAGATTAAACCAATTCTGGAACCACAAGAAAAAGAATGGTGTTGAATTCTCTACACATCTTTCAGGGCTGAATTTTGACTTCCTGCTACAAAATGTAACTCTCAATTTGGTCAAATGTTGCTTCAGGATAACCAATGTCAAAAATCTCCAAATACTCACAGACATTCTGAGGCTAGTTAGAAAATGACGCAATTTTGCTGAGTTCATTAAGTGGTTCGTTAAGTTTGATTAAGTCATTAAACTGAAAACACTGGCATGGCCATGCCCATCTACTGTATTTTTGTGTTTAGACTAAAAATTTAGGATTGGGGGTCATAAAAACATGCATTATTTTCACTTGTAATAAAAAAGTAATTTCTTCAAATGTGACGCTTATTGAGATAATGTGGTCATGTAAAGCCAATGGAATGGAATTAGTTTCCAATATGCCTCCTGCTCTCGGTAGGAAAAGAGGAGGAGGTATCAAAGGAATTACTTGCTCGTGGGAATTTAGATTTCTAACAAATACAAGTATGTTTAGTATTCAACTGCAAAATGCTAATTGATTTAGATAGAAAAAAAAGCATTTTAAAAGTCTCCATAAATATAGTGTTATTTCACTTTTTAATTGCACACTGGAGATGAATTCACCCACTTACATAGTTCTTCTCACACATAATTACTATAGCCCACATTCCCAAAGCTTTCCACACTTCAGGAAACTTCTTACTTGTCCAGCCCACTGGACTATTATGACCAATGACAGCTGGAGAAAAAGAAGCAGTGTAGACTCAGCGGTTGGAGAGAGCCAGAAGAAGCAGCATAAAGCACTTCCTTCTGGTCAGACATAGGAGTAACAACTTGAAGTTAACTTCATTTCTTTGCAACTGACAGTATATATTATTCCAAAAGACTGGACAAGAGTTCACTGTCTGAACAGGGTTTAGGAAACAAAATCCCAGTTACCATTTGTTCATTAAAAGAATTACTAGGGAGACTCAAAACTTACCATGGAGTACAGTAGTAGCTGGAGCACTAGTGTAGGACTTTGTATCACTTCTGCACTTCCCTGAACCTTTCTGTAGCAATCTGGGCTGCCTGATTTAGGCCAAGCCTCCACATGCCTGCACTGGAAAGCAGGACAAGGCACAGGGGCAACCACATTACAGCTACATCCAAAGAAGGGGTTCAGAGACCAACTTTGATGGTTGCAGTAACTGCATTACAGACCGTAAGGCACTCGGATACAATGCAAATCAGGCAGTGACACACTAAAGAGAACTTCTCTATATACTTTTTGTCATGATACCTTCTCATCAATGCATACACCTAGGCATAACCATAGTTCACTACCTGACAGTTCTTTCAAGATAAAAGATTGGGCATTTTTCCAGGAGATAACATTTTGTACAGTTACAGAACATGAAAGTTATTGCTAAAAATAAGTATTGTTTTTGCAACACACAAAATCAGATGCCAATAAGATTAGGTGACATATTTCAAGCTGGCAGATGCTACAAAAGGAAGAATCAAAACCCAAAAGATTTTTAAAATAGAATGGAGAAAAGGCTTATATGCTAATTCATTTATGAAGCAAGCAGTTGTGTTGTATCTGTTTCTCATTTTAATACTAATGGCATACTTTTTATTTCTCTACATGATTAATTCATTTCAACAAACTGAAGTTGTTCTTTGCTGTTTTGGAAAGGTTGATTTATATTTCTCAGAAGTTTCACTGGAATACACCTTTTCATCATTTTCTGTCTCTGTGCATTAAATTTGATGTCCTAAAAATTGATGGCATATTGTTATCTCTGAAACACTTAGTAAAGAATAAATCCCTGAACTTTAAATATAACTAAAACCCCTAGAGAATACCATCTTTCTTTCAAGTTTCTCTCTACACAGTTATCTTAGAAAGCATTCATTTAAAAATATTTAACAAATCAAACAAGTATTTTAGTATTTTCTCAAATTCTATAAATTTCTGTAGATCTCAGTAAATCCTTTTCTGGCCAAATAACGCAGTTCCCTCCCTTTTCCTCCCCCAAACTGTCTAATACTAAAACAGACAACTAGATTTACTTTTGAGAGAGAAGGAAAACAGTGTATTTTCAAAAACCAAATAAATAACTCCTTAATTGGCACATATTCTCACAGCCATCCTAGTTCAGCATTATTTTTATGTAGCTAACAGTAAGTTCACATCAAATAAATAATTAGGCGTATTATCTATGACTATGTCACATGACTGTAAAAGAACTTAGAGGGATTATTTTCCGACTTATTTCCCTGGGTATGCCTCACTGTTTCAAGTGTCTTCTGTCAAAATAAGTCTCACCTTTGGCCCATGAGACGACTTCTTCTTCACTTCAGAAAAAGACAGGGAGTTACTGGAAAGGTTGGGGAGATGAAGGCTCTGTCCTGAAGGGACCGATGTGCCATCTGACATTACCATGATCTGTCATAAGAAGAAAAAAATATTAAGTCAAATGTTATCAACAGAGAGACTGAGACATGCACACAGAAATAGCCTGATCTGCCTAAGAAATTAGCAAATCACACTGGCAGAAGAATACCACCTCTTCAACAAGCACTACCCTTGTTTCTTCTCAACAGGGGATGGGTTAATGAAACCACACTGCCATCCTCCATTTAATGAACAAAGCACACCTTTCAACTTCCATGCGAGTACAACGTAAGCCCTCGAGGAAGTGGCACAGCTTGTTCCATTACTGTTCCCTACAGAGCACTATGCCCAAGTCCTTAATTAGCATCTCTTTCCCTTATTCTGATGTCTGGTAAAATTGAACGTCTATCCCACCTGCAGTGAAAAGTTCGTCAGATTACTGACATCCCATAAAGAAAGAGGCATGTGCAGCAGTCTTTACTTTTGAATAAAGTAGTGTGATTCAAGATACACTGTAAAAATAATCTTTATTTTTAGTTCAGTTTTAGTATGAAAGCAGCACAACTCTAATACCTCCAAGAAAAAGAATTCCTCATTGTCAAAGAGGCAAGTTGTATATTAACTTCCAGGTTCTGCCTTATCAGTTCTGGAGTTCACTGGATGCCCCATGAACAAACAGTGTTTTTGCCGTAGCAAGAGTCTAGTACTGTGATCTGTTTGTTGATTTTTAAGACTTATGAGTACAAACAGATCAACTGCAGAGGCGACAGAAAATTCAGCCATGGCTAGAGTGGTTACCAGACCCGTCAAAAGGCATGCTTTCTATCTAAGGTAAACTCAGCTTCTGCCTGTGCTCCAGTGCTGCTGTGCCTGGATCTCAGGGCTTCTCAGGACAGCTATTAACTTATCTGTTGCTTCAAAAATGCTCAGTGCCAGACACAGCTGACTTGTTATCTGACCACCACTGCAAAGCTAGAGAGAAGTCAGAGCTCTGCAACTGCAAGGAAGGAACTATCCCTTTCCACAGGGTCCCACACAACTCACTTGCTTTTGTGGATGCCCTGGGGGATCACCCTTGCCCCTCATATAACCCAGGGGGTCCTTCCTTGACCACAGGTTGCTGTATTTAAAAATCATATATTTTTAAAAGCTATTTATGTATTCAAACATTTTGTGAAATCAGATTCTGCACAGAACCAGAACATGCCAGGAGACAGGCCTCTCAAAAAAAAAAAAACGGGGCAAAAAACAATTGCTTCCAACTTGTGGTCAAGGTACAGTCAATATCAATTAGCTATTGTGGTTCAGCACAATACATGATTTTATTTTAGCCAGCCTGCCGGGTACTTTTACCTCCACTTGCCAAGGGTTTTGGTTGAACTGAGTCCAGCTGAAAGCAAGAAAAGGCAGAAGCTAACATAGAGAACGACCAGTGACAAGGATAATGTTACCACAAAATCTGCAGCCACCCTTGTATATCGCAAACCTGTGCAACATATACAGAAAATGCCTTTGTCACTACTGTTATTCCCTCTCACGGACCAGTTAAATTGGGTGGTTAAATAAGATTGTTGGTTTAAAATGTTGCACTGAGTTTAATTTAAAGGAGAACAACTTTCTTTACAGAAAATACCACTTGCACCAAAACCAGCTGACCTTTCAGTAAAAGTAGACATAAGGTCACCCACCCTTAAAGAGTTTAAGCCAGTCTTTTATTGATACAGAGCAATTCTGTTCATTTACTTGTATGAGTGAAAGGTGCATAGCATATCTTTGTGTTGCATGAACAGACAGTTTGGAGAATCTGGGTTTGCCTTACACTGATCATAAAAGCAAAGAAACGAAAAATTCTGCTATGGATCTTTCTCCTAGGGTTGGAAGTTGCCAGTTTCTCCTTGAAACGTAACAGTCTGATTAACTAAAATATGTTGAGGTTCAACCACTGTTCTAATTTTTTTAATTTAAATTGGTAAAAATTCCAGCTTAGAAATATTTATGCATTCATTATAGTAAATAAATTGTCTTACAAAGCTGACATTTTAAAAGAAGCTTATAGACCTTTTAGATATCTCAATTTCTGTGCTGGTATCCATTAAACTGTTATTTGGACTATTGACATTCACAGTGTTCCAGAATATTTAGGAACAGCAGCGCTGGAATGGACAGCATTAGTACCATCTAAGTCCAGGCAGAGCTGGCAAATCTAGCTCCAGAGAGAAAGACAATAAAACCAATACAGATTTCAGAAGACAAAATATGGATATTCCAAATTGAGCCCCACAAATTTCTGTGTAATGAATCCTGCAGCCTGTTATTTTACTATAAACACTATAAAATGGCAGTTGTTGAACCAGAATTTTATTTAACGTGATTAACAGTGTATGCAATAAGACAGAATATCAGTTCAGCATTCCAGATAAGCTCAATAAAGATGATGATAGCCCAAAGAAATCTTATGTCCAATTCAATCCTATGATAAAGCATACACCTCTCTTCCAAAGTGATCTCTGCCAGAAAAAGACTCTGGTCTTCATTAAAATCCTTTACCTCCCTCCCCTGCCAAAAAAACACAAAACAAAAACAAAAAACCCCCAACACACAACCAAAAAACCCCCTCCTTTTCCCTCTCAAATAAGATGAATATTAACACTAGGTAAATCTCCAGGAACTTTAAAGTGCTGGTTTTGTTTGCTGAGATGGTGTATATAAAAAGTCCCTGTGCTACACCACTTTGGAAACGAAATGTGTTTTCTTGTTGACTAACTTTAGGAAAGAGAGAACTACACATCCAGTTGAAGCATACTATTGAAATAACTCAGCTGACAGAATTACAGCAACTTCTACACAGTGGGTACTGCCTTCCCCGCTGGCCCCAGTTTATGAAAAGTAAGACCTTGCAAATGCAGAAATACTCAGCCTGGCCTTTGTACTTCAATCAGTTTTCAGAGCAAGTCCCTATTTCTGCATTGTTACTATCAAGCATGCACATATACATGTGTACACACATACATACATACAAACACAGTACATTAAATCAAGGCTAGCACAACCACAAAGTACATTAAATCAAGGCTAGCACAACCACAAGAAGATATGAATGCATATATCATTGGAAGCAAGAGTTCTCCACTACAACCACTCAATCTGGTTTTTCTTGGTTGTTTGGTTTTTTTAAACCATCCTCCTCTCTTTTGCACTGCAAGTTTCCTACCAGGCTGCAGTTGCAGAGGACAGTGTACCGCAACGGGTCAAGGACACCGCTGCAGCCCTTGCTTAGGCCAAAACCCCTTTGGGCTTGCCTGATCTCACAGCGAACCACTACAGGGATATAAGTCAGCAACTGTATCAGTTCCTCTCCCCGCCCCTTCCACGACTTGCTGCTCTGCTCATACAGGTCAGCAGCTCAGTGGGATCAAGACAAGGTGGTGGAATCAGACACCAGTGCAGGTGTTTGAAGCTGGAAGCAAGGTGAGATCACAGAGGCAACAGCTTGACTTTAAACAATTCCATTAAAGTGGTCATGTTATCACATCCTGAATTTACCAATATTTAAAGCATGAAGTTATAGTGATAGTTTTGTTGTTCTCTCACAGATTTAGCACAAGAATAACGGTATTAAAGCAGAGTAAAGGCCTAGCTAAGCTGACAGTCTGTCTTTGATGTAGCCAGCAGTGACAGTTTGAGGAAAAGTACGGGAACAGGACAACTAATGAAGTGTTATTCTTCTCCCTGCCCCCCATCTCCTCTCTCAGCTTCCAGCAATCAATGGTTTCGGGATTTCATATGTCAGAGGCTCTATCCACATCACGGTAATAACCTTAATGCTATTCTTTTAGTCAAACTTCCATGAGTTTATCCAACTGCTTTCTTGATTCATTTATATTTCTGAGATCTGAAACTCCTGTGGCAATAAGTTCCACAATTTAATTGTGCATCTTTATAAAGTACTTCCTCTTGCATATTTTAAACTCAATGTCTGATTCCCATTTGGCACCTCCGTAATTTTAATGTTATGACATGGTGTCTCACAGTCTGGGCTTATCTAATAATATCCTGAAATGTATTACTGACATGCAAATTCTAAACTATGACTGTCAAACAAGGTAATCATGGCTCCAGGCCTGGCAGTGCAAAGTTTTGTCCAAAGAATGGTTGGCTACTGCAGAGGTGACTGATCATGCAAGGGTCCCACAGAAACAGGAGCAAACTGCTTGGCAAAGTGAAGAGTCTGGCTCAGTCAAAACCTAGTGACTAGCAGGGTGCTAGAGGATCACTGTGAGAACTGAATGATGGCAGTCCTGCTACTGGTGGAAAAACCCTCCAAAATCTCAGTCCTTCTCCTGAAAATATGAAGATGACTAAAGTTGCTAAAGGACAGAAAGTAATGAAAAAAAGTCTTCTCCAGAAGCCCTAAAAACATTCGGTAAGAATAAGTAGATTACAGTGGTGGGTCAGGTCAACAAATGGCTACATGCTCTGGGCAAATACGATGCCTCACAGGGAAACTAGATAGTGCTGGGAAGGTATCCATGGGATTCGCACATCCTATCAGTGGCATGAGAGAGGGTCAGGGAACCCAAATACTAAGCTGAGAAGGAGACTTAAAATAACAATTTCAGCTGTAGGATATTATATCAGGCTTTTCCAATACCAAAGTCAGGAGCAGACAGAAAGGCAGTCTCAACACAAGCTTGAGAATAAAGCAAAAAAACCAGATGCTTCTAGCAAGCAAACAAACTTTGAAAGTGATGCAGAATCTTAGGGAAGCATGAGCTCTAAATTGGTACTAGCATTTAAAAAAGATTTACAGAGATTTTAAAACTTAAATGCAGACAAGTATAGAAGAAAACGCTGATTGTGAAGATGCATCTTCCTGGATGAAGCTAGAAAAAACATTTAAGTTCAGGTAAGAAACAATGAAGTCTGAAAAAGAGTACCGTTTAAATAGGTCATGTGAGAACAGGCAGTTGGACATAGTTCTCCTTCTCAAACAGTGAAGAGTTTTGAAAAAAGGTTGGGTGAATTGGAATATCTGGTTCTGAATAAGCATTAGAAACGTGGTCAAAAGAAAATAGTTTATTCCACAGTGTTACACCAGGGCATAAGTGACACAAATGACAGAACAGGTTCTATTAAGAGATACATTTTCATGTTGGGGTCTTTCTTTGGTTTAAAGCTAAAGAAAAAACCATGTATTTTAACTTTATCTGTCGGTGAGAACTATAGACTCCTTGTGAATTAAAATTCCTTGCATGCACAGGAAGTGACTTATATTACATAATGTGAATGGCAACAATATGGGGTTCTACAAATACAACGGCAATAAAAGGCAGGCTAAGGAAAACATGGGTGTGCTGCTCAATGGGGCAAAGGACCTTGCGACAAAGGACAAGAGAAAGACTGAGCTGCTTAATGTTTTTTTGCCTCAGTTTTCTCTAGTAAGATTGGTCCTTAGGCTTCCAAGGTCCCTGAACCTCCTGGTAGAGCTTGTGGGAGTGAAACAGTGAGGGACTCATTGGAGAGCAGAACTGACTTAGAGAGCACTTCAGACACTGGGACACAGAGAAGTCTACAGGACCAGAGGCGATGCATCTGAGGGCGCTGAAGGAGCGGGCCAGTGTTGTTGCAAGGAAGCTCTCTACCATCTTCAAAAGATCATGGCAATTGGAGAAGTATCCTAATGACCAGAAAAAAAGGTTGTGTTCAATAGTATGAGGCCCAGCTAGAGACTAATTACTAGCAGTGTTCCTCAGGGATCAACATTTGGCCCAATACTGCCGTGTCTTCATTAACATCTGGATAGGATGGAGTGAACTCTTGGCAAGTTCACAGATGATACCAAACTGAGGAGAGTAGCCAGTGTGCTAGAGAGCAGTACTGCCATTTAGGGGAACATGGGCCTGCTGAAGAAATGGGTGGATGAGAACCTAATGGATTTGAACAGAGGCCAACACAAACCAAAAGGTCTGGCCCTGGGAAGGATTAACCCTCTGCAGCAGCACAGCCTGAGGCTGACTGGTTAGGCAGCAGCTCTGCAGAAACGACCCCAATAATCCTGATGGACAAGTTGGTCATGAGCAAGCAATGCGCTCAAGCAGCAGTGAGCAAAAAGAGTGGGCAGGGAAGCCTAACTATCTTTAATGATAAGAAAGTTCCTCATAAAAATAAATGACATTTTTACCTGTTCAGCAACTCCTTTAAACAATGCTTACAGGTTGCATGGAGAACTTTAAAGACTACACTCAAAGATGACTGCAGGCAAGTCTTCAGTTCTTCCCAGAGTACTGCCCATAGCAACCTACTCCAATATTAAGGGCTGGATATGTTTCTGAGGAAAACAAAAGGGAGTGGAGGAGCCATAGCAGGAGAGGGGAGAAGAAGTCTCTATGGATCTGATGGCCCAATCTGCCCCACCATCACATTACAAATCACAGACAAGCTTTTCTTAAAATCTATGGTTCTCCAGGAAGAAAAATGAGAACATGTTAGAGTAAAAACAAATAACAGTTTTATGAATTAGCATCATAATCAGATAAGTGTATATATATTTGTTATTGTTATTGAGAAAGTTGCTCTGCAAACACGCAGCATCAGCCTGTCCCTCTGATAAAGAATCTCAAGTACTGTTAAAGGTGGCGGGCAAAGCTATGCCTGATAAGTTCCAGCTCAGACCATAATAAATGCATTTTCCCCACTCAGCTTCCCTTTCCTCTGCCCTTTTACCTTTACTCAGACACACGCTGTCTGAGATGGCTTTCATAACAAGAAAAAAAAAATACGTACACACACACACACACACAAATGGCGATTATTGGATACTTACTACTACATAACTGCAAATCAAGAACCCAGCAATAATCACAATTGTGGTATGATACACATGTGTTTTGCTTTACTCACAAAAAAGCAAAATGATTTATTTTTGAAAGTACCACAGTTAAAAAGTCCACTGTATAGCTTTTCTTAGCATTTATATGGGAATACTTGCAAAAGGCTCTTGATTGTAGCTTCCACGAAGCACTGACACAGATGGAGAGGTGGAGGAGAAAGCACACAAGCTTAGCTTTTGCATCCTAGATTATCAAACTGTTTACATTTGCACACATTTTACCTCAGCTTTGGTTTGAGACAAAAATAGTTCTCATAGAGCAGCTGTAAATGATCAGTAGAGGTTTCTTAGGAGACAAAGCTTATCATGACCATTTTTATTGCCACCTAAACCAGACAAATGAAATTTAAGTGTTGTCTACTTTGCAATGATTGACTTTCATGAAAAAAATGATAGGTATTTTTAATCAATAAGCTTGTTCTATTTCAGAGTTTTGAGAAAGTTGTTTTCTTTCAATGCTACCACTATTCTGAATAATAAAAGCAAGGTCCCTGGCCTCTTGCCATAGTCATCATGCTTATTCTCCTGCATGTAAGTGAACAACTCCACTAGCTCCACTTTTCTGTAATACTCTACTATAACTGGCCATTTTTTCACCACATGAAGTATTCTGTCATCAGCATGGCAAAAAAGCTGCATCTTCTCCACAGTTAGAACTAAGAAAGAGAAGTAGCTGTTGTCTTCCTCTCCTTGGCAATCCAGAAAATAGGTATCTCAGTATGACTACTTTTCAGAGATACCCTGTGCTGTTCAGGAGAAGCTCCATTACATGACCAGGAGTGTTGGGATGGATGATGTTCAACAAAAAAGGAAGGATCTTTGGGCTGTTCCATAAGGCATACAGAACTTCCATCAGCAGATGACATGAATTCCCAAGAAATGCAGCCTGCAATCTAGTGAAGATGGAGAGATGACGACTACATGGCCTGTGATCAAGACAAGCAGGAGAAAGACCAACAGCAGCAAAGATTAGTGGAATAACTGCTTAATGTGACTGGACAGAAAACAGAAGAAAATTTAGATCCTTGCTGATGTTAGTCCCTGTCTTGCCCCAAAGCCCAGTGAAACCAAGGACTGCTGCCAATAAGCAGTTCTAGAAGAGTTATTTAATAATGCAAGTTGTAGACAGAGGTGGAGGGAGCCCCACTGCATTTCACCATCTCTGTGAAAGGAGAACTGGAGCCTCAGTGTGGGCAGCTCCTCAATACATAACATTAAACTTGGGCAAGAGAGAATTACATTTGTTGGCTGATTGTTTCCTGGTTTTCATTGTGATCCATAGGTTTTCTACACCACCAACCACTACTACTAAGCCATTACTCACATCAATTTTAGCTTAGCAAATAGCAGACACAATAACATTAAGGTAAGGTTTAACAAGATCTCATTGTAATAACACACCTAAGGAAAAATCTGTGAAAACAACACAAGTCCAAATCATACTGGAACATCCAAATATTACATTAGCATCATGCTGATATTATCTACTACGACAACTCCCACCACAGAGCAAAAAAACAACCAAAAAACCTACCCAAGTGTACATAAGCTATTTGTTACTTTCACTGCTGTCAGACAGGCATACCACTTCAAAACAGATTTTTTTAAAAAAAACTTTTTTCACCAGGCCAACCCTAGAGAAAGACTTCCTCCTTTTTTCATAAAGGCCAATTATGGCACTATGCATACAAGTATTCAAATTGATCTGTTGGCAGTGCTATCTTGCCTTTAAGTTCACTTAACACCCAGTTAAATGGTCTGCAGCTGTTGAGCTTGCAATTAGAGTCTTTGTCTACCACTTGCTCTAAATAAAGGACAGCTTCATGGGCCAGGGCAGCAGAGGATCAGTTAATTCTCCCAGAAACAGTGGGTACAGAAAGCCAATTTGTACCCATATTATTGAGTAGGAATGAACTCGCTGCCTGATTCATCTGAAATGACCAATTTACAAAATACTTGAGCTGCAGGCACCCTCTAGGGGCATTCCATTTTGCTGCTCAGGACAACCAAGTGCTATGAAATAAAAAACTGGCATGTATCTGATTTATATAGTCACATACACCACTGAAAAAAGTAGGGAACGAGGCAATCATAACTGTGCACCACCAATTAACCCAATATAAATGTGAGCCCTTTTTCACTAACCCTAGCAGTTTTGCCAGTGTTCTAAAACCATAACACCTGTACATAAACCTAGTCACAACTTATTTACAAGCCTCCCTACATGAAGATTGATCTGCCAAAGACAACACTGTTATCTACCAACACGTTTAGCACCTTGAAGTACCCAGGTAACCAACAGCAAGAACAATCTGCTTTTTGAAATGCAAAACCTTGCTTCTTCAGATTCCAGTAGGGCAGGCTTGAGGAACAGCCTCAAAGTGTTCCATGGAACTGATCTCCAACTTCGACAAATGGACATCTTGTCACCCCACATCTGTAGGGGTCACAGTCCAACCATTCTATAAGGATTCTTACACAGTTCAAAATTTCATGAGCTGTTACAATTGCTCCAGATTAACACATCAGCGCTTCTGTGGGGGAACGAAGCACTACCAAAAAGCTCTTGCCTGTCTCTTGCTTTTTGCTCTTCCTGAATGACAGGAGGCCATCAGCAAAGCTGGAATAACCTTACATTAAAAGGATCCATACCAAGCTACCTGTAGTTTCATTTACTCAATTGGTAATCTAAGAACATTTCCATAAAGGAGCCTCAGAATGGACAGATGAGTTTCCCCACAATGTGCTGCAGAGAAGTTCAAAGAATAAAACCTTCGGTAAGAGCTATGGGAGATCCTGTTTGAATTCTAGGCAAAATGATCCATTACCACAACAGTACCACAGATGCTATTATACTTGTTTGGCATAAGGAGCAGATAAATAGACTTCTTTGTGTGGCCCTGGGCTGCCACAGCCCAACATCATTTTACAGCGAAGAGAAAGTTCATTCACCATTGAGAGCACTAAGAATCACAACAAAAATCCAACTGCCTTGAACAAGGCCTATTATTCCTATTCAAAAAAAGAAGAAAAAAAACTAAAGGGAAAAGAAAATATCTTAGAAAATTTTTTTGCGTTCCTTACTTGAAACAAAAGTAGACATTAATCATATAGTTAAAGAAAACTCAATTACTTAATTATGAAAAGCGCAAGATTAAAGAAAATCCCTTGCCTTGGAGCAGCATTATACCTAAGGGTGGCCCTGGATAGAAGCCAACTATTCCAACTGACACAGAAGACTGGCAAGGAAAGGGGGAGGGTAGAGACAAGAGGCAAATCCCCACAATTTCATCTTCATTACACTAGATTAGTAACACAAGCTTCAGAACATACATCACACAGCATCAGAAGTAACTAAAGAGACATTTGTCGACTGTTACACAGTGAAAACATGAGGATTTGAAACAACCTCCAATAATTGAATGCAATACCTTTTGGCAAAACCTCAATTTTTACTCTGTTAGTTACTGTTTTGTAAAAATTGTACCCATCTCAAAATGTTTCTTTCCTTCTCTTTCTTCTACTCACTAATAATTCAACTGTCTACAAGGAGGGAGTTGTGCTTGGTACAGCAGAGCTGTTTGCACTTCCAAACTCATTTTACAGAAAGCAGACAAAAAGAAAACATCTGTTGCTAAAAAGAGTCATTGCTACTCTAACAGCTACCTATTCCTTGCATCCTCTATATCTGAAACCTCAAATCACATCATTAAAAACCATGTGTATTTGTAATAATGTTATAAATTGTACTGTTTTTATAAGCTGACATAACTGTTCTCTAAAGACTTTTCCTTTTATGAAAAAAAACCTAAGCCTGAAATGTTGTTTGTGTAGTCCAGTTAAAGGAACAAATGATGGAAGGGAGTCTTCTTCCAAAAAGTCCAGAGTATTATTATACAAGTGCACACTGTACAAACATTCTCTTTTAAAAAATATTTTTTCTTCCTCTTTTTTTTTTTGCACCTATGGCAGACAAGGCTGTATTATATTGCTGTCTTCACATGAATTGAAAATATTTTCACTGTCCTTTCCTGAAAGACTCAAAAAGAAGTTGTTTGTAAAATCATATTGAAACAGGTGATGTCTGAGCAAGACTAGGCTTCCAGAGGCAAAATTCAATTTAACTGTTAGGTAGCCATCATTCAAAATCTTCAGAATTAATTCCTTGCTATTGACTCATGAAGCAGATTAGAAATTGAAATTAGATTAGAAACCTAATTTTTTCTTGAAATGAAAAAGCATGCAAGCCAAGACTCCAGTAAAACCACCATGACTGACAATGGAAAATAGATAAATGGAATCATACATTGTTTATAAATAGGTTGGCAGGATTCTACATTCAAACTCTAGTTAAAAATTGAAGAACATGATCAATGACTATAATTTCCCCACCAGTGTCAGCCCTCTTCCCAAGACTCTCTGGTTTGTAATTTCAGGTTCAGAGACTGAAACAGAGAAAAAAGGTAACAGACAAATGTAGGAAGGAAAGGCCAGGATTAAAACCTCAGTCTTACTGTACCTCCTCATACATAATTATGTGTGCTGTGTCTAGAATATGAGCTCTCTAGGTGCTTGCTTGTACATACTTCTGTCACTACTAGTAGTCTGACGATTTGCTTGGTAAAAACTTGGTCTTCCTTCATATACAGGGCATCTTCTGGGATTTCAGACTGGATTACAGGATACACTCCTAATTTACATAAACCACTTTTGTGTACATGTTAGTTTATCATCATTAGGTACTGTACTGCAGAAGCAGTAGCAAAAAAATGTTTAATGTTATAATTTCCATAGTAAACTTTTTGAAAAGATTGTTATTTAGCATATATACATATATATTGAAAAAGATAGAATGTAAGCAATAATACCCAGTGCTTTGGCTGAATATGCCCCATGTATTGTTGAAAATACTTCACTTCTCCATAAACGTTTGAGTACGTTTATGAGACACAAGGTCAATTCTGCAGAGATGACAGCAATGGCAGAGATGAGCCTAACTAAATCTTTCCTGAGGGAGAAGGGGATTTCTGTGTGGAAAGTGTATTTCTGAAGATGACAAACTTTTGTCAGAGGATTTTGCAAACTGTACATGGCCTTTGTAAAATTGAACCAAAGGCTCCTAGTAACTTTCCTGACTAGAGAAATACCATTTCTGTAGCCAAAGCAAAGCCTTTTTCCTGCAAGGATTGAAAAGAATAATTCTCAAATAGGAAGAAAAACACGCAACTTGCAGGCCTCTTACTAATGATGACTGAGGGTATACTTATGCTTCAATTCTGATTATATAAAATGTAGCACTAAGAAAGAAATCTTCTGCAGAGGTTATCTAGATAATGTCTGACATCACCCTAAATACCCTTCTTGCCTTAGCCAAAGCTGACACAGCTGCACTGCAAAGCTATGCTGAAGTTGTGTTCTCACTTGTTTATTACGTGGGATATGTAAATATTACCGTGATTCTTTCCCAGTGAACTGCTGACTAACCAGTCTCACCTCAGGGCATATCAATGACAGAATGCATACGGAAAAGGATATCCATGACAGTGCACTGGTAGTCTGTCAACAATTAAAAAAAAGGGGGGGGGGTGGAGGGGATTATCATGAAAGATAAAAAAACCACTGGTTCTGCCCAGTACCACTTGCTAGGTCACTTCTGAGAAACCACTAGATATGTATATGTCAAGGAGGAAAGAGCGCAGTTGTGGACATCCCAATGATAAGTAAGGAAACTCTGCAGCAACATACAAATACATAGACAGGATTACACTGAATGAAGGAGAATGGCACTGCTTGAAGTAATTCTGCTGAGTGAAGTTCAGTATTTTCAGCAGCAAATATGACTGCACCTGTTCTTTATGCCTGCCTGTACTTTGAGGAAATGCCTTGATTTACAACCAAAGCACATGCCAGGGGACCAATGTATTGCACAAAGCCTGTACTTCTTCCCTTCAGAAGGGCATACTGTTTGTAATATACATATGCTTATGAAAATAAGAAATAAAGAACCACATTTAGTACTTTACTACCATGGAAGCACATTTCCTATTACTTTGCTTGGAGGAAAACAAATGAGAGCTAGGCTCTGAGGTGCACAGGTATTATGCAATTTATACCATTATTTAAAATCATGTCAGCAGAAGTCCTCCATGTTAGAGTGCTTTCCCTATAGCTACCACTCAATATTCTACATTTATCTGGTATCATTCATTCTGAGGAACACGAACTTGATTTTGTCTGATTTGCTGCCAGTCAAGGAAATTATCGGTGACTTGTTACTTTTATACTTTTTTTTAAAAGACATCCATAAGCAGAAGTATTAATTAATTTGACTTACATAAGAGCAAAGCCCTTTTCAAGTAGTTTATTTTCCTGTAAATGCTTTTCTCTGGCTGAAGCACAGTAGTTACACGAGAGTTAATGTTTTATGACTTTATTCAGTTGTCTATTCTACTTATATTTGATAGTCAGCTCTCCACTGCTTCTGAAACAGTCAAAAAATACCCCTACGGAAAACAACCCATACAAGTATAATACGCCTTTCAGTGCTGGGAGGTGTAAGCTGTTTCAGATATTTAGTAAAAAGACAGACAGGACCTTATTACATCAACTGTCCTGAGCTGATTGGGCAAACTCCAAGGTCAGAAAATTTATAGAGGAAAGCATGAAAGACTAACAGCTTCAAGAAAAAGAAACCTATTGTTGGAAGAAAACCGGAGAATTGGAAGGAAAAAAAAAAACACAAACAAATGAAAACCCCCCAAACCCCCAAGGAGTTTGTCTCCTCCAGAAGACAAAAGGCAATCCTGCAAAGCCTGAGCAATCCTGCAAAAGAATGAGCACACTGACATATTCAGGGCAAAAATTTGACAAAAATGCCCCAAATTTCTTTAATAGAAGAAAAAATGCTATTATGTCAAGGAACCTAAAATTAGAGGGCAGAGATAATGAGCAATGAAATGTATGTTTATTTTTGTCATTCTGCACCCCTAACCCCAAGCCTCTGCTTGGGGATTTATTATTTATTGCACTAGTAGATAAAACTTTTCCATTGACAACTGACCCAATATGATATCAGAGGCAGTGGCCTCCGAGGTTTTTCAGAATATAATCATAATGTTTTACTTGCAAACACACTAACGAGTGAATACCTACATCGTCCACCATGTACAACACCCAATACATGCAAATCCAAAACACAGCTCATGCTTCTATTTCAGTAAAACTACACTTGCAACAGTTCTTCTCTAGGAAGACAACAAGCTCTTTCAGGTTATGCCTGAATTTTCAGAATTATCCCTGCTCCTAACTCCTGCTCGGTTTTCAAAGGTCCCCTTCAGCAGACAGAATATTCTAAATCTAACTCCCTATTAACTCCCACCTTGAACCTCCTGCTGTCTAACTGTGTCAAGTGGGACTAAGAGTCTTTGTTGCTTAAGACTACTCAAAAATGTAAACATAAGCATTGACCTAGTATAAACTCACAAAATGGAGGATTACTTAGTATCTCTTCCAGTGACCTGGAGGAGGAGAGAGCACGCACTCTTACACATCAAGTTTGGAAATGACACCAAACCGGGGGTACCAGTTGACACACTCAAGAGCAGGGCTGCTGTTCAGAGGGGCTTAGGAATGCTGGACGAATGGGTCAACAGAAACCCTGTGAAATTCAAAAACAGAAGACAAACACCTAACTATGGCTGGAGGGGGCTCAGCAGAGCAGCGCGGGGCTGGCAGCAGTGAGCAGGGCAGGACCACGTGTGGGTGCTGCCAGCTCCATCCTCGGTGCCCCACGACCGAGGCTGCTCCAGACAGGATGTTGGATTAGGGACCTCCCCAGGCCCCCAGCAGCCTGCTAGGGTCTGCAATACTACGAAGCACAGCAGAACGCTCTCCACAAACAAAAAAAATACGATGTTAATATGTTCCCGCAGGTTTGACCCTCTCCTCCCTGCAAACTGGCTTACCTCCTCAGACTTTTTTTATACTCATTCTATGAACACAAAGAAATCAGAACAGGTCAAAGCTGTACCTCTGTAAATCTTCTGGTTCAAAGTGGGTAAGTTACATATTACATTAAATTTAAATAGATTTATTTATACATAGAGTTTTCTAACTTGTTTTGCCTCATATATAGTTACTGAACTTATTCTGCCTAAAACTCATTACTCTCTGAACAAGAAATGTTTTATTTTCTTGTTACTCAATACCATCACAGTAGCCTTTCTGTATTCCATCTCTGAAATGTCAAGCAAGCAACGCTTCATTTATAAGGCCTAAGAAAAGTAAACATGAATCATGTGGATGTTAAGATAGGCAAGATACAACTATCTTAATAGCGTATTTAAGATAGGTGCATGCTTATTTGCTCACTTGCTCCACTTCAAGACAACAAGCACTGAGCTCTTAAACTAAGTTAATCACAAACACTTAATTTCACTGTCAGGTAAACTTTTATTGTACTAATCATGCACCAGCAATAAGCAGCAACATCTTTATTGTGATGGCTTTGACATGGGTGCAGGACTCACCCCTCCTGCCTTTAGAAGCTTTCTTCTGAATTCCTCTGTCGGGTTGTTGAATGTGAGCTTTTCACAGCGGAGGTGATTTACAGGTGGGTGGCCTTCAAGGTGCAGGAATAAGTCATAGTCAAATCGAACTTTCTTAGGTTCTTCCTGAGGGTTGAAAATAACCAGATAGAAACATCTAACACCAAAACTAACTAAGTTGAAAACAAGGGCTACATAAAGACTGTCAATTAAAATGAAAATTATATCATTTTTAACCATTCTCTGTGTTCTTAAACACATGATGGAATTTACCAAGCGTCAGCTGAGCTACGGTAAATCAGAAAAACTCCTATCAGCCCACGGTAACACACGGTAATTGCATGAACTTCATGAATTTCAAGATCTCTTGAAAAGACTTTATTGAAAGTATTTTACGTCATGTTTTCCATAGGGTAAAGGAAGATGCAGAGTCAAGCATCATGATTCAGCTGACACAAGGTAACTCAGTCACCAACACAAACACAGTCACACTTCTGAGCCCTAGGTAGCATAGAAGACACTGCAGTACATTTTGACTGCAAGCTCCTCTGCAGAAGTCAAACGCTTCTTTTCTTTTTTTTAAAAAAAGAATCATGAAGAAAGGAGGGGGGTAAAAATGAAACTGCTGCAGCAAACTATTTCACCTTCTAGGCATGTTATCTGCTCATTTATTAATGAGATCTCATTCCCTTGAACCAATGTGGCCAGCTAGATTTCAAGTATTCCGCCACAACTTCCATGTGATTAAAATGAAATTGAATGTTCCCTGTACCAATATGGAGAGAATAAAACAGCAAAAGCAAATTAGCTTGGAAGAAATCATTACTGCTCTATTGTTTGGAGAAATCCTTTGCCAAAAAAAGAAACTAATGTCAATGAATACACTCCAGTTCGTATTACAAGAGAAAGGATATTACATATGTTTTATGTTATACATTTACACAGTTCTATTCTAGAAACCATAAGTAAGTTATATGTTCTATTAAGGCAACATTAAATAGCCCTTCCTCCAGGGGCCCAGATGTGCAAACAAAAGCCACCAAGCCAATGGAAGTTTTAAGGCAGAACACAAGTAAAAGGCCAAATTCAAGAAAGACTTTAGCAAAATTAGAACCATGTCAGAACCATGACAAAAGAGGAAAACAAAATACAAGGAAATCTCAACACGTATCCAACACTAAATTTCTAATCAAAATGTGTGCTCTGTTCAGTGACAAACATCCCTGAGATGCTTTAAAAAAATGCACATCAAAAAATGCTTAGTTTTGACTTGGAATTCAAAGGATGTGAAAAGCAGGAAGCATAGAAATCTCAGGTACTGTAAAAGTCAAAACAAAGACTTCACACACAGTCAAGGGACATCCTCAATGTCCCATCTCTGAACTTGGAGCAAATAACAGAAAGGGACCTGGGCTAAAAAGCCTGTGGCAACTTGTTTCTGAAGACAGAAGAGAATAGTTCCCTTAGAGGAACTAGTTTGACAGACCTTTTTCAAATGCAAACATGGATGAAGATATCTGTTATTTTTAAAAAGATTAACACAAGATTTCTTTCATAAAAAGTGAAAGTGATTTATTTCCCAGTCTGCTTAGAAAACTGTAATGTTATGGGCAATCAGTTGGTACCAGCAGCTTTGGCATAAAAGCAGAATTATAAGAATTTACAAACTGGAGTCTTCAAAGTCTGTGGAAAGTTAGATGATCACAGTCAGGGATTTCAAAACAGAATTTTAATACATGAAGCACTACCAGTACCACTGCCATTATTTTAAAACAGTCCTGACAGTGAAGGCAAAATACACTCATTATTAGCCTTATACTTAAGTAACAGCATTTTCCAGCGTAGAAGTCCTTGAATATAAAAGCATTTTTTCCGAGGACTATGTCTCACTGGCTAACACCTACAGCCTACTTTTGTTGAATATGACAGGTTCTGGGAAGCAGCTGGTTTAACTCTCTAAAGCTTGGAATATTTTCTGTCAGAGAGAAACGGCCACTAGATTTTCAACAATTTCTGTTTAGTCTTATGAATGGAAACATTTTAATTCTTTTAGTTCAAGATCCAGGATGGCTTTTGGTACCCTTGCTGTCTCTGTTCATTAGGGTACTTGCTGAACCAGAAATGGAAAGTTGTCTACCTTGAATAAGTGATGATGGTCTGTCTCCTCTTCCTCCTCCAATCTATCTCCTCTTTTTCTGTATTGGAATACCTGTAAAGTGGCTTAGGGGAGGAAGAGTAGCTGAGCCAGAAGGAAGGAGTAATTTGCCTCAGGAATGACAACTCAATTTTTGTGCCATTTTTCCTTCGTATTGTACTGACCCCAGAAAAGGGTCGGCAGCCGCATGGAGAGCTAGCTGACTCACAGTCCGACTGCTGCTTGTTGTATTCCATGACACCAAAATAGGGGTGAGGAGTGTTTGCAAACTTCCTAATTCCACATGCTGCTTGAGGGTGAAGTGAGCTGTAATCATTGGCGCCCTCTTGATTTCAGTATAAGCCACAACTCCTGCTGGTTAACTCCTGAGACTTGCAGGCCTCCACAGTCAGCAAAGGCAGCCAAAGTCTGAGTGGAAAACAGAAAAAGAAATGTCGGGCTGGAAGCCTTCTGAAGAGATGCTTCAGTGAATCACTGTCTTCTGACTTTGTCTCCCCGCTTTTGGGATGAACTCTGAATGGAGGAATTAAAGAGAAGGGGCTGCTTTTCTTTAATAAAATCAGATTTCCTGCAATGGATCAAACTGCCTCCCTATTGGATACAGAGCTAACGAGCATACCAAAAAAGCCAGTCAAGTCAATGAGGCAGTCCGGTTTCCTTTTCCACCAGCAACTGGGGTAAACTATCCCTACTCTTCACAGATTGATACAGGGAACATTTCGGAATTACCTGTTTAAAACATACAACTTAGAAATGCCTAGAGCAGAATTATCCACCTGTCATGCCTTGACAGAGCTTCCCATGGAAGACAAAAGGATACTGAATATCTATTTAAAGGCATAAGAAGCTAACATAATTGTACGCTCCTCTAACCCAAACTGTATCTGAGTAGGATTTCAGAAAAGGCTTTTTATTATGCATTTCTGTTTTCCTTTATTTCTAATTTTCCACCAAACACTCAACAAGTTAAAGATGATAAAGCACCTACTTGATTAAAACAATTATGTTAAACTACACCCTGATATTACAAAATAACCACACAAGTATCTCACAAGCAAATGTGAAGTATAGTAATAGGTCCACCAAAGCACGTGACAAACAAAGGATGCCTAAGATATTACAATCATTAAAATACTGTACAATAAATTCAAGAAACTATGTCAGCTTTTTCCTCTTTATTCCCCCCAAATAGGATTCTTTTCATCTGAACCAGTTATTAGTAATACAGACTCTGTTATGTACAATAAAGGAAATCTCTGTATTTGCTACCAGAGGGACCCACAATAAGTGCAGTATTTACTTAGACTCAGAATGTGAGATATCACAATACCAGCTTTGTAGAACAGCACTAGTTTTGTTTTTAAACTGTGCCCCCTGGTAATGTTGAGTTGAGTAGAATAAATATTCACATGCACTCTAAAAGAATGTTTTTTCAGACTGAGGATGCAGGATGAAAAGACTCTTTTTGAAAGACCGAAAAAATGAACAAATTAGAAAGATTGGCAATATTAAAACAGCACAATGGGTTCATTATGAAAATCAACAGGATCAAGATCAGCTTCCTTTCTTAAAGTTTTTAAGTGGCTATTGAACTTCCTGAAGCATTAGTTAAAAAGTGTGTCCACTTCCAACTAGGCTTTTAATCATTCTAAATAATTACAGTCAACTCCTTCATTTTATCTGATAATCCTAATTGCCCAGGGGTATCTTCAAAAGTAAAATTAGACAATTCTAAAAGTTACAGTGAATTTGAATTGAGGAACAGCATTTATAAAGATACTCTTAATGCTAACATTTAACCAAGCTTGGTAATTAAAACTGGGAATCAAATCCTAAAACCTCCATATGATTTTTTTTCCTAATAGAAAGATGAAAAGCATGTTTTTCCATACCTTGTTTTTGAAGTAAACCTCAATTGGCAAAATAAAACCAGCATACCCGGATTCTTCAACTTTGTAAGGTGGATCCTTGCACACTGAAACAAAGAAAAAAAAATCTTTATTTCCCTCCAAAATCATGTTTTAGAAACAGAAGCAAAATAACTGAGCAATTAGCTTGTGCAATAACGCTGCTACAGCAGCAATATTACAAAACCACATGCACACACTGGGACTCATCTTGGCACGTATTTACCAGGAGCTCAGAGATAGCAGTACAGTTTTTTCTATCTTTGCAGCCTCTGAAAATGGAAGAACGAAGGGCATCCACACCAGGTAGATCATACCATTTACAGGTTTCTACCTTGAGAAAGTTTAAAATAAAATCTCTCATTTGGGGGGAGGGGAGACAAAGATATTCCAGGATAGAAAGGAGACTCTCAAAAAGGTTAACTGTTTTATTATTATTGTGTTAAATCAGGATCAAGGTCTACCTGATAGGACTCAGCTTTTAACAGGACAGTATTATTAGCTCCAGTATGCATAATGTATAACCTAGTGCACAGGCTTTTAGTTATGGCAAATGCCCACAGTCTTGAGCATGAGCTCTGTGACTAAAATGACACTGGACTGCCTACTCAAGTCAGCAGTGAAAGCAGGTCTTTAAAGAACTAGGAACAGAAACTTCTCTTCCTCCTCCTTTCCAGCTGTACCAATTTATTTTTTTCTTCTTCAGAGTTCATGCTAAAATAACACATTAGCACAAACAAGCTGAGCTGGAGAAACCCTGCTTCGTCTCCTGCAGCACTCTGTCTGGTACTTCCAAATGCTGCACTGATATTTATGGCAGCCAGTGACCTAGGCACTACCACCTCAGTGACATTCTGGGACACTGACAGTTTCTTTGCTCGAGAGTGGTAGAAATGATGCAGTTCAAAACAAGATAGGCTGATTTCCTCAGAACCATTTGCTCTAGCGCTATCAATATTATCTGCTTGAAAAAAAAAATGCTTACTTCCAGATGGCTTATTGTTTCCTAGGATGGGTGCCCTTTTCGGAATTGCCAGGGGGCTGCTCATTGCACTGTATCAGGTGCAACTTATACTATTTGACATACACCATATAAAAACTGTGTTTGGCAGTCAACTGTGCACAGCCAGCATACCTAAAGTATTCTTTTTCTTGAAGTACTACAGTCTGAATACCGAAAGTATTCTTTCTATCAAAAGTACTGCAAATGGGCATTTAACACCCATCATTCCCAATATCATTCCCCAAACCTGACAAGACCCATCAGAAACATCCAGGAGCATAACTGCTACTACATTCTTCACAACCCAAGCAGCACATCAGCTCTCTCAGGACAGGCAAGCTTTATTACTATCCACATAGAGGAACACGGCAGCACTTTTTGTTACTGCCCCACAGTTCTTCCCCTGCTCTGCTAGCACCCAACCAGTGCAAGGACTTCACGGATAAGGAAGATTCCAAGTACTGTCACATCTTTGCTCACTTGCTGAAGTTGTCTATCACCATCCAGCTTGCTTCACAAAATCAGTGCACAGGAAAAAGGATGATAAAAGTGGAGTGAGAATAATCTGTTTTCCAGATTCTTTCTGCAATACTTTCTTCTTCCAGCTATAAAATTTATTTAACTTTTTTTGGCAGGAAAAAAGAGGACCTGTAGTTTATAAATCAACCTTTGAAAGGTTTTGAAGAAAAGCATTAAGACAATAGGTCAAATTTGAGAGGTGGTTTCAGTTAGAAACTGATCCTTTTATTTTACAAACTCCTAAAATTAGTACTTCACCTTGTACTGACATGTCTTCCCTGTAAGAGGCCTTACCAGCATTTGCAAATGTAAGTATAATAGTCCTAGTTAAGTACAGCTAGAAGTTACAATAATAAATACTGATAACTTCCCTAACTGAAGGTACAGGAGCAGCCTTGCTGCTCCTCCTCTGCCTTCAAAAGACCCCTTTAGGGAAAGGCCTTCCCAGTATTATTTGAATAATACATGCAAGTGTAAAGAGAGGAGAATGAAATCCACTTATAAAAACAGGATAAGGTTAAATAGCAGATATTTATCCAGATGAAAACATAGAAGCTTTTTCTACTGGAATAATATGTTAACTGGTATTGAAATTTCAGGCTTCATTACATGACAAGCCACAAATAACCTTTCACTTTTTTTAAAATGTCCTGTCAACGTCTTCCTGAGCATTTAATTGGTGCAGAAAACACTGTTAGCATAAATATTTTTCATTCTCCTCCTCGAATCTCTCTACTTCTAGATTTACACAGCTGTTAGCAATGCTGAATAGTACCTTCTTGAAGTTTCACATTACAGCTCTGAAAACAAAATCTGTTACATTTGCAGGCTTTGTTGAAACTTGGGCAATGGGTTACCAAACACTTCTCCACAAGGAAACTACTTCGGGAGCCTTCCCAATCTGAAAGACGGACTTTTGACAGAAGGGAAATTCTACAACCTTGTGATTGAAGACTTCCTGAACACAGCAAGTGACTAAGCAAGGGTGCATGATATTGCACGTTACAGAAAGCTACAGTATTTTCCTCAGCATATCCCTGAAAGCCACCAGCACATGTACTGGCAGAAGCAGCCTCTCTGTGCAGTCTAAGGCAATGCTCCACTGGTATAGGCTCTTTTGTTTTTTGAATTGCTCCAATTAGTAACCAGGGCTGCTGCAATCACATGTGTAGCTCAGCCCAACAAACAGGCAACCATCCTAGAACATTTTGGTGAAGTGCAGCAGAGACAGGTGGTAGGAGTTAGGTAAAAATCACAAAAAAAGATTAAGAAAAAACACAACAGAAAAGAAAGAAAAGCTGTAGTGGAGAAGGAAAAGAGAGACAAGAACAATTTGCAAGTACAGACCAACAGAGCAAAAGCCACAACAGAAACTGGGGATGAGTGATTTTCAAGAATGAAGCATCTGGAAACCCCAACAGGCTTCTTAAAACTCACTGACAAAGCAGCTAACCTTGACCCAGTAAATGAGCAGCAAACACTACCCTTCTGCAGACAAATACACTTTAATTTCCTCCCCAACAAGAGGGACAAAGCCATTTCCCCCATGACTTCTCCTCACCTTTGAAGTGGCACTACAAATATGTTTCAAGCACCAGAAAAATAATACTTCCTGCACAATATTATTACTGAGAGTTAAAGATTTTAGTTTTCAATAGAAACAGACTGGATGGTCACACTGTGCTTCCTCCCTCTCTTCTCTATCTTTTGAGGAGGTAGTCCAACTTCAACCATAATGAATCAAGAGAGTCTCAATGACAGCTAAAGCCCTACAGATACCTACAGGTCTCATGAAAAACCACTCTCTGCAGGAGATAGTTCCAGACAAAACCTTCACTGAGATGCTGGGAGAAGCAGCCAGCAGTCTTAACACAGTATCTTCTTGGAAGAAACATAAGGGCCAGGAGAAAAAGAGAAGAGACAACAGCAAAACCATGTAGATTTCGGTAGATTTCACTGTTCACAGTAGAAGCTGTTCACAGAAGTTTTCTATTGCCTGTTTAAAGCAAGATAAAGAGTTCATGATCCTGTGTTACCTTATCTTTGCCACAATGCAGTATCATTTCTCCTCCTCCAAAAATGAGAGCTTTGATCTTAGGCATTTGCAAATGCAGTTGCTAAATTCAGATTGACCATCCTCTTAAACAGTTTTAGCTATAACTTTGAAGTAAAAATAGGAATTTATACAACACAATTATTCAACCAAAGTCCAACCTTTCTGTTCATCATGCTTCAATGTACTTTGGGATGAACGGTTCTATAGCCTGTAGTAACATTGGTGTGTTTGAGGCCACAGATGAGAGCTCACCTCAGAGTTCCACTATAGCAGAAGGAGAGGACAACAAAAAATTTCTAGTTACAGACATCAGTTTTAAGAGCTTTAACATGAGATTCATTTTATACTAGTCACTCTACTCTACCAAAATGTACCCAAATTGTGTAGACTTTGGCCAAAAAAAAAGAGCCTCCAGAATTCACAATACTAGGAAAGACACTGAAAAACCTTTGCTAAAGCATCCTGCCATACTTACACCTCCAAACACACACAAGCAAGTTGCTAAAAAATTCCAATACAAATACTTTTCTTAAAAAGTGCTCTGCAGTAACGCTGCACAAACTCTGCAGTATAGATGTCATGGCACCTGACTTAAACCCATTGCAAGCATTTGCAGAATTATTTCCCCAGTTGAAGAGTTCTGTCCCAAGCACACAGAGACACTATTTCATAACCTCAGAGAAGTGTCAGTCCTCAGCAAGCCTTTCTGCATGATTTAAGTTTATGAAAGGCTCAACATATTTGTGGATTTCGAAATGGCTCTTCAAAAACTTCCATGGCCACTCCAACGCTGCTAAACACTTTTCAGCAAAAAGCATTTTTCCTGATGAAAACCAAAGTCAGGATGAGTAAAGAACAGTAGAAGTTCCCTTTAGATAGATGCTAACAGAGCAACATCAGGACCATGCAGAACTATGATGGTTGCAGTGAATACATGTAGCATGCACCCTGTAGACGTCATGAAGTGGGTGCTCACATGAGGTGAAGACTTGTGACAGAGAACTGTTTTAGATCATTACTTTATTTGTACTGATATTTTATAGATTCTTGCCTGTAATTCACTCATACTGATTATCCTTTGACCAACTTTTCCCTCCATTCACCACCATCTTAATTGACAGAAGTCTCAAAACAAGATGATGCCTTTTCAGAGGAAGGCTGACTGTAGTAGCAAATCCCTCCTGCCTTAAGACGACAGTTTTAACACATTCAGCTGGGATTTCATAAGAGCTCTTTGACCTTTCTATTCACTAGCTCACTTTCCTAGCTGGTGAGCTCCAATACTTTGGCTCTATACAAAGAGAGGCAGAAAGAAGAAATAACTGTTATGCCCTAACTTCAGTCATTAATACCAAGAAATTACTAAGTACATTTGAACAAAAGCTAGCAGAAATTAGAAAGTTAAGTGTGGCTTAAACCACAACTTGAACACCAGATATAAGGAGTTCCCATTTACATAGTGTCTTATGCTGACAAGTATTTCATGAAATAGACACAGCTTCTTCATCAATTGAAATCAAACCGATATGCTATTTAAACAAGACAGGAAGGAAGAGAAGGGGAAAAACCTCTGTTATGCTCAACAACGCTCTCCAAATCAAATGTTACTAGTCCTTACCTCAGCACTGACTTTTACACACTGCTAAAAGACCAGCAGAGGGAGTAGTAAACACTCACTCGCCCCTAATCAAATTTCTTATCACTCCAAAAATAAAAGGCTGAGAAAGGCCAGTTAAAGTCTGCTTGTGCTCTCTTAATTCTGTCTCTTCGCACATAAAGACAGCATTAAGTCTTGAACACACAATCGTCAATGTCTGATAGACAGCAGTGAGTTTTCTGCACCTCCAGACTCAGGTGCAGCACTTTGTACCCTTGGACTTACAATAATGCTGTTAATTTAGAAAGCTGTAAATGTATTTTTCGGTAGTCTAACATTATCTTATAATAATTATCCATGCATATATACTATCTGCATGTCCTGAAAGCAACTGTGAATATCAAGCAGCAATTTCACCAGATCAGCTTACGTCTGCATGCTGCAGATGGCAAAAGAGAGGGGAAAAGAAAGGGGGTGGGGAAGGGGGGAAAGAAAGAAAGAAAAAAAATTCGATCATTAACTGTAAAGGAGAAAGACGTTTATAGTGCCAGAGAGTGGGCAAGAGCAACCTTAACTCAGAAATTTCCTCTTGTGTGAAGTTCAGCCATGTAACCTTACACGATCTGTTTATGTTTTTCTAGTAGTTCCCAGTTCTTCTGAGACAAGGGAAGAGAGAGGAATGACTGAAGCGCACCACCTCCCTGGCCAGATTCTGGAGCAACACTGACTGGCAGCAAGTTGCCCAAAGTTCCTTGAAATTCTGTAGTAAATTGTGTTTTCTCACCCCTTCCAGGAACTCCACCAGGAGAAGCACTTCTCTTGAATGCCTCACTGTCCACAGACATTAGAAGATCTTTCAGTACCAAACCATGTCTCTTTATTTACTACCACCAACTTCTGAGAATACAGAGCAAGCTTTCTACCTTCAGCACACTTTACAGAGGGTGCAAAAGGTCCCCCCTGCCCCCCCCCCCCCCCATTTGACTCAGGTATGGAGAAAGTTATTTAGCTAAGTTATGCACTGCACGTAGAAGCAGCGCTCCTTATTGAGGCATATGGAAATTACTAGACTAGTTAGTCTTTCAAAGGAGTTAGCATATCCTAATTATTTATCTTTTGTGGTATACTAATTATATTTATTGCCCTTTGAAGACTGCAAACACATTGCAATACAAATTTAGATTAACAGGAAATCGCTTCTTACGGAAGTATTGTAGTATTAATCAGAATATTTCTTTCTTTGTATTAAATATACTGGAAAACACACAGCCCATTTTGCCTCTGTTGTTTACCTGACACCCTTCTTGATGCATTTCAGAGCAGCTGCATACGAGATCTCGAAAGCTAGTTCACATTTTATAGTTAATTTAGCAGTTAAATAGTGGGAATCAGAAAAGGGAAAGCACAATAAATTTTCTAGCATGATTTGGTTTTTTCTCATCTGTTCACAAATGGTATTAACAACAAAGTATGCCATCTAAGTTATCTTTCTAATTTAAACAAAACAGGAATATGGTATGAGCTTAAGACTACAGAACGGTGCACAGCTAATGCCAAAACAATTGTTTACAGTGTGTTTACATGAATGCTAGACCTGATTGTTCTGGCTTTTTTTCAGCATTATTTGTGTAAGGGACAAACACAAAGCTCTACAACGAAAAACACCCTGAAGTACACAGATCTGAAGTCTCTATTCAAACCAGTTCTATAACAAGCACAATATAAATGTATGCCCTAGCACAGAAACACAGCTTAAGAGCTGTGTTTGCAGGCAGGTTATACATATGTTGCATACGCTGGCATGCAAGTAATGGTCACAACATATTACACTACACCGGGATTTGACATTTGAGGAATGAGGACAGGAGAACAGCAGCTAATGAGAAATGCATTATAAGGAAGGGGAACAGAAATACTAACCTTTGTTTTCTTTGAAGAAAAATTATTAAAATTTTAGTCCTGATTCTGACACTATGGCACACAATTATATTTCTGCACTGGCACAAGATATTAATTTCTGAAAGTCAACAATAGTTAGTCTTCTTCTCAAACTCTGCAGTCCTACATATTACTTAGCCTAAAAACAAACTCTTCTTTGTATACAGGATGTGGAAAGGAGGAAGAAGAAATATAGACTAGATGTCAAAAGCAGAAAATCTTTAAAGTGGCACATGGTCTAATCTTGAGTAATTGTTTTTTGTTCTAGGTTAACTCCAGCATGAAGTGAACAAATACAGTTAAAAAACACGCCTTACAAAATGCTACATTTGTTAGACTGTATTTGCACTACTTAGCTACTGGTAATCTGTAGAACAGAAACAAAAATAACATGACAATGCTGTCTAAATATACATTTGATAGATTTTTGGCTGGGGACTTGTTTAAGAAAGCAATTTGCTTTCTTACGCATGAAAACCATTCATTTTGCACTCCATCTCTGCTCTTTTAAAAATCTCATTAAAAAAAGAGACAAAATTGTATTTGCAAATTGGTCTTATTCTTAAAGTGAAATACTACTTACTAAAATATTAGAATTGCTTTACTAATTTTATGCTTTAGAATAAAAAAAATTTCCACTTTAAAAAACAAAAACTTCTTGTAATACACTCACAATTAAGTAAGAAGGCAGACTCTGACGGCATGAGAGAGGCAGATTCCAGAAGCACAACAGTAACTGCAAAGTCAAGTTGGTTTCATGCTAGACAAAAAAAAAAATCAGAAGCCCCTTCTTCACTATAAGCTTGAAGCCAAACAATTCTATGTGTATAGATCATACTATGTAATAAAAAAATAAAATGCCACTTCTTCAATATCATGTGCCTACAAAGGAAAAAAAAATCGTTTTAAAAGAACTGGCCTACTCTCACATATGGAAATTCCAATCTTATCGCAGAAATCACCTTCTTAAATAGACTACCAGCCTGGCATCTGGCTGCTGACATGCTTTCGGGTACCCAGAACAGTCCAAGCATCTAGAAGACCTTCATCAGCTCAAGGTTTCCTTATTGTTCTCAAATATTTGGAAACTCTGTACTTGTACATGGGCGCGCACACACACGTACAAATGTATGTAAGCACATTTATTCTGCTGGAACACTCAGATGAGCTTTAAGGGAAAAAAAAATCAACTTAATAAAACCACAATCTCTCTTTCAAAGATATATCCAACTTGGAAAAAGAGCTGTGCTTTACAATATCCCTGCAAACTCTAACCATGTTACTGACAGAATAGATGTACTGCGCTGCTCATGCTTTTCCCCTCCGTGACATCTTTATAATTCCATCGCGCAATTTTAAGCATTAGGTAATAAGTAGATAATTTTGTTGATAATTCAGCAGGAATAATTGGGTTTCTTTTTGGCTCCTTACTGTGTTAGCTCTGCTGGTCTAGAAAAAGTAAAGTGCTTCTTAGAAGTTCGTAGCACATATGAAGTGCTAACATTCGCTTTTGTTACTGAATGCCCCAACCTTTTTCTCAGGGTTTGGGTAGTAGTAGGATTCAAAAAATATATTTAGAATCACTGGCAATGGCAAGCTTGATATTGTTAAGGATTATGTCATACCCCAAACCTAAAAGGTGTTTTGCTTCTATAAAACAATTTTACGAAGATTTCAAAGAACACTTCAATTAACCATACAACTAACAAAAATCTGATTACAAAATTATACAGTTGAAAAATATGTTTGTAAAGCTGAAAACTAAATAAATGGTCCATTAAGTTGAATAATATAGTATAATTGTATAATTGGTATAACTATACAGCTTGACGGCATGTTTATAGCTACACAGAGATGAAAGTGCTGAAGAAAATGAAGATGTTTAAGCTGACTTCTTAAAAAGTGTGTAAGAAGCTAAAACTTAACAATTTCCTTCATCTATAGTCTCTGAATGTTGTTTGTACCTCATTCCTTAACACATTGTTTTTCATGTCTGCTTTTCTTTTTAGCATTCATTACCAAGGTACTGAAGGTATTTTTACTGCTTTATTTTCACTATTGAGATGATCTCCTATTACTCTGTACATCTTCCCAATGGAAAGGATTCGGACTTTTGTTCTTATTCCACCTTCAAGTTTATCAAACAGGAAATCTGTCAAGCTGTAACAGTCTCAAAGTAGTGCTGAGCATCCCTGAAGCTTAATGAAACATCCAAAGAGCACACCCTTTACATATTAAAATAACCATTAAAATTACCTTTTATAGATACCCCAGATTGGATTTTGGTCCCTTGAAACAAACCAGACAAAAATCTTGTTTACTTTATATAGTTGCACTATACTAGGTAAAACTGTGATTTTGAAATAATTTAAATAAGCCAGGGCCAAGCAAAGCATGAACATTCTTCTTAATATAAGGAAACACTGAATTATGATACTGATTTTTACTAGACTCTGTGCTCTCATATTACTCCTATCACAGTTTAAACAAGCTAAAAACACAACACACATAGCTTAAATTAACATCATCAGTCTTAAAACAAATAAACAATGGAAGAAGCCAAAGAAAATGTGAATACAGGGAACAACCTCCCTTAACAACTTTACAACCTCCCTTGCAATTCCTCAACTGACCTTCTGAATTTCAACTCTCAATTTCTTTAGTTTTTTTCCCCCTCTCCTTTGCTTATACCAATGTATTTCTCTTCTCTTGACTCTTCTCTGACATACAACATTTTGTTTGTATTTTATTTCATTAAATAAAAGTTTGAAAACCAAAGAACAGAAATAATTCAGAATAAATATCCTGAACAAAAAATTAATTGCATGACACCAGCCAGATACACAGGAAACAAGTAATCTCACATTGCTATTGTTTCATTGGTGACTATGATTCAAAAATATGGCAGAACAGAAGTCTTTACACCTTTCTCCAGTGTTGATGAAAGGAATGTAATGATTTACTTGGAATGAAGTGAAGCAATACAAACAATGCAAATCTGCAAAATTATATACAGCTGACAATAATTTGCTTCGCTCTAACAGAAATTCCCAGAGTTAACTAACTCTAATTTAGAATTTGTTCAGGAATTAGAGCACACAGTGACTGAAGAGCATTAAATAAGTCAAAATGGAAATCAGCATTTCAGACTAGGATATCAGATGCTCTCAAAGGAGTCATGCTCACAACTTTTCTACATCACAGCTGACTTCTTTGGACTTCTCATCCAAAACACGAGTTCTCATAACAGATCTGATGAATGATAACTAACTGCACAAGATAGGTTTTCCAAATGTGGCATGTTCAATTCTGGGAATGCCTTGGCTTTTTATTTTTCATTTATTTCTTTAAATAGCAATTGCCCCAGGAACTTGTCTGAATAGATGCTTCTTAGATTACTTTCATAATCTGATCTTCAGTTTGAAGAAAGGCCACCCCTACACACAGAGTGAAAGCAGGCCACTACAGAGTTAAGAAACAAAGGGAAAGAAAAGCATCTACAGAAATGTAATCAAATCAGAGTAAGACTCTAATCCTAGCTTCTTCACTCATTTCTCTGTACATTTTAGAAGGACAACAATTCTTTCCACAAATCAGGAGCTTTAAAATAACACTGTACCCAAGACTTTTGATGTTTGGTTTTAAATTCAAGTTGTTCCCATTATTATTTTACATCAGATAGGCATGAAAAAAAGGCCAAACAGGAGAAGCAAATTTTTGGCTGCTTGCTTTTTACAGTATCTGTTTGCCTTTGTCTTTCCTTAAAATTGCTTTTCACCCCAAGAAAAAACTCCCTTGGTAGCCAACACATCTGTAAAGTTGACTCCAAAAACACCATTCCTTTCACGCGGACAGTTCCCTGCACCCAGGCTGAGCTCAGCTGCCATCTACCACAGCGCTCACTGTAGGCAGGTTACACAGAAGCCTTTGCCACTTCTGGCGAGTGTCAGCGATGGCAGCCATTAGTGAACATCTGACAAATTTAGATGCAACAAAAATAACCTGTTAAAAAAGTTATCCTGTTGAGGCTTCTACCGTCCTATAGGAATGAAGGGGATGCTGTGGTTGAACAGCATATGCCCTTACTGGTGTTAAATGAAAGAGGGGGGTGGAACACAGGCTGGCGGGAAACCGTCCCTGCTCATTGCTCAGCACACAGGAGTACGTGTGCACGCAGGACTGCCTCCTTGCCGCCAGCCATACTAAGGGCTATTTCATAATTACTTCTACCTTCTGAGAGAAATGAAAATAACAACAAAAAGCCCTTTTACTTCAGTGAAAAGGTCACAGTGTTAGAAATGTGCCTGTCTGCGGCCTCATGCTGGGTGAGCGTTAAAGAAACCCACCCCACATACATAATCCAATACAGTACAAAGAAAATGCTAACAATAACAAAAGGGACACTGTGAAGACTCTTAATGTTCAAAACTAAGAAAACCTGAAGTGAAACCAACAACACATTCCATTATGAGCACCACCGAGAGCCTCACAGCCAAAAGGCTCAGAGAAGGACAATAATAAACCGAAAAGGGGTGAGGAGAAGGAATTTTCTAACACTAAATTTCCATCCTGGTTCTCAGGAACTGATTTCTATTACTAGGAGAACTTCAGTTATGTCCATCAGGAACTAAAGATATTTTCTTGGCTGTTTGCCATAACATTATATGTCAATATTCAATTCTGTTTAGACATCAAGATGAAAGGAAATACTGAAATACATGGAACAACTCAGTCTCATGGTTGTCACCTGTAGGAACTGAAAACTTAAAACCAGCAAGAAGCCTCTTTATCAGAAATGGATTCAGATCTCTCCTATCTAATAAAGATTCACTCTTAAGAGTAGTCCAAGCAAAAACCAATTAATGTAATTAAAAAAAACAGAGAAGCAACCAAGGGATAAATGATAATGAAAACATACATATCCTAAAGAGCTATTTTTAGAGCTCACTACTATGCTCCAAAATGCTCTAGAGCTTCTTTATAGACAGTATTTATGTATATGACGAACACCATGGCAAATCATTCTTAAGACTGCACAAAAGATCAAACCTTCTTTTGCTCTGGGGTAGCCTTCAGGGAAGGGAGAAATTAACTACAGCTTTATCTTACAAGAAACATTTTGCTTAATTGAGAGAAAACGCAAAGACAGACTGAAAATGATACTCTGATGAAACGGTACCTCATCTAACTGAACTTTTCTTTCAAGAAAAACCATCAGCACCAGATACTCTTAAGCTTCCCCACAGACACAGAAAGCTTAAAGATTTTGGACTCTAGAAACAAAGAAGCTTAAAGATTTTAGACTCCAGAAACAAAAAAGCAAAGGACAGTAGCGATGTCCACTGTACAGGCAGAGAGGCACAAGCAGTAAGAACTTCCCACAGTCTTACGCTGTTTTCATGGCAAAGTCAGTAAAATGAGTCCCAAATTCCTACATTTGAATGAAGTGTCATGACGACACTACCTACTCTTACTTGACAAATTCAGAACCAATAAAAACATCACGTGGCCTGGCAGAGAAAAAAAAGTCACATAGATATAGCTAGCGTACTGCAGAAAAAAAAAACTTACGTGAAATTAAATGAATATAGAACAGTGAAGCTGTACAGTAATGGTAATTTTTTTTTGATTAAACATACAAGTTGCTTTGAATTTCGTGATTCTTTATGAGCTATTTTTCAACATGCAAGTCCTGGGACATTCCGTACATTTATTAATGGCTGGATGCAAGGCAGGTAGCCTAGGAGGAAGAAAACACTCTTGATTAAATAAATTTGGGTAAGCTCCAGCTAAGCATAATGAAGAAATACAGGTGACTTCATAAAACTTCCTACACTGAACAAGGTAATGACAAAAGGAAATCAGTGTAGAGAGAAGCATATAATACATTTTGTAAGGACACCATTCCATTTTAACCACTCATCAATTAGCAGCATAACCTGCTTATGAACAAAAACAGTCAAGGCAATCCCAGTATGAATCTAGACGAGTGGTTATTTCATATAATCACTTATCTGCTCTTCTACAATGCAACATAATTACTCTGAACAAATGAACTGTGGTGACATGATGCTTTATTTTTCTTAAAAAAACAAAACAAAATCTGAACAAATCTGAAAAAAACTCTTAAGAGTGTTCAAACAAGAACTGCAACACCACTGAAAAGTGTTAAAATTAAGTCTGTAATACACTTTATTTAGATAACGCAAATAGGATACCCAATCACGTGCGCTAAATGCCATTGACGTGGCTTCAACATACTTTCCAAACCCATCCATACATTTTCACAAGCCCTTAGCAGAAGCCTTACAAGGACAGATGAGAAAATCGTAATATCTCTACTTTAGGCTGAAGTATAACTTGCAAAGAATGAAAAACAGCATTTGCTGATAATAAGTATTGGTTACCCTAATTTCAGAATACAGCAGTTATCATAGGCCACTAAGCAGAAGGTGCTGATAAATACTACCTTGAAATTGTCAATTATTTAAACGACCAACTCAGTTTAAGACCAGCTTAGCATATTTAGGCATGAACACGGGGCACTGCACTTGAATGTTGCAAACCTTTAATTAGTTTCAGAAATACAGGAAAGCCCACTCAAATATAAACAGTAGCTACAGGAAACCCAGAATGTAAACAGTGCAAGAATATCATGGAAAAATAATTAAATACAACAAAAACTACGCCACTATTCAGAAAACAGCATGTTATCAACTTCAGCATCATGTTAATTTTGGTCTTATCTTTATGAGATGCTTCACTCAAAGCTGGCCATGTGTGGCTTTAAACACACTGCACTTCAGCATGCCTATGACGTCCCAGAACAGAAATACTGATTTAAACATTCAGTGACACTGGTCGTTCTTCCCAGGAGAACCACAAGAGAGCTACCGCTAGACAGCGTATGTACAGCACCCTACAAACAGGTTCTTGTTACCTAGTTTTAGTTTTACTGCTGGAAACTAATATCCATCATAAAAAAAGTGTGTTTTGTTCTAGAAAGAGGTAATAGCCTTAAATATCTTGAACAACAAAACACTGGTTACAAAGTAAAGCATAAGCAACAAGAACAGAAAAGATATGCTTAGATAATCTCCAATGCATAGTAATGAAACTGACAACCTCAATTTCTCACCTGCACAGTTCTCACTAGATCTTAGTACGTAGTGATTAGTGACTTAGGGACTTAGATCAGTACTTCTAAAAGCACCAAATTCCAGAAGGCTGTAACTCTTCAGCTCCCCATTAGAGGTACAAATTGTTTAGAAAATGGTATCATACTCTCCTATAGTCAGAGCTGCAATGCTTGGACAGAACTTTGTGGTTACTTTTTTACCACAGGAACATAAAAGGAAACCAGGACTCCAAATGCCTGGGGGCACTGGCAGACCGATCAGCATGCTGGCCAAATTCCACTGAAAACCACTTCATTTAACCACTTTATAACCCCTCCTCTGGTGTCAGTAGAGCAGGGTATTCTTTCTGTCCTGAACTGTTATGGCTAATCATTAAATTTTTGCCACAGTTGTTGGGAGTTACTCAGTGCTAAATACTTAAGGGAAAATCAGATAATTTACTAGACTATTAAAAATCAGACTGTTTTAAATCAAAAATTTTAAAGCCCCAGTCCCTCTCCATGAGGCAACCCCCTGACCTGACTCTTCTAGTTTCCTTCCATAGTGTCTCCTGTAATGCAGAAACTTGAACCATGCATAACTGTCCACATCCCCCTCCAGGAAGGCTAGGGTGACTTTTCTTCCCACCGTATTCTGTAGTGTCTTCTCCTAAAGATACTGCAGTAGCTGCTTCTGTTTCTACATATACCCAACACAAACCATTCAATTCACTGTCCACTATGAGCCTCTCAGGCTGCTCCCACTCCTTCCTAGATCTATTTTCAAGAGTTCTCTCTACAATTAAAACATACCATTGCAAATTTAGGCATTAGCTCATATTAAGCCAAGTTAAATCTCATTTTGTTATTTTTGCCTTAAAAAAAAAAGTCCAAGTCCCTTTAGTGTTATTTCTTCCGCTAACAAGGCCTCCCTATAGAACAACAGTTGCTATTTCATCAGCAACCTGCTTACATCAGCTATGTGACTAATGAGGATGTTAAATAACAACATTCAACACAAATCCCCTTGATATTCTGCTGAACAGCATCCCCAAACCAAATGTATTTCTGTATTTAACACCTTCACTTTGTCTATTGACATTCAAAAGTCAGTCTGCAGATGGTTATATCCAGGCCCATTTGAATTGTCCTTATGGAATTAGATTTCACAAGACTACTCTTTTTATGCAGAAATTATTTGTAGAAATTGCTAAATTCAAGAGATTTATCTTTTTTGTTATGCTAGTGTAAATATCATAGCTATCAAATTATGTAAGTCTTACCTTGGCCCCTTTAATGACTGCTTTTACAGTACATGAAAGAGCTTTTCAGAAAATCCCCAAGGTTTAAATGAAACATTTGGCAGACACTTTGGGGAAGAGTTTCAACATCATTATTTGAAAGAATAACTTCCATGCAACTATGGAGAAAACAGCCTCAACTTACGTTTTGACTGGAACATACTTTACTGCGCTTTGCTTTTCTCCTCTCTTCACCCACTCCTCTCCCACAAAAGTACAGAAGCACATGCAAGAGCCCATACGTCTGCTTCTGACACTGTTTACTGTACTTCCTTGCAGGCATTGCATAAGTAATATAGCTACGATCCTTCTGGGTGTTCTGAAGGATCACCATTCTACACTTCACAATTCACAACCACTAATCCATTTTATCCTGGTTGTCTCTCTTAGAACAGCAGTAGTAACTAAAAAGAGAATTTAAGCTTTCCACTGTTATTTGGTAACATATTCTAAAAGCTTTATTAATATCCCACCTCCTCTCTGACAATAATATCATTTAGTAACTAAAGCAGACAGGAGTTGCTTCATACAGATTTTTAGGAAAAAACTTTGTTTTTTACTTTAATGCTTTGATATATCTAAGACAGGTCATTCATTCCATGCTGTCTGCTCCCTGGAGGCACAAAGAAAGATCTTCCACCACATTTTTAAATGAGAAGGCTTCAAAAGAAAAATGGTGGAGCCAATCTTATTTTCAGCACCCATCCAACTCTCTATTGGAAGATAATTCAGATTAAGGGTTATGATTGGGAATCTGTTAACCATTTAATTTCATCCAGTGTTTCTTTTTGGTTATAATTCTTCCATCAAGAGTTTCTGGTATGTGAGCCACCCACAAGTCGCTCCACCTTCCAATGTTCACCCTCTTTCTTTGACTCTGATGGTTCTTCCTCTTAAAGTTAAGTTTTTGCTTTATTCACCTCCCCTTACATGTTTCTTGTCTTGTTATATTTTGTACATGGGACACACACGAGCAAGCTCACATCCTCCACAAAAAGGTCTTGTTTACCCTCTTATTCCCAGCAGCAGCTATCTGGCCTCACCAGCACACAAAGAACAGAGCAACTATGCTTACGCTTTTGTTCCCCATTTATTCTCACTAGCCTCAGGAGAAGAAATTCAGAGGAATAGGATTAAAAATTTACTCCTCTGCCTCTGAGTGGGCTTGGAAAATGACTAATGAGAAAGCAGAGTCTGTTCATCTTTCCCTAGGTCTGGCAAGACTCGTGCTCAGAAAACTGACATTACAAAAAGAAGGCATGATTTTGGGGAGTTACAGAAAGAAGTTAGAGCCTTAGCCTTGAAAATGCCATACAAGCTTACAATTCTCTAATATTGTTTCTTCCATCCCACTGTCTGGCTGTGTCTTTACCACAGAAGGAGAAAGGGGGAAAAAAATCAAAACTATTAAAGCGTAAACTAGTAGGTGAGGGAGGGAGAATGCCTCTACACTGAATAGCTACAACAAACTGTTCTCAAAACAGCACAGTAGCTCCTTCCTGGTTTTGTATGGATATGTGGTCTGTATGCCTCAGGCATCTCCACCTATCCACTAAGATCTCTCTCCAGGAATTTTTTCGGCTCGTCAGCTGGAAGCATAAGCAAGCACCCTCCTGCATACGTAAGCAGGCAAAAGCAAGTGCTGCAGCTCGTTCTGACGTGTGTCCATGCGGCTGGGTCAGCAAAACGTATCAACCTCTCAGCGTTGCACGTCCCTCAGTGGTGGCACTAATTTGGTTCAGTCCCCACTCCCCAAGACACCAATTTTCACAAAACAAGGAAGAAATTAATATCCTCAAGGTTTCCATCTAGTTGAAACTGGTTGACAAAATAAAAAAAAAAAAAAATTAAGGGGACACACATATAAGCAGCATTGTCACAAAAGCCTTATTCCCTAAGGAAAACTGCAAGGTTTAAGTGTTTTCTTCAAGTCAGCCCGACTGACAAAGATTCACTTATGCATTGTTTATAATATACTATCAATTTTAATTAGTCTATTCCCATAGAATTTGATCCCTTGATTCTCTTTTCTTTGCTTACAGTAAAAATATCTTTGATAAAGCATTTGTATTCTGATTGTTTTGTGAATTATGCTGTTTCTTCCTTCACATCTATAAAATACAGTTTTCCCACAGGAGCCCCAAATACATACCATGTATATTAGGATGAAGTTCCCACAGGCTATAAGCCTATCTGGCTTGCCAGAGTTTCCTTGGCACCTACACTTTTTTTTTCACTTGAGTCAGCTGCTGCAATAAATTAACTATTAAGAAAATTGAAGACTACATTTAAACTCTTGGGCCTTAAAATACACAGCTAGAAAAATGCCTCTGTAGAAAAGCATCTGGGCTCTGAATACTTTTGTTACTCAAATATCCTCCTAATAAAAACTTTGGTCACTGGCTAATGTCTTATACTATTGGTTTATATGCATAGCTGCAGAAACACAACTGGTATTAAGACATATTAGATGAGAGAAATTACTCGCTTCATTCAGTTTATTGTTGCAGACCACAGGCAGTCTGATATTTTTAGAAGTTTATTGATTCATCCCCCCCTCAATAACATAACTAACAGTAGGAATAAATCTTCTTTTTAACTCAAGTTTGTTATAACCAGGTAACCAGGCTAACAAATGAAATAGGAGAAGCTGTTACTTAGAAGAGATTCACAAACTCCTCCTGGGAAACTTCACCAAACTGTTTCCCCCCCCTGCCCAAAATATGCTGTTTTACTGAATTTCATGTTTTTGTTTTTCCTAACACAGAATCTTTAGACTGCAGTAGTTTAAACTCTGAAAAATACAGTACCTCAGATCATATTTTTTTGGTTTTGGATCACAAACAAATGATGAGCAGCTCTCCATACTACTCCAAGACCTTCCATGTCTATTTTCTGCCCTCTACAACATTTTTCTTCTATGTGGTACATACATTATCATCATCTCTTATCTAAAGATATACCACTGATTTCCAAGCATGCGTGCGTGTGTGTGAATCCACATGCCTCTTGCCTGTTCAAATTGAATATTCTTTCTACTAAAGACCATCATTTACTCTATGAAATTGCGTAACTGTAGCTATGTAATGTAGGCACTTCTGAATTAAAAAGTGGGGTGAATAACTTTGGTTTTCTGAATTGTCTATGAAGAAGCCTAATTCTCTCCATCATCTTTATATTAGACACAAGTCACCAAATTTATATGCCCAAATCTCAACAGTGCCAATCTCCCTTTATGAGTTTATGTGACAGCACATATGCTAAACAGCTACACAACACAACCTGCAGTTGGTGCATGTACTAAGCATCGTAATACTGGTATACAAGTATGAAAAGAAGGCCGAGAATTAACTTATTGTTAAGAAACAACTCTGCAAAACTCCAGAGCGTAGTTCTAAAGCGTGATTCAACCTGTGATCCAGAAGACACCAGGAAGTACTCTGGAAAACAAAACTCTGGAAAACACAAGAGAAGGTGTTTACAGTTGCATGCAATCCCACCCTTACAAGTAACTTATAATTGAGGAAAAACAAGAACTGCAAATGAACATAAGATTTAACTTAATTTTCATCCTGTCAGTACCAATAAGGAGGTCTAATCATGAGCCAGTCCAAAGCATTTATTAGTGCCTTCAGAAAAAAGCAGTCCACCCCTTTTTTTTTTTTTTAAGAAATATGAATTACCAATTTTTAATCAACATTTAATATTTAGTTCAATGACAATTTTGTAAAATCCTTTTTTTTGTTTCTTACATGCTCAGCACTTGTCAGTCCCCACAGTTCTTCAAGCTATGTAAAACAAAAGTGACTTGTGGATTTCTGGAGAGGAATGTTGTTTGTTTTAAAAATATTAGAGGTCCTCCAACTAAAAGAGCATACAGGAGCAGTGTTTCATCTCAAGAATCATGTTAATGAGGTATCCCACCACACTTCTATTCAGCTAAACAAGAAAAGAGAAGCTATTTTTAAAACACTTTTCAAGACAAGCACAATAATAACTTGGTATACTTCAAAACATTTACCAAGGAAGCCAGTATTAATTGCCATCAACTTAAAAAGGACAAATCAGTAGTGCAGTCAAGAACAGATGCAAGGGCTGCTGGTTACTGTCAAGACACAGCTCTATCCACAACAGACTTGTATTCTGATATATTTCTATTCAGTCACACCAGAACTTGGCAACACATTTAACACTCCCAAAGGCCCAAAGTAAATCAAGAAAAACAAACTGAGATCTCTCCCTCACACACCTGCCCCTAAACTGAGCTATATACAACATGCCTTTTAGGCAACAATTATATGACTTTTTCTCCCACTCCTTTTAAGAAGTTTAAAATTCTGAAATAACAGTTGGGGATATATGACATAAGCACATACATACTTTTTGTATATATGTGTTGTTTATCAGTCTTTTCGTGTATATGCCTTGTATATCAGTCTTATTAAACATCAGCCATAAACCCTCAAAATGTTGGGCTCAATACAGATTTATATGCGACAATCTTCTAAACTGAATGGAACCTATTTTTGTAATAAGATTAGCCTTTTCGATCAAGAAAAAAAAATAGGTGGCTTGTTTTAAAAAAATCAGTAAAGTGTAATTAAAAAATGCTTAGAGAATGAGTTTTTCAAACAGCACATAATTTGCCTTGTTACCAGTACAAGGAAAGAAAGACATTAACTATAAAAGGTACAGCACTGCAAATCCCACACGTACTTAAATCATGGCAGAAGATCCACAGTTACCACAGACCAATTAGCAGCACTGGAAAGAGATTATATTGAGTAGAAACAAAAAAGACTAGATATGGTTGTGCACACCACACTCATACTGGGTGAAATGTTAGAGAACGCTTAACTTTCTCCAAAATATGACAGCATTAGAGATACTAACAGTAGTTTCCTACCTGGTTCATCTGAACAGTGTATTGTATACTGACAGTTCTGTTTCCAAGCAGAAAACTTACTTGTGAACCTCAGGCCAGCTGATCTGCTCTTCTAAAAAGGTATCTGCTCAAATATTATTACATGGTAAAGCATGCTTTCCTAGAAGTAAAGAAACTTTCAGGCTTTTGGTGCAAGTCTTAAAAGGGAAGCCAGAAAACTAGCACCAACAATAGATCGATCACTAGATGTTTCAGTTGCGTGCTTTCCCGTGAAATACTTGCATTAGAAGACTGGAATTCAGCTCAGTGCAGGAACAAAAGCTTGCTGCAATTGGTGCAACTCTACTAAAAACAAGGAAACTACAATCCTCCATGGCTGCCATTGATAGGAGCTCACCAGTTTCAAAGGAGATACAGGATTTTGCATAGTTGCTCTTTGCTGGGGTGAATGGCATTTGTGTATAATAAAGTCATCCTGACTTGACTTTAGTCTACTTTGGTTCTTATCAACACATGGTAGAAGATGTGGAAGAAAAAATGTACTGTGAAACAGTCAGAATTTGCAAGCAGAAAACTAATTTGATCAAATGAGAGAAAGTATCAGTTAATCATTTTCTATTAAACAGAGCCTTGCTTCATTTTATAAAGGTAATACCTCACACTCAAGCCTTTTCCTCCTATTCAAAGTAGATATTTTGCGTAATTTACAGAAGAATAATTTTCACTGTTTTGTACTTTGAGGGTGTTGATGCATATTAACAAAGCTCTCATTTGCCACAAAGGTAGATAGGACAAGTGAGAAGTTTTACATTTTGCCATCAATATCCACATATTGCAATCAACATTGAAGGCAGTATATTTGGATCAGTTTAAACTGTCTTATGGCCTGTATTACAAGGTCCTGAAAATAAAACAGCTAAGCAATGATCAAAAGCAACGCATAAGACACAAACCAAAACCATCCCCCTTAGGAAAATATCACACAACTGATTGTCTTATCTAACAGCTAGGATTACTGTTGCATTCATAATTCAGGTGATTATAACATGCTTTTGGAAAATTTTTTAATCGTGACATCAGCACTGCTAGACGGATCAAACAAGCTGTAGCAAAACATGGGAAGGCCAAGATATGATTGGATAGTTTGTTTGACATAAACATTATTGCTGTGAGTTCACTGCTCGTTGACCTGCAAAAACATGATTTTAGTAAGGCATCCCTGACCCCTTTCTCCCACTCACTTTCACAAATACCCTTGACTTTTACCATCTCATCTTAAACTTCAAAGGAAAGCTGATGTTCAAGTGATTTTTGTAATATCCTCCCCTTTTTTTGCAATCACACTCGCACACGCTACTGTCTGCACAGAGAATGAGGGTGTCTGCTCAAGGGGGTATCTGCAGCTTCATGGCTCTGGAAGTAGATATTCTCTCCTCCATACATCTTACAGGCTGTACTTATGCTGGAGTAGCTAATGGAGCCAAAGTTTGATAATATTTCACGACTGTGATGTTGTAGCTTTTAGGGGGAAAAAAGAAAAAATATGACTGGGGGGAAAAAAAGACAGCTAGGGAGTATCTGAAGATAATTTTTTTTGCCTGGCCAAAACCATTTATCAATGGCTTTCTGCTTCTTCTTCCACCTCATCGTAAAGGGTTAAGATACTGGATTGCCATACAACACACTACTACTTCCCTGTGCCCCACGCAGAGGTGCCAAAGACAGGATCAACTCTGTATGTGTCCAGAGCAATCCATTTTCCATTTCTAGGAAAGAACACAGGAGGCAAACGCCCCGGGTCTGCGTTTGCACACTGCACATTCCTTCACAGAATAACAAAAGCTGACCGGTGTCCAGGCACATTCTCCACTTCCTGACTAAAGCTGAAGGAGAACATCCCTTTTTCCTCAGACCTCTCCCTCACCACCTATCAATTTAACCCATGCAGATGAACTAAAACCACAGCTGGTATCTTTTGTATATAGCCGGCTGCCTGTGCTGGGACAGCAGTTACTAACACAAGGGATGGCCACACGTCTGCCTAAAATCTGAATGACTTTATTGCTAACAGGATCAGCTGATTCAGTGAACCATTATCTACATCCCCTGCCCACTGGATGCTGTAACACAGTTCTGAGAGAAGTGATTTCCATGGCAGAACAGTAATGAACCACAAAGCATACACACTGATCCTCATGCTGATCAGCTACTAAATGGAAAATCATTTTGCAAAAGATACACTGATGCTAAGAAATTAAGTTAGGCTGATATCAACTCATGCTGTTTGTGCAGCAGCAGACTATGGAGGCTTCATCAGGATCATGCAGTCTAAGGCACTATCAAAACAAACAAACAAAAAAAGCACCCACAAAAAGATACAAGTCCCAATCCAATGAGCTTTGGGTACAAACTGAACCTCCAATGAAGTTTTGAACACTTGCAGTCTCCACTGACATACAATTTTAACCAGTTCAGTTATAACTTTAATCAAAGCCATTTATAACTAATTAGAACTACCACAATCAGCAACCACTGGTCAAATTTAAAATCATTTATCACATAGCTTTCACAAGTTGGGAATTTACTTACTCACTTTTAATTAGAATTTTATCGCACACCTTACATTTCTACAGAACACTGGTGCTCAGTGAAGCACTTTTCCTTCACAATGCATTTGGTCCATGAGTTTGTCAGCCATTACAGTTTCTACCCACAAAGCCCTTCAAATGAAAGAGAAAATCTTATCTTTCCAGAGAAGACAAGCGAACCCCACAATTAGTTATAAGAAAGCAAGAATGTATCCCCCTTTTAAATCATTCACTTTAAACAAAACATGAGATCTGTAACAAGCTCAGTACAAACAGGGTTTTAGTTTCTCCAAGTTAAATTTAAAAAGAAAAAAGAGAAAAAGGGGGAAAGGGGGGGGGAAAGGGGGAGGGAAAGGGGGGGGGAAAAGGGGGGGGGAAAAGGGGGGGGGAAAGGGGGGGGGGAAAGGGGGGGGGGAAAGGGGGGGGGGAAAGGGGGGGGGGAAAGGGGGGGGGGAAAGGGGGGGGGGAAAGGGGGGGGGGAAAGGGGGGGGGGAGAGGGGGGGGGGAGAGGGGGGGGAAAGGGGGGGGAAAGGGGGGGGGAAAAGGGGGGGGGAAAAGGGGGGGGAAAGGGGGGGGGGAAAGGGGGGGGGAAAGGGGGGGGGAAAAGGGGGGGGAAAAGGGGGGGGGAAAAGGGGGGGGGAAAAGGGGGGGGAAAAGGGGGGGGAAAAGGGGGGGAAAAGGGGGGGGAAAAGGGGGGGAAAAGGGGGGGGAAAAGGGGGGGGAAAAGGGGGGGGGAAGGGGGGGAAGGGGGGGGGAAGGGGGGGGAAAAGGGGGGGGAAAAGGGGGGGGAAAAGGGGGGGAAAAGGGGGGGGAAAGGGGGGGAAAAGGGGGGGGAAAAGGGGGGGGAAAAGGGGGGGGAAAAGGGGGGGGAAAAGGGGGGGGAAAAGGGGGGGGAAAAGGGGGGGGAAAAGGGGGGGGAAAAGGGGGGGGAAAAGGGGGGGAAAAGGGGGGGAAAAGGGGGGAAAAGGGGGGAAAAGGGGGGAAAGGGGGGGAAAGGGGGGGAAAGGGGGGAAAGGGGGGGAAAGGGGGGGAAAGGGGGGGAAAGGGGGGGAAAGGGGGGGAAAGGGGGGGAAAGGGGGGGAAAGGGGGGGAAAGGGGGGGAAAGGGGGGGAAAGGGGGGGAAAGGGGGAAAAGGGGGGAAAAGGGGGGAAAAGGGGGGAAAAAGGGGGGAAAAGGGGGGAAAAGGGGGGAAAAGGGGGGAAAAGGGGGAAAAAGGGGAAAAGGGGAAAAAGGGGGAAAAAGGGGAAAAAGGGGAAAAAGGGAAAAAGGGAAAAGGGAAAAAGGAAAAAGGAAAAAAAGGAAAAAGGAAAAAAGGAAAAAGAAAAGGAAAAAAGGAAAAAAAAGGAAAAAAGGAAAAAAAGGAAAAAAAGGAAAAAAGGAAAAAAAGGAAAAAAAGGAAAAAAAAGGAAAAAAAAAGGAAAAAAAAGGAAAAAAAGAAAAAAAGGAAAAAGGAAAAAAGGAAAAAAAGGAAAAAAAGGAAAAAAAGGAAAAAAGAAAAAAGAAAAAAGAAAAAAGAAAAAAAGAAAAGAAAAAAAAGAAAAAAGAAAAAAGAAAAGAAAAAAGAAAAAAGAAAAAAAAGAAAAAAAAGACATTGGTGATCAGGTAGACATATCTGTGTTAACAGAACTTCCAATTTGCACTTTTCTTGTTTTTTTCTAGTTAATATTTTTCTATTTGTGGTACGTGAGAAAAGATGTACATGGTTTAGTTAATTCTCTTCGCTCTTGGTTACAACCACAAGGAATGCAATTGTAACTGTGCTGTAAATTATGGTAAAATTAGTAAATGTAATTATGCGGTCTTAACACTACATTACCAATTTTTTGCAGTTACTGTAAATCATAATAAAATGACAACCCTACAAGAATGTAGCACAGATCTGTTGGCAGTTGTCTATGCTGCAGTCTAGACAAAAAAAAACACCACACACACTCTCTCCTTCCCTCTACCCGCTGCAATCAGTGACAGCTTCTAGTAAAGCTGTACATTTTCATATTCTAATGAACAATGTTCAATCTACAGCATCTAACAAAAGGTGATCCTTAGTTCTGAACAAAAGGCAAATTTTCCAATAGTTTTCTCCAACCATAGCTACGATTATATTATAGAACCTATGATTTCCACTTCAGAACACAATAGGAAAAGGGACCTACTGACTTCAGGGTGCTGGGAAACATAACAACCAAATCCTCTCAGCAAATTTATGAAGTTTCATCTTAAATAGGTTGTGTCTTTTCTCCTCGCTGCCCACATTAGATGGCCATTCTCCTCAATCACGCCTTTCGTGACTAGATACTGTCTTCTAATTTCTCACCTAGAACTATCCATGGCTCTTTCAATGACAAGGTGAACAAAGAAAACCAACTTGATTACTTAGTACCCAAAGCAAGCAGGATTTCCCAGCATTCCTAAACACCAACTCTATTTGGCTGACAACTCTGACAAAGATAACTTGAACATTCAAATGCCAGTAAATGCAGAGGAAAAAAAAACGTTCACAATCAAGATTGTGACCTCTGCCTGGAGGAAAGATGCATTTCCAATTGTGTTTGATCAAAACTCCAAATGGAAGAAAGGGAGGGGGAGAGAAGAGGAAGTAATTTGCTCTATCAATACCTTTCCTACAACTATATCACAACACTTTAATTATGTTTGCATGCAGTGCAGAAAGAATAAGATCAAAATGAAGCAACTTATGAACACACAACACAGAAAATGTTAAGAACTCTGATCCTCTGTTCAACTGAGTGCAGGTATTGCACACTGGGTACAGAATTATCTAAGCACATGGCTTCTGCAGTGATGGTTTCCTCTACATTTTAGTTCTATTCTCGTCTACATAAAATCGCAAGTGAGTCCAGTGAAAAAAGTCCTTCCTTGCTACACCTTACACACCCAGTCTTACCCCCTACCTTTCTTGTTTCCTTTATGGGATATATAATGCTTTATGAAAAGCTTACATTGGCAATCATATAAATGATTTTGGCTTAAACAAAGGAAAAACCTCTCTAAATGTAGCAGAGAGGTGCAGCATGTACAGCTGGCTATTCTCTCAGTTCCGTAAGTATTTTCAGGTGCTTATTAAGAACAGTTTTATCACTGAAGAGGTTTCTGGATATTTAAACACTTACAACTTTGACAAACATATGACAATTACAATTTTTGTAGTCAAAAAAAAGTGTATAGAACTTTAAAATGAAAACTGAATTTCTGTTTTCATTCTAGCTATCAAATGTAACTGTATCCTTACTACACATGCTTTTTATTTTTCCGGTCTGAAAACCATTCCTGTCAAATCCCAAAAGCAAGTCTGTTCAGTCCCAAGGTCACTACAAACGCATCCTTCTCTCTCTCTCTGTAAATTAGTTTTGGTAAATTTTTGGAGGATTTTCAGTCTTTTTAAAGCAACAATAGGGCTTTTCACCACGTCAAAATGTTACTCAAACTCTTACAGGCCTTTATTATCACCTTATAGGTCTGTATTATTGCAATGCAATTGTCATCCTCCAAAACTGACTTTTGAAAAACCTGTTTGTAGTGACTTAGAAAAATTACTGTAGAAGAGGTGTCAGCATCGTGCTTGGAAGGCACAGCTCATGAGAACATGCCTCTAATAGACCACTACAGGGGATGAGAAGCTAGTTATTCTCCTATAACAAATGTCTTCCTTGCTACCTCTGGAACAAAGGAGAAAAAACACAACATACTGCCAAAACAGTACGGAAACTCATGCCCTGACTTCCCTTTTTCATGAGTCCAGATTTCATATGACAATGCCACAATTTGGCCTTGAGGTTAGCTACTTACCAGCTTTCCACCCTACTTCTCTGCTCAATTTGACAACAAGACATCCATCTATTTATAAGATACAGTAATTCTGAGAGCATGATAAATGTTCTGTGAACGAAGAAAAAGTCTCATCCATTAATATACTTGATAGAACAAGAGACAAAATCTTCAAAATTACTTTCTCCATAAAAATACAAGAGATTTAAAAGGTCATTTAAAGTTAAATGACAACAATTAAAATTAATGACAAATTTAAACACAAAGTAATCTAAGAAAACATGCACAGCTCACAGGCATTATTTTAAGCCACAGAATCTATAACATTTTCAGAGCATACAGAGTGTATTGTCAATCTATTTTTAATTTTAGTGAAAATCATAAGGAGGTATACTTAGAAAACTCTTCACTGGCTATGTTTTCATTTAGAGCTATGTGATCACATGTCAGAGATACTTTATGGATGTTCACTCACAGGCATCAAGAAAATGGCAACTTCCAAGATGAGATACGAAAAAAAGAAAAAAAACAAAAAAACATTCTGCCTCTGCCAGAAAATACAGACAATGATGAAAGAGATGATGCTTTACAGTGACAGTTCCTTTCCCTGACCTCAAATTAACTCAGTTTGTCAATGAACCCCACTTCTACTCCTCTCCTCTTTTCTACCTTGTCCTATTTAATAGGGATTTCTTTTTCTAGCTACTGAAACTACTTTCCCAATTTTTTTTCCCCAAAGTGCCTTCATAGCATCCTTCTCAGAGATTTGTTCTTCAAGTTGCCCATACATAAAGGAACAGAAACAGAGAAGCAAAGAAAAGCTACGTTAAAAATGAAAATTAAAAAAATACAAGAAATACTCAACTCTGGGAAGGAGAGAAAGCCTCTATTTTGTTGCTGTTACACAAGCCAGCAGACAATCTGTCATATACACAGAGATTTCCACCACCCTTCACAGACAATTTCCTGCTGTGTGAGGTCCTTTGCCTGCAACTGAAGTTGTAAATCCTCTTTTAACCTAAAGCAGTAGTACTACTACTGAATTTTCAAATTTCAGTGCTCCCCTCTCCTCTCATTTACTTTCCTGGAGTCACCTAGCATAGAAATGAAGGATTTATTGTTTCAACGAGTATGCTCTGTCTAATGTTTGTCTTAATTTCTAAGGATTTCAATTGCATTTCAATTTAACATGGTTTAACTAATTCAATCTATGCTTGCCCTACTTCCTATCTATTTTGCTGTTGCTGGGAGATGAAACTTATTCCTCATGATGTTTTCAGAATCAGACTACTGCCTAGCAAGTCTTTCAGCTAGCTGAGCAGATTGCCCTATCAGATATGTTGGAGGGTTGGGGGTTTTTTGGTTGTTCTGTTGTTGTTTTGTTTTTGTTTTTTAAAGAACAGTGAAGTCCCAACAGCTTTTCATTTTACATTCTCCGTCTACAGATTGCATCTACTGCATGTCCGATCTGGTTGACATGAAATTATTTGTAAACAAAGCAAAAGGCACAGCTGGAAAGCTGAACCCTCAAATTCCCGTGTCTGTATATTACCTCTATGCTTAAAACCAGCTTACCACTTATGTTTTGCACCTGCATTCCAGTACACACTTTTTCTGCTACCATGACCGATTTTCTTTTTAGATTATACTATACCTCACTCTTCTGCATCTCCGATACATCTCATCCTGTCATAACCAAGAAATAGTGTAAGATTAAGGATCACAGAAGTTCAACAAGGATATTGCCTTCCTAACCACCTTAGCAATTGGTAGCAATTATAAAGGTATATTTAAAGGTTTGGACTAATTCTAATGAAAAAAAAGAAAAGAAAAAACACACGTTACGAGTCAAGACAATTAGTATTGTCATGTTGCAAAATCACTTCTCCTGAAGTTTAGTAATATTCATATAGTTTTAATGTGTTTTAATTTGTGAGAAAACCCAAAATAATCTTAATTTTGGGAGAGATCTTCCTAGATCTTCTCCTAGAAAAGGAAGGGCTTTACAATAGTTTTTATTAGAATAACTTTAAAAAAAGCCACAGAAAACTCAAGTTAAAATACATCGGACAGGAGCAATACAGTGGGTTTACATGCAAGTCTCCCCTTATCCCACTGTGTGCTCAAGGGCACATCCTTGTTCCCCATCTTGTCCAGCTGACTCTTAGCTTCTGAAACAGAGAGTTCTTCCCAGGGATCAAAAGGAGGAGCTCTTCTTATCCCCTATAAAGCAACATCTGCATATCTGCCAGAGTATGTATATATAGAGAGAAGCACCCACCCCATACCCCATGAATTTCATCCACCTCTAAAGTACAGTATGCAGATGAAAGACAGACAGCTAGCAATAGCAGGCAAGTTCTTCCTCAAGAACACCGCTAGGAAAGAGCGGGATCTAGGGGGAAGGGTAGAAGTGCCGGAGATATACAAGGATGTTTTACATACATAAATAAGAATATATGTACATTATATATATATACACACTCATATATATTTATATAAAAGTGGGAAACATCCTATCTCTGTTCTAAAGAAAAAGGTACTTCATATCTACAGCTGCAGAAGATTGAACTTTAATGGTTGCGTCCTCATAGCTGTGAAATAAGTTGGCTATTTTTCAAGTACTATTTGAAAATATGTACAAATATACAACTAGACAAGAAGCGGAACACCATGCAAAACAAAAGCTAGTTTAACAGCACTGCAAGAAAAATAGTCCACTGTTTAACATGCCCCATTTCAAATCTCTCACTTTAAAGGGAAGAATTTTGTGAGGAGAAAATAATTATTATAGAGGCACTAGCATCTCATGTTTAGATTCCACAAGTCCAACATATATCTCACTTGACCCATGACCTTGGTTACCTCCCTACAAGTCTGCCACCTCTCACTACTTCATTCAATCACTATCTCACACAGAAATTCAGCTTCAAGGAAAAGGGCAAATGAAAGATGAAAATTAAGAGTATCACAGACATTCAGGCCACCATCATGTTCTGCTGAACCTCTTCAACAAATACTATGCCTCTAATCCTTTAACAGAAGCAGTAGCTTTTTGGTCTAATAAAAGATTCCAAGCAGCATGTTTTTGGTAGAGCAAAGGAGAAGGGAGGAGTGAGAGAAAAAATAAGTAGTAATGAATCAGTTTCAGGATTTTGAAACCCTCCTGCCACCTGATGTAACCTTGCTCTTATACTCTCCAAAAGACATAGTAAAGATACCACACTGATGGGTTACATCTCTAGCAAAACTGCTCTGTACCTAAGACTCCAGCCCTCCCCACAGTCTTCACAAGGTTTGAGCTGCCTTTTAAAAAAAAATAAAATAAAAAAAAATAAATTTCATGTTCAAACCAAAAATACTAACCTTTTCTACACAGGGAATCGCTTACATGGTCTGCAAAACGTTCATCTTGAATTCAAATTCTCAACAGTCTTCCATGGGGATAGCCTCTCTTTTCTTCTGTAATGTTCTTATATTTAGGAGTTTGATTGTTTTCTTTTTAAATGTTGAGTTAATTGAAAGACCAGAAGAGGCTTCCAACAACAAAAAGTATGGAGAAGAGAAACACCCACCACAATGTACCTTCAGAAGTAAAGAGAGGGTACAGGAAACACATGCTTAAAAAGAGTACAAGCAGAATTCCATCGTTATGACAGCAAGGTCCAAGTACCGCCATAACATCCCACATTCAGGACTTGACTTAAAGAGAGGCAATCTATAGCAATGCAACTATAGTAATGAGTGCAAATGGGCTGTGTGATGGGCAACTGACCTAACTTTGATGTCACAAATCAACCAAACTACCTTTTAGTGCTGACACGTCTTGCAGCTAAGCTGAGACAGACTAGTTCATGTGGGCACATGTTTACTTTCCTCTAGTAAGGAGCATATCCTTCTCTGTTTAATCACACCAGAATCATTGTGAAAAATGCTCATTTTACATGTAACCTTGAAAGTATTTTTAAAAAATTTAAAGATTCATCTCTATTTGAAAAGAATTTACTGAGATTTCCTATGTAAAATTACTACAGTTATCTATATTCAGTTTTCTTTTCTTTAATACATTTGCTTGTGTCATACAGGAACAGGCAATATAAATACTACAATATACAAAGTAATGCCTCTACAAGAAATCTCAAGTAATTTCTGAGAACCACCAAAACCCTTACTGCTTTTTGATTTTCTTTTAGATCAAAATTTAGACTGACCAAACTGAGTGTTCAGTATATACTACAAACTGAATTCTTGAATTTAAAAAAAAAAAAATTGAAAGAACTGCAATGCGAAAGAAGAACAGCATGTACATATGAGAAATGTCAGCTCTAAAGATATTTAGAAAAACACGCATTAAATAGGTGGTTGGGGGCAACCCTTCTGCCAGCTTTATCACTTATTGCTGCCCTCACCCTAAAATAAGCAAAAGTGAAATTTAAAGAAAAAAAATGTATTTCACCTTCTGAAGAAACAGAATTGTAAATTATAAATCAGAATCCTTTTACTTGTATTTACACTACTGCATTTTTAGAAATGTAAACTTGTTGTTGCCTCTCAGTTCTTTTCTGGAAGTGATAACCTCTCTTCTAGGTAAAACTCTCTTTGCTGACTCCGCACCTAGTCATAGTATTTGACTAACTGCACCAAAGCAAGTGGAGGACACCCAAAAGAAACTGACAAAAAGAACAAAGGAAGAGGTCAAATGGCCAACCTCAGGATTTTCACAGAAAACATGAACCACCTATCACAGGTCTCAAACAACGCAGAAATTTTATTTTGATATAAAGCTGCATGTGCATTTGCTTTGAAAGCTTTGTCCCTTCAGTCATGGTGGAATTCCTAACTGGAACTCAAGGAAGCGCAGAAGACTTCTGATGCTGGCAAAGCCTGAAATCCAGCAGAAGATAAAGGCAAAACTGAACACAGTCACATGACAGTTTCTTACTAAAGAGACTGTTCAAGGCTGAATTTAGAACTATGAAAAAGGAGAACAGAACTGCTCAAGTTTACCATGAAGATTTTATTCTGTATCATATAGCAGCAGCTCCTCAGCTTAAGTCTGGCACTACAGGACAGGCATGACCCTCTGTAAAAGCACAAAAACAAGAATGAGCAAACACCTGAGAAAAAAGTACTCTTTAAGAAATATCTGAACTGATAAGGCTGTTTAGCTTGATGAAGAACTCAACAATCCTCAAACACACACGAAGAATAATCACTTCTCCATGCTCATAGTGAACAGGACAGTAATTTGAACTTGCAGAAATGAAGATTTTAGTTAGACATGAAGAAAGGTTTTTCAATAGTACAGATAGTGCAGCAATGAACCGTCTTCCTGGCAGGTTGTAGAATAATCAGAGATCTTTGACATGAAGTTTGTAGAAAAAAATAAACAGTCATTGGGAATGCTACTGATATAACAGAAAACAGATGAAGAACCAACCATAAACTAGATCTCGGTATCTTTTCCAGACTTATGACAGGAGACTAGAAAATAATTGCTAAGAAATTTGGAGGACATTAGTGAAACAGATCATCCAGGCTAGTTAATTTTGTTGTTTGTTTCTGTTTTATCTTCTCCACACTGAAATGTGCAACTGAGGGTTACTAACAGAATGGACCTTTTTTTTCCTCCTTTTTTGCTCTGTTTAGATATTACAGTTTGTATCTCTAAGAGTAAAATGAGATTCTGGAACCAAGCACAGAAGTCTGAAAAGATCTGAATATCATATCACATTTGTAGAGCATGTCTTATTTTTGTAATAATATTACATATGGATGATATTTACAGTCAAACTTTTTAAACATGAGAAAGCATTAATTTGGAAATATCAGTTTAGAAACCATTTCTCTGCGGCATTTTGAAGCATCTGCATGACATTTTTACCCCCCAAACTCACCCAGTCCATTCTTTCCCCTCCTTCAAAATCTTTTTAGCTTTGAGAGAAAAAGGGCTGAAAACCAAGGAAACTAATTTTCACCAAAAGCATTCATTCTGCTGCATTGAGGAAAAGTGACAGGGATAAACAAACTAAAAATACTAAAAAGAAATTGTTTCAAAACCCCCAAACATCAACTTTAAGTTTAGTTATATCAATTCTCTCAGAAGTCTGTCAAAAGTGAAAAAGGAAATTCCTCAACTAAAAATCCAGCTTTTGATTAAACTTTTTTTTTTTTTAAACGTGCAGAAGATGTTTTCTTCTCAAAAGTTTCAGACAGCTCTAATGGAACTTTCAAGATACCTTCAACTCTATACAGAGGACTTCAGTATAAAAGGACAGCAAATAGCTCCACTAGCCTTCCGCTCGCTTTAAACACAGAAACAAACCCACTCCCCTACTAACACCAATACACTGAGCTGCTCAGAAAGAAAGTGTGTTTTCATCTACAATGCAAGCCCATCTGCAGCTTAATGATTTGATACACACATTACTGGTTTTATTAAGCAGATTTGAAAAAGGAGTCAGCAATGCAGCTATATAAAACTGCCTTCTTATAAGCAGACTACAAAAGGAGAAGTCATTTTATTTAAGAACTAAGGGTTTATGAAGAAAACACACTTACCACTTAATTCAACTTTTCTTTACAAGACCAATCTTTCTCCAATTCTCCACTCTATCCATCGACTCAGGCAAAGTGAACTGGTTTGGGAGAAAAAAGGAGTGCTGCAGGAGCAGTGGTAAAACACATTTTTCCTCCACAAATGCACTGCTGCTGAAGAAGCACACAAGGGCAGCTCTAGCGCTGAAATGAGGTCCCCTAAATGCATACCATCAACACACCTCCACTATCATCAAATTCCACCTTCTTCAGAAAGAACAACATATTTAAAAGAATTATTATGCTAATTTACAGATATCAATATTTGTGCTATTGCTAAAAAACCCTTTTGCCTAGTATTTTCATCTTTTCCAATTCTCTTATTTTAATCAAATATTGAAAAACTCTATCATATTGGCAAAGTGCATGCCATTACTTTAACCCCAAAGCAAAAGAGATAAAGACACCGGAATTTAAACAGCAATTGCAACTGGTCGGTAAACAATTTAAAGTCAAGTGAAGATTATTCTACTTGGCTTTATTACTCTAACAGTGCGGTGCTTATAGACATTTCTTTTAAGAACGAAACATGATAACAATTAAAAGGGTTTAGTTCAAAAATTACAGGGGGGAAGGCTGGGAGGGCAGATGACAAAACAGTACTGTATTTACTTTCCTGAAATTATGCTGCTTGAGCTTTACATTCCCTGGAGAAGTTTTATATTCCCGACCACAGTAATTTAATAATGACTAGAGCTTGCAGGCACATGAGCAAGTACTAGAAGGAGGAGTAGTAAAATAAAAAAAATAATAATTAAAAAAAACCCCAAAGCTGGCATATACACCAGTCATTGTCTTGATCTTATGCTTTGGAATTAAACAGAGACTGGAAATCCATTACGGAATGAACTACTACTGTTTTCAAAGCAACATCCCACCAGTGGCACAACAATACTAGCAGCAAGTGAAGCAGAATTGTTACACAGTTATCTCGCCCAACAATGCCCATTGCTGGAACTCAGTTCTTGGACAGAATTACTTAATAAGTAAAATTCTTCAGGTTTTCTATTAAAGGCTACATCATTTTCACAAGGGAGTAGTTCAACTACTCTGCATTCTCTAGGATGTGGCAATTAATCCCCACCTTATAAGAAACCTTCCTTCCTTTCTGACTCTTAAGCCCAAGTACTAGCTGTTTGAAACTTCACATTTACGTTATTTAATTGGCACCACAGGAGGGACATCACAGTTGCCGCTAACATTCCTTATAGGCCCCTCATTACAGGGACATTAATGACTGCAGTCAGCCCAATTCCACTTCCTTGCTCACTGATTTAATTCCCTGTACAGTAGTGCTCCCAGCCCGCCTCCGAAAGCCTCCCTGCCTGGCATTCAAGGACAGCGCTCCCAAGCCCTGCTATGTAACAGGGCGCAGCCAGCTGGCAAGTTACATGTGCCGGGACATAAAGAAACAGACCAGAGGTTCTGCAGCAGCATAAAATGCAAAGTCTGCCTTTCCATCCCAGAGCATGCCCCATCTGTTAACAAATATGGACCAAGTCACAGAAGGTAATATTTTCAAAGACAAACACTCCAGTAAGAAGATGCAGAGTTATTTGTGTGCAAATTCAAACTTCAGGTTCTTGCATAAACATCCAGGTATTCAAATCGATTTCACACACACTACGGGAATACTTTGCTCTGACTGAACATGCTGCATGACTTCCAAACCTGAATTAATCTTCTTTCGTATCTAAAAAGTGTACATTCACTGCCTGACAACCACTCAGCTTCCTTCAGTCATGTTACCCGAACTATACCCTCTCTTATGCCACGAAAACCAATTTATACACTCTTCAAATTATGAAGGCTATAAATCCAAGGTTACAGAGAAGCCAATCAGGATGACAGAACTGTGTAATTTAAAACCAAAAAAACCAAATGCCTTGATTTTATGAACTGCCAGGCAGACATCAAGGGACTCCTGGGAATAAACAGAAGCTCTTCACAAAAGTACTTTATGACTTCAGCCAGTCCTGGTCTTTTCTTCTGCAGCTCTATCAGAAAACACAGTCTGTTGTGCAAGCAGCATTGTTACCTTAAGAAGAGGCATACACAGCACTGTCAGCAAGGGAATCTAGAGAAGAGGCAGGGAAGACTGAAGAAGCAGAGTACTCTCAGCTCACTATTAGAATAGCGACTACTTTGCCAAAACATGAAAAAATAGCTTACGCAGAAGGAATTTTACAGCCTCCTCACAAATGGACCTTAGGATTCCCGATCAAAGGTAAGCAACCATGGCAGAGACAAGAATCCCAGAAGCAGTGCTCAGAGGTTGAATACAACCTATTTTTAGTGTCTTAGGACTTTCATTTCTCTCACCTATGAGGTGAGCTACTGTGGAAAAACTGTCTTAAAGAGAGAGAGAAAGTCAGACTTTTTATTAGGAGAGTGATAAGCTGGAATCAGCTATCAGACTTGGCAGTTAACAGGGCAGATGTCCACAAAGGAGGCCAGCATTCTGCTCCTGTTTGTTCCTCCCCAACTAGGGAGTGCCTATACCTTTCCGACTTGAAGTGATTCCTGACTAGAGAGTGTTTTATTCAACTGTTCTGGATTCACCTGCCTAATTACTGGGTAGTAACACAGCTTTCAAGAGCACAGTGCACAGGACTGGCAAACACGAACTCAGCATTTTGCACAGTGGGGCAGAAGCAAGTGGGAACACTGCTCGAGACAGCATGAGATGCCTTGAAACCACACCATTGGGGTGGTATGACCCATGGCACCTCAGCATCAGCTAGAAGACCTGCCCACAGTGGGCCGGAGGCCTCAAGTTAGAAGGAGCTCCAGAAGACAAAGGTGTTACCTGTGGGCCAAAAGTACATGACCTTTACTGTGAAGTGGAAACTTCCAAAATGTTACTGTAAACTAGTTTTATGCAGCAGAATCCTACTCAAATTATGCAAGTGCTCTCTTTATTTTAAGAGGGAAGGAATACATGACAAAAAGCAGACTGACTACTTAGAGAACAATTCCTTTTTCATGGAGGAGGCATCAAACAAATCATGTTTTTGTAGTCCAGTATATCTATGGCAGCAGTATATTTATCTGGAATATGCACCAAGATCTTAATCTGGCTGCAAGAACACAATTGTTTTTCTTAGCAAGAATTACAAAGCAAAAAGAACTAGAGACATATGTAATCTGTACTTACATCCAATAGGATTTCTATCAGATGCAATATGTATCAAAATACCAACATATCAGAACTGCTTCTTATACATAACAGAAAAACTGAATTCATACACAGACTATGTGTATGAGTCAGTTACCAACACACTGTGAACTAGACTTGCATCTTCTGTCTTTTCCTGTGTCTTCCACAGCTCCAGACACTCCTAAGCCATATCTGGAGTGGCTTGAGAAAGAGGTAGTTCAGTTCTTGCAAAGAGCACTCCAGAGAAGGAACTTTAATCAAATTCATACTTTCTGGATTACTATTTAAAGTGCAAGCCTCTTTACAAAAAAAAGCGCCTTCACTATATCACAAATAAGAAGAATCCTATTACCATGCATGCACCTACTATAAGAAGCCACATTAAAATCAGATATGTAGCCAAATTTTCTGTGTGCAATAGTAGCCTCCAAAATTTAGGCATGATGACTCCATTACCTGGAAATCTGCAAGGACATATGCACACAATGAACATCATGCACTGTGTATAGCTCTGCGGAAATGAGAAAGACTATGGACAGTATGTGAAGTTAATGAACAGTCTCCCCTAAGGATCAGAGATGTGGTGTAAGAATCTAATTAGGGTCTAGGAACGGAAGCTCTAGGAGGGGAAGAACTTGCATTTAGATTTCTAGGGGCTACAGCTATCAAAATATAAACCAAATTGGCTGATAGTTGAGAACTGTTACTTTAGTCCTTCACCTATACTACATCCATGGTACCACTGAAGTGAGGAGAGATTCCTTGCATAGGAAGTCTACACTTAGCTGCTAAGTAATAGTCCAGTCACAAATACATTATACATAACAAAGATATTATAGAATAACAACTTCAGTCACATTATCATAAAAGAGAGCATTCAGAAAAGACACAGTAGCTGTTGGTCATTAGCAACTTGCTATACTTCTATAAAAATATAAAAGAAATGTGAAAGAATAGTGAATTGAAACTGTCTAGAAATGGCTGCTTAGCACAACTTATATAAAACTTGCTTAGCACGAGTGGCTAGATTTGCTGAAGCCTTAGGCCAAGCGTGGGAAAGGTAACGAATCTTTACTTAGTTTAATAAAAAATAGTGCCTCAGAGCTCATTCTGGCTGGGAAAATAAAGAAGCCACACGCAGTCTGCGCACCTGTGTCACCGACTCCGAGAGGGAAGACGCCAAAACAATGGGGAAAAATAAGACCTTGGGATACAACCGCCAGACCCAACAACAACAGAAGTACAACCATCATTAGAGACTGCAAAAAAACAAAAATAAGGAGAAAAACAGCTTGCCTCAGAATGACGATGAGACCCAATGAGGAGCAGGAGACCCCAGGCCAAAAAATTATCATTGGTCTAACTATTGCGTGAGGGGTGGGAAATGGAAGTCGAACAGACTATAATTACGCAGGATTTGTTTATGTTGGGGTCCCTCTTCGGAGGCACCCAGCTCGAGCTGTAATTACGGCATGCGCGTGATTAAAATTATCTGATTTGTTTTGATTTGACTCCGAACTTTTCTGCGGGAACCTAGGGTCAAGCCCTCTTATGGAGGCCGACAAGCCTAATTTCCATAACAAGAAATCCACATTAGAGGATTAACTTCCTGCAAAGCAGTTTACTTAATTCACGTCGGATACTTCTGAAGTTCCAGATCTGCCATAGTGAAGGCTGAAGAGAACTCACTGTTCAAGTAACAACTTGAAGCACTTAAAAATTGCCCTGCCTGCTTGGTTAGACCGTGTTGTGCCTTAGAGGGGTCAAACTCAGAAAAGTGAGCCACACTGGGGCCAATGTACTAAGATAATCAGAAAACACAGCCAGCCTCCCAGTTCACACATCTGTTTGTGTGGAAGAGTCAGACTACTAGCATCCTTTTATTAACTCCAATAGGGGAACTGACCTCAGTACCCATCCCTTTGAGACTGAAAAATAGCACTAAAACCAATGCTGAGCATGTGCTACAAGTTCATGTGTCAGAGTCACAGCATAGAGTCATTAGAAAAATCGATCACCCAGTTTTAATGTGACTGGCAGCTCAGAGGGAAATAGTGTGGTTGCTGAACCTAACCTACACTCTGGCACTGTAGATTTCCACCTCCTCAGAAGACAGAGGCAATGTTGCTGCAGTCTGACTATCAAGGGCACTGTTGGGAATGGCAGGAGTGAAGAGGGAGAAGAAATAAAGAAAGAAATGTAACCCAAGACACTATAAATATGACAAGGTACCATTTATATCAGCTGAGCCACAATAAGGGACTGCATGCATGCTCTTAGCCCATGAGTAGAACAAGCTTACACTTACTGAGTGAGCACCTCACAGAGCTGAGCTCTGTTGACACAGCAACTCCCTAAACCAGCTTGTGTGCCTGTGTCCTGAGAGCAACATTCTGTATTTTGAATGTCTACTGGACTGTTGAAAAAGAATTTAAATGGTAACTCTTTCTTTGGAAGAGGAAGAATTGAAGGACAGAGGGAGCAAAGGCAGTAGGAGGAAAATTTCCTGTCAGGAGATAAAAGGAAAGGAACTATGTCATGTGTTAGTACCAGATTCCCTCCTCTATATGCATGTGCAAGTACACATCATAACTACAGAGGGGCCCTACTGGGCTTAGAAGAGCCATGGGGTACACAGGGAACAGGGGCTTTTCAAATATGACCATGAAAGCCCCATAATAATTGTTTGATCAAAGTTGCCTAGTGGAAAGAGAATAAAAAGAGGATGTAAGAGATTATCTATGTATAAGCCAGGAAGGGGTCTGGGCTGTTTCATGCACAAGGCAGACTAGATAGCCAAGGGAGCATATGATTTTCTGTAGGAAAGTGGTAAGATTTGCAGCTCTTCTGATTACGATTTTTCTTGCTTGCCCTTGTAACAGTCCAATCCCTCCCCTTGAACAGCTTAAAAGCACAACCATTAGTATTACCCTACAACAGCATGTAGCAGAGGGGCAGAACGGGCTGGAGACCTGCATCACATTTGATCTAGTGGAGACGGCACACGGCAGAGCTGGGCTCTTCCTTGTTCTGCCACCAACCTCTTGTGAGAATCTGCCACTATGTCTCAGTCTCCCCTTATTTGTAAAAAGGGATGTTTCTCTTCTGTGAAACACTTTGAGTTTCACAGACAAAATTCAAGAGCTAAATATTATTGTGGCTGAACATCCCCCCCCCCAAATCTTAGCTGAAAATTTAAGTAGCTACCACTGCTTTAGCCTTCCCATGATGTGCTCAAATATGCAAACAAATTTAAAAATCTTTCCTGTTCCTAAGAAACTCACAAGAAGACCTGACTAACACCAAGATAAGGTGCTCTCTCCAGAACACCAAGGTCACAGACATTCAGAATGAAGACCAGGAACGAGCGAGAAAAGGTATACACCACAACCTTGCTATTCCTCCCCTCCCCTGCTTTCTTTCCAAGAGCAGGCAACAGCCAACGATAATCATCTGCCAGTAAAGCAGCTGCATTCATTGCATTAAACTGTACTGAATGTGGAAGGCTTCACAAGAGCAGGCTGGTACAGCTGCAATCGTGATAGGAGTGAGAGTCCTCCATGTATTTGTTTAGAGAAGAACATGCACTGTGCATGCACACCCATGTAAATCATAAGAGCAGCATTTATCCTGTTGCTTTATTAATGGTAGCACAGGATTAGAGTTAGGTCTTCCTTGCTCTTAGAAAGAGAAGAGCAGTGGAGGCAGAGAAAATTCAGACACAAAGCAGCCCACATGCAACTGGCCTCCAGACACATGAGTGGGAGGCAGGGAACACAAGAAACAGACAGAGCTCCAGGCGGGTTAGGTCCTGGGAAGAATATGGTATTAATGGTCTTGTGAAGAATTTTGTGCCAAGAGAGGCTTTTCTTACACGCCCCATTTTTTTTTTTTTATCTGTCTGACAGCTCAGGTAAGCTGTTACATATTTGTGAACATACACAACTGTCCTGCTCGGCAGAGCTTTGCTACATACTAGCCTTAGTGCTACTGGCTATTGATTTGTGCCAGCATGCATTTGTGGATATGTCAAACCTAAAATAAAGTTACAGTATTAAAATGTGCAATTACCATATATGTGACAGGGAAGGCTGCTGGATGAAACCCGTGAGGAAGTTCCAGGCATTGTTCTGCCGTTTGCATGAACAGCCAAACAGTTCACACAGAAAACAATCAAAGAAAGTCAGTTCAGAACTGATAGGGATGAACTCCTCTCTACTGTTGGAAAGCAACAGTTCAATGTACACAATTATACAGCTATGCAAGTGACATCCCTTCCTTATTCTTTCAGATTGAATTAATAAAACAAAACAAAATTTACTTTTATTTAAAACAGCAATAGGGACCAAAGGCTTCTACATCAAACCTTCTCCTTAGATTTCCAAGTTAAAAAAAAAAAAACAAAACACACACTATTCCATCTCCACTGCCTATATAAAAAAAAGGCATTTGAGAGTTTAAGTTTTAACTTACTGTGTAAAGGTTATTTATAAGAGCAGTGGCCTTGCTCACCTGCCCCTTCTATCAGGAAATGATAACACAAACATTATTTTAGAGGATAAAATGAGAGAGTTTTAGGTATCAATCCTCTCATCTGAAACTTTGAATGAAGTGTTTTGGATCACCACAGAAAAGCTTTATGAACCCAAGTTCTTCGCTCTTCGGAAAGATACCCATTTGCATCACAAAAGCCACATAAATAACATGCTCAGCAGTCCTGCAGTGAGCGTAGAACAGTATCAAGGAAGTTAGTATTGAAAACTGCTAACAGTAAGTTTACCTGTTTCAGACATGGGTGGGGACATCTTGGTTTCACTTCTGAACAGCTGCCCAGCTTTTATCAGCTTACCCCATGTTACTGCATATATCAGAAACTACAAGTACAGCTGGGATTTCACCCTGCAAATCCGTTGTCTCATTAACAAGCTATGCTCAAATCCCTTTTCCTAATGATCATGCTTCCCTGGGATTTTTTTCTTCCTTCTTTAATCTGTGAAGAACTTGCAAGTCTTTTTACAGTAGATTACTATTACCAGCTATTACTAAGCACTCATATGCCTGACCTCTCTATGCTTCTGAGTTTATATTCATGAAAGTACTTCTCCAGACAGGAATGTGAGAACAGTCACCTCCCAGAAAAATTCTAGACTCTTCAAGTTTTTACACTACTAACTTGCTGTGTTATCATAGGAACAGTCACTTAGCCTGCATCTCTGCTTCCCCATCAGCAACACTCAATACCACTATCATTTAATAAACACAACCTACACAGGCAACATGCTAAAATATGGTTACTCTATTTTCGGTGCCTGGGAAGCTCAAAGACAGATGCATACAGACCACAATGAAAGCCTGTGCGCAAACATCCATATTAATAACCTCGCTTTTCTGAATTCAGGTTTCCCCTTGGTTCCACAGTCTCTGGTTCTCTGCCTTGAGTATCTCCCACTGCCTCTGAGCTTCTGCTAGGGCAAAAAGCCTGCTTGTTGTTTTGCCTCCCCTCCAGCTAGGTCCCCATCTACAGAGGGAAAGTGAGGAATACAGATTTTTATACTTGACAGTCATTACATAATAATGTCTGTAGTATTAGTACCAAGTAGAATGTAATGCAGAACACTCTTCATGGAAAGAGAAAAGACAGCATAATGTTCCATTTTTGCAGATCCTGCTGTTAAAGTACCTTGTAAGTAAGTTACAAGTCTGGAAGTGATCTTAAAAGGAGAGAGTAATAGGAAAGGCAACACCATTCCAGACATTGAGAAATAGCAACAAGCTTGCCATCTTTGTATTTGAAGAAAAAAAAAAAAAAGAAAAAGTCAACTAATTTGAATAGTATAATATTTTGAATTAGCCTGCTTTTTTGTACATTATACACAAAATCTTGGCTTTATAAAGCTCAGCACGATACAGTCCACTAAATATAATACAAGTCTCAGTGGAAATATTGTAGTCTCACTTTTTCAAAAAAAAGTTAAAATGCAATAAAAATTGATGACTGTCCTCCATACCCACACAGCAGATAGACACTATTGCTAAAAATAAAGTGATTGAAACCTCTTCTGCCTCTTCACGCACAAGAGAATTGTATTGCAAATCTTGCACCAAGCCATAAAAGCAAGGGAGCAACGCAAAAAAGGATTAGACAGTACAATACATAGAAGCATTGAAGAAAAGTTATTTTATGATTAAATAGGCAAATTCACAAGGAGAAACCAAGAGAGTGACACAGTGTCGTTATTCAGAATGGCAAAAGACAAAGAACCCTGAGATCAAAAGGCTCCTTCTGGCAAATTCCAGACATCTGCTTCAAAGGCATGGAAGAGCTAAACCCTCTGAACAGGCAGCAGTGCAGCCATTGCAATTTAGGTAAGACAATTTTCAATACTTCTTCCCTCCCCTTGGAAAAGTCCAGCAGAATTATTTTTGTGAAATTCTCCCCTCCATCCTACCCCACCCCCACAAAATCAGTCTGAAACAGACATTCAAGGTCAGCCTGAACAGTCAGTTCCAAGAAATTGTCTTAGTTTCCTACAATAGGACATTTGTGAAACACCATTGCCAGCTCTCTCTGTAAAGTATAACCAACTATTTCCTTGACTATGAAAGCTATAAACCATGCATCTCCAAAGAATAATTTTCAAAACCACATAAATTACAGTTAAGACAAGAAAAGGTGGCAAACTACCTATTAAGAAAAAAAACTACAGATGCCCTTATTTATTGCCACAACCTGTTCTCTCCATATTTAGCTCTCAGGAGAGCTAGGAAGCTAACACAGAACAGAACACTTCTGCATCCCATTTCTATCCATAACTTGCTGTTTTACTGTTCTATCCTTCCAGAGAAAATTGCGCACTCCAAATTCCTCCCATTTTGCTAAACCTCAGCAACAGAATCCAAAAGTTAACAACTGTGAACACATAGTAGTGACTCATAAAACCCACATTTCCTCAAAATACCCCAATAAGTATACTTTCCATACTAAACATAAAAGACTAAACTGTCTTACAGTTAAGTAGGTTCAAGGATGTGTTCCAAAACAGAACAGGAAAGATTAACAGATTTTTTTCAACTCTTGAGCTATACTTACATTAGAACTAATAAATTTACTACTTATTACTAAGTGAGAAATCAATCTCTGCTATTTTCTTCCTTTTACATACATCTGAGCAACAAATACACTTTCCTTTCTAACCATTAACCTGAACTGTGTGAGAGCCTAATCAGTCTTGGACATCGTTTCTGTCCAGCTTGAGAAGCCCCCCTGGGCTTATACACCTTGTCTCACCATGGGCAGTACGTGACACCTCAAGAAACCAAAGGGCCATCATGCTAGACAGGTTAGTAGGGCACCATAGAAAATATCTGCAGCACAGAAAAACAGGCAAAAGGAGAGAAGAGGACACTGCTTGGCAGATCTCTTGCATCTTATGTCCTAGCTATACCTAAATTGCACCTTTTGCTCTCAGCTTAATTATGAAATCAAGTCGCAATCTGATGAAGATTTAAGTTGCCCACACTCTTTTCTATTTGACTGTTCTGGTTAACAGCACTAGCACTGTCTGAAGACTAGCTATATCTAGAACAGCTCCCAGATTCCAAGAAAAAAGGCTTTGATATTTTCCCTAATATGCAGACTATGCTGTAACATACAGAGGTTTGAAAAGAACCATCTTTTTAAAAAATTGGAACACATGACTGTAAACAGTGTACATAGTCCAGCATTTCTTGCAGAAGTTTCCAGAAGAGTGGATAGAAACGGATAACCTTAGTCTCTATTGCTTATATTTGTCATAGTCTCAAACTAGGAATTCTAAGGATACCACTTGGAAGGATAATGTTTTTTCAGTATCACCTCTACCATATGGCACCTCTGTCCAAGTAATTTTAAAGTTCTACAGCTACTATGGCCATGCCCTTCAATACCTATTCTACTAAGCAGTTTTCTCCCTAGCATGAAAATTCTCCGTTTTGAAGGCCAAACTATGAGCAGCTCCACAGATGACTGAAGAACTGGCTTTTGATCTCAGTGGGAGCAGGATTCAGCTTGCACAACTCAGTTTGAAGATTTTCTCTCCCCAGTTGGATTATTGATCAGGGATGCAGAAAGGTCCAAGAGGGGCAGAAGGAGAGACAGCTGTTTGCAGCTTCTTTTATTCTTGTGCTTATTATAAGTAAATCTGAAAGAAGTACACATCAACAATATATTTCAGTGTACAACATTACCATCAGAAACATCCAGAAGACTTGTAAGTTTCATTACCAAATGCCTTAGCTCCCAATTGTCTGTGAAAAACATTCAAATGATAAACAGTCTAAGTATTTTTCACAGAATAAATGCCTCTAAAACTTACCACATACGCAGTTTTTCTACTGAAAAACTCTGAGCAAATGTTCAATTTATTTGTATGAAGTCATTTGACATCTTGCCTAATACATTAAATAAAGTTTTCCCTTGAGTTATCAAAAGTCTGCAGAATTAGTTCTTACACTTTCTTAGTCTCTCCTAAATAAACTGAATCCTATCCTTAGATTAAAAAAAAGGATTCTAGCAAATCATTTCTTGCACCAAAAGTCATGCTTTATCCTTCTGATAGGCAAGGATAGATTTAAACACCTATTCAGAGTTTCTATTTCTGTATACATAGCATCGAGGCACTTCCTTAAAGTTCACTTGCCTTCTGCTCCCACCTTTTGCCCCCACCATCTTATTTGGCAAAAACCTCTGAACACCAAAATGAGCAGGCTGAGCACTTAACAATCAGAGTCAGAAAGGCAAAAACAAGATAACCAAGTGAACCTTTCCATTCTCCTACGTTCAAATCATTTCAACAAGAAACTGACTCAACCTGGTGAGAAGCAACAGAAGATAAAAACTCTCAGACAGGTAACTTAAGTTTATTGCAGCCTTGCCAGATAGACAAGCTGGCATAACCTAACAGAGAAACACAAAACCAAAACTAGGGGCTGATATATCTTCACTCCAAAATACACAGAACTGTACCTTACAAGCAAAAATTTACATTCTTTACAGTGCTATGCTCTTTCTTCCAATTCTTTGACCTTTCCATAATGCAAAGGGACTGTCAAAATCTAGCCTCATCTGCCTTCTTCAGGGCAGAATCTTTCAGATCCCCAAAAATCTCAAGAGCAGCTTTTCATATACTGCTAATCAGCTAGACATGACAGGCAGGAAGAAAAAATAAATAAATAACAGGTACTAGGGTTATGATTACAAGAAAAAACAAGATGAGAAAGGTTTGGATTTGTTTTTTCAAAGTAGGTTTTGGTTGGGAAACTCCTTGCCAGACATGAAATACTTCTACTCCAGAAAATGGATTTCAGCGTCAAGTACAGGACGGGCATGATCAAAGTTCGAGACCAACTGATTCGTAAGCATGCGAGAAAGAGCACACGCGCGAGAACACACAAGTGCTATAATGGAAATTTGTCTTGAATGTCATTAAAATATTATTACATTTGCATCTAGTTCCTACATGTTTCCTGGGACACCAGTGCCTCTTAACTCCTATCTTACATTTCAGATGTGAAATCTCAGCACATTCCAGTTTTTCCATGTTTTTACTTAACTTCTTCCTCTTTTTTTCTTTTTAATCCCCCACCATCCTTCAGTTTCCTAGCAACAGATTTATCTTCTGTTCCCTTTTTGGACTCTGTATTTTTCTATCCCAAATGGGAGAGTCTCTTTTGTTAGTTTTAATAGCAAATGTTAACACTTCAGATCCAGATCCATAATCTATAAGCACTGTGTGGCTCATACGTCAAAAAAGCCTAAACAAAAGTGCAAAATACCAAAGAAAAAAAAGTTTTTTAATGTAAACTATGCTGATATAATGGAACAGCCCACAAAAGCATTTGATAGTGGGGGAAACCAAATGACCACGTGACTCACTATCCTTTCTCTGACAGTAGCCAATAATGGATGTCTAGAGGAAAAAAAATAGGAACAAGGAAGCCTGCAGTGAAGCCTCCCGTATGTTGTATCAACTGCAATGCAAGTATCACTAAAAATTACAATGAAAATTAAACAGACAAAATTTGCATATTTAAGCATTTATTATAAACAAGAATTCCTGTTGGCCACATTTCCTGATATCAGTTTCTTTAATCATCTTTTGAGATCAAGAAAACTTGATATTCACAATGTACCGCAGCAATCAGCTCTGTAACACTGTTTCTGACATGGTAGGATACAAAAGGAAAACTTTGGATGGTATGTATTGTTTTTACATGATTTTAATGTAGTTCTTACATTGTGAAACTGATAGCCCAGAGAATGAAATACTCTACTTTCCCTACAGAGCAAGAGAAGGCTTCTCCACCCAGTGTGAATCAGAGTTGATCCAAAGGGAAGACCTCTCATTTTTTCCATATCCCTTAGCATTCTTAGAGCTAGTAAATGCCAACTATCATGCTGACTTCTGTTCCCCAGGGTGAACCACAGTCTAAGAGAATACTGGAATTAGTATTTTCACACCACTGTTAACTTCCAGTCACTACATACCTGGATCTGCTTTGAAGAAAACAACTAAAAATAAATCTTTTTATTCTTTCTTGCCACTGGAGCTATCTGATCTTTAGGCATTTTCAGCCCCCAAGGTATTCAATCCTTTAATTCACTAGTGTTCACTAACAGTGAATTGGTTTATTTCATCGTAGTTTTTGTAATGCTGTTGTTTCCAAAGAACTGGATGACTAGAAAAAACATCACTTGCAAACCATAAGGATAAAGGGTATTTACTGTGAACATCGCATTTAATTTTACTGGTCACAAATTTGACACAAAGAACTGAGTAAAAAAAAATCTTCAAGTAAAAACTTATACCAGGCAGCTCAAAGCGTACAGCAAGACCAGAAACCAGACAAGTGACAAAAGTAAGCACTTACATGAGGCATACCCTTGTTCTTGGGTAATGAACTCTGAAAGCATCCCTTCTGACAGCAAACAAGTAGCAGTGTAAAAACCAAACAGCTTCTACAGTGTTTTAACTACCAAGATTTGAACTTGTCAAAAAAAGTAAAAAAAGTATTGTTAAGTATTGTACACTGACAGAAATTAGTCAGTTTCCACATGTACCATGTTTTTCACTGTTCCTACTAATGTTTCCTCACATATCATTCCTGATGTTCATACAGATGCAGAACCATACAGTTCTTTCGAGAATGCTCAGTCCTGTGGCTTCCTCTGAACAGCAGCGATATTGTGTATCCTCTCAACTGCTAAAACAGGTGATTGATGTTTGCCTGTTCAAATTTCATTCTGACCTATAATAATATATGTCTTCAAAAATAAAGATTTAGGACAAGTGCTGAAGTTCTTAGTGCTCCTCTTCAAAGAGGATACATGAGATGTCAATAGTAACTGCTTTATTCAGATACCATTAGTTTCTGCTAATCGGTATAAAGACAGTTTGCAACAAAGGCAGAAACAATACAACAATGAAATAATTAAGATCACTCTGATAAGCAGCTGCTACTCAACACTAGCAGCACACAGGTTTACTGCACTCAAGAGCAACACTGGCAAAATACTGCCTTAGGGTTATCAACATCTAAGCATCACTCATATATAAATAAGAGAATAACATGTTAACTCAAGTGTAGAAAGAAGAGAATAACATAAAATTTCTGAAGGAGCTGTGCTAGAGGATCTTTCACTGATAGGAAGTAAACTTTAGAAGATGAACTTTAATTCTAATCTTACTCCACTCCTTTTGCACGCACAATATAAAAGCAAAGTTTCCAATCCAACACTTAAGAGCAGTAAAAATAGGACTTCTAAATTCTTTTAAAGCTGCATCTTGCATGGAACAGAAATGGTGCATCAGCCTAGAAGGCATCACTTGGTTCCAATGCCTTCACAACATACGGTACTCAAGCTAACTAGAATTCAGTAAGGCCCAAGACCCCTACAACCATACATCCTACCTACAGCACACACACGGCTTCTTTCCTGTACCTGAAAGACACCAGCTCTTTGTTTGCAAGGGGTTCTAAAATACAGAAAGCTGAGATACTGTTGTCTTTGGCCTGGGTAACATAAGTGCTCAAACAATTTTCTGACTAAGTTGCTTTAATCAAAGCAGAAGACATACAGCAATTGATTTGGCTTTCCACTGTCAGTCCTATGTTAGCGGACTCGGGAAAGTTATGGCTAAGGAACTGTTGCATTTACTTTTGAGTTAGAAGAAAACTAATATATACAAATCCTACCAAGGGGCATTTTTCTTACCAATGAGTGCCTAGTAACACAGTCAGTGCTTCCATGTTTCAGCAATGATAGCTGATGAATAAAGAATGTAATCTTCTACGTGTCATAGGTTTCTTCTTTTCAGACACACTAATCTGCAGGGGGAATTTTCTTCCTTTCGGTGTGAGACAACTGCATTGTCAGTTTATACCAGGGCATATCAGAGACCCTGCAAGTTGTATGGTGCTTTGTGTTACCCTCTGAGGTGCCAAATATCTCCCTAACCTGTCCATCTGCCCCTTTTTGAGGCCTAAAGTATAGAGAAAGCAACCAGCACTGCTTAGTTGACAAAAAAAAAAAAAAAAAAAAAACCCTGTGATGTTCCAGTTCAGTATTTTGCTTCCAGTGATTGCATTGAGATAAAGAGAGATTTCCAAATGAATGGTCACATTAATTTGTATTCATTTTCTCGCAAGAAAGAAACATTTCAGTATTCCACAAACAATCCAGCACTTACATTACCTGTTCTTTCACCATTCATTTTAAAATACAGTAAGCTCTGATTATGCCATAAACTTGCTGCAGGACCACAGGAAAGTCATTTAATCTATATTACTGTACAACTGCTTTCAAATAGTGCTTGTAAGACTCTAAATAAGAGTAAAAACCCCAGGAACTCCAGAACTAAAGAAAGGCGTAGGGTCAGAGAGAGAGAAAACATGTATTTTTTTCGTGCAACTTTTCAAAATCTCAGAAGTTGCATCCGTTAACCCTGCAGAGGTTCTTATCCAAGTATTCCAGTTGGGTCAGAGATTGAAGCTACCTGCCAGGGAGAACAGAGAAACAAAAAATAAAAACTTGTAGTGGCTGATTATCCAACATAACCAACTACAGAAGGAAAAGGTGCTCCCAGACTTATGTCCTTGCAAACCTTCAATTAAATCCAAGAATAAAAAAAATTTAAAAAACCCACCAAACACGCACAAAAGGCAGCAACTCTTTAAATTGCAATGAAGGAGAAAAAACTACCAAGCTGCTATTTTTCAAGGCAAGAAATACAAAATAGAGATGCAAGAAAACGAAGTAAGGGACAGCTGACAGCTAAAAAATCAGGCTGCAACTCACACACGCACACACCTGATGAAGCAAAGCCCTGTCTTATAACTTTCATGATTTTAGAATTTACAGCAATCTGGAATTCATTAAGCACTTTCCCAAGCCTGTTTCTACTGTGCTGCTATATTTGCAAGAGATAGGAGGGTCAGGCCTCTGGCAGAAGTGTCTGCTGCTGTACAGAACCACAGAATAGTTGAGATCAGAAAAGACCTCTCTTTCCCTTCTGTGTCCTTGAAAGGGATACTCGGGCTGACCAGAATTCAAACTCCCTGCTCAAAGCAAGGTCACCTACAGCAGGTTGTTTTCAGGGCCATACCCAGCTGGGGTTTGAGTATCTCTAGGGATGGAGACTCCACAGGCTCTCTGGGCAACCTGTGCCAGTGCTCAGTCACCCTCATAGGAAAAAAGTTTTCCTCATGTTCAGACAGACTTTCCTGTGTTTCAGTTTGTTCCTGCTGCCTCTTATCCATTCCAGGATACCACTGAGAAGAATCTGGCTCTGTCTTCTTTACACCCTCTGATCAAGAACATATATATGTGCATAAAACCCACCCCTGAGCTTTCTCCTCTCCAGGCTAACCCACTCCAGCTCTCTCAGCCTCTCCTCCCATGGGAGATGCTCCAGTCCCTTCATCATCTTTGTGGATTTATTCCAGTATGCCCATGTCTCCCTTGTACTGGGAAGCCAAAACTAGACATCATATTCTGGATGTGGTCTCACCAGGGCAGAGCAAAGGAGAAGGATCACCTCCCACGAGCTGTGGCAATGCTCTGCCTAATGCCACTCAAAATACCATTGGCCTCCTTTGCAACAAGCACACATTGCTGGCTCATGGTCAGCCTGCAGTCCACCAGGACTCCCAGGGCCTTCTCTTCAGAGCTGCTTTACAGCAGGTCAGCCCCCAGCCTGTACTGGTGCAGAGGGTCTAAAACTTCATTAGATTCCTGTCGAGGACCCTCTGAATGGCAGCACAGTCCTCTGCTGTAGCAGCCACTCCTCCCAGTTTTGTATCATCAGCCAGCTTGCTGAAGTCATTGATGAAGTTGAACAGGATTGGACATGGTATTGACCCCTGGGGGACACCACTAGTGATTGTTCTCTAGATGAACTTCATCCCACTGACCACAGCCCTCTGAGCATGCAATCATTTTCAGTCCACCTCACTGCTGATTTTTCTAGCCCGTACTTCATCAGTTTGTTTATGTGAATCTTACGGGAGACAGTTGTCAAAAGCCTTATTGAAGTCTACATAAATAACATCCACTGTTCTCCCCTTGTCCATGCCACATATCATCATAGAAAGCTATCAGGTTGATCAGAAGCCATCTCCCTTCATAAATCCATGCTGAATACTCCCAGGCCCCTTCTTGTCCTTAATATGATTGGAAATGACCTCCATAATAATTTGCTCCATCACTTTCTCAGGGATCAAGGCAAGCCTGACTAGCCTATAGTTCTTCATCTCCTTCCTCTTCCCCTCCTTGAAAACAGGAGTCACATTTGCTTTCTTCTAATCCTCAGGAACCTCTCTGGATTGCAATGATTTACAAAGATAATCGAGAGTGGCTTCACAATGACATCAACCAGCTCCTTGAGCACTCATGGGTGCATCCCATCAGGAACTGTGAACTTGTTCGGTCCAATTTGTTGAAACTATCGCTCCTTATTTAACTGTTTGTTATGTAGAATAACAGAATCGGAAAACTCAAAACTCAGTGCTTTTCTTACAGCTAAAACAGGAAGCCGTTCCTATGTGTTTCTCCATTTGTTAACCGCCTGTTACGTTCCTTTTGCCCTTATTGCATTTTTGTTATGTAACTGCACAGCATCCAAGCATTCAATTCATTTTAAGTTACAGTATGTACATTGGTATGTCATCAATTATGTTTTAAATAGATGAGTTACTGCCAACATGTTCTGCAATTGAGACCACAAGCTAAAGCTTAACATATAGCTACCTGAACTCTACTGGTAGAGTATCTTCCATGAAGTCCAGCTATTTGTTAAATTTATAAAAACCATACACATGACATAATATATGTGGATTTTTCCTTTGAGTTGTAATATTATAACGGCGAAGCCTGAATCAACATTATAAAAACTACATAATAAGTAAACTGCCATCTGTTTGGTGGAAAAGTCTTCAAGAATAAATGAATCATGCCATGAACTAAATCAATACTATATTTTCTAAATATTTCAGTAATAAAAAATACATTTATATCAACCATCCCCACACAACTTCCAGGCAATTAAAGTTGGCTGCAAGTACAAAATGAATGCGTTGCAGAGTTTGTCCGCTATATAAATTTGGCAATAATACATTATTTTTCCTCCGGTTAACACCAGACTACTTTGAAAAAAACAAAGACAAAAAATACTTTTTTTTTGGGGGGGGGGGGGGGAGGAGGGCCTAGGGCAAAAAGCAAAGCTATTTCAAAGTACTGCATTAAAAACAAAATGCTGTAAATCACTGTCAGTAACACTATTGTACATATTTTACACAAGTTCAATAATACAGTACGTTTCCAAATAGTATTTGAGGCAAAAAAGATTTAAAGTGCAATTATTGGTAGAATCTCTTTTTCAAGGCAAGGGAAACAGGAAAGCAAATAATAACTCTAAAACAAAGGCTTTGGGCCTGCAAACACTTAAGCAAGTATGCAACTTCATGCATGTGTCTTGAAGGGATTTACTGCTATGTTCAAGAACCTGTAATTTCAGGACCTAAGGTGTTCTTTTAAATTAGAGGAAACCTGTTGTTTCAAAACAAACTTACTACGTGAATGAAGACATGCAAGTTTTCAGCAGGTTAATAAACCTCTCAGTAATTTTTTGTTTTTCACAAGTTGGGGGGGGGGGGGGGGGGGGAATATGTAAGACTAATATATTAGCCTTTTACAGCTGACCTTGGTGGGGGGGGGGGGGGGGGAGGAGATTTTTCAAAATCATCATGTTAGAAGTACCATTTCTACCCAACGCCAAATGCAAACCCCAACAGCACATAACCTGGATAAAGGTAACTCAGACTCCCTTTTTACAGAACTCCATGTATCAGAAAGAGATTAGCTGCATACACAGCATGAGCAGCTTGCTTACCAATGCTATGCTCATCAGTGATGTTTTCATGCACAGATGTTAATAGGTTTGATCTTTTCCAAAACAGATGAGGAAGATTAAAAAAAGTTTTTAACCACTATAAATCTAAGTCAAGATAAAAAGGCCTGACATTAAAAAAACAGGTAATCTGCTTGAGTAAATCATAACTATATAAAACAACAAGTGGCAGCAACTAAGTAATCTTGTCCAATTAGTATTTTTAAATTAAGATACAGGAGGGTCTTCTCATGACATTTACCTAAAATCTGCTAAGAAAAGTGAATTGGCATCATTTGATTTTGCTGTGGAATGATTGTTCCGCCTTTGTCCTAGGAACAGATTATCTTTTTGTTTATAGCAAGAGTGGGTGTTGCTTTTAAAGCAGGCAATGATGTGGATCAGTTGGATCAAATCAGCGAATTCTCCATTTTATTTTTTCATTCATCATCTTTATAATCTTTTCCTCTCCAAGGCTTCATATTTGTAAGATTCTGCACAATTTTCTCTCATCGTGACATTAGAGAAGAACCAGGTTCACAAGCATGGCAGCAACTGTAGACAGCTACAGTAGTTCCTGCTTCTCCCAGGAGAATTAATAGTGAAATGGTCTATAAGCATGTAAGTTGAAGAACAGTCACCTGTCTTGAAGCAGTTAATTGAATCACAGTTAACTGACTAAAGGACAAGAGGGTCCAAACAGATATATCAAGAAGCCAGACAAGTCTGCCATCACCACTGCCCCTTTAATTAGAGAATTCAAAGGAGCATTCTAAAAAAGTACAAACATCAGAAAACTTTGTTTATACACAGAAAACCAGGAATAGTGCAAGGCACTATCTAGTCACAAATTATGAAGCTCGTCACTACCGTTAACAAAGTTTCCCAATAAGTAGTTCAACATCCTGGCCACAAGCGTGTATCACAGGGGAGGTAGGAAAAACATATTTTTTAAGATGCAGAGTAAAATGAAAAGGGAAAGCCACACTGAAATTCAGGTAACCACATCTCTGGCAAGGAAAACTGGCAAATCAGTTTCACAGTTTGCATTTCACACACAAGTTGTATTTGATCACTGCTCTCTTGTATACTCTACATTCCCTTGTGCATGCACTGTTTCCGTAAGTTTACTACGTTTATCTCTTCAACTTTGTTATGTTCATTGCTAACCCATTATTTTGTATTATCTGGCCTATGCCAGCTATCTCTGTTTTGAGCACAGCAAGAACAAAGAAATAACAAAAGCCAGAAACAGCTATTTTGCCTAACACCAACAAGAAAAAAATCCTAAACCCTAACATCTCACTCCCCCAACTCCACTGATGATTCTCTGCCCATCACCTTCCCACATACACTCCCTGTGAGGTTCAGCTGAAGAAAAAAAAAAAAAAAATAGCAGGCACAAGTATTTATGACACATACTTTCTTAAAAATACCAATCACTTCCCCCACCTGACTTAAGTGAATTCTAAAACCAAGCAAATGTCTGCAAATACAATTTAAAATTCAAAAACTAAAAAGATCAACCTAGGCTAACCAATGCAACCTGTCCATGTTCTGGGTAATCAAGACCCTCTCTACTTTTATTTGTTTGCCCTCTGATTTGATTCCAAGGCCATAAATTCTTGGGCTAATCTGTGCAAGTGCTTGATAAGGGGTCTCAGTGGTAATGACACTGCACATCTTCCATTTTGGAACAGTCTGATGAATTCGTTTCCAACACTATGTTATGCTGGAAAGGAGTAACTACAAGTCTACTACAGAATGGCAGATACTTAAAAAAAAGCCTTATAGACATGAAGATAACCTAAAACTTCAGATGATCTCAGGATACCACAACATAGATTGCAGTGCGGTAACTTTCAATTCAACTGTTTGTGGTAACTTTGAATTCAACTGTTTTCTGAATAAATATCACTTTAAATAGGCCTTTTGAAAAATGGCCAGATAATTCCTGCATCAAGCCTTACCCACATCGCTATGAACACAAGATAAAAGTTTGACCATCCTTTTTTTTTTCTTTTATAAACACAGAAAAAAAAAATTTACCCATTTTCAGAGATGCAATTCAAGCAGTTTTCTCTTCCCTCATCTTCCTTAAAAAAAACTCTGTATTCCATATTTGCACATTAACCCTGCCTGATATAACCAGAACTACTCATGGCTCAATTCTACCCTGACATCACGCATCATCATCTTTTGAACACCGATAGCCTAGGAAAAAGTAGAAGGACAAGGCAGCAGATTATCTTACCTGTTAAAATACTTACAGAAGATAGCAACCAACACTACTAAACAGAAAACAGACCCAACACTTGTGTCTAACCCCAGCAACAGAAAAGGAATCAAGATTTTTTTTCTATTTCTACTCATACATTAAAACAGCCATTGTGTCATCTAGAACACAAGCAAGGGCCACTCTAAAAAAAAAAATTTTTTTTCTTTATATGAGCATCAGGACATGTATCCTAATTCATGCAGAAGTGTGGGAGAGGCCTCTGGACTGACAGACATAGATACACACATAGTAACCATTTGCTGCTCTGCAGCTTGGCTGGAGTATTTAGTTTTCACAAACCAACTGCCAAGCATCTTTACATCTGTAGAAAGCAACAGTGTTTGCAGTACTCCAGCCCACCGACGTGCTACCATTGCCAACAACCTGAAGCACAGATGACTCATAACAACGCTGCTCGTCTTGTGTAAGACCTACTAGATGTGTCCAACACTGCGTGGCAAGTGCTGGAAATAGCATTGGAAACACTGTACTTTTACATCCTGCAGATTCAGGAAAACTGAATCTGTTTTACTCTCTCAGAGCTGGAAGGTACTCTTCAAGCAAAACAAAGCAAGCAGAGCAGTCTGAGGAACCTACTACTTTTTTGAAAGATTTGACAGTAAATAGGAACCTCATCTTCTGATTTCCACCAAACATTGGCTTGGTATTGCATAAGTACTTTGTATCTTTTATACGTTAAGAAGCGATAAGTTAGCAATAAAAATATTCAGTATCAGAAATAAAAAGTTTATGCTGTTTTTTTAAATCAGGAATGCTTCCAAGTTAAAAATTTTTGCAGGAAGTTTTTGTTGTTTTTGTAGGAACTTCTCTTGGTTCAGCTTCAGTCTGAATCAATTCCTCTGTAGAGAGCAGCAAAGAAGTAGTTTTTCTATTTTGCCATCAAAAGCATAAGCAGCAGCATGAGTCAGTGTTAGCCTCTTCTTGCTAGCCTCTTAGCTCTCCTTGGAGACCAACATTTAAAAAAAGGGTTTGAACAGCTCCCATCTAGTTAAAGCTCTGACAAACAAAACCAAAAGTGATGTCACATGTTAATTACATGTCCATCTTCAACCCAAATATGGTTAAACACTTAAGTTATTAGCCCATGGTAGACAGAATTGTCTAACTTGGGCTATTTCTAAGTCAGAAGCAAGCAGAGTTCAACTTCCCAGTCATTGAGACTGCAGCATATTCTACATCACTTAATAAAGTGATGCAGCTGATGAACACTGTTAGTGTGCCACTGTGCCAAGTAAAGTCTCTTAAAGCAGTACATCAATTAAGAAGCCTGTTTTCAGTATCACTGTAGTAGTCCTTATCTCTGGCACTAGAAGAGAGTTTTGCCTCTGGAGACAGACGATAAAAATGCTTGCTCACTTTTGTCCAATGTGAAAGGCAGGAAAAGGCAATGTCAGATTATTTCCTTCCTCCTTCCACCAATACCAGACTCAAGAAGTTATCTGTTTAACTTATTTGAGGCATTAAGATTATCGGTAAAGAAACAAGACAGTTTAAATGCTCTGATACAGACATTTTCCTCTATTAGCAAAAAGCAATCCAACAAAAACAAAAGTAAAAATTCAAGGATGGATTTGGAACACAAAAAGCAAGAACAGAATTGTATGAAGGAGTAAGTCAAGCTTTGGAGTGACCACTGCAGACAGTTTCTCTTTAAACCCTTCAGATGGGCAGCAGGTTTCCTGGAGAGCTGTCACATGCCTTGCATATTGGTAACCTTGCTCCATTTGAAAAGAGAACTCATTTCTCTTCCAAGCTGTACAAACCATAGAAATACAAGGCAGGCAAATCGCTCTGCCAGCTTTCCTAACCCCCTGAGTAAACAGAATATCAAACAGCCAATTTCAGGAAAACAAAATGTGTCATTGGGGGTGGGGGGGGAGAGAATCAAGCATTTTTGGAATATATTACATTTTTCATTTCAATGAAAAATAACACATCATGTCTGCTAATCATTAAAGCAAAGTATTCCATTAGCTTTTCCCATTACAGATCTGTAGAGTATTTAGTAAGCAGATAATCTTTTGTCACAATACAGGGCAAACTTTTCCCCAAGTTCTGCAGTTTCTTTTGGATATTATAATTAATACTGCAGAGTTCTATACATCTCAAATACACTGCAAAATCTGCAGCACTTACAAATCTGTGATATTCAGTGCAAGTACGTACAGTTCTACAACGAGTTATAGATTCTTGTGCAAAGGCAGAAGTTCCAGAGTCAGGACCACCATACATCATCAGCAGTGTCAATGCAATGCTTAGGTATTCAAGAACTCTTTCTAAGGATATAGTTTTACATAATACCTCATCACGTCCAACTGCAAGCTGCCACTGACAAAGAAAATCTTGCTTTTCCTTCCATTCTCAGCTATGCATTCTCACCTCTCCCATTTGCACTGGATGATTGCAGAGCATGTAGAGTTGAGTCAGTTTGGCCCATGGATCCAAAAAAAAAAAAAGAATCTTTAAAAAGTTCAGAGTGAGTGGTAGTAGGAAAGGCCTAAAAGTTGTTTTTATACTGAATCAAGGTGCTGGCCAAGCTTACCCCAGCGTCACATGGAAAATTGTGGAAGCATGCAGACAGGAGGAGAGCTCAGCCGTTCATTTTGGCAGCAGGCTGCAAATGGATATAGTGAGGCATACTACGAAACTGCACTCTAGTATGAATGTTTGTATGAATCCACTAATTGCATTTATCAGGGTTCTGAGAGTAAAAATAGTTATTTAACGAGTGGGAGAGCAGACTTTGGGAAAGAGCAAGAGAAGGCCAATGTATTTAAATGAGGTGCCAAGCTACTCTGGAAGAGCTTACCTTCATCCTTAACTAAACCACAGCAGGAGTAGCCATATGGGAACTTGTTAGATAAGCTCGCAAGCTGCAGATCAGCCTTCTGCAGCTAGAGATCTTGTTTTATAGATGTTTAAAAGGAATCATGTTCCTTTTTGCTATAAACTTTACACAGGAAATAATGACATAGTAGCAGCATGTTAAAAAAAGTGGTATAAACAAGACTTCTTGTAAGGATCCATTAGCATTTAAAGCTTCCCAGGCATTCTTAAAGCTCAAAATAAGAATGGATGCAATTCAGATTCCTCCCTAAGAATTACACTGCATGTGCAACTTCGGGATAACACATACTAGCAAATGGAAGATAAACTCTTCCAGGTGCCTAAACTAATGCACAGGGACCAAGATAAGCAGAAATGCCCAATCATTGCTGCTTAAGACTACAGAACGGAAAATGCAAAGAGACTCCACCTACTGCGTGCTGCGTACAGCTCCTTGGCCATTCTGCGCAGTGAGGGAAGAGAGGCATCCTGCGACTGCAGGAGACCACACAAGAACACCTAGCAGCAGATCTGCAGCAGTCGCACCTCCTTGTCTCCTACAATCTTGCTAGTTCAATCAGAAATCCCCATGAAGCAAAGTTAACTACATCAACTTTTAAGAAAGCTCCATTTCAGGACATAACCCACATAAGATCTCTAACATTTACTAATTATTATTATTGTTGAAAGGCAAAATTCTATAGCCATGCTCTCGTAATAGACAACTGGACAAGTGCCCCTTCACATGTCAGGTGACTTTGGTATGCCAGAATTCTAAAAGCTTCACTGGATACATCCAAAATCTCCACTCTTTGACCACGTCTTAGCTAAAAGACTTGTTAACAATTTAGAACATCAGTAGAACGAGAAATAAAAACAATTTGGCCCATATAGTGCTCAGAAACACAATCAACAGCATTCCAAGTGGCACATAAGTTGCACAACGTGAGGAAAACTGCTAACCCTCTGAGGACACAATTTTAATGGTAATCTTATTCGAGTTTGAGCTACATCATACTTTTTTTTTTTTTAAACTATTCACATCTCACCACATGTAAGTCACTAACCATTTGGCCCGCATCTTGTTTCACTGTATGGTTTCCACTTCTGGCAAAGATTTTCAAAGAGAAAAGGAGCTCAGTATTCAATGCCATGGAAAGTCTGCAGGCCCCAAACTCATCAGCTACCTTTGAATAATCCCAGCCCAAAGAGATTATTAGCCTAGTGACCACCCCAAGAATCCAAACTCAAGCACTACTTTAGAAGAAAAGATGTTTACCTAGCAAGTCAAATTACAGATTTCAAGCAAGACAGCTCAAATCAAAAGCGAAAATTCAAATGAACAATATCATAAACTGAGAAGCAGCAGCTAAGCCTACCAGCTTGAAACAAGACTTAGTTATTGAAAATTGACAACCTAAAAGCCTAACTATAAGTCTTAAGTGTTTCTTCCATTTTTAACGTATGGATGTGAAAGCTGGAAAGCCACTAACGGCATAACCAGATACCTAAAAGCTATTGAAAGCAACTGGCTTTAAAATTATAGATGCAAGAATGAATAATATATTCATGTAATGAATTTAAGACAAAGGCCAAAGCTTATTAAAATGTTCAATAATCTCTAGTCTCTAAAAGATACCAAAAGACAGAGATAGTTAAGATATTAACAAAGAAACTAGGCTATGTATTGGCAGGAGCATCATTAGCTAGAAGAACAGACTGAGTCTTGAGATAAATTCATTCCTTCACAAACTAAGGGCTAATGTGAGTCTTTAGAGATTTTCACAGAGCAGGCCAGTATAAGAGGTGCCAAACCTTGCTTGCGTCTTAAGTGAAGTCCCGTACCATACAAAGTTTTAGACTTACCACAACAACCTCTATCAGCTTGTTAGCAAGACAGGAACATGCTAGACATCAGCACATCTAAGGATCAGAAAAAGACCAGGAACAAAGATATCAGATGTACCTAATCTATAAAAATAGCATGAATGTTAACACGAGCAGTTAGATTAGAAAGTAAGCGGATTAGGACCGAATTCAGTTCTGGGTTCTGCTGTGCTCAGTGTGGGGTTCTGGACTACTCATTTTTACGTGCCTCAAGTTTCCATTTGTAAATTAGAGCAGTGCTTCCCTTCACCATCCTGAACACGCTCTGTTTTATTTAAGGAGCAGAGACTTACCAGCTAAAAACCAGTTACCTCAACAGTCCTCACTTTGAGCAATACTAATGCCCTGATGCTTCTGGAACTATAAGTACTTCATTTAGATGAGTTAGCAACCATTTTTATTACTTTTCCCAATGACTCCCACCCCACCTCTTTTTAGATATGCAAGGAGACATCGTCACAGGTTTTTCTTCCTCGTCACTGTCACTTCACATCTCTTTAAACACTGCTTTTAACTGAGGAAAGAAGGTCCTCCAGCACTTGTCATTACTGCAAGCAACTGACCAGTATCCCAGAGAACGCTTTTCCCCCACGACACTTCCAGCATGAGGGTAACTGCACAAACATATTTTTATGTCCACAACACTCAGCACAGACACCTGAAAAGCAAGGCAAATGCAAGTTACTACCACCAGATGCTTACCAAAGTACTAGAAAGCAGCAGAACACCCAGGAACTCCTTTGTGGGAGATCTACTGCTTTTTAAACACTGGTTTCTCAAATAATGTTACCAACATCTTTTCATGATGGCTTCTCTGAGCAATGGAGTAAGTATCCTATTAGAATTTCAGAAGTGCATGCTCAATTGTTCAGTCACAAATGGCACCTGAAAAATGATCTGGAGCAAGACTCTCAGAAAATGGAAAGCATATCATGCAGATACACAACAGAAAAATGCACAATACTAGTTCAAAACTTTCCAGAATTGATGCCCATTTGGACTACTTATTCATAGACACTTACACAGCAGTATGTTATCTACCCTTCTGCCTTCTCAGTAATTAAGTCATTTATAACCCATACATTTCAGACTATGATCTTTTACTAAATGAACAGACAAGTACGTAATTTCACAGTACAAGTACAGTATTAAATACCCTTAAAGCAGACAGGGCCCTTGTTAAATTTGCTTCAATAAAAAGCTTCCCAAATCCTGCTTCCTTTTTGTTCCTTTGAGAAAATGGTGAAGCAATTTGCATTTACAGCTTAGTTCCTGTTTCCAAAATACCCCTTTAACTTTTTTTTTTTTTTTTTTTTTTTTTTTTTATGGTGGATATAAACAGCACCAAATTGTCAAATCACAGCTATTTTCTGTGCTACCTATACAAATAGGTCTGAGTCCTGGCAAGCCATAAAACAATTACGGCTGAATTCCTGTAGCGCTTTGATATCCCAGCTTGCCTGCAGGGCTTCAAAGCCAACTTGGGGCAATGCTAAAAAACTAACTTCCAAAAGGCATAGAGGGAAAGATAAAACTTTCCAATTCCTGCTCATTCTAACAGAACTACAACAAAAATCTTAACACCGGGATGATAATGTTTGAAGGGAAAGTAATTTGGATTCTCTTCTGTCCAGGGTAGAAATCAGCATAATACATTATTTCCATCAGCCTTGTGTCACCTTAGTAATTTAAAAAAATACTTGTTGGCTTTTATAGATAAAGCTCTCTACTTCACTAGGGCAGCATCCCTTGTTCCAACTGGAACTGTAATTCTACTGCTTGAATACATAAATACCAGAGTTGATTATTCCTTTTATCTGACTTTTTACCTCATATCAATACAATTAGAACAAACATGGGAAACACACAAAATAAGGCAACAATTTAAATCAACACTACCTCACAGAAGGCAGAGAAATATACAACATGAAAAAAATCAAGAAAAAAGCACATTCCACCTGCCTCTCACTCCCCAGTAATTTTTGCAAGTTTGGAAGCACATTTTCCTGTTTAGGCACTCCTCTCTCTCCCGTTATTGGGTGCAAGGCAAAGAAAGAGATGGCAAATAACGAGAAATAATAAAGAGAAACGGTGAAACAGGCTAAGTGTGCAGAGGAAACAAAGATGTTCTCTTACTCATTTTTTCATTATGGATATGGTCATTGTTACTCAAAACAGAGCACAAATACATTGAATGTCACAGGTACCTAAGGATTTATATACTTATATTTTGACTTTATGCCATTATCTATCCAGACTTCAGGTGATCTTCCCCCTAACAGTAAGGGTGGGGGGGGGGGGGGGGAGGCGGGGGGGAGTTACTCCCTGCAGTACTGTTGTAATATACATGCAACACCTCAGAGTTGAAGACAGAGGGCCAACACTTTAATCTCTTTAAATAATACTAACAGCGCTTTTGCCTTTTAAATGCATTGGAATTTGCGAGTTAACAAAAAAGAAGAGCAAGCACTGTATTTCTTTGCAGCACGGATATCTGCATGTCAGTCAAGAAAAATATTATCAGAGTAATGTAACTCTCATTGGTTGAAAGTTCTACGCAAAATTCGAAACATTTTTAAACTCTTACCTTATTTTGAATGCCTGCAGGTTTCTGGTGGAAGGCTATGAAAAATTTTGCTCAGTTGTCACTCTCCTTCTACAACATAATTTCTGGTAACTCCTAGTGCGAGCAGGCACACACATAAACATACAAACACAGAGTACTAAACCAGAATACAGGCTCTTAATTCTAGAGTTACAATTTGTGAAAATCAAAGGCATGCCCACATGCTCTGTTTGTCTCCACACAGAATGAATTCATAGGTACAGATGCTGCATAAAATTATCATCCTAATTAAGTCTATATTTTGTTTTTAATTCTTTTTTTTTAAATAGGTACAAACCTAGTGATCTCCAGAGAAGCAAAAAGAGTGGTTTAAGAGGGTCTCAGTGAATACCAGAAAAGAAAGACTAACCTTTAATCCATACTTTTTACCCTCCTCTCCCCATCTATTCTTTTATGGCACTTTAGAAGAAAAACATGTCTCCAGATTAGTTAGAATTTGGGGTATTTTTTCTGAAATCTGCTATTCTTAACTTTGGTTGGCAGGAAAAGGAGTCACAAAAAAATGTTAATCACACAGCTGGCCATGGCTAGAAAGCCCTTTTTACTTACTGTGTCCTTAACCTGCAGCAAGCCTTTGGGCTCCCACACTAGCTTTATGAAACAAATTTATTAGAGAAATTGTTTAGAGACTAGTTATTTGAGATTAATACAAAGTACAACAGGCTACATAAAATGTTTGAAAGAAAACAATCCACTGGGGAGAGCAGGAGGAAGCAGGGAGAAGTAAGTCTTATCTCCAGAGCCTGATTACATTTCAGTTTTAACAGTCATTAATTTGCTTCAGTGTTTTTCATACAAAGATGCAGACGCTCTTTTTCTTTTATTGAATAATATTATTTTCAAATAAAGAATGTGCCAGAAATTTTCAGCAGAGTCAGAGTTTAGATTAAATGACCGAAGCCTCGAGGCAAACACACTGATCTAATCACTGCATTAGATTCCAAAATCACTTATTGTTCAAGCCAAAAAAAATAGGCCGTTTGTATGCTTCTAGAACTACAGTGTATATGCCTACATTTGCAGACCACTAAAATAACATGGTAGATATAAAGCTAAATCTTAATATTTACACAGTAAATGCATCACTAAAAATGGATACCACAAAACAAAGGTTAGTTTAGGCTTTAATCAAGAATTACTGTTTTATCTAGACTTCAGGACAGACTATGAGGAAGAACCTAAACTCAAAGCTTAAAACATCCAATTGTCTAGACACCCAAACTGATAACTTCCCAATTTAAGCTCTTCATAGAACAAAAAAGGAATCCAAACCTTTCAAGTCTTGAAACAAATAATGAATTTTGACCGTTACACTGAAAGGGTTGATCTATAAGTACATTAGTATTACAGTACCTGTAAATCTGAAGTTCAGCCATTAGCACACAAATATCCCCACAGACCAGGAGTAATAGACTGGCAGAACCAAACTTCTTCTTCTTCAAAAATCAGCAAAATCTGCAGCAGCTATTTAACTTTGCCTTTAACTATAACATCAAAAATTCAAGTAAGTAACCTAATGCAGATCCACTCCATAGAAACCAGATTGTTTCTATTTAGTTTTCAGCCTATGGAAATGATAATGAAAACAAAACCATTCCATAGTTCATTTGACAACCTAATTTTTGTACAATATTAACTTTTATTCTCATGTACAGTTGCTGGAGATACTTAGTTTGTTCAGAAAGAATTTTGCAGATGAAAATTAAACTTCTCAGTGTGGGACAACCTGATATTTAAAAAAAAGGCTGAAGTAAATACCAAAATAATTGATGATTACCTTTTTAACAACAGCCTTTGATTTAGTACAATGTCCAATAGACATTTTCAGGTTTCTAAAGCAGAGGCATTTAAACTCAGTAGGTGCAACACAACACCTCAACCTAAACTGTTGGACAGCTACAGAATCTGTGCTAAATGCCATTCCACTCCTGTTCTTCTGTATATCTGCATTTCAGATACACCTCCTACCCTGCCTTCCTTAGTAATCCAATTTATAACCCTCATGTGAAACAGTCAATATTTGTTTAAAAAAAAAAAAAAAGTGTGTGTGTGGGGGGGGTGCGGGCGTGCAAGTGGTGGGTTTCTACTGTTCACCCTCACATTAAAATTGTTTGGCCACTGCTCCTGCCTGAGCTACAGCCCTAACTGGATTCACACACAATACCTGTTAACAAGAACCTGCCTGTCTGAGTCCAACTTGATGAACACAGATCACTGCAGCTTCCCTGGACTTGCACTGGTGCACTGAAGTAGGACATACTTCACTGCTTGAGTAAATAAGAGTCATTTTCAGCATCATCTTATACTGCATTAATGATAGATAATGCAACTCATGTTTACAGTGCTTCCGCCTGCCCCACCACCCACAGCAGTAGGGCTGTACAGGAGTAAGTGTGCAGAAGCAGATTGATTTTGTTATACTGTTGCTGGGCTACTTTATTTGATTTAGTTTCAATGACTGGTCTTAGTGTATTTACATATGGCTATCAAAGGCACCCAAAGAACTTGGATGGAGTCACTTTACAGTAATTTACACACAAACATCTTACAGTATTTGTAAGAGGCAGCTGCAAGTAGTCCCTTTATTAAAAATTATGTATCTAGGGAAGCACTATGGGGAGGACTAGCACTAAAGAACAATAAAAGCCTATATCCTTATAACAAAGGATGGTGGCTAAGTTAATACAAAGACTGGTTGTAATACTGTTGCCTCCCCACATATACAGAGGAAAAACAAGAGGTCAAGGCCCAGAAAGTACAGAATATATCTAGGTGTTCTAGTTGCCTTTTTAATCAAAGGGAGTGCACTGCTCCTCTCACTAAAACAAGAAGTTATTTATAGGCTGAGAAGTCAAACTTTCTAAAGTATCCTTTACTCCTCAAATAAAGATACACAATTGTTTTACTATACTGCTGCCTCTATTAACCGAACTTCAGTGAGTTATGGAGTAGACAACACATTATGGTGAAATGCTTTTTGTTGAGAAGACATGGTAGCAATATTACGCAGAACTGGGATGTAACTTAGCTCAGTTGAAAGTAGCAAAAAAAGCATCAAATTTACAGAAGTGACAGGTTTTTGTTCTAGAAAATTTGCTAGGTACAAACAGGATCCTTTAAATACTCCACAGTCATAGAAACAACATACTTGCTCCTTCATCTAAGGTGTCTTTTAAGTAACAGCCAGGCAAAGAAATTGTAACATAAGTGCCAAAACACTGTAAAATATTAACCATACAGGAATTGTATAACAGATGAAAACAGACCTTTGAGGCTAGGAGAAGAATAAGTTTAACAGTAGCAGCATCAAAACAGATATGGAACCTTCACAGATTACAGGAAAATTCATTAGATTACTATTTTCTGCCTCCTGTGTAGCACACAGGCAAATAAATTTCCTTTAAGGTTGTATTTTGACTAGAAATAGTTTTAAATGAAAGAGAGAGCAAACTACTACAGTTACAAAAGACGCAATGTTTTTGCTTAAAAGGTATGTATGTGTTTACCAGATACTACTGGAATTACCATATGCCATTTTCATTCCTTGCCATCATTCATTATTTTGAGATGACTGAAACTTATCTGAAATTTAATACTTTTAAGTTACGTAAATGAAAAGACAGTTAATTGTACTAGTACAGTTGTACCCCCATCTTCTAGTCAGCAATTAAGTTTAGGGAACAGCTTGCATAAATATTAGATGTGTTAAGTTTTCAAACACATGAAAATCCTCCAACACCTTTCCTCCTCATTCCCTCAAAACTCCCGTGTACAGGAGCGCGCCTGCCTGCAGCCCCACACACAAACAGGGGCTCTGGAGACAGCGAGTTCTCAGGCTGTAAGCAGTGAAACAAAGTCCCTGAACACAGCGACAGTACAAGCAGCAGCAAACATTCATAGCATGCACAGATCTCAAACCCTCAACAATTCCTCCAATTTCTAAGTAGCCCTCTAATAGCAGACATCAACTGGTTATTGCATAAAAGACTGGATTTTAGATTTGACTCAGAAGAACAAAATTGTGCTTGCTATTTTCCACTTATCTCCCAAGTGGAAGTTTACTTTCTCACACAAGCAAAATATCACAATACCAGCCTGAAAATAATACAAGAACATGCCATTCTTTTTAAAGTGAAAGCTGTTCAACTGCATGTGTTTAGGTAGATGTAAGGAAACATTCTGTAATATTTCCAGTGATGTAATTTTCATTAAAATCTTTTTATAGAAACATAGCTTTGAGGGTGATTTCTACTTCATTAATATGACCCTACACACCGCATTAACATGGCTCTACACATTCTAATATGCGTTACACAATTATATATTTCCTTGCACTAATATTAAATCATTTTCAGTCCCTAAATGCGTCCAAAAACGTGATGTGAGTACAGATCAGACAAGCAAGAAATCAACCCACCAGGCAATACCCTAGTTATATAAGTTGCTTTTGAATACTATGCAAGACCGGTGCCTCTTCATGTTTAGAGAGCACGAAGACCTCAAACTCAATCCATCTCTCTCCCCCTTTTCAGTAAATCGTGTTATTGGGGCCATAATGACCTAGAACCAAATATTCTGTAATGGTTTTATCAAATGCTTCAGTAAAATATTTACTTGGAAGCATATAGTATAAGAAAAAATGCACAAAGAAAAAATGTACAAAGATCTTTTTCTGTTAATTACTGGGCCCAGTACTGAATCTCAAGAGGAATCCAAATGCCGTTTACCTATTTAGAATACTTATTACTCCAAATTTCTCAAGAAATCTTTTGCTGTTCGCCACCACAAAGGCTGTGCTCAGCAACAACGACATTTCTGGACTGGCACTACTTCCCACACTCTTGATGGAAAATACCCTGTTCACTGGCTTCCACCTCACAATATCAAGTAGCTCTGTCTCTACCGAATCTCAGGATTATTCCTTTGTAGATCATGTGTCCCTCAGAGTTAGCATAGGAAAGATAAAAAAAAAAAAAGTCTCCTTGCAAGTATATAAAGAAAGCTCTTGATTTCCTTTACCAGCCTACAAGCACAGAACACCTTGTCTTTCAACCCTTGTTTCACAGAGATATGCTATGTTCTGATGACTTCCGTCCAAACAAGAGCAAAACGATTAAGTGTTTCATTGATTTGGATGGAGTGTTTTTGTAGAAGCTTTATAATAGCAAGCACAAATAGTAAATTTAGGCTTACTACAAACTGTTCAGTATCCTACGAATAATCACCAAAATGAAGCTACTTCACATTTCTCATTTAGTTCTTCATTTTTGTGTATAATAATGCTGGTTTTGCTCTGATCTCTGTCATCATAACAATTTGAAAGCAGAAATATATATCTTCATATTTACCCTTACAAGTGATATACCATTTAAAAAAATTATATACATATCCCACTGTACACACGTATGCTTGTTTGTATACGGCTGTCAACAAAATACTGAAGCCATAAAAAGGCAATTCACATGCATCAACAGCTGAGAATAGGTCTTAACTATATCTGAAAAAAAATTTCACTCAATCAATCATTTACATAGTATTATAGCAGTTAAGACATTTAGGGCCAAAGCATGCCATAGATTTTAAAACAGAACTCTTCCAGCCCTACCAGATCCCTCCAGGGAATTAACAAATATTAACTCCTCAGAGTTAGTGTGACATTTCTGCTCAAGATCAATGGCACAATACAGCCCTTTGGTTGGCAAGTAATAGGAACAGCGAAGCGTTAATACTCTACATGAGAACACCAGAACAAGGCTATATATGTTAAATCCTCTGATGAGTGTACTCAACTCTGGCTGAGGATCTTGTTCTCTAGCATTATTTAAAAAGAATGGCACATCTGAAAGAAAGATTAATAAGTTTAACAAGTTACTGAACAACAGGCTTTACCTAGCAGTCTACAATTCTTGTGAAATTAGTTTTCGATTCTGTGATGTTAGTGTTTTACACTGCCCACCACTTAAAATGCTTAATTTTAAAATAAATAACCACATAGGGATTTAAGCAAGCATATAAACATTTTAAATATCAGTCTCTTCTTCTTCCTTCTATGTACTAGGTAGGACAGCAAAACAACAATAAAAATGCAAAAAAAAGTTTTTGACTAAAGCCAAATGTTTTTTGACAAAATGAGAAAGCACAATTTAGAGCACAAACAATTTTTGTTTGTTTTCAGACATATCTATCAATCACTACCAGGGAAGGAAGATACAGAATGACCACGCATGAGCTAAACTCCCTGTCTTTTTTAAAGTGTAAGTGACCATTGTAAGCATCTTACAAAAAAAATGAATGTTGCCAGACTGCAGCAGCCTACAGACTGATTTCTGGATGTAAGCTTTATTTATAAATCTGTGCTTTCCCCAACTATCTCAAGCATTACCAACAGTCTTTATCAGGCTACAGCCATCAAGTTGTCAGTCTCTTCCACAGATTCCACTAGAACAAAAGACAGAACAACTTCTCTAACATTTCTTCCAAAAACCTGAATAAAGATTATACTGCACATCACTGCTACAGGAACTGTCTTCACACCCCAAACAGTACCCCCAAAAGTAACCCTGACAAAATTCCTAGGTTTTTATCATTTACTAACACAGAGAGGAAAGTTTAACAGACATTACTGTATTTGAAGTGCAGATTACCTAGCCTATAATAGTGAATATATTTAAAGATTTCTTACATATCTATTACTTTTCTAAGGATAAAAACTTCACAAAAGTAAACAGAGTAACAACAAACAAACAGCAGTTTTCCTTTCCTCAAACACTAACAAATATAACTAATGATTTTACAATTTTGAGATATCTTCCCCTCATCTTAAAAAAGAAGTGATAAAGCTGATCTCTCATGCAAGAATTTGGTTTGCTATATCTTTTTGAAGTTAGTATTGTTCTATGGCTATCCAGTATCATGTGTATGATAATCCTGTAGCTACATTTCATTTTCTTACAGTTAAAATCTGAAAGAATTACAAAGTAGCAATATTGTACCTTCAGAAAGACTTGACCACAGCTCTTTAAAACTAGAAATACTGTAATAACAATGAAACGATATTCAAAGCTAACATGATGTGAAATGCATGCTATATGTATTTTCTAATAACCTAGGATTATCTTTTAAGAGTTATGAAATGAGAATCTGAATTGATCAGCAGTTGTTACAGAGATCAGCATTTCTCCTCGCACAAATATGCCACAGCCTTTATGAAAATCAAGCTTCAATTAGACATCCTACAAAAGAGGATGAAAATTAAAGACACTGAAACCACATAATAAAAGTTTTAAAGTGTAAGTTTGTGTTACTGTAAGATGTAACAGTCTTGTTATTCACATGTCTTGTTATACTGAAGTATTGCCAGACTGTAGAGTCACTAAATATCTTAAGCCAATGTAAGAACCCATTGTCACTCTTCAGTCTGAAACAAACTTAACTTGCATTGCATTCAACTGAAATTTTCTCAGAAAGCCAATCTCTTTGACAAACTTTACCAAATAAAAGCATTACTCAACCAATGGAGATGGATTAACAGATCTGTATACTTGCAAGCCAGATAAGTATTGCCCAATCCAGGAATCAAGTCCTTATTACACTGTAGATTTCGAAGTAAAGCATAGGCATCGACAATGAACTTGATCATGTTTAGAGGCATATCAAAGAAGTGAAATTCATTCTTAGAAACAGGTTTTCCTACATGGGTTACACTTCACTATTTTACTAATGATACTTATGTAAGTGCTGATGAAACTTCAGTGCACTTCAATATATTCAGACTCTTCTCATCCTCTTTGAGAAGTAAATCATGAAATGTCCTTGTAAATTACACTGGGCTGAATTAGAGACCACACTTGAAAACACACCTGTACTTGCAAATAAATTCAGCTCCTGATTAAAGTAGCAGCAATATTTAAACTCATGAGATTTCTGTTGGACAAACTAAGTTTTTCACTAGACATTAGAAGAAGGTGCATCTGGCTGCAGCTGAGATCCACTGATGAGCAGACACATGGCCAATAACATAACTGTTCTGAACTAGAACAGCAACATCTGCCCTGAAGCTGCCTTATCAAACCTGGGACTCCTGAACATCATGACCAGAAGAGTGATGTGAAAAGATTCCCACATACCCAACACATGTGGTGGGTAAGGCTTAGGTAAAATATAAAAAGAGAAAAGACAGAGAGCTGCAATTAAAGTCATTTGTTAAAAATGTAGTTAAACCTCCTACTCAAATAACCAGCAGAAAGCCAACTACCAGTCTGTTCATCTTGATCATCTGCCTGTATTAGGCAGTACAAAGAAAACACAAGTCATACAAGAAATAAGAATCTGCTTCTGGGCCCCTATCCTGATTCCACTCAATTTACTAAAATTAATGGGGAGTAAAGTTTCTCATTGACTTCAAACAGAGCAGGAGAAGACTAGTATCTATTTGCATTTAATATTTAAAATTGCCAAAAGAATTTCAAATTAAGAGCAATGAAAAAGATTATATTGTCCGGAAATTTTCTCTAAGAAAGTATTAGATAACATGCAAGCTACCAAAAGCAGCGGGTTCTGCACTGTGGTCACATTAATATAACGGGGCTATGAAAAGAGGGAGAGATTAAGCATCTTCTTCCCCTCCTTTTCCGCAAATACGCTTCATAACATACTGCAATCCATTGAAAAACAAGTTTAAAAAAAAGTCACAAGGTAACAAGGGGAAAACTGGTCTGTTTTTTGTAAACAGAGTTCATTCTAAGATACAAGCACTCACAAATTTTTTTGCCAGTGTATTTTTAATGAATATTTTACACAAACATTTTTAAGTTCAAAACATAGGTCATTAGAGCCCATTTTGAAACCTCGCATTAGATGAGCTTTCACAAAAGGATTAAGTTGTCAATGTAAAAAAAAAAAAAAAAAAAAAAAAAAAAAGTTCAAATATAAATATTCCTTTTAAGCAACAGACCCAAACATCTCTATAAAGGATCTGGTCTACAACTTCAAATTTTACCGATCTGTCCATCACAAGTTGAGAGACTGAGGCAGTCAACTCAGTGAAGTTTCTGTATGATGAACCCAAATGCATCGTAGCAGAACTTGACCAGCATTTTTTCACTTCCAGGTAACATATAGGGAACAAAACGGACATGAGATTTTTTTTTTGTTAAAAAAAAAAATTTTTAAATAACTACTAACCTGTCTGTGCACTTCTTCAGAGTTTACCTACAAATATGTTGTTCCATGAAAAGCTAACAAGCAAACTGAAAAATGCCCCTAATGCAGTTTCCACTTGACAACTATACTACTGTACACTCAGGGTGGAAAACCCAAACTGGGTTTCACTGGTACAGCACAGGTCACCACGTACTATGACTTGTCAGAACCCAAGTCAGCTCACATGTTTGTGCAGGCTCACACAGCAGCAAGCTCCACAAGGAAGAACACACCCCAAATCAGTCTTTCACGTCATCCTAGTTCCAAAAGATTCTTATCTTGCCATGGCCCAAAATACCAGGGGCTTTGAGGCAAATTTCTCTTTAAAGAGGAGTCAGTGATAATGAGGACTGCAAATTTTAGTGTTTCTTCTTCTTTATTGGACACCCAGATAATGACCGATCCAAAATGGATTTCTTAACTTCCCTAATGAGGATTGTTCAGAAAATTTGCCTAGTTGAACTGTGGAAACAAAACTGGAAAAGCCATGGTATGAGTAGAGAAAAAAAAAATCTTTATTAAAACAAGTCATTGGCACCTTTTACCTTAAGTCTACTATCATAAAAGTCTATTAGTTAAGTCCACTTCCAAGTTACTCTATTTTTAGTCTAGTATGAAGTCTAGCTAAGTCTATTTCAAAATATTATGATCCACTGAAGTCTCGTTCTACACTAACATATAGTCTTAAATAAAAATAATCCACACTGGAAAGGTAAGTTTTCCAGATGACCTTAAAAGTTTGGTCTACCCTATAGCAGGCTATCATGCAACTCTACTCCCACTGCTTTGTCATATTACAGCAAAACTTTCTGAATTACAAGGTGTGGTAAACACTATTCCCCTCAACACCATGGAGCAAAGCAACACCTTCCACTTTTTAAGTTACAACATTCCAGTGTCCAAACCCTCATTTTCATATTGAGTAAATCTCAAAAAAAAAAAAAAAAAAAATTAATTAGCCCACCCCTTTTTCAGAAGAAGAATTTTGAGTTTGTCAAAACATACCATTATTTTAACAGAATCTGAACCACTGAAGCCACACTAGTACCATTGTTGTTTTTGACCTGTATTTTTTGCATTGACTCATAGAAAGGTATCAGTAGTTTCCTTACCAAGCTATAATACTGTAAGGCAAACAGTAAGTTAGACCACTATTGCAGAGTACCAGCATTTATTAGATAGGAAGGGAAAGAAAATATTTCTAAACTGGATAGCATCCTAACACACAATAACATATAATATTATCAGACAAGAGCAACAGGCCCTCTTTTGAAAGCAGCCCCACCACTATACCCACTGGTATAGTACTAACTATAACCTGGTGACAGCTCTTTTTCCACAGACACACTTTAAACTACTGCACTTCTACACTCAGCACTACTTTCTTCCCATAAATGGAGAAAGGTAAGCAACATATGCTTTGAAAGAAATCTGGAAACTCTTCATGTCTTCTGCTGGCCAATTTACTTAGCAACATGAAACAGATGAGACCTGGGAACTAACAGTAAATCTTATTTGTGGTCTGTGCGATATGCAAAGTAATACGATGACGATTTTAAAGAGCTTTTGTCATGCGACCTCTACTTCAAAACAGAGTCTGGGCGTAAGGCTATTCTGTTTAATCAGAGGAGTAGTCCTATAGCCCCCCCAGTGGAACTAAGCATGGAAGTTCGACGGGAGGAAGTACAGGGAACCAGTCACAGAAGGAATGCATGCTCCACTGTGCAACCATAAACTGAAGGACTCAGTCGTCGTACAACAAACAGCAGAAGAAATAGAAGCAATACCAAGCCCAAGTTTTTAAGGTGAGACACAGTGAAAGATGCAGGAGATTATATATGCTCTGCTGTTCCCTGCTAGTCATCACCACCTTCCCATTGTATTTACATACACAAACCAAGCTACTCTGTACTCTGAAAACAGAACTGTTCCTAGTGAGATTTGCACCTTAAAACTGATCGAACTTCAGGGTACAGGACCCCGTTTGCTACATAACATTCATCAGCAGAACAAATACATGGATACATCTTTGCTTGTGAACTCTCCAACCTCCAGTGCTTCTAACATCCCTAGTACAGCCACTGTGCCAGAAGAGAGAAGCAAAGTCAGAGTTGTAGCCAGCACACTGACAAGTTTATCCAGTTGTTCTCACCAACATGGAAAGCAACCGCACTGAGAAACAGCTTTAGGAAAAAAAACTATTTACCTTCCTCCTCCACCTTGAATGTTTGGAATGACCGTATCCATAATAAGAAGTGAACTAGTAGCAGAAATACATTATGAGCTAATAAAACCTATGATATCCTATTCATTTATTATTCGCAAATTGATCCAAGAGCTCTACAAATAGATTTGACGAATTACAACTTTTTCTAGTAGCTGCAAGCGTTCATTTTAGAGCAGTCATTTACAATGTGAACCTGGAGAGATGCAAAGATCACCTACCAAACACTTAATGTTATTGTGGCTAGTCATTATAGCGATACTTGCTTTGACCAACATTGTATTCCCACTTCTACCTGTGAAGACCCAGGTTTGACAACTAAACAAGTATCTCCAACTGGCAAGTTATCTTAGCCTAGCATAATAAAGCATATAACACCCTCAGAGACAGTGAACAGCTAATCACAACTATGCATATTATTCCCATTAAATGCAACACTTAAGCTCCCGCTGTTTAGGCCATCTGAGGTCAAATGAAACTACCAGCACTGATTTATAGAACTAAGAAAATCTAAAACATACTTTGCAAAAATTTTAACCATCTCTGTAAGTTAGAAAGATAAACAAAACACTCTTGTGCACAAGCTGCACATCACCATCACAAACTCTTTAAACACTTTTAAATAGAAGAAAACATGCTAGACCGTCCAAGCATAAAACTTTCCCAGAAGCACAATACTCAGCTTCTCCGCTGTGATTTGAGAGACCTGAAATCACAAGGCTCCTTTTTCATCTATTTTTCACTCATTGCTGTAGTTTTAGGAAGTCAAGCAAACCTCCGAAGTGAGTACAATGCTCTGCTCGTCATAGGGGCATACGGCTAACCGCTCACACCGAACGCGGCATGTTCTCCCACAGCCTGAGTCACACGTCATTACAATACGACAAGTTCCCTCTTGGGCTATATAAGCTGGCATTTTTCACAGCAGTTGTCACATCACGACAAAGACACACACAAATAAACCCCTCAAATAAACATTTTAAAACAATGGCTTAAATGACTGCTGAATTAAACTCAGCAGCTGGACACGCAAAGCGAAACACTCTCTGGAGCAAACCATATGTCTTTCCCTCGTAAAAGTCTGAAAATCTACTCCTATTGACAAGCTCGACACCACACCTAGCAGCCATCCCCAAGTATGGGCTGCAGAGTCACGTTCCTGAGGCTGGACAAGGAAAAAATAAAAAATAACAGTAATAATAAGGTATGGGGGGAAAAAAAAGCAGTGAGTGTCACAAACACTCACTATGCAAACAGAACTTCAAAACATTAAATGCACTTTCTACCACTGATTTCAAAGCATCATTCCATTCATTGCACGTGAACAATGCAATCTCACCTATTTAGAGTACTCAGACCTCTTCTCCCAAGTTTCTTTGCCAAATCATTTAGATTGACTCAAAGTCATGTTTTTCCTATGCAAGAAATAGAAGAAAGTAGGAAAGATAGGAAGAATCCACAGTGCAATCTGGGCAATTAAATTCTTCATAAATATTGCAGTATTACATACAAGCCACAGAAAACTACTTGTGCAGTGTCTAGGTTTCTACAGATTTAAAAATTTATTCAGCTGCATGACGATAAAAGGGAATGAATAGCTTATAGGCTAGAAAACCTCCACAGTTGAAATATTACTGCAATTCTCATAGTCCATTGGTTAAGGCAGGCAAAATATTCTTGAAGAAAGACAGTAACTGTTGTAAAATATTTCACAGCTTGGTATCTTCAAACTGAGAAACGTTAAATTCAAGTATGCCTGTTTATCTCATGACAGGAAAGTTTTTTTTTTTCAACACTGAAAATTTTCATCTGTCTTCTACTCCCTTCAGTGTTCAATTTTTCCCACATAGCTACGAGCAGGATGGACTTATTAGGATGTTGTCCTAAGGAACCGCAGGAGTTCTAGATGCCAATAAAGATTACAGATCAAATGGGAGATAACCACTAAGCACTGTGTTTACTTAGACAAATAAACCTGCTCTCAAACAAAGCACCTTCTTTTATTTGCACTGTTATTCCCACTAAAACAACCGGGGGGCTGAGGGGGTCAGGAATCGGACCCGAAAACAAAAGGCTTCTTAAATCTCCCCCTGCGCAACTTGCAGGCGTGCGCACCCGCCGCCGCGCACCCCTTCTGAGGAGTCTCCGCGCGTTTAAGAAGCGATGAAGCCCCGACGACGGTGCAAAGCAGAGAACAAAACAGAAAGCTAAGTGTTGGGAGGGGGCAAAACATAAGCTCCAAAATACACGGGGAAAACAGTAATAACGATCGCAGCAGCGGCGCAGCTCCAGGCGCCGCCGTCCCGCCCGGACGGCGCCTGCACCTGCGGCAGGGGGGCCCCGCCGCCCCCCCTCCCCGCCGGGCGTGCGCGTCCCGGTGCCGGCCGTACCTCGTTTCGGCCGGGGGAAGCTCTCGTGCAGGTGAAAGACGACTTTCTCCACGAAGTGCTGGATGTTGCTGTGCTCGGGCCCCCTGACGAACACCATCCAGTCGTGCGTGAAGCCCTCCACGGTGGGCTTCTTCCTCACCTGGGCGCGGTGCCCCAGCTCCAGCTTCACCTGCACGGCGCACTGCGGGGTGACAGGCCGAGCGCGCCGTCAGCGGCGCGGGGGCCGCCGGCGCCCGCGGGCGCGGACGGCAGCGAAACAAAGCGCTGTCGCTGCCGCGGGGACGGAGCGGGGCGCGCCGGGCGAGCGGAGCCGGCTGCAGCCGCGGCCGCGGGGCAGCGCCGCTGTCAGCGCCGCGCCGGGCTCGCACGGCGGCGACCCCGCGGCGGAACATGGAGGCGGCGGCTGCGGAGCCGCACGGCGCCGCGGGGCGAAGGGGAAAAGCCGCGCCGCGCCGGGCACTTACCGAGCTGGCCATGCCTGGGGCCCCGGGGCTCGCCGGGGTGTCCGCGCCGCGCCCCCGCCCTCCGCGCTACTTCATGGAGCGGCGGGTGCGACCGAGGGTGCGCACGGCGCAGGCGGGCGGGCGGCGGCCGACATGCTCTGCCTCCCTCTGCCCCCGTCCGCCTCCCTCCGCCCCGCTCACTGCACCGAGGCGGCGGCGCCCCGGCCCCGGCAGCCCCGGCGGCGGCGGCGGCGGCGGCGGCAGCCCCGGCCCGGCCCGGCCCCGGCGGCTGGAAGGGCGCCCACCGCGCATGCGCGCCACCCGCCGCGTTGACACCGAGACACAGACATAACAGTGTGCCGAGGGGGCGGGCGCCGCGGCGGTGCGGGCAGCCAATGGCGGGCGGCGGCGCGGCCACGAGCCCCCCGCCCGGCGCGGCCCGCGCCCCGCCCCCGCCGCGCTTAAAGTAACAGGTACCGGGGGGAGGGGCGGAGCGGCCGAGGCTGTTGAGGGATCCGCGGCGGCGCGGGGGGGGGGCAGTATCTCCGCGGGGCTCCCGGAGGGCCCGGAGCGCCTTGCCCTGCCGGGTGTGCCAGGGCAGCGCTGCGGGGCCTCCGCCGCCCTCCCGCGGCTCGGAAAGGGGCTCTGTCGCCGCCGCTGCGGGCGCCGGCGTCCTTCCCGCGGCGCCGCCCGGTCCGGAGGCCTGGCACCGGCTGCAGGTGACGGCGCGGGCCAGCACGCGGCACCTCCCCCGCCAGTGCCACGCGCGGGAAAGCAGCCGTGGCCGGGCAACGGCCCCGGAACGGTCATCGCGTTTAAATGTTCGAACAGCGGGGCGCTGAGGTGGCGTTATGAGAGGGGGCGCGAGACTGGGGTTTGAAGAGCCACGAACAAAAGGCGAACCGGTTCGTTATTTTCTCAGCCTGTGCCGAAAGACCAAATAAACAAGCAACATGTACACAAAAAACCTATTGCCTTTTGCTTTTTACTTCAGCAACCTACTACACCAATCCTGACAAATACACTCAGGGCAAGAGTCTCTTTGCGCTCAGTTTACCTAACCCCCGCCCCGTAAAACCGTTCAGTGCCGTGCGGTTCATAGGATGCAGTCCGCAAGTATCGCTAATGGTTAGATTTCAGCGTTTTGAAACGCGTGCTTTCAAGACTGGTAGCATCTCTTCGTATTTTTGAAATTACAACATACTTGAAGCTACCTTTTTTTCACTGTTCGGATCGACAAGCCTCAACTTTTAAGTGCTCTCCAGTGAAAATTAAGTAAGGGAACACCCTGCGTCAAATACTCATTAAGGAAGAAACTCAAACCTAAGTCTCTATCTTCTGTATCTTAACAAATGTTTCTGAAGACCTTCAAAAATCCTTTTTAGCAAACAAATGGAAGACAATATGCTAGCAATGCACTAATTGAACAAGTATTAGAAGTGATGATGGATAGCAGAAAGGAAATGACATTTGAGATTATTTAACTGCTATTAACTGCTATTTATACCATTAACAGGACTGATACCCTTTAAAAACAGATATGTCACAACCACAACGATCTTTATGTACTTTCTGTATTATAGAAGATAAAATACTTAACCAATGCACAGAAATATGCCAGTGAAAGACTGGGGGTGACTGACTATGAATGTCTAAATCACAGTAGTGATATTTGCGACTTGACTGTTTTCAGACAGCAACGAATTTGTCTACACTTGTCTATGAAAACTTTTGCCACACTGAAAATGATCTTTTCTAGGTTCTCTTCTTATATTTTTTATAATTTTGGATTATATAAATTATAACTCGACAGACGGACAATAAACATACGAACCCTTTTTAAGAGAAGCATTTTTAAAGGGAGTAAAACTGCGAATTTTAAATATCTTCTCTGGGCGTTCCAGATTTCACCAAGAGATGGCGCAACGAGCCCTTGAGTTAATGTCCTCACTTGACCTCTTCAGAAGTCTCTAAATACCCATCACTCTTCATCTTCTCCTCTCCTTTCACTTCAGAATGAGAAATGCATATTACCGAAATATTTCAGAATTCAAGCAGAATTTACTAATTCATTCAAAACTTCTAAGCTCTATTTTGTTTTTCTTGCAGACATTGTTTAAAATGAAGTTTGGTTTCCAATAATGACAATACACTTTCCAATACATTTTTAGAAGAAGGAGAAGAGTTTACTCTTCTTAATTCTGAGATCTGGTTATATGATCTTTCAGCCTTGAATATTAAAATCACTACTAACTGCCCAAAGAGATGAAGTAAAGGCAATTTATAAAAATGCCACAAGTTACAATTTGCCTTGTAATTTTTTAACATTTACCTCTTAAGTATATGAACATCCATGTTTTAAGGATAGCAAGCCTGGACCACAGACGCATTTAATACCATCGGTTTTCAGGTGCTAGGGCCCATGTGAACAGACTAATTTGCATGGTTCAGGATCCCAGATGACACTTTTCCCAGAAAGGTTCTGCTTTAGTTGTGGCTGAGCTGTTCTTCTCAAATGCTGTCAGTTAGGGAACTTGTAAGCACTGATGGTAGGTCTTCAAAAGCATTTAGACATATAGATCCATTTGATTTCAGTGGAAGTCAGATTCAAATGCTTTTGAGTAAGTCAGGATTTTTTCCTCTCAGAAAACACTCATTTTTTGGTATTTAATCCTTCATGTACTCTTCCATGTTAATGCAGAGTTGAGTGTATAGTATGTTCCCAATAAATAACACTAATATATATGCTAATAGTAATTCATCTTTCATTACAGGCAAACCTTTAATTTCAAACTGTGTGGCCTGTTATTATCCTGTAATATGACTTTTGGAAATATTGCTTGATTCTTATTTGAACAATCAAGTTCAAGCACCAATGATTTTACAGTAGTAACTGAGCATGACAGTTAAACCATCACCTAACCACTCTTCTTTCTTTTCTCTTGCCCCGTCACCTATATTCCAGCTTTGCATTACTCATTAACCTCAATGCCATTCTGAGGAGGGAATTCACAGTGTAGAAATGGAAGGCAGTTCTCTGCTATCAAAATACATTCTTAGTGTGGCAGACACTGTGTTTTATAACAACTGCAATGCATATTTCTGCTTTCTTATTATTGCCTTATGAAAAATTAGACACTCAAATGTACTTAAAGAAATTAGTAATAAGCAAACACCAATTTTGTTCATAAAGAAGATACACACTTTAAAGTGCTCAGGTTTAAAAATTGTATCTCAATTGGTGTTTGAGCTCTCATACATGTCATTTTCACAGATACTATGAATGTGTTATACATATTTATGTTACTGACAGCAGTTATGTGGTAAGTACAAAAATGATCTTTGAAGTAGATTCTTTTCTAAAACAGATCTATGAAATTATCTCTATATTCAGTGATTGCAGTATCAGCCCTAAGCATTTTTTCTCTATGTACTTACAATGTAACAACTTGAGGATTACAGATTGCTGCCCTAACATACGCAGATACAGAAATTATTTTATTAAGAAAAGTTATATGGGAATAGTTGCAGTTCAAAGCCCTATTATGTTTGAACTCATGCCCTCAATACATCTTGCTAGCTAGAAGGTAAATCTTTTTATGGGATCTTTCTACATTTCTGGGCAACTCTTCCAAGATCTTGAATATTTGTGTTTTCCTTCCTTACTTACATAATACTTTGACATCATGAAGGATATATTTGCTTCCTAGCCCAGGGCAGACGTTGGGGACACCATATTTCTGTGTAATAAATTAAATTCCATTGTGGGGCTATTATACAACAATAAAACATCTTTTCTTCAACACAGTTTGAATGGAAAAAAAATAGGAAAATTTCTGTATATGAATCACATTATAATTTGGTTTGTCTTTTGGCTTAGTAGGAACAAGGCAATCAATCAAAGCAGTCAAATGCGAAAAGAAAAGCCTTATTTTAAGTTGGTGTATTTCTATTTCTTGTCCACCTCCCTCAGGCTTCTCTTCTTTTGCAAAGATTTGAATTAGTCTTCCCAAGTTCCTCCTGAAAATCATTATTATTTAGTATAATTATAAGATTTGTGTCTGTTCAGGTTGACAACTCTTTCATTATAATGACAGAAGTGAACCCTAGCTATAGCTTTAAGGAGAAGTCACAGTGGGCCTGATCCTGAACATTCGTTCATTTCCCAAAATCCATGGTAGGATTGGAACTTGCATTTCCCATTCTACAGCTCTGCGAAGATGACTACTATCACGCAAGATAAGAGCCATGATGACTTATTTTTAGACAAGATGTACATAGGTTTATTTATTTGTCCTGGTTTTCTCAGAAGGCTGTAAAGATGGGATTTGATTTTTTTATGTCTTCCTGACATATTATTTTCTGAGAAAAGAAGTGTTCTTTTAGGCCTGGGGGCATCCATCAGATCTATGTACTGCAAAACAGGATGAATCAGATGCACAAAAGAACTATCTTTTGTCTCCGAGAAGTCTCTGTTTCTGGGCTCCTGCTAGCTTTTATGCTAAAGTCAAGAAATCAAAGCCCCTTGTGAATCTTAGGGCATTTTTCCTGAAAGACATAAAACTACAATCACTTTAATGGTAGTCATGTTTTGTTATTTTACAGTGTCTTTGGAATTTTTATTTTACTAGAATGAGAACACAGATTAGCAAAGCAGCCTTTTTTATACTCAAGTCACTTCAAAAGAAAATGAGAGAAATTTTGGTAACAACACAGGCAAGCAGAGCAACTATTAGGCTTTTAACAGTAGCTCCAATACAGCTGGTGGTATCTGAACCTGTTTAACATGAGAGAAGGTGACCAAGAAACAAAGTGTATCCCCTGCACTTTATGATTGTGGCTGCTGCATCTTAAATTTCCATCCCTAAAAGAAACAGGGAAGTCTTCCACTGAAGGGAGATGAGTCTTCTTGGATGGTTTTAGCTTGTGCTGTGGTTGAAAATGAGATGAAATAAGGCCATCAGGAAGTAACTGGAAAATGCATTTATATTTAACAAATACCATTGAGACAATTATCTTCTTGGGAATCCCTTAAAAGGGTGCGTTTTCTGACATGGATTCATATTCCATATTCATCTCCATAATAGTGGATTCTACAGGAAAGAATGGACCTACTGGTACTTTGGAGTCTTCCTCTGCTGATTTTTATTTCTTATGTATTTGGCCCAAAATATTTTCCTCTTGATGTAGAACAGGATTGAATTGAAACAAACTGATTTCCTATATTGCACATGATTGTAAGGGAGGAAATGGTTCTAAAACCAAACTTCAATCCCTTTAACTTTTCACTTTTTAACTACTTAACTGAGACCACTCAATTTACAGTGATTACTCTAAAAATTTGCAGATTCACACTCAAATTTGGAGGACAAGAGAGAGCTATTTAATATATGTTAGGTGTGAATCAGTGTTGGCTTTTAATTAAAAAAATTATTAAAAAATAGCACTTCCATTTAAGCTGAAAGGGTTGTGAAACAATTACTGCCATTGAAGACATACGACAATTTTACAGAGTACAAATACAATCTTTAGTTGATACAAGCAGAACCAAAGAATGATCTTGAGTTGATTAAGTGACAAACTGGTGCCACTGTATTCTCTGTTTTGGATTAACAGCTAAAACAACTTACAGCGCATGGATGAAATTACACAAATATGAAAGTACGAAGATTCTGACTCAAAGAACAAAAAATTTATAAAGGTGAGGGCAAATTTCTACTAGTACTATCCAGGATTACTAAACTAGGATTTACCAGCTGCAGTTATACAGCAGTCTTTGGAAATTTCCCTTTGGGAAAAGACACATGTGGGTCGCCTTTTAAACATGTTTAACTACCTAAGTCTTCATGGAGTCAGCCACTGCAGCGCTAAAGGTCCTTGCACATTTTACGTCTGCTGACGTAAATAATGTAGCTACGGGATTGCCCGTAGGCACCAGTCCCTATGTTCAGACATCTTTGGACATATTTACATCATGCTATGAAGTGTGATGCAGAGACCTCTAAGCTGGAAGAAACATGACTCAACGCTTCTGCTCACAGCAGAGCTACTCTGGAAGCAGTATAGCTGTGCTAGTGCAGCACTGCACCTTACATAAGAGACATACTTCAGGGCAGTATTATTGTTGATTCCGTGAGGCTGAAAGGAAGACTGCCTGGGGCTTTCTGTACTATTTCCTTATACAATGCAGATATATCTTCTGTCAAATAAAAATGAGATTTTTTCCTAAGTCCCATGGACATATTAAATTGTCTTCATTCTTTCAAACACAGCTGTTAAAAATCAACTTTTCCAAGTTGAAATTTTGTGACCCAAATATACGGACTGGCTTTCAGTGTCACTTCTAGATTTTAAATGTCTAAAATAAGCAACTAGCTGCAACAGCTAATATTGCTGGCAATATAGGAAACTACAGTGACTTTTAAATATATTGTCACTCTGAATATTGCTTTATTCCAGATCTTTTAATTTCCTTATGCAGACAATATATAAAATCATAGCCGAGTCCCATTGCAAGCCAGATACTTTGACTGTAACATTAAGGTCCTGGTCTGAAGCTGAGCCAAAACTTAAAACGAGCCTACAGCTGATCTTACACATACAACAAGGAATATATATAAACTGCCCTATAATGCCACTCTGGCTGCCAGGAACTAATGGCAAAATAATCTCACTGGATTGGCTCCTTTTTTAACCAGCTATATAGGCTGAGCAAAAGCCAAGCAGCCTGGGCCAAGTGCAGGCCTGTTTTGAGCTTTTACTGACTTGTCCACTGCTAATCACAAATCAAACAGAAAATGAGCACTTTAGCTGGTAACATATTAAACTACTAGTCAATGGAAAGAGATCTTCAAGAGGCTGAATGTTTTAGAAAACAATATAAAAGAGTTTATAATTCACCACCAGCCACCTCAGAGAGAGGTAGTAATGAAAAAAGATAAATGCAAAAGGGAGTCTTGCCTATGCACAATATTACAGTATAGAAGGTTAAAAAAAAAATAAATGTTTAAAGGCCTCTAGGGATACATAAGGAAACCTGTTCAGAGTGGCAAGTCTTGTTGAGAGACCTGCAAGGAAGTGTTTAGCTTTTGACTTCCTCACAATGATGTAGTCTCAAGAGGAAATATTCTTGTTAAACAAACAAAGAAATGCAGAGTCAAATTCTGTACTCAGTTTAAGCTTGTGTAAAGACTGAGTTCAGAGAACCTGCTTTGGATTTCCACCAGTGTAGCCAGGACAGATTCTGATCACACATGCAAGGGAATTATTAAGGAGTGACTTCACTGAAATAAACGTGCTTAATTCTTTGCCTAAAGGGAGATGTCCTCCCTGTTGGAAATAAGAAATTGTGTGATTGTCCTCACTTTATTTCAGGTTTTGGTCTTTGGCTGTTGTGTAATTTATGTAAGTTGACCATAGTCCAGGAAAGGAGTTTATGTGTAAGACCACCACTGTGTGTGATCGCCACACAGGCTACTTGTCTTATGCTAGAGCTTGGTTACAGGAATACTGGCGAGGCTAAGCATGCTGCTGGGGATCCCCTCTCTGCTGAGAAAACCACGAACTGGCCAGATCTTCCTGATTCTCTGTGTCACTAGCAAGTGAGTGTGAAGCCATAATGGCTTAGCATTACCTTGGTAAGAAACTCATAGGGAAAAAAACAGAATTATTTATGAGTACTCACACATCTACACATCTCAGTTGTCTTCATCTTTAACGAACTCACGTTTACATCATCACTGTGACTCAGAAATTATTTTTATCCCCACTTAATGGCTGGGGAATTGAAACAAAAAAGAGATTAAATGACTTGCCCATGGAAAACAAAAAAAGCATGCTGTGAAGCAAGTGATAAAACTCAGTGAGGACAAAGCCTGGCCCTGAAAAACTAGAAAAGTTACAGAAACAGAAAAAAATGTGTAATCAAAAGCATCATGGGAGAACAGTGAGACTGAAATTCACAGCTAGCTGAACAATTAATAAATTTTTGACAAATGTGGGATTTGAAAGACCCTTGAAAAGTTTGAGAAGTGTAATATGTAAGTGTTTGCAGAATTCTGGCCTAGAAGCTAGACAGGCATATTTCAGAAATCTAAACAGAAATCATGTGAAAGAAAAATGGCTACATTTACACATGAGAACACTTTAAAGCAAGACTGCTCAACATACAGATATTTGGGAGCCAGCTAGTAATCACAGCATTACAAGAAAGCTGGAGGTAATTTTTATAAAGGCGCAGAATAGAGCAAAGCAGAATAAGCTGGTGTGGAAATACTTTGCCAAATGCTGGAGGGGGACCTGTGGAGCTGCAGCCTATATATTCTTCCCTGCCATGGAGATTTCGTATGTCCTTCCAAATAAGCTCTGTGTGGTCCACTGAATTTAATAGATTTTGGTAGCTGAGCAGCTGCAATCAGTTTACACTCCTCCTAATGGCAGGCACCCCTCAATGTACAATGAATTTGCTATCAAAAAGACTTTCCATACCACATGATTTTAATTCCAGACACTTTTCCATATATTTATGACTTAAAATAAAACTCTCCAGCTAACAGGATACAAATTCAAAAAGCCTGGTGTCCTGATCTGCTGTAATTTCTGTAATCTTTCAGTGCCCCATTGCCTCTTTTTTAAATGTGTTTCCCATACACCAGATTTCAAACTGACCAGGACTAGTATTTTATCAATTTTATATGCCCAAAATTACAAATATATATATACATACATACATACGTATATAAACACATACAGAGAGCAAGATCCAGGGCCAAAAGAGAGTAATGGCTTCCTAGAGCATCATTTATCACTGTTCTGTACTTGAAAGCCTGTCAGAGTAGAAGTCCTTGAAAGAGAGACCAAGATAAAAATGAGCACCTCTTCTAAGGAGAATGGATGCCAGGAGGTCTGGGAGAAAGCACTGGAATCCTTTAGGGTAAATAATCTACTTTCAGAGTTCAGGTCTACAGGTGTGGGGGGTCAAACCCCAGAATGTGCTTCTTCAAAAAGCCTCCCTTCAGCAGGAATGGGTTTCACAGACCTTCTGTACGGCCAACGAAAGGTGGTAAGTTTGGGTTCAAGAAATATTTAAAACTCGTATAATTGATGGTAGTGCAAGCACTGGAAACCTCTCAATAAACTGAATTACCAGCAAATGAAAATTTTGAGGGTTACAGAGTGCAGTCTCAAATGGAGCAAAGTAACTGTTACTCCGGGGAGCAGCAGCAAATACAAGTCATTGGAAACATTGTTCTAAAAGATCCCTGAAGAATATAACTAGTAGCAAAAAGAAAAAAATAACCAAGCAAGACAGAAATGCATAAGCATCTTCAACAGTAAGCAAAGTTAGTGTGCTTGGCTGAATAGTTTTTCGAAAGTAAATTCACTCACGTCACTAGTCTCGCCTCAGACTCCTGGTGCCTTTCACATCAGTAGCACTGTTTGTGTGAAAGAAAGTATGAATACTTGCAGAACTGGACCAGAAAGGCTCACAAGAGCTCTTAGTTTTAACCTTTGCAATGATGGTTCAGGTGAAACCCAATGGACTTTAATGGAAACATTAATATTAAAGTCTTACATTGCAAATGCACACAGAGTAACTTTAAACAAATGAGTAGCCTTACCAACCTCATTGTCAATGACTGGAATGCTCATCTATTTTGAATCCCTGCTGAGCTGATTTCTTGCAGAATTATGGCATTAGCTAAAGTCTATTTAAGTAAAAGGAAACACACTAATTGAGCATGTGGGGAGGGGTGGGGGGTGGGAAAGAGGCCTAAATAGGAGGCTGGTCTGTCAGAAAGCATGAATTAACTGGGAGGATTAACAGGACTTTAACCCCTGTCATTGATCCCCGATTATGTCTCCCCCACAAGCATCATCCACATTCTCATCTTCACCACGATCTCCTGACACTGGATGCAGGGAAGCAGAGAAGTAGTGGCCCTGCACAGCAATCAGGAAGTCTGCATCTGAGCCCTATGTCTGCCTTTGAAAATAACCTGACCCAGAGGCTTGCCTTCATCACAGGAATTCCAGGTAAAACTAATCAAGTTTGAAGAGCTTTTCAAACACATAAGAACAAAAGCCATTATTTGTAAATTTTATAAATTAAGGCTTTTTCCCCTGTTAAGCAAGTACTGCTTCACTTTTGGCCACAGAAACCAACTAGGCTGTGCTGCTCTTGGAAAAGAATCACAGAACATGATTCTGATAATTGAAATGTTTATGCTGAGAGACACAATACAGTCCTCCTCTCTGACATATCTGTACATTTTGCAGTTGGCAAAATTGTGTAGGCATATTGCTCTGAGATGAGCTGTTCAAGAATTAGAGGCTGCCAGGTGACTACTATGCATTTAGGCAAGTGGATTAGAAATCTGAGTAGTTTTAATTCCATGTAGCCTGAAATGTGATATAGCAAAAAAAAAAAAAAAAAAAAAGTTTTTGAAAAAAAGATTCTTTCTATGATTTTAAATACAGAGCTGAGGCATAAAACATAGTCTAAATCACATCAATTACTGCACCCCTTGAATCCTTCTTAGGTCTTGCTGTACTGCACTGTGTAAGTGGAAGATGAACACATTTTGTTGTTATGAAGTCATCCATATCCCAATCTCACAGCCAGGTTTGCTGGAGCTTGCAATCTTTAAACCTGAATTCAGAGTCTAGAATATCTTTACTGGTCAAGATGTTGCTACAATATGAAATATGGTTTCAACATACCAGTTTTAGGGGACTTCAGACTCTGATGAGAAGGTACAAGTAAAGCGGTAGCTGGCATCAAGGGTTTGCAGAAATTTTACACTTTATAGTGTAAAATCTTTTTGAGAGTTGCTTTTCCAGTTTGAATCTCCCACTCAGATTCTGATGTCCAAATAAAGATATCTAAACTTCTCATAATTATTAATAGCCACACAGAATGAATGAGTACGCAGAAGAGGTGTTATCTTTTTACTTTGATCATCCCATCTTTTGAAAACACAAGTGAGATTTGTCCCGATCCAATATCGGGAGAGTTTCGTTACGATCCCAAGGACGAGATTAAGACGCTAAAACCGGTCAAATATCGTACAACCTTTTACCTTTATTTTTCACGAAGTGGGGAGAAAAGGCGTGTGTGGGGGGGGGGGGAGGCGAAGGGGAGGCGAAGGGAAAAAGGGAACAAGGGTAAGGGGAAAAGATAGAGAAAAGTTGGAAAAGGAGAGAGGAAGCTAGCTACCACCACTCCGAGGCCGATGATGTTCCGCTGACTCCGCTCGAATCACAGCTCAAGCTGGGTGCCTCCGGCGAGGGACGAGGGGCGAGGGACGAGGGGGGGAGAGAGAGAGCGAGAGGGACCAAACAAAGAAATCCCTGGGCAATTATAGCTTTTTCAAATCAAGTTTCCCACCCCTCACGTGGTAGTTCAGACCAATAGTAATATTTGGGTCTGGGGTCTCCTGCTCCTTATTGGGTCTCATCACTGTCCCTAGGTAGGCCGTTTACTGTTGCCGTTTCTGCTGACAGGTGTGTCTCCGTTCTTGGGTCCAGCCATTAGCTCTCAAGGTCCTGACAAAGAAGGTGGTAACTCCAGCAATTAGCACTGTTTCAGCAGTGCACAGGAATGCAAATTGCTGGTAACGCCCTTATCATTCCCGCCTGCAGCAGCTCTGGGCCCTTTCTCACTGTACTAGGGAGTGCGGCCTAAGGCTTCAGCAAATTTAGCCACTCATGCCAAGCAGGTTTTATAGAAGTTGTGCTAAAAACGGACAATAATTTACAGTCCAGATCCCAGAGTCTCTGCCCGATTGCGGTCTCGTTCAGTGCAGGCTCGGTGTGTCCTGGGTGGTCGCAGGGAGACCATCTCGGGGGTTGCAGCAGCCCAGTCCTGTTTCCGCCAGGGACAGATGGCTTGTTCGGGGTTGTGGCCTGCCTGCACCCCATGCACCAAGAAATGTTTAAGGCAAAAAATTCATTCATCAGTCCGCCACAAGATTCCAACTCTGTTTTTGAATAAGTAAGATATGGAAGCTCTATACTTCCAAGTACAATTCCCACTTTCTGGAAAGACATTAATTTTTTTTTCTAAAAGCCAGATCCAAAAAATGTTCTTTGAGAATATAATTGACATCCTCTGGATTGCTCTTCTGTTCAAGTTACTGACCTTGCACAGAAATTTGCTATACTGGAGGTATTTTCAATGTGGTTGGTGTTGCAGGAAAATACACATCTTTAATAAACCCTGCAGACATTTTGTTATTGACTTCCTACGGAATGAAACTGCACTCACTGGATGCACCTCTGAAAAAAATTCTTCATGTGATGGTCGATGGCTACATTTAGGGTGGAATTTGACAAGTCTCAGAAAGCTGAAATTCTTCAGAGTCCAGTTCGAAGGGTACAAATTTCACAGGTGAGTGTCATGTCATGCCATGGTCTTTCAGAGAACTCATGATGATTATTCTAATATCAAAACCAATCACTATAAATTCCTCCACACACACACACCTTTTACTTGCTGTTTTTTTTCTTGGCCTTTCTTTTGTTTTTTGTTCTATTTTGGAGCTGCACTAGTATCATAGAATCAAAGAATCAAAACACAGTTGAGATTAGAAGGCATCTCTGCAGATCCAGATCAACTAGAGCAGCTTGCTCATGGCCTTATCTAGTCAAGTTTTGAACATCTTCAAGGATAGAGCCCCCACAAGTTCTCTGGGCAGCTTGTTTCAGTGTTCAACCACCCTCACAATAAAGAAATGCTTTCTTATGTCCAGATGGGATTCTCTCTGTTTCAGTTTGTGCCCACTGCCTCTTGTCCTGCCACTGGGCATCACTGCAAAGAGCCTGACTCCATCTTCTTTACACCCTCCCATCAGGTGTTTATGCACATTGATAAGATCACCCCTGAGCCTTCTCTTCTCCAAGCTGAATGATCCCAACTCTCTCAGCCTTTCCTCCTATGACAGATGCTCCAGTCCCTTCACCATCTTTGTAGCCCTACATTGGACTTACCCCAGTAGATCCATTTCCTCCTTCTACTGGGGAGCCCAGAGCTGGAGGCAGCTCTGTAGATGTGGTGAGTAGAGGGGAAGAATCGCCTCTGATGATATTCCTCCTAATGCAGCTCAGGTGGCTGTGGGCCCTCTTTGCCACCAGGGCACGTTTCTAGCTGTAGGTCAGCTTGGTGTTCATAAGGTTCCCAGGTCTTTTTCTTACGGCAAAAGCTGCTTTCCAGTCAGTCTGTTCCTTTACTGGTGTGTGGGTTTTTCCTCCCAGCATGCAGGACTTGGCATGTCCCTTTACTGAACTTCATGAGGTTCCTCTCTGCCCATCTCTCCAGCCCACTGAGAATCCTCTGAAGGGCAACACACCCATCTGGTCAGTCAACCACTCCTCCCAGTTTTGTATCATCTGCAGACTTGCTGAGTGTATACTCTTCTCTCATCATCCAGGTCATTAATGAAAATGTTGAACAGTATCAGCCACATTATTGGCCCCTGGGGACCCCACTAGTGACTGGCCTCCACAAGGACTTTGTGCTACTGACCAGAAATCTCTGAGTCTGGCAGCTCAGCCAGCTTTCAGTGCACCTCACTGTCTATTTCTCTAGACCATACTTCATCAGCTTATGAGGGTCTTATGGGAGACATCAAAAGCCATGCTAACATCAAGATAGACAACACCCACTGCTGTCTCCTCATCCACCAAGCCAGTCATCTCATTGTAGATGAGATGACTGATTGCTATCAGATTGGTCAGACATGATTTCCCTTTGTAAATCCGTGCTGACTATTCTCAAATCCCTTCTGGTTCTTAATGTGTTTGGAAATGACCTCCATCAGTTTGCTCCATGACCTCACCTGAGGTGAGGCTGACTGGACCATAGCTCCCCAGATCCTCATCCTTCCCCTTCCTGAGGATAGGAGTGACATTTACTTTCTTCCAGTCCTCAGGAAACCTCCCCAAGTCATCATGACCTTTCAAAGATTATCAAGAGAGCTCTTGCAATGGCATTGGTCAACTCCCTCAGCACTGGTGGGTGCATCCAATACGGTCTCAGGGACTTATTTATGTCCAGTTTGTTTAAGTGTTCCCTAACTCCATCTTACTCCACTTAGGGTAATTCCTCATTGCTCCAGACTTCCCATTGATCTCAAGGGCTGGAGATTCCCAAGGGAAAATCTAACCGTAAAAAACAAGGCAAAGAAGGCATTCAGTCTTGTTATTTCTGTTTCCTAGTTTGCTTGTGCACTTCCGTGTTGCCCCTCCAGCACATATCAGGGTGGTTCAATCCCCCTGTAAGGACAAGGGCCTGCATGTGACACTTCTTCCAGTTGTCTGAAGGTCTCGTCCACTTTCTCTTCCTGATCAGGTAGTCTGTAGCAGATACCCACCACAATGTCACTCATGTTGGTCTGCCTGCTAATCCTGACTCGCAAGCCCTCAGCTAGCCCCTTATCATCCCTGGGCAGAGCTCCAGGCATTTCCGCTACTCTCTCACATAAAGGGCAATTCCCCTCCTCCCTGTCCTGGCCTGTCCTTCCTAAAAAGCCTCTGTGCATTCATTGTGGTCCTATGACTTAACTCACTGTGTCTTCAGGATCCCAATGAGATCATACTCCTGCAGTCGCATGCAGACCTCTTAATTTCTTGTTTGTTCTCCATGCTGCGCGCATTAGTGTGTAGGAACATCAGACAGGCAGCTACTTGTGCTTATTTCCCAGGAGCAGTATAAGAGCTCTCCCCATTGCGCTGTCCTCTTGGCATTTCCTTATTTGGGTGTGCACACTTGTGGTGGATCCCCTTCTGTCCTATTTTGTCATTTTTGAGGGCCTTCTCGTCCACATCACCCTGTACCCTTTACTTGCCAATGCAGTCCGGCACTTCTTCACTTGGACATTGGTCATTTCTCTTCCTGCCCCACCATTCCCAATTTAGCTCTCCTTACAGGTTGGTCAGCCTGTTGGCAAAGCTACTTTTGCCTTGCTTAGTCAAGTGGATGTCTTCTCTTCCCAGTAGTCCCTGTACCTCAGAGGCTCCCACGATCATAAAAGCCAGATTCCTGCTGCTGACACCAGGATCCATCCCCTCCTCCCAAAGCTCTTTTCCTCACCAGTAGGACTGAGGAGACACCAGCTGGGGCCCCCCATGTCCTTCAGCCTCATCTCCAGGGCCATATAATCATTTCTGATACTCTCCAGGTTACCCCTACCAGTATCGTTGCTGTGCAAGTGGAACAGCAACGGAGGGTAATGGTCCAAGGGCTGGACAAGCCTTGGCAGTCTCTCTGCAATGTCCTGGATCCTAAAACTCTGCAAACCTCCCTGGCAGGTGGTCAGGTCAGCAGAGGGGGCCTCCCTCCCCACAGGAGAGTGTCTCCCACCACCACTCCTTGCTGCTTCCTTTTAGTGCTGGTGTGTGACTGAGGCTCAGGCAGTTCTGAAGTTTCTTGAGACAATATGTCCCGAGGAATTTGCTTCTTGACTTACTGACTTCGGCATCAGTACATTTGGGTTATTATACTTTAAAATTATCCTTTGTGTATGCACTAAAGATACTTTCCATGCCATCACCACTCACTTTGCATATGCCATCAGTGACATGTAAGGATGACAAAGTATAGATTTAAACAACTATTATAGTATGCATTTTACTTGCAAGAGGAAAAGCGTGGGCATTTTTGAGGGGACTAAGAGAAAAGCTTCAATGACTCTTGGAGAACTCTTACCACAGTTGCAAGTATGGCTGCACTGAGCAAAATTACTCACTGGAGCAAAGCTAATTCTTAATTTTTCGATGTGAATTTCAAAGAAAATTATGTTGGAGTGCACACACTATGTCCTCGTGAAAAATACACATATTTCTGCATCTTCCCCAGCTGCAAACATCCCAGAAGTAAAATGCTGCTAATTCTAAAATCATAGCAATGAAGGTACAGAAAAAGCCTCATCTAGTATAACCCTCTGTACACACGCAGGATAAAAAATACTTGGAACTATCTCAAATTTCTCACCTTCTCTCTGTTTTATTGTAGTTTCACTGTGATGCTACAGCAAATCTTTCTCCCTCCTTTCCTTGAGATTCCTGCTTGTGAAATGAAATAATAGTATTGGAATTAGCATTTGAAAAGTGCTCCAAAATTCAGTGTTAAGTATTATTTTCTTATTTTAGTTAAAAAACATAACTGTGCCTTTGATCCCACATACAGCAGAGGCTGAATATGAAGAGAAAATGCAAGGGAAGAGTCACAGTTCAGATCACAGATACAGTTTTCATGATGTGATATACAAAGGCTTATCTTAGATTACAGGGAAAGATACGGGAGCACATGTTCCACTGGCTACAGTAAAGAACTTCTATTTACAGCAGCTCAGTATGTCCTTGGCAGTTTTATGTAAATATTAACCAGAGAGTTTGATCAACTACTGAAAGACACTGAAAATAACAGTGAGATAACTATTATATTCACATATATAAATAATATTTATATTTATTATTTATTTATTATTATTTATTTATTTATTTATTATTATTTATTATTTATTTATTATTATATTTATTATTTATATATATTATATTATTATATAATATAAATAATATAAATAAACAATAATTCACAGATTCTGGTCTCGGCACCCAAAGCTGATACAAGTTTGATGGATAGGAATGCAGAAAGCAAATAAGGATATTTCAAGAACACTGGACTTATGAGGAAAGAAAATATTCTAAGAAAGAAAACTTACAGAATATTAAAATCCTCTTGGGATCCCAGTATTCTAACCATAGTCATGCCTCACCAATTCGAATCTGCCTGCAATCTCCATTTTATGTGTTCAGAACAGATTAACAAGATTTAACAACTCAGCAATATATGTATATACCAGGAGATTGCTCAGTCAGGCAAATGGACAAACTCAAATCTCAGGGTAAATAAAAAGAACACAGAATAGAGTAGACAGAAATTTTCACTGTGCATCCCCACAGAACGTGTCAGTGCCTCTCTCCTCAGGCTTTGGCTGCCTGCCCTGAAGGCCACTTCTGACACAGTGCAGCTGTGGGACCTGGGATGGATCAGATTGCTGGAAAAGAGCTGCGTGAGAAAGGGCCTTGGCAGGACCCTCCCCACTTCGCTCGGGAGCTGCATTTAAGTTCAGGCCCTCACCTTGGGCCTTGCTTGACCAACAGTGCCATGCCTGTGCTTGGCCATGAGGACTCATACATCACTGGTCCAGACTGGATCTGTGGACTCGACTCCCGGGTCTGGCCCCAGATGTGCCCTGTCACTAAATACTGCTGCCCCATGATTGCTGGGCTCTGGTTGACCCTGGCTGCTGTCATGAGCCTGCTCATTCAGGTGCTGTGGGACTGCATCTTGTTGGTGACAGCACTGCCTAGCTGTTACTGCTGGCTCCTGGCTCACCTGCCCTTGCAGAGCACTCCCACTCTCTGGGCTCCCTGACAGTAGGAAAGGCTTCTTTTAACGAAAGAAAGAGCCGATCTCTCCGAGTAAAGTTTCCTCAACTTCATCCAGGTAACAGGGAATCCAAGGTGCTTGGAACCTCAGGATGGGATCCAAATCACAGAATCACAGAATGGCTGAGGTTGGAAGGGACCTCTGGAGATCACCTAGTCCAACACCCTCCTCAAGCAGGGGTCATCTACAGCACATTGCCTAGAACCGTGTTCAGTCTGGTTTTCAGTATCTCCAGGAACAGAGACTCCACAGCCTGTCTCAGAAACCTGTGCCAGTGCTCAGTCACTCTCATGGGAAAAAGGGCTTTCCTTATGTTTAGACAGACCTTCCTGTGTTTCAGGTTGTGCCTCTCACCCTATGACTGGGCACCACTGAGAAGAGTCTGGACCCATCCTCTTTACACCCTCCCTTTAGATATTCACACACATTAGTAAGATCCCCCCTCAATCTCTTCTCCAGGATGAACAGGCCCAGCTCTCCTCATATGAGAGAGGTTCCAGGCCCTTCACCATCTTAGTAACCCTTTGCTGGACTCCTCCAGTAGTTCCATGTCTGTCTTGCAGTAGGGAGCCCAGTACGGGACCCAACGCTCCAGGCATGGCCTCACCAGGACTGAGTAGAGGGGAAGGATCACCTCTCTCAACCTGCTGGCGATGCTCTGCCTGATGCAGCCCACGATACTGTTAACCTCCTTTGCCACAAGCACACAGTGCTGGCTCATGCCCACCAGGACCCCCAGGGCCTTCTCTGCAGGGCTGCTCTCCAGCAGGTCAGTCCCCAGCCTGTCCTGGTGCAGGGGGTTATTCCTTCCCAGGGGAAGAACTCTGCAATTCCCCTTGTTGAACGCCATGAGATTCCTCCCTGCCCAGCTCTCCAGCCTGTCGAGGTCCCTCTCAATGGCAGCACAGCCCTCTGCTGTAGCAGCCACTTCTACCAGTTTTGTAGCACCAGCAAACTTGCTGAGGGCGCACTCTGTCCCTTCATCCAGGTCACTGATGAAGAAGTTGAACAAGATTGGAGCCAGCATTGACCCCTGGGGGACACTGCTAGCTCCAGGCCTCCAACTAGGCTTTGTGCCACTGATCACAACCCTCTGAGCTCTGCCGTTCAGCCAGTTCTTAATCCACCTCACCGTCTGCTCATTTAACCCATACTTTCTCAGCTTGCCTATGAGGACCTTATAGGAGACAGTGTCAAAAGTCTTACTCAAGTCAAAGTAGGCAACATCCACTGCTCTCCCCTCATCTACCCAGTCGGTCATTCCAACATGGAAGGCTTTCAGGTTCGTTAAGCCTGATTTCTCTTTCCTGAGTGCATGCTGACTATTCCTGATCACCTTGTTATCTTTCACATGCTTGGAAGGGGTGTCCAGAATGGGCTGCTCCATCATCTTTTCAGGGATTGAGGTGAGGCGGACTGGCCTGTAGTTCCCTGGGTCCTCCTCTTTGCCCTTTTGGAAGACTGGAGGCACATTTGCTTTCTTCCAGCCCTCAGGCACGTCTCCTTATCTCCATGACCTTTCAAAGAGGACTGAGAGTGGCCTAGCAATGACATCGGTCAGCTCCTGCAAGCACTCAGGGCCCATGGACTGGGTATACCCAGTTAGCTTAAGTGATCCTGAACTCGATCCTTCTCCACCAAGGGAAAGTCTTCCTTTCCCCAAACTTTCCCTCTGGTCTTCAGGGCCTGGGATTCCTGAGGGTTGCTCCTACTGGTAAGGACTGAAGCAAAGGCAGCATTCAGGATCTCTGCCTTTTCTGTAGCCTTTGTCACCAGGGCCCCGACCCATTCTGTAGCAGTGTACAGATTCTAGGTTAATTTTCCTCTTACTGTAAACCTAGTCACTGCCACATAACTGGCTTTCAAGTAAATAGAAACAATAAAACACTAGATAACTGAATATTCTCAATACATACATCATATTCCAAAAAAGTTTGACTTTATCTGTCTTTTTCTCATATTTAAATCAGTGCAGGCAAAATAGAAGTTTCTTTCTCCTACTGTTAGATCAAAAAGCTGCCAGGGGCGGAAGACCTTAACAATAACAAAAAAGCTGAGAGTCTGCACTTAGTAAGTGATGCAGAACTTCATTGTACAGAATCTCTCAGCATCTAGTAAACAGAGACAGAACATTGCGGCAGAACAGGACAACATCTCTACCCGTAAGACCCTGAAATGCTCGCCTACACCTAAGCATAATTGTCATGAGGTTTTATTGGATTTTGTTGGATTAACTAACCAAAAGGGATGAAATAATGTCACCTGGCATTTACTTTATAAGCATGTGTATGCTGAAAATAAAAAATTGCAACTGCATGTAGCTTTAATTCATATTGGTTAAGCCAAGATCTAGACCAGACTAAGCCAAGATCTAAACTGGGTAAAAATACCATGAGAGAAAAGGTAATTTGGCTCTTAATTCTTCTTTTATTTTTTTTACGGCACGCTTTATTTTTATTTAGGGTTTAACATCTCAGTGTCTTCACTCTCTCAGGCACTCATTAAAATCAATGGGACTCTGAAATGCTCCAATAGTGATAGAAGCTGGCCTTTGCCAAAGACATGCCTCAAACTTTCAACACTACTCTTCAGTAGAATTAGCACAAGATGGCTATACGCAACAAACTTATTCTGCAGGCCTGCTTGCACTAACATCAAATGGAGATTTTGTCTATGTAACTACTGCAGGATAAGGTTCTGCGAGAGATTTCAAGCCTAATCTCATGAATTGCAGAGCACTCCCTGGGAAGTGTTAAGCAATTTCAACTCTCATGGATCTCAAAAGGCTTTAAAGGACAAGTATTAAGGACTTATAGCTCTATTCTGCCCTCATCATATACACTGAACTTTCATTAAAGCCCATGGACGTGGTGCTTCATGGCTGACTATTGTTTGCAGTGAAAGCAGCTGCATCTTAAAATTTCATGTGTTTATATCAGCCTTAATCTTAGTAATGATGCTTAAACTTATAGCTGACAAGGCCCATTTGCTAAAACTGTATTTTATTACCAGGCTTAAGAGATTTAAAATAAACAAATTTTAATAGTGACAGGTTTTGCCCCTATTGATTTCTGTAGTAAATTCGAAACTGTGACTTTCTTTTTTCCTTTCCTAGATTTTTAAAGTCACAACTGCTTTCTGGCTTAGATCAAACTCTATAGAAGAAATGAGATAGCCAGATTATCAGTGGTTGTTACTGTATGATTTTCATTTGGATAACATCCTTCACTGGGAGATCTCACACACACTATAGCTGCCAAGAGAATGTTCTGGTAGTTCTCAGAGACTGCTAGCCATGCACGTCACCCCTTATGGGATGACTGTCCCCCGATAAAACAATTTAGAATATTTTACAGAAGTGTTATTGGAGCTAATGGGTGCTGTTTAGTTTCTCTCCCTGGAACAGAATTCACAGTGAATGGAACAGTTCTCATGTATCTACTGATGTTCACAAAAATTCTTGTCTCATGAACTCGAGGGTGGTAAGATCATTTGGCAGCCAAATCCAACCTAACTGAATTCTACTTGTGTTATTTTCTGTATAGTAGGTAGTTCGCATTAGAAACAAGAAGAAACCATGTTGGGGACACATCCTAGAGGACTCAACTTCTTTCAAATTTGACTAGCGAAAGTGGATTTTGCAACATAATCTGCAGCTGTGAGCGGCTGTGAATCAAACCCAATTACAATTTTGGCACTGATGCTGCCTTAATAATTCCCAAGGATTTCTTCTACTTTAACAGAAGACCTTGGAAGGTGGGGATACCACATTAAGGAACTACAGAAAATGCAGCTCAGTTTCAAAGCCAGACTCTGGAAGAGGTAAAACCTGGAAGACAATCAAAAGCAGGATCCTTGTGTTGAAGTATGTCCATTAAGAGATCCTGCACCATTTTTTCTGCTCCTCAGGTATTAAAACACAAGCTGAGACCTTAGGACAGTAAACAGTCTCCCCTACAGATGAGCCCTTTTGTATCAAACCAGAATGGAGTTGCTGAGTTGGGTTATGTACCCCCCATACATAATGCCCTGATCTTACCAGTGTCCTTAGAAGACCTGTGTGAAACTCAGCATTTTGAAACAATTAAAGCTGGGAATTTGGCATTCACTAAGTTACTGAATTAGTGAATCCAGGGAAAGGATATGATATCCATGATACCCTAATGCCAGGCATGAATGGAATGGCACAAGAGCTAATGGACCAATGGAATGGACGTGATATACCTGATCCTAATGCCAAGCACAAGTTGTCAGCATGGACCGAAGAGGAAGAAGGCATGGAATGGGTGAGGAGGATGAATGCTGCTTTTTCATTTATGCCATTGCCTGAGGTCACCTATAGTGAGGCTTAACTACCCCAGTATGAAAGGGCTTCCAAGTCCTTTTAACTGATCTGCAATACGTCTGCGTATTGCAGACATGGCAGAAAGCTGACAACCTACAAATACTGTGCTGAGTGCAAAACCACCCCATGGATACCTGTATGTGCAAATTGCCAAAAAAAATTAAGGCACTGCATGTGAAGTCCTGTTGAGAAAACAAGAAGGAAAGTCTACATGATCTAAGTGAGCTGGCTGCTTTTCACTTTTCATATGGACATGCAGGCAGTTCAAGAGGATAGTTTTGTTCTCTAGACCACATTTGGGCTTTTTCTGGTTCCTGAAGTGTCAGTGTAGACTTAGCCAGCAACTCAATGGAAGCAGAAGCAGGTCCTTTTGGATCCCATAAACCACATTTGGCTTTTGTTGGTGAACCTGGTCCCAATACGATAAGATACTCTGCAGTTCCGTGGTCTTTAAAAACTGACAAACTGTAGAAAGACTTACATGGATTTACTTACATTTACATTTGTTTTAAATTTGTCATCATTTCACTACCTTCTGCACAAATGCATCCTTGAGTCATAATACCGAGTAATCTAGCCTTTTTCAAACAAACTGCTCTCAAAGCATTCATGACTTTTGCCATTTCACAAGATATTTTTAGTGACAGTCATTTTAAAGTTATTAATGTCTTGTAAAGGTTGCGTATTGCTTCAATGTTCAGGAATAAAAGTGTTGGTTTGTGTTAAAATAGGAATTCTAATTGAGAATACAACCTCTTCTCAGCCTCTGTTGCTAAATACGAGCTCTGCGGAGTCTTTCAGCATGTTGGCAACACGGAGGTTGCCAAAATGCATCCAAGCTGAGCTTGAACTAATCCATTCTCCTGTCTCTGATCATGGCCTGAAGGATCTAGAAATGAGAGAGCTGCACAACACGCAGCAGACATGAAATCATTAATTCTTCATGTCCCTTCCTGATTTCAAATGGATTAGCCTGTCCCTGGAACATGCTCATCACTGTCCCTCTCAAAATATTGAGAAGATTTAAGAGAGTCTCCCTGCAATAATTTTGAATACTATAAAGATCTGCATTTCTGTATTTAGGGAGAATATTATGAATTCTCTCATCCTTTTCAACACAAGTCATACTGCTTCTATTCATGTCTTGAGATTTAAGTCTGAATTTAAGTTTGGATTGAAGGAAAAGTCTGAATCTGGCTTACCACTACAAGACTAACTCATGTTCCCACACCTTGGGCAAGAGCCTGGACACAAAGTACCAAACCATGCCAAATTTGAAACGCAAGCCGAACTTTGTGGATGAGACTCATCCCACCTTTGTGTACTGGGCAGTCCCGGGGGGGCAGAACAAACGTAACAGAGCGAAGCCATGCTGCCCTCACGGTGTGCTCTGGCCGCCACCACGGGCCAACAGAGTCACTAAGAAGACGCCTCGACAGCCTCCAGCCAGCTTGATATGGCAGCACCCTTCAGGGAGCCAGGTTTAGGCAACCGTAACCAGGGGCAGGCACTCAGTGCCCGTGGTGAGGAGCCCCGAGAGGCCCGACCAGCCGGGGGAGCTCCGAGCCGCCTGCAGGTGAGGGAGCAGCACGGAAGGCGGCAGGGAAGGGGCTCCCGCCCAACAGGGCCCAGCATGGCGGGCAGCCGGGCAGCAGCCAGAGACGCCAAGCTCCAGCTGGGCGGCCGGCCGGCATGGCAGGAGGGCGTTCAGCCGGGCGCGGCCACGATGGGGGCTGAAGTGTGGGGTTCAACAAAGGGATGCCCCGGCCGCCGCCTGCCCACGAAGGCAAACATGGCGCGGCGCCGCCCAGCCCGGAGCCACCGGCACCACCGCACCGCCCGCACGCGCAGCTTCTCGCGCCCGCCCTGCGGCCGTCCGCCTCCCCCGTGCGCATGCGCCGGCGGCCGCGCAGGCGCCCTGGCCGCGGGGGGGGCAAATCTCGCGCTGACTCGCCGCCGCCTTCCCGCCTGGGGAAGGAACTGACGCTGCCGCCACCGGGGCAGGCCGGGGCGCTCGGTGAGGTGAGGGCGGCGGGGGACTCCCGCGCGGCGCCGCTCCACTCCGGCGACCGCTCCCGGGGCTTTCGGCGGGGGTTCGCCACTGGGCCCGGCGGCCCGGGGAGGGGGGTGACCGTGCCTGGCCGGTGTCCGGTGCGGCGCGGTGTCGGGGCGGGTATTGGAGGCGCCGCCGCGGGCACGGGGCAGCGCGGCCGTCTCGGGGTCGGCGGGGGCGGTTACGCAGCTTTTTTTGCACCTACCGACATGGCGGCGGGCGCTGGGGCTGGTTGGCGCGTCCGCGCCTTGGCGTTCCCGCGGCGCGCTGCGTCCCGGGCCTGCACGGGCGGAGCGGGGTCGGTGCGGTGCTGCGGGAAAGGAGCCGGTTTAAGTCCTGTGCTGTGGTGGCTGTGGGGCTTTTAGTCATGACCATCGGAATTTATTTTTTCCTTTTTTTTTCCTATATGAAAACAAACTCTTGTTTTCTCCTAGCATTTAGAAGTGATTTTGTTTTACCAATATTAAGATACAGGTCAGTCATCAGTAGTTCTCAGCTTTGACTCTCTCTAGAGTGAGTGGACTTACCACTCTAACAAATATCAACGTATATATCCTGTAACTGGCAGCACTAGCAAAACAAAATTTCTCTGAGTTTCCTGTAGTGTTGGCTTTGCGCATTCAGCAGAGTAGCAGGAGTGTTTGCATGTATAAGCATATGTATTCTTACTACAGTGGTTTGGTAGGGATGCCAAGTTGAGTCAAGTGTCCTTAATAATGAGGAAAAGGCAGAAAGTATGGGAAGTGTGGTCTAAATGCTCCCAATGAAAGTTTTCTGTGGTCCGTTACGTAGTCTTCCTTAACTTGTATGTTACAGTAATTGCTTTTATTAAACTAGGATAGCCCAGATCATAAGCGCTAATATCAGGATGACCCCTGTCTGGTACAGCTACATTAGCACAGCTTGTACTTGGTTAACATTAGGTCACTTACAGTTCAATTTAACAGTGCCAGGGCATCAAACAAGGGCCCCTTTCCTATAGCTGTCTTTTTTTTTGCTCTTGGGTGGGTGAGAAGTCCACCTGTCTGCCTGGCTGATGATATTAAGTGCTTCTTCGCCACTGAAGATGGGTAAAATACAGCTCAGGACAAACAAACAAAAACTTGTTGGGACAAGCAAAATGTAGTTAGTTACAGCGTAAAAAGGGAGGCTGCTGACCTGTGTAAGAAAGGTTTTGGGGATGTTTGGTGGACAGAGTATCCTGGCTGAGACCAATCCTTTTTGTCACAGTCCTTTGTGGCATATTAGGAGAGACAGCTGTGAGGATCTGCAAGATAATTATTCCCTTTTATAGTATTCCTGTGTAAGTTTTATACTTTTTTTTCAGGGGCATGGAGGAGAATGAGATAAAACTTCTCACATGGAATTGGTTTTGGAAAGGGATGGACTTGTTTTAGGTGGATACTGCTTACTTTGCAAGGATAGTATTTTGTATAATACTAACGGTCTCTGCCAGCTGTAACATGGAAATAAGTTATACAGTGCTTTGAGATTTGCGAACTTTAAAACAAGTTGTTAGGTGTATGTGGTGGTGGTTGGGTGGGGGGGGTTTGCTTTTTGAGACCAAATGCTGTCCCAAATGTCACAAGCTGGGGTAAAGCTTTTAATTAGTTTGCAGAGCAGGTGCTGATAGGCCATAGAGAGCCTGGCAAGCTGGCATACTCTGGCCCTCCTTGTTTTTGTGACAAAATATGGCTAAAAATGGGAAACTCTTTTTTGCTGTTGCTTTTGCAATTCTTGGGATTATTGTGCCATTCATGGGAAGGAGAGAAAGGTATTGCAAGAAATACTGATGCTAATACCTATTTATAGAAGTGCCTTGGCATGCTGACAACATTAGGCCGTAATCAGGGTTCCTAAAACTGAGGAAACGGTTCAGACTAGAGTTTGGTTTTTTTTTAATTAATAGGAAGAGGTCTCTGAATAAAATGGCTATCTGAACTGAAAAAGGGAAAAAATCCCCTTTTGCTTTATTTCTTTTTACAATTTCAAAGTTTTGACCTAATCTTGATAGCCTGTATGAATTCAATGCTGAGAATGCAAGAAATTGAGTTAAGAACAAGTGAGCTTAAATTCAGCCTTACTAATAAGAATTTTCCACACAGACATGGCTTCCTTTTCTTTTTGCATGTTAAGGAAGCAAGCCAGTGGTCTGGCGTAGCTGATTCCAAAGTTAGTGCACAGTCATGCTGTTTTGCTTGAAAAATATCCTTCCTAACCCCACCTTGTAGTGGTGGTATTGTTAGCGGCTGATATTCAGGGATGAAAAAGCAGATGTTTTACAAACTTCAGGTGTAGGTCTGCTGAGGTTCTGATTTATAAGTTATGGCTGGAATTTTCTGCTGCGTGATTTTGCCTATCTTTAGATGGTCAGTTCCTACCTACAGCAGCTGTGCTTCTGCTAGACATGCTGCACTTAACATCTTGCTATCTGATTATAGCATCACTCTCAGAGTGCACAAATGGTTGTATGATGTTTCTGTGGACGTTACCTGGCAAGGGGAACACCGGAAATAATGCACTGAGAAGTGGGATGTAGATGAATAAACGGCACCATGGGGAGGTGTGTTTAGCAGGTCCTAACCATTTTTTGATTGTGGTGTTGGACTGGTAAGTTTGGGCCTCCAAAAGCTAATGTGAATATTATATGAAAATGAAGTAAAATGTATTTTATTGAAGGGTAGTAACACCAACCCTTTGATTGGGAACCACTTCTTTGAGGTTTTTCTTTTGGTGATTCTGAATGCACTAAATATGATCTGTGAACTTTTCCCCTCTTCTTCGCAGAAGGGTGAAATGTTAGTGGAACTCTGACCAAACACTGGCGGTGTCTTACATGATCTGTTTCCTTGGGGGTGTCAGAGTCAGCGGAGAGGAAGTAAGTGTTCCAAATAGTGCACTCTGAGAAGGAGGTCATATTTTGCTCGGACGAATAACTACGACATCATACCTGTAGACTAGTGGGAATATAAAACAACAAGTGATGTATGTATTGTACTAATATGAAATTATAGTACTCAAATAACAGCTTAGTGACTAAAAGAGATATTCTATTAAGTATGTATCTGAGGTGAAGAACTTTCTGCCCTCTGCACCTGTGCAAAACCCCCTGGGGAAATGTCATAATAAAACAATTTATTGAAAATAAGCTTTAGTCTGTTTTTTTTCTGCTCATAGTACTTGGCCATTAAGTGTTACAGAGCCAGGCATGTTTCTACTTATATCTTATAGTTTCTAATTCCTCTATGTAATTTTTAAAGAAAGAAAACCGTCCTTGCTTAGTATTAAGCATGTAGGTAAATCCTTGGCACAGTCTTTTGGTGTGGACCAAAGTGCATTGTTCATTGGTAACATCATTGTGGTACTTGAAGTTCTCCTTGTAGAAAGCAGGAGATTTCTAGCTTGTCAGGTTTCCAATACTATTTTGTTTCTAACCTGCTCTTGAAAAAATACTGTTAGAGTTGGAGGAAGTGGATTCCTGCATTTTCACAATGTTTTACAATTCCATTGCCATCTGAGTTTTGCAGCGATGTGCAGGGTGGCATCTTTGTTTCTGATTGGTCAGCTTCCCAGTTATGAAGTTTAGATCAGATACAATACAAACCATACAAGCATCTGTCCGGATGAGGATGCAGCTTTCTCTCTCATTTCATTCTGTGATGTTATTTCCATCTGGTACCTTTAGTTGAAAATGGGTAGAGTGCAGAAAGAGGGGAGTGAGGAAAGAGTAGCAGAGTACAGATCCTGAGCTTCAGGAGAACAGATTTTGGCTTATTCGGGGAGCTGATGGCTGGATGCTACAGGAGGCAGCTCTGAAGGTCAGAGGAGCTCAGGAGAGTAGGCAGGACTATGAGGTAAACATCTTTCACTTACAAGAACTCAGGAGACCAGCTAGATGAAGTGGGAGATTAGCTTGGCTAAACAGGGAGCTCCAGTGCAAAAGGGCAGCAGACAGAAGGCAGAAGCAGGAACAGGCTACAAAGGAAGAATTTAGAAACATTGCCTGAGTATACAGGGATGATGTTAGAAAAGCAAAGCTCAACTGAAGTTGAAACTTGCAAGGCATGTTGAGGGCAGCAAAAAGAACTTCTGCTGCTACGTTAAGAGTAATAGGTTGAACATGGAAAACATAGAAGTTTTCAAGGTACAAAGAGAGCTGGCCAATGTCCTTGCAAGGTTGCTTTCTATCACCTTTGAAAGGTTTAGGAGTTTGAGGGAGGTCCACAATGACTGGAGAAATGCCTGTGTTGACTCATCTCCAAAAAAGGCAAGAATGTAAACTTGGGGAACAGCAAGCATATTGGCCTCACTTTAGTCCCTGGGAAAACCATGAAGCAAGTCCTCTTTGAGCATGTCTCTGGTACCTGAAGGAGAAGGTGACTGGAGTAGGGTCCAGCAAACTAAACTTAACTAACCTTAGTCCCTGGGAAGGTTATGGAGCAAATCCTCTTAGAGGCCATTTCTATACACATGAAAGAGAAGGTGACTGGGAGCAATCAGCATGAGTTTACCAAGGGCAAATCATGCCTGGCTGACCTGATTGCCTTTGGTAAAGAATAAAATGATTTGATTTGTGGTCAAGGGGAGATCAGTGAATGTCATTTACCTCAACTTTGGTAAGACTTTCAGCACTGTCTCCCACAGTGTTCTTGTATCAAAGTTAAGATGTTACAGCCTGGATGTGTGGCAAACAGATGAATTAAAGAAAAACCAAACCCAGGGTGGTTTAGATGATTAGGCTTTGAACATTGTGGTTAATGGGTTGTACTCTGCCTGGAGGCTGGTCTCAAGTAGGGTACTGTGGGGGTCTGTCCTGGGATCTGTCCTGTTTAATATCTTTATCAGTGACCTGGAGGAGCAGACAGTGCATTCTAATAAAATGGCAGGTGCAGGACACAAATTTGGGTGTACCACTCAATATACTCAATGGCTTGGCTGCCATTAAGATGGACCTTGACAGGCTAGGGGAATAGGCTGACAGCAGTCTCACAAAATTCAACAAGGATAAATGCATGGTCTTGCCCCAGCCCTGACAATAAAGCTCAGGCCAGAGGGACTGAGGCGGGCTCTCCGGGAGCAGGGGTGGCCTCAGGGCACTGCGCAGCAGCCCCAGCACCAACAGGGAGGGGGTTGGGGGGAGACAGCTGGGCTGAACACAGCCTGCATGGAGCAGGACCAGGATAGCCAGCATGGGGGGCAGCACTAGGGCTGCAGGGGGGATGATGAAAACTTTTCCCCTCAAGGATGGCCCAGCAACAAAGTTGGGTCAGAGAGGTCGTGCTGGCTCAGTCCTTGGTGATTGTCAAGCCCTGACTGGGTAAAGCCCAGACCAACCTTCTCTGCCCCCATGGCTGAGCCTGCTTTGAGTGTGGGGTTGGACTAGAGACGTCCTGAAGTCATTTACAGCCTGAATTATCAAGTAATCCTATAAAAGTGCATGGTGTTCTCTGCACACAAGCAAATGCCTTCACTGAGGGTGGATGCTGAAGACTGGAGGACAGTTGGTCTCTAAATTCATTAACTTCCGCTGATTCATGTATTGCATTCTAAATATCTTGTAGAGATTTGATATAGACTGATTTAAATTAGAGAACTGTTTCTAATAGGAAAGAACAGATTTCTAGACTGCCTGGAATAACTCATTTTTGCAGCTTATGAAGGTAGTGTGCTTCTAACGGTCTCCTACTGTTTCTCCTTTTCATATGAATAATGAAAATTACTTGTCAGCTGGTAATGTATAATTTTAGTGTGTAATAAAAAGAAACTGCCTGGGTGGGAACCTTCCATTATGTTGCAGGTTGTTATGTAAATCTGGAGGAGCTCCAGGGTTGTGTGTGGCTCAATTTGTATATACAAATAAGTTGAATGTGTTCGGACCCACCGGACATGCTCAACAAATTTAGATGTGCCCACAATTGTTTGCTGTGTTGATCTTTCTTTCCTTTCAAAAATAGCAAGATGTTAACTCTGGTTTAATGTATGTTGATTTATTATAAGAATACCTACTGCCTCAAAATGCAATGAAATATACTTTAAGCCATTGCAAACCCATACCCACATCATCCTGAATGGAGTTAACTGGTTTATTCTTAAAAAATTGTCAGAAATGTAATTCACAAGTAGTGGGGAGTATTCTGCCACTATAGCTGCTAAGAATTTTATATTCATTGAGGTGGTAACTATTATCTTTGAAGTTTCCTGTGAATGGAATTTTTTCTGGCATGTAGTGCACTTGCATGTTTCCAGGTTTGATCTTGTCTTTTTCAAAACTAGTGGCAAAATTCTTAATTCACCACATCAACAGCATATCTTGAAGTTGGAGTACTGTGTGTATATATTTTGCCTGAGTGGTTACTGCAACGATTTATTTCACTCATTTCAGTGAGTGCTACGTTTTTTGATTTTTTTTATTTTAAGGAAACCATGTCATATGCCTGAAGGTGTGTTTACACTGAACTGAACTGTTTGAGTACTTGTTGTTTGCAATCAGTTTCAGCAGTGTGTAACAAGGCAAGCTGATTTCTGATCTTTCTTCAATTTAGGTTCCTATGTGCATGTGGGTGCCTGCATATACCAACTTCCTGACAAACTTGGAAAGCTTCAAAAATTTGTTTTTCTGTGAAGTGTTCCAGCCCCTAAATGCAGTTACCACTTACAGCATCACACAGGCTTTTTTTGTTTTACTTCTGTTTTTAAATGAAATATTTGTAACGTTTGTGGAGCGTTTCACATTTTAAATCATGTTTCAGGAGCCCTGAATGGTCCTCCTGAGCTGTCCCATTTTGAAGTCAATGAATGCATAAAAATAGTCTCAAGGGTAAATGCTCTCAAAGCATGCATATGGCTGTGCTGCATGGGACTATTCACAAGTAGTAATATATTTGCTTGAGATTTAAGAACTGTTGATGACCTGCTTTTCAGACAATTCAGCATTTCTTGGGTTTAAGGCTATAAAGATGCTGTGGTGGACTTTGGAGGGGGAAAATACATCAGTGTTTTGTTTCCATTTTAACTACAGCATGAACTAATAGGTTATGAAAGAGTCTTGAGTTTTGCATCTCTGCTGTTCCCTTTAGTTATTTGTATGACTTCAGGAAAGCTATTTAACTTTTTGAGGTGTCTTTTTAGCTACCTGCAGCATTAATTTGATTATTCTCTGTCCCCATTATTTAATGCAGTGTCTTTCAACTCCTTTTGATTTGTAGACCTCTAAAGTTTTCAGAGAAACTATGTATGCCTCTAGAAATGCAGATATGTGAGTTGCTGTCTGGCATATATAAACTTGCTTTTCTTAGAAGTCACCAACTAATTAGAAGTAGTTGTGAGCTTTCAGGGGTTGATGGACCAGGGTTTAAAAGTCACTGCTTTAATGTTTATGTCTGCTGTTAAGTGCAAAATAAATCTTGAGTATTTTTTTCTGTAAATAGCATGCTTTCTTGCCTAGTCCTAAGCCTTTTTTAATGTCTCTTGCAGAGCATGAGTTAGCGTCATTTGACAGAACCGAAAATGTCAGACGATATCAAGAAACGATTTGAATTTCCTAACACACTTATTCAGTCACAGGTAATTGATTTTTTTTTCTTTAAATGTTAATTGTGAAACCTTTCTTGCAAGGCCTACTGCCTGACTGGATAAGGAAGCCATTTGCTTTTTGCTCCAAAGCCAGGAACCTATAAAAGTGGGGTATTCTCAAGTAACAGAGAAAAGCTGATTGTACCAACTGTATAATCCAGACATTCTCCTGTGTGGGGAGAGCTAATGATGAACTGGTGCATTCTCGTCAGCCCTTGATGAATAACTATGTAGAGCTGCACTGTCATCAGCAGACTAAACTCCTTTGTTTTCAGATCCATACACTGGCTACCCGTCATATCTGTCTGAAGCCTTCTCATGTAAATAAAGTTTTTATCTTAATACTTTTACTGGACAGTGAGGAAGAGAGTAATAGGCTCTGTTTGAAAACAGAGCTTTCCTGCTTTGGCCATTCCTCTTTTTTTCAGCATTAGGAATATATCTATTGAGCTGTAAGATCATAGCTAGCTTCCTCCGTTTTCTTCCTGTTTGTTTTAGTCTTTCTCCTTGCTTGCCTCAAAAACTGTATCCCATGAAATGTATTTTGAATTCAAGGTAGTATTTGTAGCCATTTGTTTGAAGGAGGGAGTTGATGCGAATACAGTCTGTGCAACCTGATGCCTCTATTGCATTTTCACTGCAACTGAGGCTGCACTGGTATGCAGTAATCCAGTTTGAAAGAGAGATGCAGAGGTCCCCTTGTGTTCAGCTTGGCATTTAGGAGAGGATGGCATGTTCCTGAAAGCTAGAGTTCACCTAAACTGTAGCAAAATGTCTTGTGCTCCTGATGAGTTCACATCATCTTTCATGGGTAACACTTGGCACCTTCGAACCAGTTCAGTTTTCAGTGCAGAAAAATGTCCAGTGTTGCAAGGGGTGCATGTACTCCTAAAATCTTTTTTGGTCTACCACTACAGCTGCTCATCATTAAGGGCTAGTGGTACTGGATTTTATGTTGTTTTGATTATTTCAGTAGCTTCCACCTGTTTTTTGTGACTCCTCAAAAGCATACCATGACCTTCAAACTACCATCAGATCAGGATTCAAATTCCTAAGGGACCTCTTCTCTTTTTAGGACCAACCAAGACATCTGCTCTGTGGGATAAGTAACTTGCAAAGGCAGGGATCAGTGAATTCAGGGTGTTGAGAATAATTTTGTAGCTTCAAAGGTTTTACTGATTAATCAGGTTCTTGGAATGCAGTGGGCTAATCTACAGTCTGACTTTCCTGTGTATCTTATTGCAAAAGCTGCTCTCTATTGATAAGCTTTTCTCCAGCATAATGAAAGTGGTTTTAAGGATGCAGATGTTAGTTTATTTCTGAAATCTCTTAAGAGCAGGAAAAAGAAAAAGAAAAATCATAGATTATTTGCTTGTAAGTGCACTAAAATAAATCTAATCTGCGTTGGGAGCATGTGGCTGGTTTTGTGATGGGGTAGCTACAGAAAAATGGAAATATCTGACTTTGTCCCATTTTTCTCATTCAGTTTTCACAACAGCAAGATGCCCAGAGAATAAACTGTCTAGTTTTTGTTTGTTTGTTTTGGTCTAATGTATCAGAGTATGTATCCAAACCTTTGAAAAGTAGAATCCTTGTACTCTAGGAATGTTCATAGTGTCATCTTTTCTGGAAATGTAAACTGTTATCTGAAAGTGCTACTGCTTATTGTGTCCAACCAGCAGCTAGTATATAAAGGAGTATAAATAAACGCTGAAGGAGAAGGAACCTGGAAACATTTAAAATAATCTATGTTCCTGTCTCTTTACACACTAACGAAACAGAAATGCTGGTTTGGATTTTTTTTGTCTTGTTGGCTTCCCAGTTTCGCTTTGCCAGCCCTAAGGCATTAGAGATAGGTCAGAAAACCAAAGCCTAGATTCAAACACCCTGAGGCTTTTGAGGCTGTTTCAATATTTCAGTCCACATTTACATTTTTAAAAGTACACTGAGGAAATTAGACAGTCTTTCTATTAAAATAGAGTGAAAAGTTTAATCTTACATCTCAAAGGTAAATGTAAATCCTTTAAGCCCTGTTTAAGGAACAGCATTTTTTTGGAGGACCTTGGAAATTTAAGTATGAATCTTGTTTCATGATCTCTTTGCCACAGTATAGCTTACGAATACAGTTTAAATCAAATGCCTGTTTAAAGTAAATGAAGCATTTTTGGCAATAGATATACTGTCAGATATGCAAAGTGCCTAAACACTAGAGTTTGGCACTAGAGTATGGTCAGTGTTCTGCTGAAGTGCTGCAACACCTTGGGCAAGTTGTTTAACTTTGGGTAAGTTGCTTAGCTGTGCTCTGTTTTACTTCTCTTGCTTCCTCTGCCTTGTATAGTAAAGGATACAATTGCCAGCACATGGAAGTACACTGAGATCTGTACAGTAATGGAGCTTTAAATGTCTGCTAAAGCTAATACTCAGGAATTGTGGATAATTTAATGTATCTGGTCCTAATCTTAAAAGAGGTCCTGTACACAGAGGCCCTTACATCTATGTGGAGCCTGTGAAGGCTTGCTTCTCTTGTGCAGCAGGATAACAGTAAAAGGTGATATGGCAGAATTATGGAGGTTTGGGGCCCTAAAATACACTTCAAACAATGTTTGCTATTGTTTCTAGTTCTTGTGTCAGTATCTTCCTTAGCCATTCTGTCAATACAGCAACGGTATAAAGTCTTCCTAATGGAGGCATGAAAAGTAATACTTGATTTGTTTGTGGTTTTATTTCTTTTTCTCCTGTAGGCAGTGGCTCATCTGATTGCTGCAGTACTGAAAGAAAATGTTTCTTCAGACAAGATAAGACAAGCCTCCGACCAGGTCTGTGCCATTCTTTCATTTCTATCTCTTCTCTCCTATCCATAGATGCTTACCTTTTTCTGTGGATTCCCATTCTCCAGTGTGCAATTTTAATAAATCCTGAAAGTTAGGTAAGGTATTCAGCAATATGTTTCTGGGCATACAGGTGGACACTATAAATCTCTGGGATCAGAAGAGTGGTTTTACTTCCATGCTAAATGATATCAGACTGGGGAATACTAACATCTAGCTATGCTCAGTTGAAGAGAGTTTTACTTGAGTATATTTGCATTACCGTGAGTGAAGATTCTGTCACATGGTGAGCCACTTGAGTAGAAAAATTTGAGTAGAAAAATAGTTTACATTCCTATCAAAATTTCAAAACATGTTGGACTTCACATATTAGCATTGGTGTTTGTTGTTTCATATTAGGTAAGTAGACCTCATACTTCCTTTGGAGGCAGCATGATGCAAGTGCGTACTTTGTTGTTTAGTTTGGTCAGGCTTGGTTAAGTGGGGGTCTCATGTTAACTGAGAGGCATATGAAAAGCTGACATTTCCAAGTGTCAGAGTAATGCAAAAGAGGGGTTAGGATATCCTCTTTTTTCCTCTCCCAAAGCTGACTTGTACAGAAACGAGCAGAAAAATGAGATTTATGGATTTTTCCCCCAGTCTGAAAAACAAATATTAACAAACCCAAAACCAAACCTGAAAAGAGCTAAATTTTGATATGAGGACATGCTAAAGGTGCGTAGTTTTTCTAATAGAAGCTCCCTTAGTGTTTGTGATCACATTCACAAATATCATTCTGTCTTGAGCTAAAAGGTAATTCTTCCTCCTGCTCTCCCATACCTCTGCTTCCCTCTACTACCCAAACAGGTATTGAACAGAAAAACAGTAACAGCTTTTAAAATATTAATAAAATTAAAATGGTTCCACTTACATATTACATGCTCCTTTTTCAGTACAGTTGCAGTGTTCAGTCATTTAAAAACATTTTGCTTGTTTCTCGATTTGAAGCCTACTAAGTTACAATACATCAATCGTGAATGCAACTTTAGCATCAAAATAAGTAGTAGGTTTAATGGCTACTGCCAAATCTTTGCACATACCAGCAGGTGGAGAGAACTGAGGGCTTCCTTTGATGAATAGAGATGGCTTGCCCTTCAATAACTCTTTGTATACTGCCCTTAGCTGTTTGCAGTGCACCCTGCTGTAGACATGGTTCAGTTTTACAACAGTTCCTGAACTATCTCAAATTAGTCTAATTTTTTAGGGAAATGAAAATTACTTCTAGCTTACTTGAATAGGCCAAGTTGCAAAATTCTTTTGACTTACCATTCCTCAGAGACTCCTGTCCATAGTGCTGGGATAAGCAACTGGGACAGGAGACATGGGGCCTGTCCTCAGGAAGGCCTTTGTTGATCACAGGTAAGTTCTCTTAGCTTCCTCTTTAGTGCTTTGTAAGACTTCATAAGAAGTTGTTGAGTAGGGTTTTACTTAAAAGTGATTTTGAGATGAACACAGAGAAATTCATGTCAGCCTTCTCATTGCTTATTTCTTCTTCTTTTGATTTCAGACTCCGGCTCTGAACTTGCTCTGGGAAAAGTGCTGCAGTGAGAATGTGGCCCTGCGAACAGCCTGCTCTGAAGGATTGGTGGCACTTGTTGCAGAGAAACATGCTGATCTCAGCTATGTTCTTCATGGAGCTCTCAACCTAATTCCCTCGGCCAGGTAGTGTGTGTTTGCTTGATTTTGTCATTCCTTTTGCTGTTTCCCTTACATGTGCAGTGGAAGAGGTGTGGCTCTGTGGCTGAGAGCATGTTCACACAGGCTCTGGCATTAAGGGCTAACTGTGTCTTGCCCTTCTGGCAAAGGCTCTTGCTTCCATCATAGCAGTGGCTGTCTTGCTCTGTCTCTTGAGATAAGAATTCATAGACCATTCTATCATGAAAGCTGAATCTGGTAGTAGTTTGGGCTAATACTCTGAACTTTGAACTGTAGCACCTCAGAAACCAATGAGCTGCCTAGTTTTGCTGTCCCTTTCATAGGAGAGAGGGAAGAAAATGGCAGTGACCTTCATCATGGTATGGGAGGGGGGAAATAGCTTCCTAATCAGCCCAAATCACGATTTGGTCACCTAGAGTCATCATAAGGCACTGGCTGGAGATTAGGGATGCTGGATTTTTTCCCAGGTTTGCTAAAGGATAAATCACTTCACCTAACTCTGAAGCTACTTCCTCTTACAAAATGCTGCAAATATGATGCCAACATCTCTCAGTGATGTTTTGAATTAAACTGCCTGTGCAACATGCTGAGAGAATGCAAACTGTTGTATGTATAATAAAACTTATGAATGGGAAGCCAGATGATGTTTTGGGAAGATGTTTCCATTCAAGTTCTCCTTGTTTTGTTTCTGTCTCTCTTCAGACTTTTGGCAGAGGTATGGGTTGCAGTAGTAAGCCCTCCTAATTCCTGCGTAGATAATGGTAGTGTCCTTTCTTAGTCAAGGCTACTAATTGATGCGACACCTGCTATGTTTTATCCTGGTGGCCTCAGCATAGAGGTTGTGGGAACCATGCCATTCAAGATATGTTTTTCAATCCTCCTAACCTTAACACAGTCAGTTTTAGGCTGAGATTTCTCATCTGAGCCAAAGGTGAGTCTTAAGTCTGAGAAGACTGCAGCAGAATACTTCTGAAGAAACTGGATCATGTTCAAAAAATTTTTTCTGTTCTCTGACTGACTTGTTCAAAGTCGGGTTAGAGTTAAGCTTTTGTCATGATGATGCTGACTGTGTGCTGAGTTACATTATTACAATATTTGGATTTGGATCCATAGGAAAGTTTTTGTAAATATAATACGAGTAATTTCTGCAGACTGCTATCCTCCAAAGGACAAAATTCAGCTAGCTCAATTTGGGGTCAAAAGAAGAATTTGAATTGTTAACAAGAAGTTAAATTTGTGCTTTAGATGATGAGAATCTGAGTCCTATGGCATAAATTGGAGAGAAAGTTTCATTAGCTGTGGCTCACTGACTAAGAAGAAAGTGAAATTCTTGTTCAGCCAAGCATTCTTTGCAGCATCAGCAATTTACAGGGGGATCTAATATTAATACAATTTTGTACTTCAGGAAAAAGAAAGTGTAAAACAGGATATTCAAGACTGAGTTAACCTTAGAAACAAACTTGTGGTATAGCACAGTTAAGTTAAAGGCCTTGGCTCTGTCTCCATTTCCACGCCATTCTCAGCTTTTTCCTTTTGAAACGGATCCATGTGTGAGACCAACATCATGTTGGCTGCTATGGTAAGTGCTGGCTCTGCTGGCAAATCACCCAGGAACCTTTTTTACATATATTTTTGGCATTTCTTCTCAAGCTGCCACAATTCAAACCGCATCCACTATGGATTGCAAAGCAGAGTTCATATAGCTTAACCACAAAGGTCCCTGGGTTTAAAATGTCTGTAGCCCCAGGAGTTGATTAACCTAACAGCTTCCAATTGCTTCACTTCAATGCTGATCCATTTTTTTGACTTAGCCAGCTGTTCCTTCATTCTATTCTCTGCCAAGTTTTCATTCAGATTTGCTATGGGGCTTTGCACTGCTGCATGCACAGCATCTGTGAAGGAAAGTAAACATGAAATTGGCAGCCAACAGAAAGGCGTATACAACTACTGAGCTCCATTCAGTACAGGATGGAGTGAGGTGAATGTTTTATTGGTAAACACTACTTGTTTTGTGTTCTTGCTTCTCTCCCTCTCTGTTATGATGAATTTAGCAAGGCCTTAGTACACCTGGTGTTTTTTATTTTGTCAGATCTATCAAATTCTGTGCTAGAGAAAACAAGTTGCATTGCCAGCATGCACATGCAGTGCTTATCTGAGTTGACTTTTTTGTGGTTCACACCATCTGCTTATTACGCAAATGAAAAACTATTCTCATCATCCATATTTGGTTTCTTATAGTTCATATTCGGTTTCTTCTGAGGTTCCTGAAGTCCAAACTTCAGGGAACATCTTGAGGGGTATTTTTTATCTCAGTGTGATGACAGTATGATTTCCTCTGCTGGTAGAAATTGTTGTAGGCCCCTTCTGTTTTAGCAGAAGGAAAAATTCTGTGGCCTGTATTCAATAATGTATGAGCATAAATAATCAAATTAGTTTATTTAAAACCAGTGAAATAATTGTAATCTTTAGGGAATTATTGCCAGACTATATTTGTGTATAAATGTTGTTAAAATGCTTTCCTCACCTGAGCATTCATTCCTACAGTGGGAGCAGATGTTGGCAATATGTCATGCCAATGTGTGCCTTTAGTTCAGCAGCTGAATACAAAACCTAAAGCAGGTTCTGTTCCTCTGTTCTCCTGCTTGCATCTTACCTGACAGTTAGGTCCAGAACTACTGGAATTCCAGAACAACGAGGCCTGCTTTAAAATTGTGTGTTTTATTGCTTGTTTTCTCTCACTTCCTAGTTACTCTGTTGAAATTGAAATTGAAGGCTATGCTATCAGATTTACCATTTTAACCATCTCTTTCTAGTCTTAAAATATCTAAGAGGTTAAACATTTTTCCCCTTTTCTCTATACCTATTCATGTGTCTTTTATTTACTATATTAGGGTCAGGAAACCTACTATACTCTGTTTTTGGGTGTTTGGCAACAGGACTCTGCCTAACCTTATTTTCCTGTATAATCATCATTCAGTGTTTTGATACTCAGGTGTCATGACAACCTGTAATTTTAATGATTACAGGCATGTCTTATAACTGTATGCTATCAGCATTGATCTGGGTCAATGTAATGTTTTCTAGCACTGTTTGCAGGAGTATGAAAAAGACACAGCAATGCTTTCTTCTGGTAGACAGTTTCATGGTTGAAATTTCCATGTGCTGTGATGGACGTTTACTGTTATACATGCATTCAGAGAAGAGCTCGTTTTCAGGTTTTAACATACTTTAAAACATCAATTTCAATTAAATGTGGGACAGAAAATGTACTCTTAGAATGATATTCTTCTACTAAATCCATCAGAGAGATGAATCGAATTCTTATCTTTGCTATAGTATCTTCATTTTGCAAAAAGAAAGGCAAAGACATGTGGATTCACAACTTGGCCAAAATTTTGGAGCCAGATGTGAGGAGGTCCTTAAGGAGAGCTTCCTGGGTGTCAGTTTTGTGCCTGGGTTCCTCCTCTTGTGAAAGAATCAACTAATCCAGCTCTGTATGTTATAGTAATGTATTTCTTTTTGCCAACAGGAATGTGCATGGTTTGATAAAAACTATTTGGAAATTACTACAAATGCAAGCCCTTCAGCTGGGAAAAGATGGAGATGAGGCTGTTTGGAATTTGTATGCAATCAGGTGAGTTTCACATCAGTTTTACATAGACACCTTCATAAGTTCTTGTCTGATTTCCAGCAAAAACAGTGTTGATATTGGCCTTTAGTCCCCTCTTTTTTGTAGTTTTGACCCTGCTAACTAGTTTTGGGAAAATTTGACAGTAGAGTAGTAAATGTTCAAGAGATACTGAGTCCTACAGCTTCATGGGAGGAAAAATGTGCCTGGGTAGAAGACAAAGAATCTACCTGATGGAAAGGGTGTGTTTTTGAACTTAGTGCCTATTACCTTTATAAATGCCTGATTGTGGGGGAAAGATGTTCTTCAGATTTCAAGCCCTGCTGGACACTGAACAACATAAGCCAGTAATCTCTCAAAGAGGAGGTCTTACTAGTCCTAGTTGTCACAAAACAGATCATTAACTTATCACAGCCACCACTGTGTATGCTTGGCAAGTGTTAGAACGATCTTTCACATACAGAGAACTCATGTTCTCTGAAGCAGTCTTTTCATTCCTTTGGACAAGCAACAGCAAATGAGACAATTTTAGCATCAAAGGCAAAGACTGTTGTGAAACAAGTAGAATTACCAGAATGTATGATTGCCAAAGCGTAACTCTCTGAGGTGTTTTGCTGCATTTTTAATCCAGCTCTGGAACTGCTTCAAGGCCTTAGTTATGATATTTAAGGATCTACCAGACTAGGTCTGGAATAAATCTAAGCTTCTTTCTTTTATGACATGCAGAAACAAAATGGGATTTAGCTAACACTCCCAGCAGAACTGAGCTTCATCTCTTTAAGAGAACTCCCAAATAACTTATAATGTTGTGGTTTTGGCTGAAAGTTTCAAGGCATTTTATAGTACAGAGATAAGATTGCCACCAGAAGCTGAAAAGGGGATAACAGCAACAGAAAGGCTGTGTGAGTGGGAGAGAGAGAACAAATCTGGGGACTTGTTCATATCTGGTAGCTGGATGATATGGTGATAGTCCCTTTAAGGACACTTCTATTTTGAGTAGACTGCAGACTGCTTTCCTCTCACCTATTTTTTCTGCTTTGTTTCTGCTGTCAAAGTAAGGTTCCTAAATGCTTTTACTATTAAAGAGGTTGCTGTGTAAAAATGATTTCAAAATGCATCCAGAGCTACTGGATGTGAGCTATAGTGATTCCAGCAAGCTCTACAGAAATCATGAGTCACATGATAGCCCTTTAGCCATCACTGGGGGGCGGGGGATGGGGAGATGGTGGAGAGGACTGATATTCCAAAGATGGTGAAATATCAAAAAATTGTGCAGATTTTTTTAAAGATGTGTAAAATGAGTGAGGCAGTTTTTCAGTTCACATATGGATTGCTTTGAATTGTTGTTCTGAGGTTGGGACCAGCTGTAGCAGAGGCAGAAGTAGCCTGGAGGTCAATCTCGCCATGCGCTCGAATTAGGTTCTCCATATGGTTTTATCATCTCTCTTATCTGGCATAAAAGTCTGCTGATTTCGTATGCATGTTAACATACCTGTCCAGTAACCTAAGCTCAAGTTGAGTCGAGCAGGAGAGCAGGGAAGTGACAAGTTTATGGTGAGCCTTGTCAACATTATCAGTCCAGGTGGATTATAGCATGCATTTACCTTTCTGTTAAAATTTTCATGAATGGAGAAGTTTCCCCTGTCACAGATCTTTCCTGTACAAGGAACTGCATTTTACTTAGAACTGGCTTGCACTTTGTTATGCCAGTAACCAGGTTGTACTGATAACATGCTTGGTGATAAAGAAAGAAGACTTTGATATGTGTTTGATATATTTCACAGTAGGTTTATTATTCTTGGTGTTTGATCAGTTTTGGGGAACGTTAGATAACATGCATTTCAGATTTCTGCCAGGTGTTCCCTTGGCCTGAGAATGTATGTATTGTGAGGGAAGAGATAAAATATAGAATTCTAACTACTAAACCCATTTGTGATGCAAAAAAAAAGATTTTTCACTGTTTCCGTCTTGACATGAATTTTGTCATATCGCTACTAAAGTTCACAGGTCAGAGAATGTTTGTAACAGGAAGTATATACAGCAAATGCATTCATGAAGATTACTTAGAATTATGTGAAATAGATTTTCAGCATTATCAGACTAGAACACAGCTTTGGCTATGTATTTTTGCTGAAAGCTATTAACATTTGTTTTAATGAACTTATATTTTACATTATTCCTGGTGATTCACCATGCATGTTTTTTATTGCCTGAAAATGCTGGAAAGCTGCACCTCCCCTGTCTTAGTGGCTTACAACCAATACTCTGAAATCAAAATGCAAGTAAGTAGAAATACTTTAAAAATGCATATTTGATGGAGTGAAGTGCTGTGCTGTGTTTCTGAAAGGGCCAGGGTCACAGCCATGTACATGAAAATGCATGGTGACTACAGTCATTGTTTCCTCAGACAGAAAAAACAATCTGTCACTAAGTTGGTGATGTAAATCAAATTGTAGCTCTCCTACATTCAGAGATATAGCAAGAAGGTTGAGTTGACTTAAAAGTTAAAAATAACTTGCCTTGTTGTTGCCCAGCATAAGGTTAATCTTTCTCTAGACACTCATGAATTTACATGTGGATATCTGAATCTAGTTGTTCATTTCACTTTATTGTAAGTCCTTGCCAGTGAGATCAGTACAGTAGCATTTTTATGTCATTTAAAGATGTGCATGTTGTAGTGCTGTGCTAGCAATGCTTTATTTAGGGTTGAAAATTATTTTCCGTATACACATTACATTTTTCCTACCACTAATAGCACTATCAAATGGAATTTTGGAGGACTGCACATTTTCATGTTTCATTGTTAATCACTAGTCACTGTAGATTTTTTTTATCATCCAGCTCAGTGCAGTCACATTAGCTTCAGAGGACACAAAATCTAGACGTAAAAGCCTTATTTATTCTGGAGACTAAGCCATTTTAATTTTACATTTGTTGTGTTACATGCTCCTACTTCATGAGGGTTCTGCTGGCTTTAGTATGATAGCAGCATTTAGATGACTAATATATTCTTCTAACTCAGAAAGGTAATTAGTTCTTTGAACAAAGGTCTTGAAATAAGCAAATGCTGTAATTTTGTAGGGCTGTAGAGGGCTATGTTCTTTCAAGGTCTCAGCATGATACATGAATAATATTTCTGTCTTGCTGTCCTAAAAATGTTCCTGTCTTCTGTCTATGATTCTGCTGGTCTCCAGTACCAGAGAGTCAACACATTAGTGTCTTGCATGCTGTTGTCTTAAAAAGTTGCAATGGGGCATTAGCTTTAGCTTTTTCAGTCTTTGTACGCAGATCATAAGAGACTCTGCACTTTAACAAAAGATTTGCAGAATTAAGGAAGGTAGACGACATGAAGGCCATGTAGGTAAGTAAACAAACTTTAGAGAAGTATATGTAGGAGATGCTGGATTAGAAGTGAGGGCCAGACCTGTAATATATGTACAGTTTATGGTCTTAGCTAATGTCTGTTTTCTGAACATGCTGCAAATACTCCAGCACATCAGCCAATTTTCTGGAAGTCCCTACTTCAAATTCTTCATCTGCTTGAATAGGAACACACCTTTTTGGAGGAAAAACTGAGCAACAGAGGGAGAATCCAGTGCAAAGAATTCCATTCTGTGCTTGGTAAATTGTTTTAGTGCCTGATTTTCTTCAGTGAAAATTCATTCTCTTTTTTTCTAGTCTGAATTTGCCAGTTTCAGATCCAAGTTTCTGATTCCTAGCTTAATAGGTTTTTCATACTGCTTGACAGTTAGTATGAAGTCTGTCTTCTCTATGAGGGTACTTAGACTGCTGTGACACTTATCCTTTAATCTAATCCTTAATAGCTTGTGTTTACACTGAGATACGTATTTTCCCAGTCTTTTCATTGTTCTTATGGCTGTCCTCTAAACTTGTCCAGTTTTTGAAAACCCCCTTCAAGTAGCTTAGCCTGTAAATTGAGGGAAATGGTTGTGCCTTTTACTTAGTGTGCTTGTTAAATGGCATCTTATTGTGTCCAGTTTTCGGCCCTCTAGTACAAGAAAGAAGTGGTAAGCTGGAGTGAGTTCAGTGGAGGGGTACTAGGTTTGTCGGAGGACTGAAGCACATGCCCTGTGCAGAGGTGGTGAGGGAGCTGGGCCTGTTTAGTCTGGAGAAGACATTGCTTTGGGGAGACCTAATAGCAGCCATTCAAGCACTGAAAAGAAGGTTACCAAGAGTGCAAAGCCAGGTTCTTTACTGCAGTGTTTGTTGGAAGAACGATGGGCAGTGAGCCTATGTTGAAATAGAGGAGGTTCTACCTGGATGTAAGAAAAAATATTTCACTATGAGCACTGTAGCAGCTTGCCCAGAGAGCTTATGTGAATTTCTCCTACGTTGAATATAATGCTGAAATAAGTTGTCATCTGTAACTCTTTGAATTGTCCCAGTCACAGGCAGCAAAAGACTTCAGCTCTGAGACTGAAATCTGCTATAATCACTTTTTCTCTTCTGTACTCATTCAGTGATGGTGCTTATCCTGCTTTCAAGAGTGATTTTGGTGATTCCAAATAGTATGCCATCTAATGTTCTGTTTGTTAGAACAAGGATCATTAAGTACACAAAATTATGTGCTTTCAAGCTGCTGAATGGTTAGGAAACCAAATTCATTATTTTCTACATTTCTCTCCCCTTTTTGTCCTTGTGATTCTTTTTAAATGCTAAAATGGCACTGGCTTACAAACTGTTCAGTTAATCCAGGTAAAAATTTAGACATCTGCTCCTGAAGAACTTGTCTAGCTACTTTTTTACTTTGTTCTCCTGGGTGTATGTATAATCTGGTTATCTTAGCACGAGATCACTTCCAAATTTAACTTGTTTTCTTCTTATTACCTGCCTGAATAGCTTGAAAGCTACTAACTAAAGTATTTTTATAAAGATTTAAATACAATATGTTAAAGTACTGTCTATTTAGAACTTCATTAAAGAGGTGGCAGACATAAGAACAGAGTTTAGCTGTCAGGTTCCATTGCTAAATTTCCTTCTGACTTTAGGGATAATAGCCTCTTAGTAGCTCCCAGTTCCAGAAATCCATGCAGATGCTGATTTTTCTTAATGATTTTTGCTCAGACATCATCTGCAGTTTTTCTTTATTATCAATATTATTATTTCTGCTATTTGAGTCCCCTTCCTGAGAATGTTCACATGCTCTTGTTTACATACTATAGCAATATATTAGCATTATTTGCTGTCTTTAAACTTTCTTGAAGATGGTAAAAAAAAAAAAAAAAACTCTGGTTATACTTTTGAGTCTTAGTAGTGTACAGGTTCTAAAGTGTCTGTGTAAGGGATGACTTAGCAACAGTTTTCTTTATCTGATTTTACTGTATTCCTGAGGGTTTCATGGTGTTTGTTTAAAGGCACAGTTGTCTTCATGCCTAAATAGAAATTACCTGAGTATGTATTAGCCTTCTTCCTAACAAGTTATATCTGTAAATAACCTCTTGAGTGAGGCCAGCTGTGTGTATGCTGATGTCTTGAGCACTGCAATTATGTCTCCCTCAATAAATAAAAGCTGCTTTTTGATGGCTAAAAGCATATTACCAAAACTTTTTGCTTTGTGAATATCCTTCAGTGGTTAACTGGTTTGTAAGTCAGAGCAAGATTTCCCCCATTTTTGCACCATAGGATTCAGTGCACTTTGAACCTTTTGGAGAGAAACAGTTCACCAGAACTTACTTTCACTTGAAGTATGTTTGAGTTTTTATTAAAAGTTTATTGCAGAATCTAAATAACCTGCAGGTCAGCACTATTACCTAAATTACAAAGCTACAGAGTTCAGTGTGTCATATTTGACTGTAGTCTTCTACTGAAGTAGAAAGAGCAGTGTTTGGAGTTTGCTTTGTTGGTGGCTTTATTCTGACCAGATCTGGGAGAAAACAAGAGGAATTAAGTATGAAAAATATTCTGTAACCAGCTTACAAAATTCAGCAGACTTTTCATTCAGCCAGTGGTGACACTTATTACTGTCTGACCAACCTTCAACTCAGTTAGTCCCCCAGAATTCTAATAACAATAACATTGAGAATGCTAAAGTAGCATAATATGTAGCACCTCATTTAGTTTAAACATTTGTGTCTATTAGATAATTTTTGTCAGAAAAATATCTATGGGTATAGCATATTGCTAAGGGGTCCTGTTTACAGCAGATGAGTATTGCCTATCTAGCTCACTTAAGAGAAGCCTTAAGGCAACATCATATTATGTAATTCAGCTACACTCTCTAATGGAAAAAGAACTGTTAATCTGATATTTATGTGTATTTAAGTTTTTGGAAGATATGGGACTCCTGTAGATCTCATTCACGTCACCTGGAGCTGGGATTGCTTAGTGCCCCTCATAATGATGCTTGTGACTCGGCACAGTGCTATTCTATATGAACAAGTCTAAATGAATGTTTGTGTTTGTCTTCTATAATAGAAGGATGCCTCAGCTCTTGAGCTTTCTTCTCTTAACAGGTTTTTAAATATCACTAAAAAACAAAAACACCACTATAAATCCTTTCTAAAAGGCTCATTTGACTACATCAGTCACAATAATATAATTAACAATTTAAATGAAATGTAACAGCTTCTTCACTTGCAGTCTTCCATATCTGCTATTCTGTGAGTGAGACAGCTCACATGCATGAAAGTCCAAAAAAAAAAAAAAATTTGGGAGCAGACTTAAAATGGTAGGTCTGCGGAACAGTCACTGTGGTTAGTTTCAAGTTGTTGTACCTGTTTTTAAAGACTCTGGACTGAAGGGTGGCATGTGGTTCACATGATTCTGTGGGTACTATCTGGAGCCTATTATATAACGATTATGTGAATTCTGATTAATTAGCTCTCTCTCTTTTCCCCGGCAGATTTTAACCTTTAGACTTTCTTCAAATGTGAATTTTTCTTATTTGTATGTGAAAAGATAGGTATATTGTTTTTTTTAAATCTGTCATTGTATCTTGGTGGCTATATATAAAGCAATATACCTATGGCTTCTCAGTCTAAGTGGGCTAGTATCTTAACTGTGGTGGGATCATTTTGATAACTTGCCTTGCTGGCTGATCTGCTTTTGTTTCATTTTCTCAGGATGCAGCCTGCTATATTAGTAGCTATCTCTGAAGCTTGTTGTCAAACACGTAAGAGCTTCATCAGCTGCTATACTTCTTGCATCTACACTAATTGCTTCAAATAACCTTTTATGAAGCTTTAAATATGAATGGTGGACTTAAAAATTGATTTAGTAAGGTTGCTTGAGGAAAACTTTCCAAATACAGTGTGCAGTTTAGTATAGCTGTGAAAGTCAGCTGTATTTGAGAAGCCTGCTCACCTCTGCCTACAGATTTTCATTCCTGAATTTAAACATTCAGATGTGTGTTTTCCACATTTGAATGAAGAACTGGATTTTTTAAAATGCCCAGCCCAGTGTAACTATCAGTGATGTCAAATCAGGCCATGCTTAGGCATTTATTAAAAAAAAAAAAAAAAAAGCGTGGACCCAGACTTTCTGAATAAGCAATTGAGTTTAATTTTGTTTCTCAAAGAACTTGTAAAGTGTTGTCTTTTTTATCATATTAGTCTTAGCAAAGCTAGTAATGGGGTTAGTAGTGGTAAGGGGTTAAATTGTCTGTTTCTGCAGCTGCTTTTATTTGTGGCTAGTTGCACGCTCCCTTTCTGCATTACAGATCCAAATGTGATTTCCCTGTTTTTCAGGAACACTCCTCATCCATTAATCAGTGTGCTTGAAAACAGACCTGATTGCTGGCCAGTTCTCCTGCAGCAGATAACAGCATTTTTCCAGCAGTGTCCAGACAGGTAAATAAACAGACAATCCTACAAAAAGCAGCAAGTAGAGATAACTAAATCATATCAATGTGATATGTTCTTGAAAGCAGCTACAATGATAGAAAAATGTATGTGAATAGTAAGAATTGTATCTTTAGAAAAAGATAATTTTAAAACTTAATTACACAATTCAACAGCTGAAAACAGAATCATAATAAAACGCTAGGATACTTTTTTTGAGAGCGGGAAAAAATATTTTTCTATAGTTTTTTCTTAACTTTTCTATGTTGATTTGTCTTTTTATGGATGGGAAAAATTGTGTAAAGCTTATGATGCCTTTGGAAATTTTTTGAAAGTCAGTTTTGATTATGTCTTCTTATGAATGTCCTTTGCTTTGTAAGCACATAAAAGTAGAAACCTAGTAAAGTTAGAAAATTGATCCCCTTTGTATGTCAGATATTTTGGCTAGTGGACTATTAATGAAAAAACAGCTTGCTAATCCCACCAGCAACAATCTTCTATGTATGCTGTCCAGTGGAGTTTTGGAGGTATAAAAAGTTATCTGTATTAGTCAAGATTTTGGCTGCTTGGTTAAAGAGAAGACTGCTAAGAGATACAACTCTTCTGTACAAAATGGAGGACGACGCAGAGAAAACAGAAGATTACATCTGTTTGTCTGTTTTTATTAAAGGATGATGTCTTTAGAAATAAAGTATTCTTCCTGATTTAAAAAAAAAAAAATGGTACAACCTCATTATAAAATATCTTTAACAAGAAGCAACCCACCTGATAAAGTAAGGCAGAAGTACCTTTGCCAACAGGCTGGCCAGCCTGATGTAAGGAGGGCTTAAAACTAGCAACCACACAGGAACGACAAAATGACCAATGATCAAGTGAGGAAGTGGTGGATGAAGTTTGCAAACAAAGGGTCTGGGGTTATGTGAACAGAATCTTAATCAACAAAACATAGCTGAAGTAGAATCACCCTGAGCATATGTACGTGGAAAAAAAAAGGAAGCACCTGTGGGACCACATTAGGGAGAAAGCTCTCATGCTCTTTTGGGGAAATCAGCATACTGAGGTGCCTATACACTATTGCATGCAGCACAGGGAACAAATAAGGGGAATTTGAAGTCTACATGCAGTTACAGCTACAATCTTGCTGAGATAGCTTGCACAGCTGGGGCATTGCCATGTATGGCTACAGGCTTTTTAGGAAGGACAGGCTGGGACAGCGAGGAGGGAGAGTTGCCTTCTAAATGAGAGAGCAGTGGAAATGCCTGGAGCTCTGCCTGGCGGTGGTGAGGGGCCAGCTGAGAGCTTGTTGGCCAGCATTAGTGGGCAGCCCAACATGGGTGATGCTGTGGTGGGTGACTGCTATAGATCACATGATCAGGAACAAGAAGCAGTTGAGTCTTCTTCAGACAACTGGAAGAAGCTTCCCTTTCACAGGCCCTGACCCTTACGGGGGATTTGAACCATCCTGATACCTGCTGGAGGGGCAACGCAGCAGAGCCGAAGCAAACCAGGAGCTTTCTGGAATGCACTGACAACAACTTCCTGGCACAGATGATGGAGGAATTGATGAGGGGAGATGTTTTCCTCAACCTGATACTTATAAACAAGGAAGAACTGGTTGGGGATGTGAAGGTCAGAGGCAGTCTTAGCTGCAGTGACCGTAAGATGCTGGAATCAAGGATTCTGAGAGGAGACAACAAGGCAAAAATCAGGATTACTACTCTGGATTTTGGGAAAGCAGACTTTGGACTGTTCAGAGATCTGCTGGAAAAATCCCATGGGATATCGTCCTGGAGGGAAGTGGGCTTCAAGAGAGCTGGTTAATGAATTCAAGGATCACCACCTCCAAGCTCAAGACGGTTTGTCCCAACAAGCAGGAAATCAAGTAAGGGCAGCAGGAGGCCTGCATGCATGAAAAAGTTCCTCCTGATGAACCTCAGATAAAAAGAGGAAGCACATGCGAGATGGAAGCAGGGACAGGTAACCCAGGAGGAATATAGAGACACCATCCAAATGAGATGGGGTTAGGAAAGCCAAAGCCCACCCATGTTTGCCTCTGGTGAGGGACACGAAGGACAAAAAGAAGGGTTTCTACAGTCACATAAGCTGCAAAAGGAAGACTAGGCAAATTGTGGACCGACTGCTGAATAGGGAAGGGGCCTTGGTCACAAAGGACACAGAAAAGGCACACATATTGAATACCTTCTTCACCTCAGTTTTTGCTGGTAAAACCAGCCTTCGGGAATCCCAGGCAGATTCAAGAGATGAGTGCGGAAGTCTAGAGCAAGGACTTTTTCTTGGTGGAGAAGGATCGGTTTAAGGAACGCGTGGACAAACAGGACGTGCATAAATTCATAGGTGCTGATGCAATGCATCTGCAAGTGCTGAGGGAGCTGGCTGATGTCACTGTAAAGCTGCTCTCTGTCTCTTTGAAAGGTCATAGCAATTGGGGGTGATTCTTGAGGACTGAAAGAGAGCAAATGTCACTCCTGTCTTCAGGAAGGAGAATCTGGGGAATAAAGACCTCTTACCCTCACCTTGATCCCTGGGAAGGGGATAGAGCAAATAATCCTAAAAAACTTTTCCAGACACATGAAGGACAAGATGATGATCAGGGGAGTTCTCAGCATGGATTTACAAGGCAAAATAGTGCTTAACTAATCTGATAGCCTTCTACGATGAGAAGACTGGCCTGGTGGAGGAGAAGAGTACTGGATTGTTTATCTCGACTTCAGTAAGGCTTTTGACATTGTCTCTCATAAGATCCTCATAGACAAAATGATGAAGAGCAAGCTAGATCAGTGGGCAGTGAGGTGGACTGAAAATGGGCTGAACTACCAAGCTTCGATGGTTGCGATCAGCAGCACAAAGTCCATCTGGAGGCCAGTCACTAGTGGTATACACAAGGTGTTGATACTGAGGCTCATATGGTTGAGTGTCTTCATTAAAGACCTGGATCATGGGGAAGAATGCACCTCCAGCAAGTTTGCTAATGATACAAAACTGGGAGAAGTGGTTGACAGACCAGGTGGTTGTGTTGCCATTCAGTGGGACCTCGGCATGCTGGAGAAATAGATAGAGAGGAATCTCATGAAGTTCAACAAGTGCCGAGTCCTGCACCTGTGACAATTAAGCCCATGCACCAGGAAATGCTAGGGGCCTACTAGCTGGAGAGCAGCTTTGCAGAAAACACACTTGGGTCCGTGCTGGTGGACAGCAAATTGACCATGAGCCAGCAATGTGCCCTTGTGGCAAAGGCGGCAAGGCGAACAGCCTCCTGCAGTAGGCAGAGCATTGTTAGCCAGTCGAGGGAGGAGATCCTTCCCTCTACTCAGCTCTGTCGAGACCATATCTGGGGTGCTGGGCCCAAGTCTGGGCTCCCCAGTACAAGAGAGATGAAAACCTACTGCAGTGAGTCAAGCGAGGGGCCACAAAGATGACAAAGGGACTGGAGCATCTGTCACAGGAGGAAAGGCTGAGAGAGCTGAGACTGTTCGGGCTGGAGAAGAGAAGGCTCGGGGGCAGCTTATCCATGTTTATAAACACCTGATGGGAGGGTGTAAAGAAGATGGAGTCAGACTCTTTGCAGTGGTGCCCGGTGACAGGACAGGAAGCAATGGGCACAAACAAACAGAGGAAATTCCATCTGAACATAAGAAAACACTTCTTTACTTTGAGGTTGGTTGAACACTGGAAGAGGTTGCTCAGACAGGTGGTGGAGTCTCTGTCCCTGGAGATACTGAAAACTGGACTGCACACAGTCCTGGGCTACTGGCTCTAACTGACCCTGCTTTCAATGGTGATGGGGATGTGGACCAGATTATTTCCAGAGGTCCCTTCCAACTCAACTATTCTGTAATTTTCTAAAATATCCAAGCTACCAACAACTTCAACATTCATTCATGCTTATATCCAAGGAACTTGTTCAATAAAGCTCGAATGCAAGATACTAAGTGTTGTAGCAGCCTTACCATCTAATCTTTTAATGGTTTTTTACAGCCATGTTTATGCATTTCAGATTCTTTTTTTATCTTTTTTCCTGTTTTCTAGAAGACTTTTACAATCTGATGGAGTAATAGTACAGTGAAATTGAATTTTATATCATTGCTCCAAGTAAACAGATAAAACAATATTATTTATCCATCTCTTTAATTTCTAGTGATCCTAGGCTGTATGTTCAATAGTAAGAATTTCAAGCAAAAGTGTGTTTTGTCCAATCAGAGTAATTTTTACATGTTATTTGCAGACTTTTTCCTCCACTCAGCTGCTAAATCTGGGACTCCTGAAGAGTCTTGTCAGATGCCTGTTTGATGGAGTGAACTATGGATTTTTTGCTGGTGGCTTGTTTTGAATTTGAACAACATTCCTTTTTGCTGAAAGGGCAAATGTCTTAAATTTTGTTGCTGCTTTTTGTGCAAAGGTTTCTATAGAAAAAAGTTCTAGATTGAAAAAATGTTGCTGTAGCTCTGTTGCTGACTTTTTATTTAAGCTTTGCAGGAGTACTGTGCCTTGTTGGAAACAAATTCCCAATTTTGATTCCTGATATATTTTTTCATCTATCGACTATTAGCTTTATGTGATTGTTTTTCTTAGTGTCAAGAACAGTCAGGGTTTCTAACAAGATGAAGTCAAAAGAACTGTTCTGTGAGAAGTTTTTTTCCAAAAGCCAGTGCTGGTTAAAGTAGTTCCTGTTTTACAGCTCCTCCATACAATTGTTTGAGACCATTGGGTGAAAATTGGCAAGGAATGGAGGGGGTTTTTTAATATGAAAATGACATTTCTGAGTGTTGCTGTCCAAATACTGCTTCAGTATGGTGCAGTGTCTGCTTATGGCATTCAGCAAGGAAAGTAACTTGAATTGATAAGAAGAAAAAGAATAAAATACAGAATGTTACCGTAACATGCAGGTATAAGTTGAGGTGATATTCATGCTTAAATACTGGGTCTTTTACTGATGTACTTCATTGTAAAGCTCTTGTGTAAGATCTCATGATACTGCTAGGTGCTAATAAGTCAAACTTTTTCCTGTGAGATTTAGTGATGCATTTTTAACAACTTTCTGTAAATCTTTGCATCATATAAATTATTCTGGATCCAGGGAATGTCATATTGCTTGGTTTTCCTTGGTATTTGTTCCGTTTTCAGTAGAAAGTAGTCTCAGCAAACTTCTTTCTTGAACTGCAGGGCACAGAGTTCATGTGTTGGTATAATGGCTCCATTTCTAAGATACCTGTATTGTGAACCATCTCAGTTACGTGAATATGCGGAGCTGAGAATGGGCCTACTGAAGATCTTGCTTAAGCCACGTGGTCCAAAGAACAAAGAAGCACCCTCTATGCTGGAATCCCAGATTATTATACTTCTGTGTGATTTGGTTCCCCACCTTCAGGTGAGTTGTAGCCTGACCCCACCTTTTATATTGCTTTATTAAACCAATGACAGTATCACTGTTGCCCTTTGAGTGTGCAAATACAGCGCCGTCTTCCATTTCCTATAGACTCGATTTGTTGGTAGTACAGAACTGTAATATACCAGTTCTTCCTGGGGAAGGGTAAAACTTCTGAAGTGCTCAAATCTGCCAATTAAAATGTAAATTGAAATACATGTTTGCAGTAATTATTTGCCATTAAAAGCCTCTGTAAATATACAGTAAATGTACATAAGCGACAGAATGTTGTTATGTGGTAGTCTTTTTGTCAAAAACACAGGATTTTTAATTTGATACGGGTAGTATTAGAAATGAAACAAGCTACATGAGGAGCACTCATATGTGTTCTCCTGCATAAATCCTGTCTCTCTTCCTGTAACAGAGATAGTGCATCTCAAGGTAAAACTTAATCCCTTTCAGAATACACTGAAGTTTTTGAATGAACTTTTAAGTTGTACAGTAATATTTGCTGGGAGCTGGGGCTTGGTCTGTTTATGCCCTTTGAATAGGGGGCTGAGTTCATTTCTCTGTTCTGATGCTTTACTGTGACATTCATCAAGCTCGATTGTTCTTTCTCTTTACCTTTTTCCTTCCTTTGTAGAATGTATAGAATGGCATTCTTCTATTCAAATAAACTCACTCAAATGTGAGATTCTATGGTATTATTGCCAAAGAGAGAGGGGTTGATAATATTGATCATAAAAAGCTAAATAGGCTTGATATGAAGATATCGAAACCTTCCTCCTCCACAGGAATTTTACCAGTAGAGTATATTTTCTATGGGCAGCTACTTTTTACTGTCTTTTGGACAAGTAATAATACTTATTATGCACATTTATCTCAATTCAGATCTACTGTTCGTGGGTGACAAGTGCATGCTGGTGTTTTTGGTCACAGGAATGATCCCAGACTGTTTTAAATCTGCCTGGGCTTCAGTTTAACACTGTGTCCTGAATATATGAACAAGCTTTCAACTTGTTAAAAATAAGCTATAAAAATGGCACCAAAGAGCAGTCATAAAATTAGTTACAAGCATTTTTTCCCTTATGCTCATTGGCACTTCCACTTTTTCCCTAGAAATTTGTTGCTTTCTTAAACTTATATGAATACTTTTAATTTTATCCACTGTATGATTTTTGCCCTGCCCAGGATGAACCTCTCACAGTAGAAATGAAAATATTTGCTTCAAGAACCTTCAAGCCAGTTTGTGTTGTTTCATAATCTGTCATTCCTTCTCCTCTGAACCACAAGTCTATTTTATCCTTTCTTTACTTTCAGCCTCATTTAATCCTCCGTATTGCGTAATTGCTGATACATTTCCTAATCACTTTGTCTTACGATGTGAACCACTGGTCAGAGGTACAGTTGGCCACCTACAGACTCTTCTGTTGATGAATTCAGTGGGTATGATGGTCCCAGTTAGAGCAGGTGATTCTTTGTTTTTTGTTCCCTCAGAATAATTCTAGCATAGGCAAGAATAGGACCTTATCCTTAATGCTGGCTCCAGAACTTGGACCAGAAGAGCTGGGTTTGACTGGAGTTAGAATATTCAAGAGCAGAACAGCTGTCATATCTAATGCATTAGGCTTTTGAGGCAATCTGCTATTTGAAACCTCTGCTTGGCTTCCTGAGCATAGGAATCTTGCTTTTGGGTATGGTATTCCAGCTTTTCTTTCTTTACTATGTAAGCTCTGTGGTATGCTAAAAGAAGGGAGTACTGCTGCTTTTACAAGAATACTTACCTGCTGTATGAAATACCCATGCAGTTTATTTTTATTTGGCAATGGCTGAGAGAAACCCAAGAGCCAAATTGAATACACCAGGAACAGGGAATTTTCTTCAACAGCCATTAAAAAAAAATCTTTTTATTTTTTCATGTGTGTCTAATTTTACTTCAGAATATTAAGTGACAGTTCATCTATTGGTAAGGGATTCCTGGATTTAGTCTCTAGATGTTTTTTTAAAGTCTTATTAATAGTTGTAATGGAAAGATTGTATAGGTAATTGAACTAATTTTAAATTTTAGACAATTCTTCTGCAGAGATAGGAAAGGAGAAGTGAAAAACACAACAGCTTTTTTTTTTAACTACCTTTTTATTTTACAGCTTAAGGACTTGGCACAAGTCACAGAAGCCTTGTTTTTTCTGCAAGAGCTATTCCTAAGCCTACTGTGCTATCCTGTGTTTTGGAAAGTCCAGTTATCCCAGTTTTGTCTGCAATTGTTATGCTTCTGTGAAGTGTGTTTAAATGTAACGGGAGAATGTTCATCTGTGATCTCCTTAATAGAGGACCACTTTGAGCTCTTAAAAGAGGTAGGATTTCATGGAAAAGCAAAAAATAGTATTAAAGTGGAAAGAACATCATTGTAAGGTTTCAAGGCATCCATATGTGGCATTCATCTGGACATGACCATTGTTGTTTTGAAAGCTTCTGTGGTGGCTTTTTTTTTGGTTGAAAACTTTTAGAAGGCAGAAACTATAATTAACTTATTCTGTATTTATCAGTTAGGCTTTTACTATGGAAATTAAAATGAGCCAAAATGGTTTGAACAAAATAACCCATCAGAATGTTGTAGTTTTGCAATTAGAAGAGCACTTCTCTTATGCTAATTTTGTTTTGCTGCATGCATTGTGTTCCTCTGTGTGTGTTCATTTTGATACGTAAAGCAACACCTTACAGAGTTTCGATTGCTGCCAATTTCCATTTATGAAAAATAAGGAAGACTTGAACCCTTTTCTTTTTTCCTCTCTAGGTTTTTCCAACGGAACAGTACATAGTTGGTTTAGCACTACTACTGCTTCAAATACCAGCAAGTCAGCAGAAGTCTGTCTTGAGTCTAGGTAAAGTCCTCCTTGCGGAAGAGGAATCCACACTCTTAAGACTCTCTCTTTGTTTCTTTCCGTTTAAATAAAAAAGTAAACATCTAATATAATGGCGATAAGGATAAATTTTCCTGCTGTACTGAATTTCTACATGGATGTTACTGAGCTCCCTGCTTTCCTGCAGCTTATGTGTGTTTCATTTTTGTATCAACAAAAAGAGTATTCTCAGCTGAGATTCATGCTTCCTGAACTGTTTCTTTTGATAATCTTAAGAGCACAGGCCTGACAGTCTTGGCAATGTTCACTGACTTTCAGCTAATGATTTTGGTTAATGCACTGCAGTCATTTCAATAAAGTGAGAGACTCTTGCTACATTCCATTATTATACTGCTTGCTATCAGGTGCTGTGGTGTAAAGGCCAAAAATGTATGCGCCTGTAGATAGGCTTGTAGTTTTACCAAAAAATGTTTTGTATTTTAACTCTAGTATGTGCTGACTGTAATTCTTGTGACTGTTACTTTGCTTGATCAGAATGTTTCCTAGAAATGTTTGTGTCATGCTTAAAATTACAACTGATGGTTCCTTTTTCCAAACCGATTTTTTTTTCCTTCTTGAATAGCCTACAAGCTCCTTTCCTGTTCAGAAACCCAGAACATCCCAACCACAGCCCTTGTTTTGGTGATGCCTGTGTTACAGATCTTATCTTCTACAGCAGTTGGGGACTGCCTATCAGAGGAAGATTCTGGCACTACCAGGCAGCAGTTGGCTATAAATCTTTTGGAAATGTTACAGCAGGAAGGTGTGAAGGATAAAAAGGAATTGGTAAATTTTAAGTTAGGTTCTTCCCTTCTTTGGTATAGGAAGCATTCAACAGTTTCAATGCATTATGCCTAGCTGACTAGGAAGGACTCTGCATGTGTGAGCTTGTTTGTGTGATATATTTTATGGAAACAGTCAAAAATTCATATAACACCTAAAATATAGACTACTACTAAAGTGAAAGCGTATTTGTGTGCTAGACATGGTTTTATTTATGACATGGGCTTTTTTGCTTTTAGAGACTAGAGATTAAAGAGTTCACCTGCATTATTGGTTAAGTAACAGGACTTGGTAGAAAAGTAGCTTAACTATAGTTTATTTTGTCCTTTTAAGATGTTTATTCTCATTATCTTCTTGTTTATTCTTGTTATTCTCATTTTCTTCATCTCTTTCTTAATATCATAGGTGCCTCTTAGCCACCACTCCCTTTGAGGAGAAGAAAGGAGTTAGCACTTAGAAGTGCCACTAATTGCTTTTCAGCTAATTACCATGGATATTTTCATCTGGGCTTTTTGTTTGTTTGCTTTTTTTTATTTACTTATATGCTTCTTAGCTGCCCTCCATTCTTCTGTCACATCTGTTCTGAAGACAGGTGATAAGAGAACCTTTTTGATCAAGACATTAACACTGTAGGAGTTAAACTCTTTCTTCTTCACACCGCTGTTACCTGAGCTAGGGAGGGTGGTGATGTGATGGCCTGGAGACAAAAAAAAAGGGGGGGGGGAGGGCAGTTGTTCAGGTTTATGCTGTGTTTCATTGTCCCAGAATCCCTCTCCAGCTTGATTTTCCATTTCCGTAGGTCTAAAAATGCAAGACCATTTGCACTCTTAATGAAAGGTAGATGTTTTAGTCTCTACTAAAGCCTACTTTCCTAATTCTGCTCTGAAAGAATGGCCTCTAGGCTGGCTGCAAGGGTGGAGAGCTGCTCGCCTTCCCTGGATATAACTTGCCAGGGGGCAGCCTGTATTGTCACTAGATGTTTATTTCCATAGCAGGTGTCCCAGGCACTTGAGTCCTGTATGCTCGGTGTCACTTGCCTAGCTACACAGCAACTGCAATAAAGAATTGATAAGCCTAGTCAAAATCAAGCTAGAAAGTAGTTTAGTTTCGATGTTTGTGATCTTTTGTGAACAACAGAGCATAGCTGAAATGCTCTTAAGCCTTCTTTTGACAGGCACCTCAAAGCCAGTGCTTGGCATGGCTTTTCTTAGGTTGCTGTCTGTTTGTGTCTTGTGAAATTGTTAGATTGCTGTAGGACACAGATTACAGTATATTGTATAACACTGGCTTTCTGTAAGGTGACTTTGCTATAGTAATTATATTTGGTATTTTCTCTAGAAAAAAAGCTTTTCCATTAAGGTTATAAATAATTTCTGATAACTTTAATCTTTTCTGCTAGCCACTTGAGGCTGGAAAAACCCTTGTTTTCAGTAGGGATTCTCTAACAAGCTGACCACTTCTGGCTCATTGGTAAACATACATCCCTGTGAAGTTTGTAGCAAGCAGTATGACAGATCTTTGGTGATATGTGTGAGGCAATGAGAATGAAGAGATGGACGCTCATTTTGCCTGCTTACTGTTTGCAGAAAGTGTGTGATAAACTTCCTTTCTTGACTGAAAGATAAAAAAAAGTAGAATTCCTATTTAATGTTCCCATGAGTTCCATCCATTTGTGCTGCAGGATCTAATATGTACTAAGAGAATATCATCTTTAAAGAATTCTCATCACTTAGGCTTTCACCAAACAGTTGTTACACTCTTAACTGGTAAGAAAGAAAAAGGAGCAAGTGTGTCTCCACAGAACAGTGAGCAGTCTCTGAATAGCTGAAGAGCAGACACAGTTGAGTTAAGGTGTACTGTCTTCAAGGGCTCTTTCTGGGTGATGGTGGTGGGGAATTATACCACCTGTACTCCCAAGGTTTTGAAAAATGTTAGGTCATGGCTAACCTGAACAGCTGCTTTGCCATTGAGAGATTTATATATATTTTTCTACGGTGGCAGCTTGAGGTTTTCTACCAAGCAGGCTGTAATGAGGTGTAGTGCTGAAGTAAAAATACGGTGATAGCCGCTTTTCATGTAGGTGAAGTAAAGACAAAAGGAAGGGAGTATGATTGTGCGGCAAAACCTTTGGGGAAGCAATGAGGAATGGGGAAATATTAGCTTAGTATTTCAGGCTCTGCCAATTCTATCTTTTTTTCCCCCAGGCATTGAAAAAATTGACTGTAAATGTCTGATCTTGATTTCAAATCTTAAAATCTTGTAGGGTCAGGCAGCTAAACACTATAGCCTAAAGATATTGAAGTTCCTCTTAGACCAGTGTATGTCCTTAGATAAAGTTTAAATACTTGTATCAATACATGGCAATTTCACAAGTGTGTACCCAGAGGAGGATTTTGGTGCTAAGTGATCTTGCCAGTGAGAGAGATGGCATTGTAGGTTGCTGGTGCCACTCGGTGATAATCTCTCTTTTCCCTTGTAATTCAAAGGTGAATGGGCAGTGCACCTGATGTAGTCTGAATTCCACTTCTAATTTTTAGCTGGGGATCTCTTTTTCAAATGCTTTCTTGACCTGCTTCTGATATAAGCATTCTGCATATAATCATTGCTTGTCAACTATAGTCTTCATAATGCCAAGACATTTCTGAAAGCATCACACTTTCTGAGGAAACAAAGAATTGATAGGACAGAGTAAAGTAGTTTGTTTTGGATGAGGGTTTATTGTTTTAACAGAAAATTCTGAACTTATGTGTTAGTTACAGGAGCTTTAATATATATATATATATTTATATATATATAAAAGACCTGACTGGAGAAGAGTAAAAGCAACTGTGACTTCTCATTGATATTTTACTTCTTTCCTACTTCCAAACCTGATCTACCGTAACTGCATCTATGGAACATTGAGTTCTGAGAAATGAAACAGTTAATATTGATTCACCTATGTTTAACTTAAGCCATGGTGTTTTATAGAGTGGTATGAAAAGTTGAGGGAATTTCCTTAAAATATATAATTGAGAAACTGATAGTTTCATGATGTACATACTATTGTCAGCAACAGAGGTTTTTAATGTACTCCTGTTTTATTGTTTCCATTTTAGTGAGGAAGTAGTACTTAATTATCTGCAGGAAAAGGAATGATGGATGCCAAGTAAAGGAAGAACTCCGGAGTAGGAAATTAGCAACATATCCAATCATTTTCAGTGCAAAAATTCTCAGAGAAGATTGCAAAGAAATATACTGCAGTTTCAGTTTACTCTTTACAATTACTGAGTTGGGACCCTCAAGAAAAGATTTATTTTGGACAACAAAACTTTATTAGTTATGTGTTTTGTTGTTGTTCTTTCATGGTACTGTACTTATTTGATTATTTTTCTGTGTGTATGTGTTTTGCTTGTTCTCAGATGTCCAGCAAGCTCCTCTTCCCCATAACCAGTACTTACAGTTCATTGTATACCACCTGGAAGATCATAGAGCTCATGAAAGAGAAGTCAGCAATTGCTGCCTGGTTGTTTTCGGTGAAATCACTGCTACCTATTACAACTCAAGTCCCTAGTCATGTTTTTCTTCTGCTGGCTTATCTCCTGGTCCAGGAAAATGGAGACAGTCTTCGTGGTGTACTCAGTGCCATTACAGAAGTAGCCAAGGCTGATTGTTCTCAGGTAAAAATGTGTCTTAATGAATTTCTCTGTTCTTCCCTCATCAAAGCCCATTACGTTAATGACAATGTGTAACCTGGATTTGTGGAAAATGTCCTGACTTTTCAGTTTGTTTTGCTGTAGATTGCTAGAGCTACATTGAAGCTGAAGAGTTTAATTCCATCCTGACTGAGGGAAGTAGCTCTGGAGTACTGCTAGTCTTTCAGGGTGGGGGATATTAGGAGAAAGAATGTATTTTTCAGAGGATAGAGAGAAAAACTGTCAAGGGGAGGCTGAATTCTCCTGGGTTTCTGTATGTTCGGTAGATTGATTAAACTCAATGTGTTCTGGGAGTTGTGATGTTTATTTACTTTTTTTACATTCTTGTTGCCTACCAAGAAGCTACTATCTTGAACATGCTCTTCAGAAGTATCAAAACTTAGAGGTTTATAAGCTGTGAATCAGCAAGCACTGAGTAACTAAGTTGAAAAGAACTGACATAACATAACTGGGGTTTAGGTCCTAGTGGTCTAATTTGGGGTCATGACATAAGGAGTTGAGAACTTTCTGACCTCATCACAGATTTGCTGCAATTGTGCAAGCAGACTTTGCTTCTTTCCAGGCTTGAAAAGGGTTTGTTGTTTAATGTAGAGCAAGGTTTTAATAAACCTTGTCAAAAATTGATCTTTACTGCAAGCTGTTAGCAGAACTGCAAAGTGTTACAAAATGTATTTTGATTCTTTGGGAGGCTAAATCCAAGCTGAATTTTCAACATGTTCACCTGGGTATTTTTGAAACTTTTCAGTGGCAGAGCAAGAGGAGACTTAGCTGTAAAATATTTGTGTCATGTACTGCAAAATAGTTACTATGCTTCTGTTTTTGGTTACTTTTTAGTTATTCAGGCTTAGGAAAAAAGCCTGGTTTATTTGCTGATATTACCAAATAAATAAATAAATATGAAAATATAATACAAGAAAATTGAGAAGAGGCCACTAAATGATTGGTCATTGCTTTGGTGACCTCATAAATCATTCTCCATGTCCTTTTGTGGTTACTGAAGGACCACTGTGTCCCTTGATGTGTATAGTCTTGCTTCTTAAAAATATCTGAATATCTGTACTGTCTTTCTGTCGGCTTTAGTGCTAAATTGAAGCCAGATTATGGCAGTATGCTTATACTTACTTGCATAACCTTGAAAGATAAATGTAGGTATCTGGCTTTTTAACCTAGAAATAGTAACAGACAGTGCAGGAGGCATTATACAGAAAAAGTCAAATACATGTTATCTGTAAAATAAAAATATGTGGTGAAGGAAAAGTGTTGCTTCAGATTTCAGATGTGTCATAAAGACAAGCTTTATTTGCCTGAGTCTTTTATAATTGCTTTCTGTTTCAAATACATAACATACTCTGTAGCACAAGAATTGGAAAAAAATACGGCTTGCAGGATATGCACTTCATCATTTAGGTGCTGAACCTTGTAGTTCTGATCCAGGGAAGCACTCTAGGATGTGCTTGCTGTTGAACACATGCTGAAATGCTGTACTAAAACTGGCCCATTAAGCAGAGCTTTTGGAGATAACTGTATTATTTCCTATCAGTGAAATGGATAGAAGTTAAAGGGTGATCTGCTGTTGTAGTATGTTCTTGCCTATGTGTGGATTAGAGAAATGTTGTTGTGCTTCACTCATTTTATTGTTATTTGTTCCTATCTCATGCCATGTGCACAGATACTGTTTTTGCTTATGCTGAGTAAGGTATTTGTTGTAGTGAATTCAGGTGGTTGCAGATTCATTATAATGGTGGTTCTACAAAGCCTGAACTGCAGTTAGTATCTGCTAAATCCTTAAATAGTGTTGCCTTGCAGGCTCTTCTTACTGTTCCAAATAAGAATGGGACCCAGTTCTTTGGTTTGTTTTTGAAGTATTTGTTCAGTGTCCTTGCTGTACTCCTTGTTGAATAGTATATAGAACAGCTGTCCAGGGGTGGTGGGAAGCCTGAAGTCAATGGAACTGCAGAGGTGCTAAAAGAAAGCTGGAACTGGCTCCTCAAAGTGTTTGGGGGAAATGCACAAAACAAAGTGGTTTTTATTCTTTTCTGGATGTTTTATTCCATTTGTTACTTTGTCCACTTAGTCATTCTTTCCTGTTTTCTTAGAATTCATGTGATTTTCCTGCACAAGGAAAAACAAACAAAAACAAACAAAAACAACCACAAGCAGTTCAGGATGCCACAGCTCAGGCAGCTGTGGGAACAGGGCACATGATGTTGCTTTTGCTGCTCTGTATAACACTTGGCTTCTCTTTTGTTTATCACTTGCTTTCTGCCACTCCATTTAATATATACCTGTGCTGCATGTTTGTTAAAAACTTATAGTGAAAAATAGAAGATCATAAATGCTCTGACTACGTGCAGTGGAAAGAAAGAAATACACTGCTGTAATACTTCCTAGATTTATTTTCCCCAAAAGTATTAAAGCCCTAGAACTAGCTTACGCTAGTAGAACAGTTTCCACGATGGTGGTGATATTGCTGACGACAGAGTACAACAGTGTGCTGATAATTTTTGAAACAGCATTGTGTACAGTTCATTGAATTAGTTGTTGCTTAGCTGTTTTCAGAGTGAACTGAAACCTTGAGTGTTTCTTTAGCCTTTCTTAACAGATGGCTTCATGTATTTTAAGTTAGAACGTAAAAAACATGTTTACTCTGTTGCAGGGTTGAACTTCCCCCTTTGCCTCACCCTCACTTTGTCCTCCCCTCCTCTCTCCCAAGAGCTAGAGAATTGAATATTGTTTTCAGAAGTGCCAGTCACATTCTTCTGAACATTTTTGCATAATCTTTCAGGATACCAGTTTACCCTGGTCATCCAGTTCACAGACAGAAAAAAGCTGTCTGCATTGCTAACAACACTGAGGTTTCTGTTGTGAAGCATGTCATAGATGAGTTTATTATTATCAGAGGTCTGTGTTTTGAGTTGCATGAGCTGTACTGAACTGGAGGGAAGGGTCTGCATGATATACGTTGCCAGTTAACACTTTGGGGGAGGGGGGCACAGCGGTAGTTGTCAAAAGTGCTTTTTCCCTTAAGATGTTTTGGCCCTTGTTTGAGCAGTTTACTTACTGTGCTAGGTGCAAAGCTTTAGTTATAGGAAATACTGAGTATATATATTTAAATGCAGCTTTGAAAGTAGGCAGCATAAAAGCAAGCAGTCTCCAGTGTCTCACCTTCAGGAGGCATACAGTTGCCCTTGATGCAGATGTGCTAGTTTTAGGATGGTACTGCTGGAAAAGAACACTTCTATTTTTTTGTCATTTACAACTACAGTTGTAAGGAAGGGGGTGGGGCTAATCAAAGTGAAGGAGAACACTGTGAAGTTTGCAGATAATGAATATCTTGACCAGAACATGGCAATGTGATCTTAAGCCAAGTCAGAGATCAGTCTTCTGAATATACTTCCTGTTCCAGCTGCGAGAGATTGTTTCTTGAGGTAAAACACACAGATTGAGGTAGTTAATAGACACTTTGACGTAACGTTTTGGCATGATAATTATTAGAACTTCCTTTCTCCATTTTAAATGAGAAGCACCTAATTGTGTTCAAGGGGCAGCAGTGAGCAAAATGAATTGAACTCACTTGTAAAAGCAAAGCTGAGCTGATGTGGAACACATCTCTTCCTTAACTTGTGTTTTTCTTGCAGATCCATTGCTGTGAGTCTGAATTCAAAACCAGTATGAACAGCATATCCCAACTCTGAGTAGTTTAACATGTCCACTAAATAGTGCATAACCAGGGACCACCAGTAACCAACATGTACAGCCTGTAGGCTTTGTAAATAAATTATCCTCAAGGGAAGGGGTAGATGACTTGTGGCTGCATGTTGTGACATCTGCAACAGAACTACATCTGCCCTTTACTGAGAAACTTTTCTTCAGTTCTGATCTAAAATGCTGCAAGTAAGGTAATTTGTTCTTGTGACAGGCTAGCCATGTAAAAAACACCAAGGTAACTCCAGACTTTTTACTTGGAATTTCCAGTTTTTATCTGTAGACTGTTCTCTAATTCAGTTTGCTGAAGTAACTCATTGAGTTGTGTGATGAATCAGTGGTATACTCCAGAGCCTAAAAAAGTGAAGGTGTAATGTGCTGTTTCTTAACTGTTTGATGTAGTTGTTCAGAATGCAATTTAAAAATCACTTAAAGCAATAACTTGCTGAAGGAAACACTTAAGTAATATGGCACCTGAGCAGAATGGCCTGAACTGTGGCTGTAGGCAGTGATTCTGTTTTGAATTTCATTTGGGTAAATTGGAATAGCTCCACAGACTTACGTGATTACAGGTTTAGGGACAGATTTAAATGCAAGTCAGCAGAGTGTGCAGGAGCTTTAGACAGGTACAGTGAGCAGAATTTAACTCAAAGTTGTTGGTCTTCAGCATGAAATCAGTGGTTTTATTTGCTTTGTCTTGTTCTGCTTATTTTAAGCCTTAAGCTTTTGTACCCACCAACAGTAAATAAGATTAACAGACACAGCATCTTGAGTGAGCCTTGGTGTTCTGTCTACTTCAGAACAAGTCCTTGAGGTAGTGGAAAAACTCCTTCCTGTGATTGGGAAAAATGGCTTGCGTTCAAATGCAGTGATAAAGAGAAGTTTGAATTACATATTTTTCTTTTTCCTAATGATCAGCAGAAGTCCATGTGAATTAGAAATTGTTTTTTAAAACATGAAACCATGGTTAGTAGTTATCCTCTAACTCGGTTGTATTTGGTTTTCTAACAGGGTCTGTAAAACGTGAGGTTTTTCCTTTTTGTTTTAGATCGTTGTTGACTTCAAGATACTCTGCTGCTTATGAAGTATTTTAATTCAGGTGTCCTTTTTACTGGTACAAAGCCATTTTATAATTAGTAATACAGCTGTCACTCTGCTAGGCAATGTTTGGAAATTTGGAATAAGAGCAATATTGTGTTTGATTGGGGTGATATTTCCCTTGTTAGGCCTTAGTAAGTGCTTCCAAGAAGACCTGATACTTTGCAGTAAGCAATATCTAATGATAATTTTTATCCCAAAATATCCGAACACTTTTTAAAAATGAGACTTACTGGCTGGTTACAGTCCAGGCCAATTGAACTTGGGATCACAAGGCTACTGTCTTGATTGTGACGAGTTGTTTTAGTTCTGAGTCTGCTTAATGGCTTCAAGGAGATTTCTAGTGCAACAAAGCACTGTAATGAAAGGTTATCATATTGTTTCTTGGGGGGGGGTGCTCTCTAAGGTAGGAAGAATTATCTAGGACTTTTCTGGTCTTTCCTTTGCAGTGAAAGTAGTTGATAAAGGGGAAGAAAGCATTGAAGCACATGCATGGGGGAAGTAAGTGATTACTTTGATAAAGCAAACTTTTAATGGGTAATGTGATGACAGCAACCAAAAACATATTCAGGGCAAATTCATACTTTGCGAATTGCTTTATTTGTTTCTGTGTTTTATTTAGTTCTATGTAAATAAATGATCCCTTACGAAAGATGAGAAAAATAAGTGGTAAAATAGTGTTTAGAATGTGTTCTAAGTTAGGAAAGAGGAAAAGCTCATCACAACAGTGTGGTTAGGTATAGCAATAGCATTTTGAGTCGTCTTTTTTTTTTTTCTCCCCCTAGTGATCAAGATAATCAGTAGTTGTACTACTATTCTGCTGCTTCATGGTTTGGATGATTATTGCTTGTAGCTTGTTGATATTCAGCTGAAAAGCTAGGAGTGATTGCCATGCCAAGATCTCGGTTGATCTTGTTTTTAAAGATAAAAGAAAAGTGGGAATGTGTGTTTAGAATGTTGTCCTGCATTGCTTTCCTATTTATTGCAACTCCACAAGAGGGGTTCGCAAACAAGATGTCTTTTCCCACACTGAGTAATGTTTTCATACAGAGGCTAGAGTCTTTGTAATAAATTAATAGAGCCTTGCAAAAATCTTGTTAGGTGTAAAAATAATTGCAATATCTAGTTTTGCAGACATTGGTCTGGCTTTGTTTTGTTTTTGTTTCTTTTCTTTCCCTTTCCCTGAAGCCTACAGAGGAGTGTTGTATATGTACCTCCTCTTTCCCCACTGAGTAGAAGCCTGAAAGCCTTTTTACAGTGCAAGATGAGCGATTATATTTGATCACTGTTTAGCTGACGCATTTTGAAGTAATGGCCTGAAACACTCTGGAAGAAAGTCCAGAAATCTTTTTAAAAGGCCAAAGAGTGAAGAGTAGTGAATATGTTATTAGGCTGTCTTTAATCGAATCACTGCTGAGGCTGCCCTGACACATGCTGTTCCTGAAAGACTTAATATAGCCCTTCTAATCGGATGAATTGTCTTGTTGTGCAAAAACTGCTATTACACTCTGTGTGAAACCAGCCCTGCTGCAAGGGGAAAAAAATTAAATCGTCTGACTGAGAGGTCACTGGTGAATAGTAACACAAGATCTATTACCATTATTAGAGGATTATGAGGCTCTAGAGAACATCTGTTCTTTTATGGTCTTTCAGCTGCTGGAATGAAATATGTTAGTGGTAAATCGCACCCTTCTGGGAAATCTATCAGAAGATGCATTACCGTGTGTTCTTTGGAGAGGGGGATAGGAGAACAAAAGGCAAAATGTTTTTATTCAGGTGAAACTGTGGTTGAGGATCAGCTGAAGTTGAACTGGATTTGGCATGCCCGAAAGTGTCTCAAGTGATGCCTGATAATATTTTTCTATGTCTGATCATGTGATTTTGGAGAGTTGCTGTAGGGGAATGGTCATATGATCTGTCCACAGGAAGTGACTGATCTTGGTGATACAAGTTTATTGGTTAGGGCTCTGAAGTACTGAAACTTTGTGGAGAACAAAAACTGGTCTCAGGAAGAACCAGGAGCACTTTTGAAAACCCAGGTTGTTTTATACCATGTATAAATAAAACCTCTTTCTCATTTATGCACTTCAGTGAAGGGGGCAGTTCTTCAAATGTGCGTATTGTTCAGTACTTTCTAATATGCTATGAGCAAGACAAAGAGTGCTGAGTGCTTTTGAAAATCTGGTCATTTTGCTGTCTTGCCTATGGAAAAACTATGCTGGTGGTACACTTTCAAAATTCAGCCCTAAATTTCCCAGAAATAAAACCTGGAGCATTTCTCATTTCAGTGACATTCTTTAGTGTTTTTTTGGTTGGATCCTTGTGTAGGGCAATGAAATGATCTCTTTAATGTTAAAATTGACCCAAAAGAACCCTCCCAGGTATGCATTCCTACTAAGAACAGCTGGCATGAATAATGTAAAGTGACACCCTACATTTAGATTTTAATTTGGGGACAGCGTATATGGTTTTTTGGATTACATTGTTTGAAATTATTTTTTTCTTTTGAACACAATTTTATTTAGTTTACTCTTCTCCGGCTCTCTCTTATTCTTTGTTTTGGCACGACGGCTGTATGGGGGACAATTTCCCATCGATAAAATGTAAGGAAATGTGAAGGAATGGGAGAGAAGTTTAACGGGGATCTTCCTTTCTGACTATCTTCTCTTATGTTGTGCTTTTTAAGAACAATAATTGTCTTTAGCTTTAAAAAAAAAAATCAGATCGACAAACTGCCAAGGATGAGAACAGTCATCAGTCCTGTTGATGAAACTGCAGTGTTTTGCCTGGCATGTTTAATCTTACTTTTAAAGGGAGGGCTATTAGGATAACTGGGCATCATTTTGAGGTAGAATTCATTATTGAAAACAAAACAAAACCCTGAAACCCTTTGTTGGGTTGCTAATGAGAGACTTGACCTAACTGCTGCATCTTCAGGAATGATAAGGGATGCAGACTGCACTGTTGCTAGGCAGCAGGTTCATCTGCCATATGAGTGGGCTTCTATGTACCAAGAGCTGGTTTTTCTTCATACTGGCTTTTTGAAACTGTTAAACCTTTGAAGATTTAATATAAATTGGTACAGAAATTAGTGCCATCCTTGTTTATCCGTTATATGGTGCAAGCAAGAAGCAGTTTCATCGTATTGGAACATTTTGGACTTTTTTCTTAATCTTATGATTTGAATATGTGTAGTTCAGAACAAGTATACTTTAAAGGACAATATCTTTGTAGAAATATATAAGTGGCCTTATAGTAGCAAGTACTTATTTTTTCCCCTAGAATTCTGTATAGAGCTTATCATGTCTTTACTAGATGTTAGTGTAAATCTCGGAGAGCTTTTTTTTAATACCTGTTTAATGCAGAATAAACTTCTTAACTAGAAAATTGAGGCAGACTCCAGACTTGGAATAAAATTCTGACAGCTGAGGAAGGCTGGACCTGAGGAAGCTGACCTTTAAGGATTTCAATGCTTTTCTAACTAAAGACTGTGAAAATCTTTTTTTTTTTTTTTTTTTTTAATATATCATTCAGTCTGTGATTGTCATATAATCCACTGTACCTACAACTGAGGAAAAATGTAAGTAGCCTTTTCATTAGAGAACTAGCTTAAGACCTGATGGAGTAGTGTACGACCTGATGTCTGGCAAAAGGAAGAGGTGTTTTGGGAAGAGGTCTGTGGGAAGGCAATTGAATAAGGAGCTTGATCATTATAGTGACACATCTGACATCTCTCTTCCTGATGTTTTATTTAGCCTTTTTGTGCAGCAAAGGGTGAACCAATGACAATATTTATTAGGGATGGATATGTTTTTTAAAAAAAGCCCCAAGTTCTGAGATCCTTAGACTTGAGACTCTTCCCACCACCTGCTTGCTGCATGCCATACTTTCTGGCTAACATTAGTTATCGAACGACATTTCTTCCCTGTTGACATGTGTTAACAGCTCTAAGTAGGACTGTATCCCTCAGGGAAGAAGCACCCACTGATCCTCTGATAACTTTGGGACTTTACAATGGCAGTGCAGGTTGCTGCACTGGTTTTAATGGTCACTCCACCTGAAGACATGGGATGTCCATGGTTTGTTGATCACCCTGGAATTAGTTTTAAGTAGTCAAAGATTTAGGTAACTGTAATTCAGTAGTGGGTGATTTATTTTTCTCTTAACACCCAGTTACAACACGTGCCCAGAAATAAAACTGCTTCTGTCAACCAAACTTGCTAGCTTCAGATGTTTTTCTTCTTCCTGTATTATTTGGTTTCTGTGCAAATCTCCTCTTCCTAAGGTTGGTCTTACCAAAAGAGGATTTTGATTTGAGAATTTTGAGCCTTTAACACTCAGGTCTTACTTTGGGCTCTATTAAATTTAATCAGAAAGTTAGTTTTAATACTCTTCCTGTGTACTGCTGAATATCCTTTTCTCTTAGGCATTGCTGTTTTCCCTTTGGCATGGGTAGAGTGGGGAATGCTGATATCTGCATGGTGCATAGGATAGTCTTACCGTTCAGGAGTGGGAAGGGAAGGCAGGGCAATGATGAAATCTCGCCTTTTGAATTAAGGTTTAATTTTCTGTTTCTGAATGTCAGTTTAAGGAGTTGTCATACACAGCCTCATGTTCATGTGCTGTAGTTTGCTGCTACTAGACTTCTGTCAGTGGACATGTCCATGGGGTAGTGCTGTTAATAGGATCACAGAAGTGGTTGGGGTTAAAGAGGATTTGCAGTGTGATGCTAAACACTTGCATCAGTACAACAGAGAGATACTGCAAACTGCAGGATAGATGCAGATTGTCAGGGAGGGAAGGTATGGGTGATGTGTGGGAAGGAAAATTTAAGGAGCTTCTTATATTTGCTAGTTGAGAAAATGTAGTGCCAAACTACGTTATTTTTCACCTGCTGAAGCTTGATATACGTTTCACATTTATGATGACAGTGCAGGCATGCATTGTTGTCCTCTGTGCAAATATATCCTGGATTTAATGCAAACAGGTTATTACTGGATCTGGACTGGGACCAGAGTTGATGTTAATCAAACTCCGCCGTGTGCTGATGAGTTTGGAATGACTTACTTTGCCCTCCCCCTTTTGTACTTCAGGAATATCTAAGTAACAAGGAATACTCCTTATGGTATAAGACTGATGAAGTATTGTGACAGTCTTGAAAGTGTCACCAGCCGTTTGAAAGCCATGTAGGCTAGGAGGAATGTGCTGATTAAGGCACATGATAGGAGCATAAATTCACGTAAGTCCACGGAGTGTGGGAGGAAGAGGCCCCACTTGCTACATATATCTGAAATGGCAGTGTGAGCCATGCTGAGAGTAAAATGAGGTGAAAGAAAGAAACTGATCTTGGACAGACAGGAAAAGGCAGTTCAGAGAATTACTGAGGAGGTGAGGACCAAGTGTTCAGCTTCCTACCCCAGTTACCATAAAGTTCTGTTCACCGGTGATGCTGTGAGCTGGGTCGTGCTCTTGGAGTCATTACTTTGGCTTCTGTGGTAGTGACATTCATCTCAAGAGACATTCCTCTCATATGACAAGTCTGACAGGAACTTGGGGCCTAGGAGAAATTTACTGGTTTTCATAAGAGTTAATCTGAGAGTGTAAGAAGGACGGAGTATGTTACTTCTCAGGGAATAGTGGATGCAGATACAGTAGTGTATGCTGGCAACCCACTGGAGGGTGTTAGGGGGTCTCTCTTGCATTTGAGAATTCAGAAGTTGGAATGTGTGCCCTGTTTTAGAGATTGGGTTTAGGAATGAAGCCTCCTCTGCTGCGAAGACCAGGGCCTCCCTCACAAAAAGCATGAGGGGAGGAGACAGGTTCAGGACTAAGCAGAATGATTTAGAGAGTGCCTGATTAGAAAGTGGGTGCACTTGGGGAGGGGCCGGGGAATACTCTAAAAGGGATGGAAAGAGGCTTCACAGAGGCGATTTGAAATTAAATACTAACCTTGAAGTATTGCTTTTAATTGTTATTGCTTCCTGTGTGACTGTGAGTAAATTACTCATAGCCTCTTTGTCTCCATTTCTCACCTGCATAATGGGAGGGATAGCCCTAACTTGTTGGCTGTTTTGGGCACGTTATGCATACATATTATGCAATAATGCTGCAAGGAGACTATCATGTTAGTCCAGTAGAACTGCAGTCTTTTTTGCAGGTGGGGTTGCTTACAGTTTTTCTTTTTTTTCTATGCTTCTGCTCAAAGTTTTTTTTCGTAGGCGCTATTTCTGAGCAACATGCAAGGTGAACTCTTGGCCCAAGGTGATAATTGACAGTTTTTCCATTGTCTAAGATATCACCCAGTAATTGTGTTAGATTGCACCCTTTACTGGGGCCAGGGAACTTCGGCTTCCTTGTATGTTTTTTAAAACCAGAAGAATGAAATTGTTACTTGACCATTCAGAATATTGAGGTGTTCCAAAGAAAAGAGAAGGAAAAGGTGTGTGATTCAACCACGTTATATATAACCATATTGAGCCTTTTACCTGCTGATTGTAGTGCTCTCTTTTAAAACTTGTTTAGAATAAGGTAAAGATATTTTGAAACCAACAGGGAAGGATGTATTTCGGTAGGCTTGGAAGGAAGACATTATTTACATGAGGAAGGTAGCTGAGCTCTTTGGCATCAAGTGCTTATAGCCTGTTCATTTAAATAAAAAAGTCCAAAGTAATATAAAATAGACATTCAGACTAATGAACAGACTAAAGAATTTTTCTAACAGCTTCTCATTCTCCTCTTTAAAAAGTGGGAAAGTTACTCTCACCTATCTGAAAACTGATGAAAAACAGCTGGTGTTGCGGTAATGGGTTGTATTTCAGCCAAATTCAGGGGCTGTTCTGTAAAAATCGTATTTATGGTCACTTTAGTAGAAAGAATGCTAAATATCTCCTAACCCACTTTAAGTTGTTATAAAATGGTCTTACCTGATGTAGTTGATGGTAATTTAGAACTTCATCAAACTTAGTTCTGGCTGCAGTTGTCATAGGCTACTTCGCTCTGCTGAGACAAGGTTGTTCGGTAGGCGTCAAATAGTGTTGGTTAAGAATGATGGTTGCAAAGGTTCAGGCTGGAGCAAAATACTGGAGAATATAATATGAAACCTAAATCCTGTCTGACACAGTCCTTGTCACCCGTATATTTTCTCAAAATCTTTAAGTTACCTAAGGTAATCAGAGTGTTTGTTATAGGTTTAGGTGTTTAAAAAATCAACAACAAAACACACAGGCAGACACACACAGGCAGATGTGGACAGAGACAGACACTCCTACCCCCAGAAGAATGCTTGAAATAAAAATCTAAATCTGTCGCTCAGAGTTTTGTGTATTCAAATAAGCTGTTCTCCACCATCACCTTGTATATATACTATAAGATATGCAGGGGTAGATAGATAAATAGTCTCCATTTAATTATCTTTCTGAAATCCTGAAAATGTTAATTGATGTGTTTTACATAGGTTACATTTTGGAATCTACAGTTGCAGGCTAAATTCTTACAAAAGCATCTGCACAGATTTCCATTCTTCTATTTACATAAACTTAACAGATCTTATGGTACATGTAAAATGGGATGTTTTAAAATAGCCCCTTTGTGATTTGCATATTCCTCTGCCTATTAAAATTATTAAAATCTTAGTTCATCTAAAGTAAAAAGTCTGTAACTTTATTTGCCAAACTAGTCATTATGTATGCACAATCAGAGGACTGAATGCTATCTCTTTGAAAAAAATCCGGCTTCATATGAAGTCTTAGCTTCATAGATCCTGCCCTCATCTGTTTGTCTGCTGCATTCTCTTCCTTTTTGTTCTTTTGTGCCATTCTGTTCTTGTGTAAAAGAAAACAACCTAGACAAATTTAATTCCTACAAAAGCTGAAAAGCCATCCAGCTTACCTTCAGACCAAAGGAGGTCTGAAAGAAAAGTGGTGAGGGAAAGTTTCTAGTCACAAGTATGCTTTAATTTGAAACATGCAGGAGAGAAAGCACAGCACTATGAAACCTATGTTGAAAATGTTCCTATGTGTGCAAATCTGCTCAGATGAATATTACCTTAAATTCTTAGCCATATTTACTGACTCTGCTTTTACCAATTTACAATAAAGCCACTCCTCTGTCTAGACAGATGGCAGCTACCTTTATTGATGTAGACAACAACCTTGGGAAATAGGAAGGGGGAGGGAGACTTGTCCCTTAGTTGAAAATGTGGGGAAATTTTGATTTATAAAGGGATTCACTCTATTAAGAAATGCAAAGTAACGTTTGGAAAACATTAATAAAAGCTTGTATTATAGTTAATTCCATAAATATTAAATGAAGAATCCAAACCAAGGATTTAAAACTTGCGGAAACACAGATTTGGTTTGCTTAATTATAAAGATAGTGATGTTTTGTAGAACAAACAGTATATTTGATCTATACTTTGGCACCAGTAATTACCAAGAGAGGTATGCAGAATCCCACAGCTCTTGGATTCTTTTTATTATTCTTCCTCTGTCGGAAGACTAGGGTCTTCTAAGGGCTGAGATGGACCTTTGTACAGTGAAAAGTTTTATCATCTGAAGATGTCTTCTCATGTAAAAAAGCGTATCAAGAGAATGCTGTAGCTGAATTTTCCATTTTTTTAACCTATTATGTATATAAACCTCCTACATGCCTAAAGGGTCAGCCTCAACAGACTAAATTTTCAAAGGGTTTTGAGATCTCTGAATTATTTCATTAAGATTGGATTTGAGAGTTGCTCTGTCTGTCAGCCAAGCCCAGTAAGTATGGGATTACATATGCACTGGTTCTGTTTTGAACCAACAGAAGAGTCCGATTTTAGGTTTATTCAGCAGGTTTTTTAAAGTTACAATTACTTAAGATTATAGAAGGGAAAAAAAAAGCCGTGGGAAGTGACACACTTAAGAGGTGTACACTAAAAGTGAAATGGGGAACTTTGTGCCATGCTTACTGTGTAAGGAAAATAATTTTCTGAAAGCTAGACGACTCAAAAATAATTGTGGCTGCATATTACTACTAAATACCAAATTTCCTAATCAGTTTTTCTGCTCTTGGGATTTGACAGTATCTTTTAATATCGTTTATATCTATGGAAGACTAAACTGTGCCACTAAGTGAAAACAAGTACTATTGTGTAAAAGCAGAATGTAAACCAGTGCTGCGTGATTACTTTCAAGTATCATGAAATCAAGTTAAAAAAAGAATGCAAGCCCATCAGCAATAGACTTGATTTTACAACATAGTGATCTGAATCTCCACTAGAAAAAATTGGAGGGCCTGCAAGTATGAAAATACTGAAAAATCCTGCACTAAATGAAAGGGGATTGGAGGTAAATAAGTCTCCTTTCCTTTGCTGTCACTTTAGAGGCAGGTCTCTAGAAGTTTGCTGCCATACATGAGCAAAATGCAATAAATCATGTTGCATTATATGATAGGTTGCAGGATATGATAGAACTATAGCAGCATCATTAGAATTCCTCTGTAATAAAATATGAATTGGAATTATTTCTTCATTGATGTGTTGTGTGAATATTTTAATATATCACTTTTCATTTATTTATTCCTTTCAGTGTGCCTGTAAGAGAAATTTTAAGTGAAAATGAATTTATTATGGAAGTTAGGAAGCGGGAAACTTTGAGCTATTTATGTATTCAAGTTCAAGAGGTAGAGGCTACATGAACAGCTGTAACCATAAAATACGTTGTTAGGTAGCTATTTTGTGGAATTCCCCACGTGGAAGGAATTCTTCAAATACTGGTTAGTGTAAGTAATCATTACTTTTCCAAGAGAGACCGGTGTACCATGTCGCCACAATATACATCGCAATAAAACCATCAGCATTTACTTTTGGCAGTAATACGGTACATTTAGATAATGTTGCCCAGTGATTAAGGGATTCTTTTGAAAACTGAGATGGATTCCTGTAATAATATGTTTGAGCCCATACAGTCTTTTAATATTGTAGCAATACCCAATCCCATCTCTAAAAAGGTGCCAACGATTTAACTGCTAATTGCAGCAGCCTTTATAAATATCTTATGAAGTCTATGGATGAAGACTGCTGTTTATATTTGGGTCTGGAGCTCCTAATTTTGTTAAATTTTACTTGATTTTCTTGCAGCAGTTGAACAGGTACTTAAGTGTTCTGGATTATCCCAGTAGTTACAGCTGAACATGCATGACAGGGTATTTCCAAGATGATGACTTGAAAAGAAGAAATAAGTTGTAAATCTTGTGAAATTACAGATTTCTTGAATTTTCATATTTTCTCTATTAGCAAAAGATTAATGCCAAAAGGTATGAGATTTCTTTTAGTATGTTCTCATAAGTTTGTTGTCTATTATGTAATACTACATACCATGTGGGCAAGCAACTTCCAGGTTTATTTCCTTGTTTTTATTCTATTTTAGGTTCCAAATCTGATCCCAGTTCTGTTGTTTAAACTGGGAAGACCCCTGGAGCCTGCATTGTACAGGGATATATTGTACACACTACCTGCACTGGGTGTACACAAGGTCAGAATCAAAAATTGTTAGTAAAACAGAAACCATTAATGGCAGGCATATCATTTACTTACAATGAACAAGGTATTTAGACTGAAAAAGCTGTGGCATAACTTTATAATATTTATGATGGGATGTGACATTTGTTTTAAAGGGCAAAATGTGCTTACCTGTTTGTACTATATTATTATTTTGTTTATATATCCTACGAAAATGTCCTTTAGATTCACTGTGCACTAAAATTTGTCAGAAAATGAGTTGGAGCCTTGTTCTGATGTTGTAAAGGGCTTAATTACCTGTTTGTGATAGTTGGCCCAAATAAAGATTTATAGCCTTCTCCTTGTTCTTGGACTTTAAAACAATTTTTTTTTTTTAACTTCTTTTAGGTCTGTGTAGCTCAGATTCTACGTGCGATACAGATGCTGGGGAGCACACCAAAGCTTAGAGCTATTACACTGCGCCTGATGACATCCTTATGGGAAAGACAGGTTAGAAAAATGCTGTTGTGTCATTATGAAAAGATGTGGTTTGAAAACTTTTTCCTCTAACCAGGGGAAGTGTTTCATTTTGGAGCATTGCTTACATTAGTGTATCATTAATAAGAGTACAAAGCAGATGGTGGAAATGATGCTTTTATTGATTCTGTGATAGTGAAAGCTTTCAATAGTGTATCTTTGATAGCTGATTTTCATTTCATCAGGTCTAGGAATAGAATTATGAAATTTGTTTTTGAAGTATAGCTTTTTGCTTTGTATGAGGTGCAGTACAAACCAGGCCTGTGAGGTATTTCCATTAAGTTATGTGGCAATAGTTTGCTTATTTGTTTATGAAATAGCAATAGAGATTCGGTTTGTAAAAGTTGGATCCCAGTTGGATCTCAACACAGCGTTAGTCTGCAATGGTGAAGAAAAATAAAGTATGATATGCAACATAAGTGGTCATTTAGAAGTCATGTAAAAACGCTAGCAACATGAAATCCTGTCACTAACTTTGTGAAGCATGATGATAATCTAAGATTAAATCTCTTCCAGGATCGAATTTACCCAGAATTGCAGAAATTCATGGCAGTATCTGATATGCGCTCTTTGTCTCTTGACAAAGATGCTCAGTGGGAAAAGCTGATTGCTAAAGCTGCCTGCATAAGAGATATATGTAGGCAGAGGTAAGCACAAGAGTTTATCCATCTGTTACCTTTGTAGGGAAAAGACAGTAAGTTTGTTTGTTTGGCCTTCTTTTACAACTACGTGATTATTTTTAGCTAGTCTGCTTTAATTGCAGATGAAGTTTTTCTGGATGTCTCTAACAACTCCTGAGTCTGTGTGTATCTCAGCAGCTAATCAGATTTGTGTTTTATTGTAACTAATAGAAAGCATATATAAGTAATGTTAAAATTAAAATGAACAGAAACCTGCTGCCTTCCCCCTGAAACAAAACAAATATCTCACACTGTTTCAGAACAGATACTTAAAGCATACTAAATTTAAAAAACAAGTGACTGAGCTTTGGAAGAAACCACTCATGATCTTTTTGTCTATTGATCTATTCAAATAAAGACTGGGGTGTTCTTCTGAAACATATATTTTGTCAAATGCAGGTTATTGGTCTTAATTCAAACATAATACAGACCACAGAACCTAGAGTGAATGATATATTGATTCTTTCTAGCTCTAGCAATCCATGAATATCAGTACTTAATGTCTATATAGTTCCCATAAATACTGTTTTTAAACATGTTCTCAATTTCCTTCTGGTCTTCGGTGTGCAATACTACATTTTCTGTTGCTTCTGTCCTTTGGGTTCCATTTTCTACTTTGCTTTTTGAAGACCAGTGATACGAATTTTGCCAACTTTCCATCTTTATCTTTTAATCATTGATCCTCAAAAGAACCAATCTTTAGAGAATACACCCTTTCTTTTTTGTCCCCCACATTCTTTAGTATTGGCTAAGAGCATTTTTCAAGAACTCTTAAAAATGTGAAAATCAGGAGAGAAATTTCAATGCAACTGTAATATTTATTGCCAAATAAGAGTTATAATTGGAGCTCAGATGCAAAGGTGTAAATTATTCTGTGTGTATTTACAAATGATTTAGAAATGAAAGCAAATACAGAAAGCCAGAATATTCTCACCTAACCAGATGTTATTTACCCATGGTTCTTACGGAATTGTGAAGAGGAACTGCTGAATCAGCAGTTGTCCTTTCTCCCTTCCTCCCTTTCTCCCTCAAGGGACTGGTTAGATGCTTAAAGACTAGAAAACAAAGCAAAAAAAGACCCATGCGGTCATCAAAGGAGAGGCAAAAGACATTTGTTCAGTGAAAATTTGTTTGGAAGAAAGCTATGAGGGCCACCCTGGATCTGGCAAAAATCTTGGTAGTGGTTGTCTTATTACCAGCAATAACCTGTAGTGGATGCCTGTAGAAGACTATAAGAAAAACAGAGAATAACATCTGTTATTTAATAGCACACAGTAGGTTTTCTTTCTCAGTCACTTCTTGAATGCTGCAGCTTCTTAGTATCCATGACGTTATTTGGCAAGGACTTTCATAAATTAATTGCTTGGTGACCTTTTATCAAACTTGACATCTGCTGATTTACTTCTCTGTGCCACTTAAACTTTAGAACTGTCTATCATATCCTCCCTTGTGTCTCTGCCCACTCCCCCCAGTTCCCAATTTTACTCTGTCATGGTTGTCCCTTGTGCAGAAGCAGTACTCATTGAACTCTTGTATATAGAGAAGAACTTCTGTGTATGTGTGCATATTGCTCTATATCTTCATGTACTTTTGTTTTTCTTTTAGGCCGTACCAACATGGAGCAGATATGTTGGCTGCAATTTCCCAAGTATTAAATGAATGCACAAAACCTGATCAAGCTTCCCCTGCAGCCATAGTGTTACAAGGTCTTCAGGCACTTTGTGAGGCTGAGGTAAGATTAAATTGGCCTGACCTCATAGATCATGGTTTTTCTTCTAGCTGACCTTTCTTTAGAGTGCTTTAGACTGTCATAGAATTTTTTTTCTTCTGGTAAATTTAATTCCTCTATTCCTGCATTCATTCATTGTCCCTGAGAAATCATACTGTGTTCTTTCATTGCAACAGCCTTTCAGGAAATTTTAGATCAACATCACAACTTGTGTCAAAACATCCTTTAACAAATTTTATCCTGAGAGTTGAAAAGAGCAACTGTCTGGTACACAATTCAGACTGGCTGAAAAGTGTATAAATCATCTTATTTCTGATACCTTCCCACTTGCCTGGCCTGCTGAGTGTCTCATTCACCTATTGTACCTGATGGTGTGTGAAATTACTTGTAATGGGAGACTCCCATTGTGGTCTAATATATTCATTAATCACGTAGACAGCCAAGCACTGAAACATGTTGCCCAGAGAGGTTGTGCTGTTTCCATCCATGGAGGTGTTCAAGGTCCGACTGGATAAAGCCCCGAGCAACCTAGTCTGACCTTAGAGTGACCCTGCTTTGAGCAGGAGATCGGACTAGAAACCTCCTGAGGTCCCTTTCAACCTGAACCATCCAGTGATCCTATGATATGCTTGAATTAGGAGCCAGGGCTCCTTGTTTTCCCGGTGACATCCCCGAGATGGTGATTCAGGCACAGATGTGCTGTGAATCACCCTCTAGACACACCATAGACTATGGTGCCGTCTGAGTTAGTGGACTAATGATAGACTGCAGGAATATTTGCTTACCCCTGTTCTGCCAAACTCCTTTTAAGTTTTTTCCACTCCCTCACTCCTAGTATAGTGTTTACCACAATGGGACTGATCCAACAGAAGACTTCAGTCGTTACCACACTATACATGTGAAATCATGTCAGCAGCTCAAGAACAACATAGTAAATGGTTAGCAGTCCATAGATATTAGTATTCAAATAGTAAAGAAGCTTCAGACATTTCTGGTTAAGAACTAACTTATACAGGATAATTATTGTGTTTGCTTTTGGTATAGGGTTTGGTCCTTCTTGACCTTGTATAGCTTCTTTAAATACTGGCCTCAATTAGTATTTAAGCAGTGTTTTCCCAGGCTGAATTATATTTAGAATTCATTTGACTTCTGTGAATGAAAGCAGGAGTTGGGACTGAGACAGAAGTCACATCCTGCTGCTATAAAAAGCCCATATGAAAACAGAAGTACTGTACCACTGGTGAGAACTGGGAATGCTGAGACAGCTCTCAGTACTCAGAAGAGAAGAAAGGAAGGAAATAATCACTTTGCAGATAGGTACCACTTCTGCCTGTTCTAATTCTTACAGGTCCTCTTTAATCTGCTTTGTTTCCCCAGCTGCATGCCAAAGTGTTGTTTTGGGAAAACAGACCTACCTCCTTGGGTTGCTTAAACTTTATTAAACAATTATCTTGTGGTTTGGTAAACTGGGTAACCATTTGGGCTAAGTAATGTAGTCTGTCCCTTATTGAGTATTTAGACTCCAGTCTGCAGAGCAGAAACTTGAAAGGTTATAATCATAGGGACTGGTTAAAGAGTTTTGTTTTGGTGCTTTCTCACTCTGCCACTGTCTCGGTAGATAGCCATGGGAAACGATTTTAATATCTTTGTCTGAGATTTTCCATGTGCAGTGTAGAAAGCAGGTCAGAATGTCACTAGTTCTCTGCTTAGATGAGGATTTTGGTGAGAATCTGATTTTAGTCAATATATGCACCAGTATAACAAAATATGACTTCATACGTTTAGTGTTGGCATAGCTGATATTGGAACCCTGTAGCTTGTCTCATTTTTGTCAACTCTGAGTTCTAAGAGTCTCAGAGAAGTTCTTTTGTAAAAGTAATATAATCAAATCTGTGGTAATGTTAATCTTCAGATTATCACTGTGAAAGAGTAATTTTTTTTGAGTTGACTGCAGTAATTGTTTGGTGTAAATACAATGGCTTAACCTGAAGTAAGTAACACTATATGACTGTCTTATATGGAGCTAAGAGTACTGGGTTTGCTTTTGTGTGATTTATGAAGAGACCTAAATCCTTCTTTTCTGTTTTTGTGAGTGTAACAAAAGGCTTTTAAGGAGAGGAGTATGCAGTGACTTGCACATAAGAAATGCAGAATACACACAGTAGTTCTTGCCAGGCCACATTTCCTAATTCTGGGCCAATCTTTCAGGTTTTTTTGCCAGTGTGATTTCAACAGAAGCCAATGTACTTTCTATACAGCCATCTATACTGGTTCCTGATTGATTTCATGTGTGAAGTTCTGTATGCAAGCCAAGAAACACTCAAGAATTAAAATGCTAAGCATAATACTTTAAACTCTTTTCCAAGTTGTTTATGGAAGTGGTTTCTTGCTGTTTACTGCATCATTCCACATTTATTTGGTTTTTGACCAAAAAGAAACCAGCATAGCAGAGCAATATAGTAAACTAAAATGTTGTGTGAAGAACCAACTGTGTTGACTGAGTTTGACATTAAGTAGGAGTTATAAAGCTGGATGTTATTTAAACAACATGCAGCTAATAACTTTGCTCTTAAAATGGTGGCATTTTATCGCGATGTTATCAGAAGATCTGTTCCTCTTTTCCCCTTGGGCTAAAGTTTCTCCCAGTTTCCCTTTATCAGTTCTGGTTCACTTCTCTTTGTCTTCTTTCCCCTAACTTTAGTACATCTTTGGCCTTGTACATTGGTAATACCATAATTTTTTGAACCCTATAGCCAGTAGTGTAGGTGCAATTCCCTAACTGTGCAGAAGATCTACTATTGAAAGGAACTGCCAGGCTCTCTGTCTTGTCCCAAGATGAACCTTCTGTACAGGTAAACAGTCTTCCCCACGTACTGAATGAACGAATAAAATGTTGACCTTACTGGCCTGTGTTCAGGCTGACTGGTCTTTTGAAACACCCAGCATCAGAATATTTGCAATTTTAAGGATACACTTGATTTCCTAATTCCTTGCTACTGCTACTACAAATCCTGCTGCTTCTTCTCCTTCCCTTCAAACTCTGTGCTTTATGCCCGCACCAAATAAAATCATGTTACCAGCTCCTCTTTCAAGTCAGCCACCAGAATCCTTTTTAATGCATCTTAATTATTGGTGCAATTCCTGGTTTTTGAAAGCTGGAAATGCCAAGGTTAAGTTGGTAATGTAACCTTAATTATTCCAGTTATGAATGTGTTATGTTATATATTCACAAACAATTCTTCCTTCCACACCTCCTACTGAAACCCAACCTCCTTCAGTCTTAGATGTAGTCACTACAGTGATCTGGCAACTTCATTTTCTGTCTTTGTCTTAGTACATGTGGCATAGTAGCGCAGTCTAACTGCACATCTGTTTATCTTCTCTTCCTCTTTCTATTTTGCTTTTCCAAGCTTTGCTGTTGTACATATTTTGACACTTAGTTTTGCTTTTCTCTCAAGACTGGAACAAAATTCTAACATAATGTTTTGGTTTCACCTGTAAGATGGCTAGCTCTCTTGCACTCTTTGTAGGAAGTGGTACATACAGATAGCTTTAGAAAGACTAAGTAGCTTTAAGAAGACTGAATTTGCCAGTACTAAGTGGAGAAGCTACAACTTTTTCTAAATTTGGGAAAGTTTGATTTTCTTCTAAACACATAGTTATTTGGCTTGCATTTTTCATCAGTTTTGTTTTAAACTTTATAATTTAAAATACTTACAGTGGCTTTTAACCTGCATATTATTTCTCCCTTTTGGTCTCCAAACTCATGTTGAGTTCACTATATATATGAATTATGAAAAATTGCGCTCTAAATCCTTATAATTTGTTAGCTGAAACTGGAAAATGGCATATATACTCCACAAAAAGAATTCCTTTTGTAACTGAAACCTCAGTGTAAACGTTTCACATTAAAATGTGGACAAACTGTGTAGGCAGACAAAGATCACTGTCAACCAGTTTTACTGTGGAAATGGCATTGACATGTGGTGAGTTTGCTGTTCATCCTCAGGAATAATACTAGTGCTTCTGCCTCTGTGCACCACCATGTTGTCACATCAGTTGGTTTTATAGTATTGGGCAGAGTGCATTTGGAAAAGAAGAGATAGTTTAATTTATTCTTAAGTCACATTTATCAACAAATTTGAAGTGGCAGCAGGGTTCTTTTTCCTTAACAGAGTGCATATTAATTACGTAAAGCAATGACATGCCCTTTACTTTTTGCAAGTTGCAGGTATTTGTGTAGCTAGCTGTTAAGTATAACACTTTGCAGTAGAGGATGTCTGGTGCCTTTTGCTGCAGTTACCTAGAATTTACCTGTACCAGCAAGATTCTGGTAGGTTTTGTCCTAGTTGTAGTTTAGAGGAAATTCTGAATACTTCAGGTGATCATCATGAAAGATGGGGAGCTGCTATGCAATAAATGATTAATACTCTGTATTGTTTTGGTTACTGACGTATTAACTGACTGGATATACTGATTCAATTTTAAGGCTCTAGAGCAAAGCTAGAAAGGAAGACAGCTAGTTCAAGAACGGTCACTTGAGGATTGTTTTGGGACAGTGACAGACTTAGATCTGCTGAGGAATCTGGTTTGCCTTTCTACTGAACCTCTCAGATGTTTTTAATAAAAACTGTGACCCTACTGAGATACCTGTCTCTCTTGTGCATAATCTAGGAAGACATGTTATGGTTGCTAAGAGGTGTTGGAGTTGTTTACAGAGCCATTAAATGAGACATTCACATCTATATTTGCTATGTTATTTGAAGACCCCCTTCTTCTTTTCAGAATACCAGGAGTTTTAAGCAGTGTGAATATGTCTAGACTTTAAAAAAATCAAGAAGAAAACCCAAAGAAATCCTTTTCTCATATGGCACATTACTTTGGAACAGAAAATGCATAGCCTGCAAGAAGATCATTGTGCGTTGCCTATGCTAATGATCTCAGAGAAACTGCCAGCTGTGCCAGCCGTAGGCAGAACTCTTGAGAACTGTTGCCACACAGGTGTTGTGGTCCACAACATGACCAAAAGGAGGGGTGTCTTGGAACTTGCTTTCCCTGGGAGAGGTTATGATGCCTGTGGGTATCAAAGGATGCAGCCAAACAAGGTTTTTCCCTTCCAGCAAATGTTTCCAGTCAATGCTTTATCCAGCAGTAAGCTTGCCATTTAAAACCACAAAACAAAAAAAACTAAAACACAAATGTAAAACTGAATGCACTGTACCAGAAGTACAAAAAGCCTGTGAGTTGTATGGTTGTTAATGTCTCAAGATGGCAATGACCTGTCACTGCAAACAAACCTGAAATGAGAAACAGCAATGAATATGAAGACAAAAATAGACTTAAAAAGAACTTGCACCAAAGCTTCACCCATGTGTGTCTAGATTTGTGAGTATGCATTTTCTGATCAGCAGTGATTCTTTTTCTGCAGATATCTCAGTATCATGAAGAAAAGCTTTTCATCTTTCTAGGTTCCTAGACAGTGTTGCATTTTCAGAAAACAGCCTTGTACAGTTGAACCATAACCAAGGAGTCACAGAGCATTTTTTTAGGATTCATGACCTGCAAAGAGAGTTCACCTCAGGTTGTTTAACACAAATAGTCAGCTGTTCCAATATAAATGTGCCATGTCAAGGTCATTATTGCCATTATAACCTTTTTATTTATTCACTTTTTAAAAATGTGCCTGTAAAGTACCTCTCTCCTTCCTTTCCCAGTGTTCCCATCCCCTTGCTCTGGGATTTGCTAACAATACAACATTTGGGGTAGTGATTTTCAGTAGGACTGTTTTTATGTCAGATAATTTTAGAGAATTCCTTTTGGAAGAAGCCTGGAGAATTTTACAGTTTAATATTTTAAAAGTTGAAAGTAATTTATTAATGGAATTTGGTGGTATAGCAACTGAGTTTGAAGTACATGATAGGCCAGAATGCACAGCTATATTCAGTGATGGTTTTGGTATCCTCTGGCTTCTGTATTTATTTAATGCCAAATGATTTTTAGCCAGGTTTAATCATGTTTGGTTTTTGATTGATTCACCAAGTTTATTTGCATGAGATCTGCTTCAGGAAACACTTAGTCAGTGATCACCAATGTTTGGGCACAGATGAGACATACTGTGTATTCTAGCTCTTCTCAGAATGAAGCAATAATTTGTAAGCTGTGATATGTTCTAAGCTGCAGTACTTTTTCTAAGAAAGAAAAAATGCCTTGTGCACACGTGCATCCATCCCTTAACAGATCGCTCCTCCCAGACCTGTCCCTGGTCCTTTCATGCATTTCTTTATTATGTCCAAATTTAAATTTGATGTAAAGTATAACAGTACAAATGGACTCATGTTGCTTCTGTTGTGTTTTTACAACAAAAAATTGTTTCTTCCTCTTTTGACACCAGCAGTGTTCAAAATGAGAAAAAAGTGACCGCCTACAAACTCCTGTGCTATCAGTTGAGAGTCCAGGTGCAATATGTTACTTCAGGTGGGAAATGTATAAAGCAGACATACTTTATATTTTGGCAGAGAAGGGAGTCACTTGAAGGATGTGTGTTTGTTTTCAAGGCATCCAATGAGAAATAAAACACAAACTTATATCTGTGCATTTTAAATTTTTTTCATATGTAGTAAACTTATCCTTTTGCATTCTTAAAGAGCTATAGTTTCAAAAAAATAGAATTTATGACTTCTGGATGCAGCAATGTGATTGTTTTCAAAAATTTTTATAACAATAATAACTGTAAAGAACCAGAAGTTGGGCAGGGCATTTTCTAGAACTGACTCTTTGACACCAAGTTACAGAGTTTTCATTTTTAAGCTGTGAGGGCAGAGCTATTAGACTGACATCTTATAAGACCGTCTGCTTTAGCTTGGGAATTCTGTTGGAAGTGTTCTCTGTAAGAGCACAAACATTGAGTGCTGTTGGTAGGTCTCTGGATTTCCATCAGACTCTGAGGGGGATCTTAAAAAATCGGAACCATCACATTGGGAGGATTTTAATTTTGTCAACGATGACTGAGGAACTTTCCTCAGTGTCTGTGAATTGTGATTATCTGAATGAACACCACTCACCTGAAAGTAATAGTATCACTCAAATTGTGGTAATGTCTATGCAACTGTGTGGTTTCACTTAATAAAAAGTACTGATACAGGCTCATGCTTATTTTTGTTACCCTGTTGCATTAAATTTGGAAGGGGTCTGAATTCAGAACGTGTTCCCAGTGTGGTGATGCCTGATGTCGTAGAAATGTGAGCGGTTCCTCAATACAGAGCTTTTTAATTTGATATCCGAATAATATGCGTCCTTCTAAATTGAAAAAACATTAGCTTTGGAGAATTTTATTGATGTTTAACTGTGTTTAGCTTCATGCACAGCTATATAATGGGCTCAGTGAAAATGATTCTGTGTGCAGCAGAGGTCCAGAGTACCAAATACTGAGAAGAAGAGAGCATGTCTTCAAGACAAGAATGTTGTTGTTCCATCTTAGAGACAGGAGAGTTAGCACTGCTCAGGCCTACCAACATGTCAGTGTCCTGCAAGGCTTGAACCTTCAGTTCTTTGAGCTTGTAACCTGTGTGAGGCTGGAGCTGCACAGCTAGTGGACTTTGGACAACTAATTGATACTGTGCATCTGGGATGTTGTCTCAGTGCCAGCTGGTTCCTCTAGACCTCATCCAAATTAGGGATTTTAAAAAATGTATTTTTTCTTCTTTAGGTTTCAGACAGTGGCAGCATTATGCCCAAGGGTGACCTTTGAAACTTCACTGGCAAAATTTTCTTTGATGGCTAAAGTACTTTCTTCTGTTTCTACCTCGTTTTGCTTCAGAACAAAACAAAACAAACCTCTGAAACCCATATACCAGAAAAACAAACAAAAAATATTGTTCTTTTCTCATGCGCTCTAGAACAATATAGCAACAATAGTGAGTGAGGAAATGGAAACATTTGCTTGTGAAAGGCCAAGATGACAGTGTGTGAATGCAATCTTAGCTTTTGTATGATCCAACTTTTTTTCTTAGGATTTAATCTCTCCAATAATGTAAGCTCTTAGCCTTGATGTATTTTGGGACTGCGCATTATATTCTGTATGCTGTGATACTGAGGCAGCATAGTGGTGGCTGCAGTTCAGTAATGTGTTTCAGCATGTACTCAGCCTGCTAAAGACTGGCCAGTTAATAACAAAAAATGCAAAGTTGTCAAAAGCAGCGTATACTGGCATATGTGGACTGCAGAACTGAAGAATGCATCTTTCTGTAAGTTAATGATACCTATACTCTTCAGTCAAATGCTTAGCATTTGGAAAGATAGGTTGTATCTTTTAGCCAGTAGAAAAGTTGAATTTCTGCTTGACTTGCACTTCTCAATACAGATATACGCCAGTAAATCTCAAATCAGTTTTAAGTGAATGTAATCTCTGCCTTTAGCATGAATGTTCTGTACACATAGAAAAGAAAATAAATGTCTTCTATTCATTAAAGCAGAAACAGTTAAAATGTGTTTTATGGTGGATTTTTAGGGTTTGGAATGGTTTTCAGTGTTGACATAGCTATCGAAATGCTAATTACTTTAGCACAGTCTGATAGCAACTGGGTCATGTGTAACAGTAATACTGCACTAAGTACCTGTGATGCTCAAATGTGCATAAATATGTAGAGAAAACACTCCTCTGTAGAATTCTGTTTAAGATACACCATATGTTAGTTGTAATGCTATTCTTGGCTACATTTAAGTAAATGGAGGGCCAACATTTTTGGCAGACCAGCAGATCTTTGTTGAATATATATAAGTTGGTGCCTACATTAACTTCTGATGTTTTTCTTGTATGCTTTTCTTTATTATACTCTATGCCCTGTGCATCTTTAAATCTCTTTCTTTGTTCTGTTGATATGTGGCTAATGTGAAGTAGTAAAGCTGAAATGTGAAGTACTTCCATGGTATCCCTACATTTCATAAAATGGTATGCTTACTGTGTTTATTAGTAAGATGGATTTGGACACTGGAATTTTCCCTTTATTGACTTTATGACCAACAGTATACAACCTTTAAACAGTCTTAAAAATGAAGTGTTGCTTTTTACAGCAATAGGAACAAAGTCATTAGAGAAAGAACGGCAACAACAAAAGAATAATTTATCTGAAAGAGTACTGTGCCCCAGTGGTAGGCTAGGTGGACCAAACTCATCATGGCCCAGGTGTTTTGAACATTGCCCATTGCCTGTAACACCTGTTTCTCTAAGCACTGCTCATGCTCTGCTTGTCACTGCTCCTGAACCTTGGCCTCTCCAGCCAAAAGATGGTTGAACCATATTTCTCTGAACTAAGGTTTCTAATATTTTCCCGTAATAATTCTCTAGCATCTGCTCAGAGGTTTCTTAACCACTTTGTACATTGTACCTGTAACTTCCAGTTAGTGTTAAACGTGACAGTGTACAGTTTTCATAAATTATCACCTATGTCCTATCATTTCTACCCTAAGTCATTTAGTTCTGCCTATCAAACCTGGTCTGATCTGTGATCTTCGTAATCTGTCAGCATATATACTTATAACTGTGGTTGTGTTGAGATTGCCTTTTGCATTTATTTACTAGACTGATTAAAGATCATTAGCATTTATTGAGCAGATCTGAGAGGGAGCAAGTGTATTGCAGAAAACTATAATGATGCTGTTGGAGCCTTTACAATCAATCGCTTCAATTCCTTTTCTTTAGTGCAGGGGAAAGGACGGGGGGGGGGGGGGGGGTTATCACCTTGTTGAACAGAGTATTTTTGTTCTAAAGGAAATTCAGGTGTTCTGCTAATCCAGATACGTTCAGTGCCCTTCCCCTTTCTTCAGCCTCAGGTAGAAGGTGTGTGGAAAAGGATTGCCTTTAATTCTTACCTCATTTTTCAAATTGTTTGCTACAGTTGTTTTATGAGCCCCTGTGTCACTGCCAACCTGCCAAAGTCTATTACTAACTTCATATGAAGCAAGTTATGTGATGATGAATTACAGATTTCTGTGTTCATTGTTTAGCTGTTCTGTACCTGGTGTTGGGTATGGCTATCCCATGGGTGATAACAAAGAGTCAATATTTTCTGACTAAACTGCTTTGAAATCTCTTATGCTTGTGTAATATGACAAGGTGACAAGTCTTCAGTCACACAAAATTTTGAGTGCACACAAGCTGCATAGAAAAGATATGCAGTGTCCAAAACCGGTATATTATTTCAATATAGCTGATAAACATCTGACATATGTTGTTCTCACATATTTCACTTGCCTCCATCTGCCTTTGGGGTTAACTCTGAAAATGCCAACATGCCTAGTTGTTCCATACAGTTGTCATAACATGCAGTTTGCCATTGCTGAAGTGTGGTACAGACATGTACAGACGTTTGAAATTTTAGTTAGGTTATTGCCTTTTTTTTGGTTTACCCTGATGGTTACCTGATACTGGAGAACATATGTGATCCTCTAAGAAAGAATGACATGAAACTTATTTGTTTAGCTAATTATGTTTTTAGTCTTCCTATATGGTAGTATTGAATCAAACTCCATGAGTATACAACTTTGTTTTGTATGTTTCCCTGCATATTAATTGAAGGTCCGTTTTCTTTTTACTAGACAACCAGCTCATTACAAAGTTAAAACTTCTGGATTGTTTAGTTTAGTTAGAACTTTCAGTCTTAATAGATATGCCTTTCTTTCTCTGCACTGAAGAGGTGTTTCTCTAATTCTTGCAAAGAGAGTGTTTTGAGAGATGGGAAAGAGAGGCATCATTTTCACTCAGAATGTAATCAGATTGTTTATAGCTGTCAGCATTAGTTACCATAGAAATGTATTCATGGCTTTGCTGTTCCTAGAAGGGAGTCAGCTCAGCAGGCACCCTTAAGAGCTTCGTCTTCAGTTTTTGAAATTGCTCTCTAAAGTATTTTTTGCAGTCACTGGAGTGATTGTTTAATTCAGCAATTACTTTTGATACCTAGCATGCTCTTTTTGTTGGTGCAGGCTAATACAAAAACTATCCTCAATGCATCTATGGAATATGTTCATAAACATCTCTTTATTTAATTTCATTGCATAGATGGCTACACATTTCTCCCTGAGTCATCTGTTGCTTTGCTTTAATTTCATAAATGTGGAAGAACTTTTCATAGCATTTGCTTTGTTTGTTTAAAGAAAGGTTTTGACTTAAGTTTCTGGTGTATTTTCCTCTTTAAAAGGCTGAGTACTTGCTCAGGCCTTGCTCTACCATAGCTATTTTTTTCTTTTAGACTTTGATTCCAATTCTTGAATAGTTATGGGTTTGGGTTTTTTCTTCTTTCTGTGCAGCTTTTAGTGCTTTGCTCCATTGTCGTTGCAATGGAACCTGAACCCTGAAAGACAAATTGAAGCAACAGGTTATTATTCCAGATGGAGTAATGCAGGCATGGTGGCAAGGTCTGAAAAATGAAATTCCCCAGAGGGAGCAATGTGAGGTTTGGCCGGGTGCTGCAGAGAAGTTACTGAAGTTTTCATTAGAGTATATTGCTTCTTGCAGAGAAGGAACATGGGGGACTTAAACAATCTCACAAGGGAAAACAGAAAACTTTCAGCACCGATAATACCGTGTAGTCTAGCTTTTCATGGACCTTGAGTACTTACCTTTGTGACTTTTGGTTTAATGCTTCAGTCAGACCTGGACCACTGGCTGAGCATCTTACTGCTCTTTTTCAGTACTTCAAAATGCCAAACTTGTATTGTGTTGACTGCTGTTGACCCATCATAAGATCTCAGCAGATGAAAATAAGCCAGGTGAGGATGACAGGTCCTATCCAGCCTTTCATGTCTCACCCCCATTCTGCAATCGGAGTAATAGTGTACGTGTGTAGTCATTATTTTCTTCGCTGTACAAAGCTGATTGACTCTGTTGTGGTGAATAGCCTGGTAGTCTTAAGATTTTTAAGTTAGGATGAATACAAAAGATGGCAACATTGTTTTTAACCTTTAGAAAAATTGTAAACCTCTAACTTGAAACGTTCTGAGTGCTATTTAATACAGTGTGTCTTGTGGAGTGTGCAGGCAGTCTGAAGCACAGGCTTATTGATGTATAGACTGCTCCTCTTTTATCCCAAGTGTATGTTAGTCCTGGAGGTAAATTTTGACATGGCAATTTATTAGGTATATCAAAACACAGAAAAATGATTTAAAAAAAAAATTGAGGTTGGTAGTGATTAAACCTGACACAGAAAGAGTGCATTTGGAGAAGGCACGTGTACTATCCTTACTTTGCTCAGCAAAGAATCTCTGCAGCAGCTGGTAAAGTCCAACATACATAACAAAAGCTGATCTTTTCTCCAGAGATCTTAAGGTTCAGTCTAAGCTCTAAAAGATGTCTGCAGGTTAACACTTGAGCATACAAAAAAGTTGACTTGCATGAAGGACAGATCTTATGCATCAGCACTCTGGTAGTTGTGAATAATTTTAGGTGTTGCGTCAAAGAGAGAACGGTGAAAGAACTTGGTGAATATTTAAGGGGAGCTCTCACCCAAGAGGAACTACATGGAGGACAGTGAAGGTGCTTTTTTGAAAATAAAACAGACAGAGGAGTTAAACTGGTTGTATGAGCTGACTTTGCAGTAAAGATTGTTCTGTTGCTACTGAAAGAAAAACAAGGTGAGAATAACGGGAATAGGAATATTAGCTGTGAATGGATTTGAATGTGAAGACAAGAATATTTCATTAGATTCCTTTCTCTTTTATAAAGGAAGTAAATAACAGGATGATGCATATTTCCTGAGCACTTTTAAATCAGGTTAAAAGGTGGGAAAGGCCATTTGCTTTGACTGTATATGCCATTGCAGATGTCCTAAAGCATCTAAAAGCTTCTGGGTTGATTTGAGGAACAATCCAAAGATTTTCCAGTGTGTATAAAGTTATGCAAGACTTTTGCAGACTTGAAGAATAAATTGTAGGGAGTAGGCCAGAGCTCTACTTAAAGTGTTCTTGTCTGCTGCTGTTACTTATTATAAAATGTTATGTGATGGATGTAAGCAGTAGTCAGAAAGAACTGTTTGCCACGTCTGTGAGGAAGCATTGACGTTTGTTACGAGTCTTTTTTGTCTGCTCTGAAAAAAGCAGGTTTCAGTACTGGAGATAAAGCTGAATATGAAGAACTCCCAGGTCAAGTGGAGCAGTGCCTCATTTGAATGACACTGCTTGCAGCTTTCAGATATCCCTCTGTATTTATCATATTTGTGCAGTACTGTGCTGACTTGCAAGCATGCTAAAACTGAAAAATAAAGCTTGCATTTTAGCTGCTATGGAGCAGTAATATATTTTCACTTCACTTCCTCACCTTCAGTCTGAGTAAATCAAAATGCTTTTATAACAATTAAGCTGCACAACTCTCCTGTGAGAGTTAACGTGGATATTCATGTCTACAGTTAAGAGAAACCAAAGCCTTTGGCGGTTAAGTGCTTTTTTCTGAAGGTCCAGTGAAATAAATATCTGCTTCCTAGTCCTTTCTTATAACTCAAGATATTAGTCTTTCTCTCCAAAGTATAAAATTTTATAATAATCATATGTGGCAGTGAAGTTCAAGGCAGATTGTCCATGTACCGGATAACAAGTTGCTGATCAATTTCATGTGGCTTTGAATTAAGGATAGTTTGGTTAAGTTCTTAAGGATAATCATAAATTCAAGCACAAAAGATGATCCTCTAATTAATGAGACTATTCATGATTTTAAAGCCAGGCCAAATGTGAATCTGAATTGAGGTCTGAGAAGTGAGGCATGTTTCCAAAATAGTCTTGCAGACGGTTGCTGTAAGGATTAACTATCTACCAACTTAATAAACAGAGCCAGTATTTTCATGTTTTGTATGAAACAACGCTGTAATACAGGGGATGCTCTAAAGATATCTTACAATGTACTTGGTTCTTGTTTTTTTATTCATTGTAATATCCATAAGCCACAGAAGTCATAATTGCCAAAGGCAAAAAAAGTTGAGCGAATTTGCTGTTGCTTATCAAATACTGAATGTGAGAGAGTAAAGGGTTTGCTGTTTGGTGCTACTGAAACCATTCAATTGTGAAGAGATATGCTGTAGAACATGTTTTTGTGTTGCAGCTGACAACATCTTATTTGGCTGTTGATGTACAATAAAAATATCCAGAACTGTAAAGCTGGTTGACTAATACTTGTTACCATGCAATAACGCTTCCCAGTTTGTTGGATGTGAATGAGAATCAGTTCTGTGGTCTCATTGTACTGATAGTCTTGTTTGCCACCTAACCCCCAGGATGCATCTGTTGTGTACTATTAAATTTTAAATCTTAATTGTTCAGCTGTGTCTACTCCCATAAATATTAAAGATCATGTTAGGGTTTTTTTTGTGTGGAGCATTGCTTACTTTTCAGAGGATTTGGGTTGTTTTTTTGTTTGTTCATTCTCCCACTCATTTCTAATCTGCAAAAATACCAACCTTTTAATCATACCCCGCAAGGTGCTATAAGTGCTTGACTTTATTGACGTTATCGGTAACAATTTGCTTTGCCTTTCGGGGGGATTTGTCTTATAGCCATATTGGCCTCCTGAATTGAAATAACTGAAGGAGCATCATTTTCCAGTTTATACTGGGCTCTTTGCAGCATGGAGGCTTGCAGATATTCCTGCTTTAACCTACCACTGTGATATTTGGGTGTGCTTGATTTTTCTCTTGGCCACTAATAGCTGTAATTGCAGAACTGTATCTGAAGTGATTTTAGCTTCCATTTAATGGACAGTAACTTTGTTGCTGCTAGAATGACTGCAAAGGGAGATTTAAAGGGGCAAAATTTGCATGTTCTAAGGACTTCAAAAGCAAATGACAAGACTCCAAATTCATTATTAATTAAATAAAAATAAATTTCATGATTTTCCAAGCCAGTTTCACAGTTTTTGTAAGTTTAACAGTGGAAGCATGATGTTACTATGGCCTGTGGTTTCCTAACATACAGCTAGGAACGATTTCTTTTCATGTTTCTGACTTGTTGAAGTGATTCCTTGAGATGTATGCAAGTTGTTTAAGAACTGACCTGCTCCGTACAGGGCTAAAGAAGCTATGGTGGCATTAGTTTTTATTTTAGCTTGACTTTTTCAAATGGTTTCTGAGTTCTTGTAGTTTTACATTCTTCCTTTCTTTTCCATGAAATTGCCAGCATTTGGTTGTGTTCAGAGATTAAGGACACTTTGTTCTGGAGGTCTCACGGAGAACATAGTTATCCCTGCTTATATCTTGCTGAACTCCCAAAAGCAGCTTGCTTTTAAGCTAATTCAAAGAAATGAAGTAGCGCAGTTGTGTTATATCCAGATATATCTGCTGCTTCTGTGTGTACTACTGTAGTGTCCTGACTATTCCTACTGATAGCTGCTTTATCCAGTGAGATGTTGTTTAGAACTGTTGCATGATAGCACTTAATGCACTGTGAGGCTGTTAATATAAGTAAATCCTTGATACACTTGCCATTTCTTTATTACAGCCTGCATTAATTCCCAACCTGAGTAGAATAAAAGAAAGTAAGTACTGGAAACAAATGTTGTGCCTGATGGGCTGGGACTGCTCTTATTAATGGTGCCTCTCATTTCCCTTTCAGGTTGTTTGTATTCGCTCTACGTGGAATGCTCTGTCTCCAAAGCTGAGCTGTGATACAAGACCCCTCATTTTAAAAACACTTAATGAACTGTTTGCCCTGGTTCCCTCATTAACAGTGAATACAAATGAATATGAGGTATGTGCCCGTGGCCCAAGGTGTGCTCCTTCTTTTAGTGTATCTCTGCATGCGAATTATACACATACCTACTTATTTTTGGTTATCTGAATTGAACTGCCTGGCTAATTCAAATTAATGATAATGCACATTTCCCTAGCATTGCACAGTTTCAGATTGCATTAATGAATCCCAGGAGATGGCTGAGAAATACTAGTCTTCACCAGTGCAAGGTAATCTGAGGCTTTCCTCTTCCAGAATGGGGGCGTGAGGGTATTTACAGTTCAGCTCTGTAACCCCTTCACTCTGGCTCATTTTGTTGAGGTGGCAGCAGTTCCTCTCAGGTGGATAGTGGCTTTTCCTTTAGCCAAGGAAAATGACGTGAATGCATGTTTTGTTTACTTTTATAGAAATTCAAAGCTCAAGTTATCAGCTTCCTTTGGAACAACACACAAAACAAGGTAGGTGACACAAATGAAAGAGTTTATTTGTGGTGTCACATGCTGAATATTAGTTTTTATACTTTTTTGTCATGAAAAAGTTAAGTGACAGAAATCTCATTTTCTAATAATGTCTTCTCATTGTCACTGACTGTTCAATACTGTTTCTGAAGCTCTGTGATGCTTATGAAAGTTGATAACTGGTAGTCCTGAGATCATTCTCTCTGCCACTTCCAAGAACTGGTTTTACACAGGCAGTTTGAGTTCCCCTGGTAGACTTCAGCTTGACATGGTAAAGCTACTTTTGCTAAGCTGCAGCTGTGACATTTAATTCAGTTTAGACATGCTAGGATTTTAAACTAACTTGGATACTGACTGAATAACTATAACGTGGAGCTCAGTACAGGAAAACTACACAGGTGTGTCCACCTCCTTTCTTTGGTGGGGTTTTGTAGCAGTGTGTGAATTTTGGGCCATCACAGCCATGTGACTAGGAGAACCAAAGTAACTTTGTTTAGATATAGCTCAGGTGTTTCTGCATGAACTGCAGTCACAGTTATAATGGAGTACAGCAGTCACAATGTTGGCCTAGATAATGAGTCTTTCTAGTTCGCATGTTATGTATAAAGAAACTAATTGAGAAAGTGCCTGAGGAAAGCAGTCTTATTTATAAGAAAAGAGTAAGTCTTTTTCAGCATTCAGTGGTTAGTGGATAGGCTTTTTTATATAGAGAGTCTCCATGTGCTGTGCTTGTAATTTTTTTTTTCTTCCTGCTCGTTTTTCCAGGATGCTGTTGTAGCAGTTTCAGCCTATAAATCACTCTCTTCATTTGGCTCTGAAGAACATACAGTTCTTCACCTTCCTGAACAGGTAGCAATGTTGTATGTTTAGCAGTGAGTACATGTAACGACGCTTCAACCAGACATAAGCTGTATCATATTGGAAGGGAAACAAGGTCTTGTGCTTTCTCTACCAGGCATGCATGGGAGCCTGGTACAAGGGAAATGAACTCATGCTAGCGAAATAGGATGCTATTGTGTGTGATTAGCACAGCTAACTCTTAGAAGCGAGGAAAGCTGCAAATGGAGGCTGAGTGAGGTCTAAGCAGTCAGAAGGTAGTTTTTCTTCTTTCATTAGTTAAATCAGCAGGTTATTCAGGTACCTTCGGGCACTTGGTTGGTATCTTATGTTCTTCTGGTAATGCTTGAAATCAGATTTTGACTTGTGAAGTTTTTAAGACACTAAGCAGCTCAAGTGAATATTGTTCCGTGCACTGCTGTCCCACTCATGCTTAGGGCTCCTGTTTCTGAATTAGGCAAGTTGATTTGAACAGTAGGTGGTTTTGTTTTTTTCTGTTTTGTTTTGGGGGGCTTTTTTGGAATTAAGATGAAAACTTTTCCTGTGTTTGTGTTCTGAACTTTTACAGCATGATATCATGCTCCTTTTGATAAAGGCAGGCAGAAAGAAATTGAGGTTATTTATTGGAAACTTTGAATGTGTATGTATAGGGCCTTTAAACTCTGAAACTTCAGTTTGATCAGTTGACTCAATAACATGACAAAATGAAGGAGTACAAGGAGACCAATGTGTAAGGTCATCTGTATGAATTGCTTTATTTTTTTAATAATCTTTTAAGAGTGGCTGCGCAACAGTCCGTAATCTGTTGATACTTTATGATGTAGTAAATATTTCTGTAATTTTTTATTTCCTGCACTGTTAGGAAATTGGCTCCATCTGAGTGTTGTGACTGCCTCTCTTAAAAAGGTTAAAATAAGTAGCTTTAAAATTAACAAACAAACTTGCTATATATAAACTAATAAAAAAAGTTCAGCATAAGCCCTACAAATAAAAATGTGCTTGTATGGAAAAGCACAACATAGAGAATGAAAGAAATCTCTAAATACTAGTGCAGTAATAAATCTCTTTTGTGGTGGTACATAACTCTGTATTAATGGTGTTACTATTTTATACTCTTTCACTAGATAATGAGTAAATATGTTTTCATCGAAAGCATTGAAATAATGTTCTTCACATTCTGAAAGCTAGTATAGAAAAATAACTTTTTTGATCAGTAATATTTGCTGTGTATTAAAATGTAAAAATACAATGTTTTTCTGAACAGCTGAAGAAGAGTCTGAGTGAAAATGAAGGCTTAGTACTATTAGTTCAGTCCATGGGCGTCATGGTTAATTTTACTATTACAGATACCGTAGATTTACATACTTGGGTGGTCTCATAAGCCAGGTGCAGCTAGAAGAAAAACTTCTATTCCTTCAGCTGCAAATTAATGAAATGGACTAAGATAATTGAAATGGACAACTTTTCATATTGAGTGGGTGTTTTTGACATTTGGAATAATGAAAGTTAATGAGTATTCAGAGGTAAATGTTTTTGTGATCATACTTTCTGTTTTAATCTTTCAGGCACGACCAGAAGTTGATCCACTAGAGGAGACAGACATGAATGAAGAAGAAGAAGAGAAGGAAGTAGATCTCTCTGTTCCAGGCTCTTCCTATATCAAGCTGTTGTCTCTGACACCAGCTCCTGTTTTAGGAGGTAGAATGCATTTAATATTTGAGGTTGCTGTCCAGCTTTAGAAGCACAATGACTATACAGGCATGTAGCTCCTTTATGACAGTGGCATGTTAGGGTGCAGGCTCATTTTGTTTCTGGTGAAGTATCTTACCAAATTACAAGAAAAAATACCAAGTAAAACTTAAAAGAAAAACAAACAATCCCCCCAACCCTGTCTTAGGAAAACATGGGTTCAGAGGTCCTGGTAGTGGAAAAAATGGTTATAATGTTGTAATGTAATGTTGGTTATAATGTCCTTCTGTTACATGGTTTGTCTTACAAATGTAATACAAACCCAACGTTTCATCACAGTACAAGCTCAAGAGGGAGGACAGTGCAGACATTTTTAAAGGCAGCTCTGTTTCTAAGCCCAGCATAGGTTGAAAAAAATCCCCCTAAACCCCCTTTTTTTAATAAAGCCTAATTTTTCCAATATAAAGAGCACCGTGCATTTTTTAACATTTTAAAATAATGTTAAAACAGTACAATGTACAAGATATAATCAATCAGTAAAATTTCAGTGCTATCCTTAGTTATAATGATACGTGTTGATAATGAAGTATGCTTTAAGGGATCATCTCTGGTTGTTGCATCTGTTTTGACATCTAGACAGTTGAATCACCTTTAGAATTTGGAGATTTTTATGTTCACCTGAGTACTATTGTTAATGCTATCTTTTATCTCCAGATACAAGGTTGTAGCATTAGTACCTAGGTGCAGACATTGTTATGTCACTGTTTGTAGAATGCCTGGGATATTGATCTGTGATTGCCATATGTAGGTGTTACCGTGATATAACTAACCTTTGAAATATTTTTCTAAAGCGGGGCTCCTAGAAACATGCTTTCACAAAATACTCTGTGTGTTTAGCAATCTAAAATATGTGCAGCTCCACCTAGAGAAAGGGACTGTATACCCCATTTAGTGAATTCTGAAGACTTTGCAGGGAAGCCAAAGTAACTTACTTCAACTAAAGACAGTGATGCATCTGGGCAGAAATCTCAAGCCATATAATAAACAGAGACGGGCAACTTACCAGGAAGGTGGGAAAACTGCAAATGGTGTTTAGAGAAAACAGATTGAAAAAAAAGATGCAGCTATCACAGACTGGTATAAAAAGATGCATGCAAACAGCCTTTCCACCCCAAAACATTCATTAAATAGATTCTTAAGTCTTCATCTGCTAACAAACACTGCCAATTAAAACAGAATACAGAGTACATGCTTAAACAGAAGCTTTAGTTTTGTGGTCAGCAGGAGTTGTTGTCATGAATTACAGGGTGATCCTACCCGTGACTGGGTAGGAAAATGGATGTCAGAAGCAATGACAGAAGTGCCTCAGGAGCCACTAGGTCTCTATTAGGTCTGATTCTGTGCCATCTGATCTGATGGAATTTTGTTGTTACATGTTACTGAGGTAATTCAGTACTTCCTAACTGCTTGGTAAGAGAAGGACCCAAGTGCTTTTAAAGACGATGATCTCTGTTTCTCAGAGTTTCCCCTGCAGTCTTTGCTAGTGCACACCAAGTCAACTAAAACTTCCAAAGGAAGTGCTGCTTGTGAGATCTTTCCTCTTGCTTTTCCTAGTTGGCTCCTTGAACTCTGAGCTTCTGCTTTTTACTTTCTCCTCCCTCCCTCCTCTTACATCCTTGGAAGGAAGAAAATCTCTAATCTTATTCAGCCTCCTTATACTTCTTGCTGAGGAGATGAACACTTGTTGCTATGGCAACTGCTGGTAAAATACAGAGCTTCAGCCCAAAGATGGTGTTGATATTGGCATTACTGTTGAGTTGTGTGATTTTTTTTTTCCCCAAGAGCCTTCACCGGCTCTATGGGAGGAAAACATCTAAGTTTGCAAACAAACCTACAGAGACTGTTTCTGCAGCAGAGCTGAGAAGAAAAACTAGAAAACAAAGTAGAATGTAGACTTTCTATGACAATTGATTGGAACATGCCGCAGTTCGTTTACCATAACTGTCTGCTCATGTGAACCACTGGAAGCTGAAGTTGTGGGGAATATCTTCTGTCAGACTCCTTTAAAACTGCTTTGTCATTTCGATTTTCGTATTGTCTGAAATCACTGGAGTGTGTAGGGTAAGGGGAGGGTTATGATGGTCTTTGTACAAGCTATTTTTGATTTTAATAGTTTTTTATCCTGTGTGTCTGAGAACTGTCTGAAACCGTGTAGTCTGAGAATAAAAAAAGAAATACACACCACTATAAAAACCACTATAAGCTTCAGGCAACAGTTGATAATTTATTATTATTCAGAGGAACATCTGAGGTATTAGTTACCTCTTTTTTCCTTCAGACTGATTCCAAGCATTGATTTATGGTATTCTATCATTTCCAGCACATCCAGATATTTCATGAAATTCACCTAGGTTTTCTAGTTTGAGGTCTTTGTCTGGCAGGCTACACCCTCAGTCTGTATCTCTTGCCTCAGAATCTGTTTTGGATGCTTGTAAAGGCTACTTCAGTTTGACTTCATAAACAAGAAATAATCATATATTAATACTTTGTAATTTTCAACACAGCCTGAACATAAAAGGTACAGCCTGAGAGTGCAGAACTTAACCACAGCTGTAGATAGTTTATTGCAGAAATAATAGTACAAGCCTTGTACTTCTGTCTGCCTCCCTGCTCCTGCATGCCTGCGCTTTCTACTCTATTTGCACAGTCTGCTCTTAAATCTTCTAGAAAACAACGTTTTCTGAGAGAACATGTTTTATTACATTTGTAAACATAACTTTAATTTCTCACTGTCCTTCCTTCAGCCTGTGCCAATGTTACAGGTATAACAGTCAAAGAATGTAATTAACAGTTCAGGGAATAGTTCAGGCTATTTTTCTTTTCTGCCTGAGTGTCTGACAGGACTTATTCAGACTCTCTTGAGCTGAAATTGCAGTAGCAGTGAATATGGTGTCAGACTTGCCAAGAGTTCTCAATTCCTTGACCTTGAGCTTTGATCTGAATGTGTAGTTATGAGTTCAGCTAAGTATAACTGCCCTGAAGCACAGCTGCAATTCTGGGTCTGCCGGGATTTTTTTGGTGTCTCGGTCATCAGGCTCTGACCTTTCCTTTCCACCCTCTTGTTTTTCCTACACTTCCCCCAGCATTTGAAGAGTTTGCAACATCACTTGTGAAACAGGAGATGGCCAACATGCCCCGTGGTGTGTATCATTCTGCTTTGAGAGGAGGGACCGCACGCTCAGACCAGGGCAAGAGTGTGGCAGGTGTTCCAAACTTCTTGCTGAAAATGTATGAAAGGAACAAACAACCAGGCATGACACCAGGCCTTGCGGGTAAGCTGTCGCTTTCTTGAATCCTCACAGGTCTGTTAATGCACAAGTGTTTAAGTGAGGCACATATACAAGCTTTGACCCAAAGAGATTTTTCTGAATCAGAGTCTGAGACTGGATCAGTTTAAGAAATAATCATATCCAATGCTATTTTCATATGCTTACATAGGCCACTTATGCTTTTAGATCGTTGGCTTTTATTAAATTAACTTTAGAAGTTCTTTGGTTTCTCAAGTATGTCATATGCAATACTCTTCTGAACTATTATCAAGAGAATTTGTACTGACATTCCTTTTCTTCCCGTTTCTTTAAGCTGGCATGTTGTTATGTTACGACCTTCCAGTCCATATGGGCAAAGATGGCAAGCCTATTAATCGTTTTCTGGCCAGCAGGGGACGCAATTTCCAGCAAATGTTGATAGCCCTCATTCATGAGGTAAGATGCAGGCTTTCCTTCCCTTTCTGAAGTATTGTGCTTCCTTTCTCTCCCTTATTACACAAGGAGTAAACATCACTTTAATTTCTCACTGTCCTTCCTTCAACCTGTGCCAATGTTACAGGTATAACAGTCAAAGAATGTAATTAAGGGAATAGTTCAGGCTGTTTTTCTTTTCTGCCTGAGTTTACAATTTTACAGTTTGTTTACAATTGTTTTTTACATTACATTACAATGTTTACAATTAACTCTGTTAATTGATCATTTTGCATTGCTACAGAGGTTAATAACATGCATCTCAGGGTGAAGATTCTGTTCTCAGGGCATGAATAAGACCGTACAAATTATGTCACTTTGTTCTGCCAAATGTGATACAAACAAGAAAGCACAGATGAACATAAGAATGTCTCCTGTCAAAAAATTAGACTGGACTCAGGCAGAATCTCCAGAGATGAAAACAGTATATGGGTAGCTGGGTATTTTAAAGATTTTTTTCACCCACAGCAATGCCAACTCTTACTCTAATTTTTCAAGGATAAAAAGGTTAAACAGTCCCATGACTCCTGCCTTCCCTTCCAAAGTCTGTCCCATAAACAGGCAGTTTGATACTCTGAGAGATGGATTGCATGCTGTTTTGCACAGAGAAGTTTTTTCTTCAGTGCACAGGCTGAATACTGTGTTGAGACTGAACCAGAACTGTATAGAAAAGGAAATGCTTTGTCTAAAACTCCTGCTGTACTTCTAGCAGAAGTTGGAAGGGGTAGTATGAATAAGGTAGGGGTTGCAAGTGGAAGTGTATTTGGCTCCTGATTTTGCTTGGTGACTATCATCCACCAGAACTGGAGCTTACCCCCTGCAGAGTTCCTGTACAGTGCTAATGAAATCACTGACATCAAACATTTTGTTATGAAATAAACAGAACATGGACCTTGAGCAGGAAGGTTGTGTACATGGGGATTTTGGAGTTTTTACATTAGCAAATAGGAGTGCATGGGGCTGTGTTCTGATCCTGTGATGCATCAGCCTGGCTCCCTCCTGGCTTTGCTCCCAGTGCTGCTCCATGATTGCATTTGTACTGGTTCACTCCCGGGATCTCTTCAGAGCAAACCTACTAGTTCTTTCCAAAGCAAACTTGTCTGCAGCATAGCTTGCCTGAAGTTTTCTGATGGACAGTGTAAATGTGAACCATTGTGAATTTGATTTCTTCTACCTAGGGTGGTCTTTTAGCTCTGGCTTATCCCTCAAACACTTCCATACACTTAAGCGTCTCCTGTAAAAAATACCCCCCTAGAGGGCTGTCACACAACATCTCATTTTGGGCACTTTGAACTGAAAAAACACAAAAAGTAATAATTATGTCTTGAGGCCTCAGAGACGCCACATCGATCACAGAGGAAATTTGGGCCAAGTGCTATGAGGACGTAAGCCAATCTGTATCAGTTGGACTTGGGGCTAGAGATCTCTCCCTGGTGCTGTCTACAAAGTCTATGTCAACAGAGTTTTAAAGTAGTTCAGTTACGAAGTTGTTCCCTCAAAATAGCAAAACAAAAAAAATACAGATCTCAAGCATCTAATCAAGGATGCAAATTTTATAGATGTTTTCCATCTTAATGTCTTTACTGCTGAAGAGTGAAGCTATAAACTGGAGATAATACCCCACATCACCACAGGGATGTGAAAGTAAAAATTTATTAGGGCATCCAAGCAGCTGGAAAAACACTAATGGTGAGCACCAGGGGAAGCCCGTAAGAATACTGAGAAATGCGTCATTGGAGGAGATGTCATGAGTTGTGAATGAAGCATGGGGTCCTGTAGAATCCAGAGAGAAGAGCTCAGCATTTTGTGTAGCTGCAGCATTGTGTGAGACCTGGGTCCAGTGCCAAAGGTTCCAGAGCGGGGGGAAAAAAAAGTAATTATATGATAACAGACATGTATTGAAATGTTTCATGAACTGAATTACAGTGGTATGAAGAACAATTCTGCTATTCTGTAGATTTTTGAATACTGGGTTTTGTGCCTGTGGTTTGTTTGCTTTTTCCTTCTAAAGTACTATGTCTATAAACAGTCACATGTTGCCCTGGTAAAGCACCAATTACTATCTTTGGTAAAAATCTAAATCGTGTTATTTGTTTGTGTGGACTAGCACTGATTATAAAATCCAGCAGCTCATCAAAAATTGACCTTTCTTGTGCTAGCAAACTACCTTCTGAATCATAAAAATATAACCTTAAAATAGTTTATTTGACAACATGTATTTTATATGTGAAAATGTGCAAAACTGGAGATAGTATTGAACAGCTGCCTATTACTGAAGGACAGAAATGTTATAAAGATATTAAAAGTACCTCAGAAAAGTTGTACAAAGTCAGTTGATTCAGGGTATAGGTAAACTAAAAAGAAATCTGAATATGTTTAAAATATTCAACTAAATAAAAAACATCTTTGGACAGCCTTAACTGTGCCCTTTTAGCAATAACCCACAATAACTATGGACATTTGACTAAAATATATTGGTATTTGTGTTCTCAGATTAAAGAGAATTTAAAGACAAAATGGGGGATGGGTTGCTTTTTTTCTCCTTTCTAGAAAATGAGCTAGAGTTGAAGTTGTCAAAAAAGAAGAATAAATTGGGCCTTTACCTAGAATAGCAGTGAAATTCTAGGCTCATTTGACTGGCTTTCATACTGTAGTATGTAGTTCAAGCCCTCGGTCATCTTTTGGGGAACAGATTTAACAGTTAAAACAAGGAGCTTAAACTATAAAGCCACTATATAGCAGTACTGGGCTAAGAAGCCTGAGTCAGTAGTACCTGTGTTCATTTTTTTCCTGCACTGGGTATAGGAGGTAACCATTCTTGCAAAGTCATTGCTTCAGTGAGTCCAACATAGCACATTAATAATTTGAATCCGTAAAAGTATGCTTAATAAGACATTTCTTTACTGCTGCTCTGACTCCTTTTCCTATTTGTTTCTTTTTAACCTTATAGTGATTCTTTTTAAGTAAAATAACAAGTACCGTATTAAAGTAAGGCCTTAAATTTGCCTTTAAACCATGGCAGTCAGCATTAAGTTCCAATAAAACCGTGAGTTGGATGTAAATACTAAGAAATGAGATTTAACTGGGAGATAGCCGGTGTCACTGCTGTTGAAAATCTCCAGCAACTAGCAGTTCCTTAGTTAGGGACTAGTAGTCATCAATGTAATTGCCATACTCTCATAATAATGTTTGTATCACTTCAGCAATTTGGTGTATGCTTATATCTGTATAATATGAGTGTGCAGGTTGCATGTCGCATATCTAGCTGGATCTTTGCATGCTTAGTTACCATAATTGCACTTGGTTTTTCAATACTGGGGAATGGGAAATGGCTTGAGGCAATCAGTTTCACTTTTGTGAAAATCTTTGTGTAAAGGGATCATCAGTGAGGTTCTGCTATACAAGAAAAAAATCAGTTGCATGAGGTTTGTATGCAAGCAGAAGAATTTTTTCTTGTGTGCTTAAATGTCTATAAAGCATACAAATAATAAATACCTGTTTTAGTTGTTATTTAAATCTAACAGAAGCAACACCACCACAAAGATAGCTTGTGGTTAAAGCTTAAGGGGTTAGACTGTTTCTGTCTCCTGTGTGCTATTCTAGCTGAGGGACTGAATGCAGCTGTAATATCTATCAGCAAGAACAGATTAAGATACGGAAGGGATTTTTAATGTTATTTGAACTGGTATCTCATGGGAGGCAGAATATGTGTTCAATGAACAGTCGTACATTAGAAATATTGTATTGCCCGTTACTGTTAACTATGACTTAGAAGAGGAATATTCTCTCCCCCAGAAATGAGGATGTGCTGGTTGATTTTTCACTAGACAGATCTTGTTAACTTTAATGTCCTTTCAAAGACAGGTTACTCTAGTCATGCTGGTCAGAAGCCACCAGGATCATGGGATTTTCTTTTTTTTCCTCTAAGGCTGCCTGGACCACACTGGACAAGTCACCTGGGCTAGATTAGCCGGTAGTTACCAGTGGCTGTTTCAGCCTTTGGAGTAATTCTCCATAGGGTCTATGGGAATAATCTCATTCTAGTGTCACTTGTCTCTGTCATGAAAATGAATGAAGAGGAATAGTCACATATCTTCACATCATGGGCCATGTATTTTGATGGTTCTACAAGTGTATGTTTTGAGTTAGAGACATTAAAGCCATTAGGCTTTATCAAAGCAACTGATCTTTTATTTCCTTAATGGAAGTGAACTGGATGGTTCATGCTATAGGCAGATGGCAGCTGAGGCAGCCTCCCTTTGGCCCACGTTTGTGGTAAATGGTGACTTTGGCAGTGTCAGCTGGTGGAATGTTTTCAAAAGAAAAGGGGGGATGGTCTTGCCTTCGTATTTCTCTCCATATTCAAGCATTTCTTGTTGGAAAAAACGTAATTACTTGAAGGTGCAATTGCGAAGTTGGATGCCAGTGTATGAGCTGCGATGGTGATTTGCGTAGTGGTTGACTGATGCTATTCAAATAATAATCATGTTAGGCACTCTTTGTAGTCGCTCACAGAAGAAGCATTCCTTGCTTGTGTTGTAGGTGAGCTCATTAGGTGTGCTGTGATGGCATGCACCTCTGAGCAGTAAGGGGAAAGCTCCTGTTTTTTTCTGGACTGGTTTTATTTCAATATACACAAGAGATTTCAAACTTTATTTGAACTTTGATTGTAGCACTTTAAGATGGTAATCAGATTTGGTAGAACAGAGTTCAGAATTTGCTGTAGTGTATTATTTTGCATATAGATATTTCAGTGGATGTAGTTCAGATTATGGGCTACTTTGTTCTGGCTTCTGCTATTGGATTTATTGCGTGCATCTCCACCAGTAATGAAACAGTACTCAGGAAGTAAGGTTGTAGGCAGATTTTTGCTTTCCTTTTCCTTAGTCTAATATGGCTTAGAAAAAGATGAACAAATACTTTCTCACAAAGGAGTACTGGGGTGAGGGATGGGGGGAGTGTATGCATGCAAGTATGTTATAAAAAGCCTTTGAGCAAAACTTCAGAATCAGTGAAGAAGTGAAGTATCATCTGTTTGATATGGATATGTAGTGCTTGCCTTATATGTGAAATCACTGGGGCTATAATTTGTATGCTCCATAGGTGAGAAGCATTTAAACACATGCCTAAGCACTTTACTGACATATGTTAGTGTCTCAAACACGTTCTACAGCCACGCATTTGTTAAAGGGTTGAGCTGAATTTAGGGCTTACGTGAGTTGGGCAGGGATATCTAGGTGGAAACCTGTGGTGCTTAGTAACAGAACTCACTGGGATTCCTGGTGTCTCTGCCCTACAGCAAATTTTAAATTAGGTCACAAACATTAGTAATATCAATTTCTGGGTCCTGCGCTTTGCTCTTTAAATGATGTTATCTTAATTAGATTCTCAGAGAAGTGTTAGAAACAGCATTTATTTTGCAGTTCCCCATATGCGTTTTGTGTGCCCTCTGGCTGTGTCTCAGTGCCGAATGAGTGAGCGGTGTTCAGCAAAGGCTTGTGGCAGGGCAAAGGCACCAATGCTAAGAGAAAATTCATCTAGATCTTTCCCTAGTATTTGCTTTTGTTGGGAATGCAGCAGTTGGGGGGAAGCGGGCTTCTGATTTCATTTGAAATGACTCAGGTTTGCCGAAGTCTGCAAAACTTGTGCCATGTGTGTTGAGAAGTGCTGAAATACAGGAGCAACCAGTGCATCTCCTGTGTTTTGCAAGAGCTCCCTCTCCTGGATTGTGGCCAACGTAATCTCTGCTTGTGCCTTTTCTCGAGGAGGTACGTTCTTCTTAAACTTTTAAGCACAAATAGGCTCTAACGTGCAGTATTAGCGCCCAGGTTGTGATGCCTGTGGTTCTCATTGCTTCTGTTCTGAGGCCGTGACTGTTTCTTGAAAACTGCTTGCAGCCTGGTTTACCCAGGAACATCTTGGGGCCAGGGTGTGTCAGTGTTTCACAACCACTTTTAGGTAGTTCAGAAGCCCACTGTACATTTCCCCTGTGCCTTCATACATGTAAGTTGCACACTCAAAAAAATCTGGACTTTGTTTTCTCTCAGCTTTATTCATGCTTGCTGGTGTTAGTTAACCAATGCTTAATGGAGTTTTTTTCCAGTGATGGAGGAGAAGTAAAACCAGGTAGCTAGTTTTCTGTACTGAGCTAACAGATACCAACGCTGCTTATGTACTGATCTGAAGTACTATGTCCAAACATTTTCAGTACTAATTAGATGGTTTTTGATTGGGCTCTTTGTTTGGTGAAGATGTTCTACTTCCTCTTCTATCTTCCTCTCACTCCTCAGATACCCAAAATGCTTACCTCTGTGGGAAAAATTAATTCATCAAAACCTTCTCAGTTTTGCTGGTCATAGGGTAAGCACTTCTGCCGATTTTAGATTTAACATGCAAGGGTGCTACTAATATTTTCCTGATTAGACACATGGTCGAATTGTGTTTTACATGCAACAATGCAGAAGTCTTTTTCTTACATGAACACCCTGAAGTGTTTGAAGGCCTGTTCTGGCTCTTTTGGAGAAGTGTGGATTATATGGTATACGTCATATGAGACCAGGCAAACCTAAATGCACAAATCTAAACTAGTTTTAGAATGGAGGCAAAAGAGAAGACTGGTGTTTCTGCAGATGATTAAGGGAACTTAAGGCAAACAGTTGTGATTGGAGACTTGCTGCTCATCAACTTGTTGAAGGAGTTGATGAGCAGAGATGAGACAGGATGTGTGAATACAATTTTGGCTAAAAAAGGAAGAACAATGTTATTGAGGCATTTAGAGATGAGAGGTTTTTGTGTAGGATGTATCTGTATTTTCTGTGGGGTGGAGTAAATCGTCTATGTTTTGATTGTTTATGGCTTTTAGGTTGTATTTATTTGCATAGGTTTATTAGTACTTGTGGGTAGCTGTTGTAAGTTCAGCTACCTCCCACCCCCACACCCAACAGTGGGCTTGAAGCTTTAGCTTAGTCATCTTGTTTTTATTATAAAAGGAAGAATATCATCTGCTTTATATAGACCATGCAGGGCATTAAACAGATGAGACTGAACAGAAAGAGTTATGAAGATGACTAACAGTGGAGGGGTGATCAGTGGTTTATGTTGGTTACCTATTCTGTAGAAAAGAGGCCAGTAGAGGTACTCATGGTGAAGAAAGGAGGGGTTCGCATTCCTCAAGGCCTGGACTCCTTTCCATGTTGAACGGTGACTAGCCTCCATGAAATAAAGGAGCAATAATAACCTTCTGGGATTAAGCCTTGCAGGATTAGTTACTGTTGGTGGGCTTTGGACTATGTTTGGTGACAGCTACAGAGGAGTTTTTCTGTAACTGTGGCAGTCTGGCATGTTCTTTTAATTTAAAAATGAAAACTGTAAGCCTTAAACAGTGGATACTGAGATATATCCCATCTCACCCCAACCTGATGTATTTGCCTTTCCTTTATTAAAAACGTATTGCCCTGGAAACTGCTGAGATGAAATAACTTGTTTCCAGTGGAGTCCAAATGGCTGTCATGACATTTTTTAATCTTTTGGTGGAGACAGATGGTAGAAATAATTGGACACCAGCAACAAAAATCAATTCTGTATGCCCGTCGTGGAATATGATGGGACATAACAATGCACAGTCGTCATTTTAATTATGAAGCTTGTTTTGTTTCTGGGTCTGAAAACACTGCTGTTTACAAAGGAGGCATTTTTTTTAAATCCCATCTTATTTTAGTAAAATATTGCAGCAATTAGGACTGTAATCATAGAGAGAGAAAAAGGGACTGTGCTGATTGTTTTTTAATACACATTCTTTGTAAATTATTTTATTTTAATTTATAAATTGCATAGCATAGAGTTTGGGGAGGAAGGTACGTATAGCATGCAGGAGTCTGAGGCTTGGGAAACCTATTCTTTTGTGGCCTGAATTTTCCAGTTTTGTTTAATCTGTTACTGTAGTTGTTTCGTTAATCTATGAATGGCTAGAAAATGGCCTTGTTATTGAGACCAGTTGACTTAATTTTGTTTTTCAGTATGCTCTGAAAATGTCTGTGGGTTACTGTTTATTGTGATAGTTACTGGAGAGAACAACTTTGGGCTCCTGAGGAAAGATCGTGCACACATATCAGATTGCATTTTTAGCTGTTTGGGTCATTCTTTTGTCATGAAGTTGAGGCTGCCATGCCTATGTGAGACTTGGTGGTAGAAGGGGAGAGCTGTTGCACATTTCTTTATATTGTGCTTGAAGCAGTGTTCGTTTCCTTCTATTACTTTTATGCTGATGCTTCCTAGAGAAAAAGCTTTTCAAATAATCTCCCCTTTTTTTCTTTAAAAATTCTTTTCCATAAAAAAGTTTGAACTACATACTTGGACATGGTTATGTATACCCCAGTTTTGCATATTGACTCCTTTTGAAACATCACCCCTGTGTTTAGTAGTCATCTGCTTGGATTTATTTTAAGTGTGTGTTTAAAGCTTTTAAAGGCACCTAGGATGTCCAGCAACTATCACAAACATAAACTGCATTACTATCTTTGTTATGTATGCATTTTTCTCTGCCAGTGCTATCAAATGTTGTGTTTATTGCCTTATATAATTCCACTGTTCTCTCTGGGATCAATTATTTGGGTCAATCTGTTGAAATACCCGAAGCATCGTGTCCTGGCTGGCCTGGGTAATGAAGTTGAAAAAGTAACTTGCTGTTGGTAAAAACAGAAAGGAGAACATGATACCCATTTTAATTTCTGACAGCCATGTGTAGTATCTGTGAGTATGAGCAAAATACTGTCAGCAAATCACAGGTTGGAGAACACGTTTTACATGTCCATCGAAGTAAAGTGTCAGTCTCTTTTTGAACTAATCAGTACAGCAGGGAGTAGTCCTGAATGCTTGTAGGATCAGACCATTAAACTCTTAGCCAGTGTATTAGTGTTTGTGTAGCAACAGAAGTCACTGTTGGTTTCAGTGTTTTTTTGATTTCATGACCAAAAGGTGGAGCTTTTAACCTGTTAATTTTATTGAGAGAGACTGGGGTAGTCCTTCAGTCATATGTACATTGTCCTTCATTTTAGCATTAAATTTTTCTTTGGGGAATGAAAGTACAGTCCAAAACAATGTATACTAAAACTATACAATATATGTAGTTTTAAGCTATTACAGACATGGTTTTGAATTATTTTCAGTAGACTTAATATAACCACTTCTACCCTTTCTGATGTGTTGCACAGGTTAACATTCAGCCTTCTGAATGGCACCGCTCTATATTGCTGCCGCAGTCCTGGTTGGGATTTATGAGTCGAACATACAGTGCAGTCTTGCAGGTAATTTTGAGCTACGTGATGATATGCACGTTAGTGTTAAAGCTGTATGAATTTTCATTCTTACAAGTAAGAGCATTCATACAAGTAATAATAATGTAAAACTTAAACCTAAGTTTTTTAATAAGGTTTATGAAAATGAAGTAAAAATAAGGAGAGTGTTCAGCTAATGGAAGCAGGATCTGAGATGTGGGTTATTCAGGTGTAATTTCTGCTTACAGTTCTGATTCTTGCAGCCTTGTTCCTGTGCCAAGTCCCTGCAGATCAGTTGTTCCAATTGCAGGTGACTCTTTAAAACATGAGGTTTTAACTTGAATTCTAACCTATTACTGTGGATGGAAATGCTCTAATGACTATATCACAAAGTAGACAAAGGCTATTGAGAAATAATTAATTAAATATAACTTCTCTCTTTTCCAGTTATGATATGCTGCCATACTCTGAGGGATTAATCTTTCAATTTTCCACCCTAACAGTAGGAAATACAGAAATTATCCTAAAACATCTGTTTCATTAGATCAGCTGAGCTGATACGTAGACTAAAGTAGCATCATTTGTTTTTCCCACAGAAAATGATCTAAGAAATTGTAACAGGTAGCTTCCTTCCAGAAGGCTCCCTTTGTGCTCCTAGAACGGCTTATTTTTCTCTATCTCCAGGCCACCACAGCTGTTTTCACAGTGTGAGCAGATCAGGTTGCTGAGCAAATTCCAGAATCTTTCACTGTTCCTTGTTTTCCTGTATAGCAAAACATGTGCTTCTCTAATGTTTTCAAAACAAGTTGTGTGTTGTCCATCAGCAAATGTCAGGTTCTGAACTGAGCCCCTTTACAAAGCTGCTGCCTGCTTTTCAAATTGTAATTTTAAATCTTAACTACAGAGGGGGCCATGGTCAACTGCGTTTATTTACTTTCCTATTTCATTTCTTCACCTCTGACGCAAGATTTCATGAGAACCTTGGCATTTCCCAGGCTTGGTTCTGAAACCTCGTTAGGATTTCCTGCCTTTTTTCAGGCCAGTGGGACCTAGTTTTGTTGCTCTTGAGATCCCTCGCTGCAGACTTCTTTTTTTTTTGTTTTTAACTGAGACCGGGTATCTTTACTTGTATGCTTCTATAGCATGTTTCCTCTGAGATGGCCAAAAGAGATTACAGTATAAGCTAAGTAGTCTGTGATTGTACAGACTCAGTGTATAACAGTATTTTGGGGCAGGCAGGACAGTAATCCTATCTCCACCTTGGAGGCTGAGGTGCAAAAAAGTCTGGGTTTGGTTATCCAAGGTTAAGTAGTCTCTCCAAAGTTCACCAGAACTCTTGCATGAGGACTTTTTCCCCTTCGTAGATGTGAAAATCCTCTTCACATACTTGCACAGTTCTGCCAGTTTGCATATTCAGCATGTTCTTCGGACTGAACCCAACTTTGTGATGATCTAATGAACCTTGATTTAGTCCAGCATTTAAGCTAGTGTTTTAAGTGTTCTGGAGAGTTGGAATCAGTTTAAGAATACAGTAGTAAAGTCAAAGAGCGTACAGTAAAGTCCCATTTGATGTTATGCTTCTGAGAGCAGGGTAGAGTTTTTGTGCAGCCTTCTCTATAATCAATATATTATTCGTGATCCTTTAATCACTTTGGAGAATCACCTTTTGAGTGATATTAGAGTCTGCAGGATTGACTCCTCCTGTTCTCAGGCCTTTATGAACATCGAACATGCCAGTCTTCAGTATTTGAAAAACACAGCTATGAGCTGATATTTATCAACCGAGGCATAATAACCCAGCAAGGAGCAACAATTGACAGCTCAACCAAGATGAGCAGTAGTTGTCTCAAGGTTTGAGACTGAACCCGTCTGTAAGGCAGAGCTGCTTAATGTGTTCAGATAATGCTTGTAAGAGACCAGAATCTATATCTTTTGAGGTACAGGAAGATTTGTAGCAGAAGGTTACTAGGAGACAGGTGTCATAACAAGGAAAAGGATGAGTTTTGCTTGAAGTAATGAATCAAGAAACTGATGTTTTGCTGTCAGAATTCATTTTAGGTAGTGTACATCTAAATCATCTTTGTCCATTGTACTCTTTCTGCCTTCCAGGGGGACTTCTCTTCCCATGGTCTAGAAGGGATGTCTCAGTATCCGTGGCCATTTGTGCTATCTGCAGCTGCCTTCCTCACTCAGAATCAAAAATTACAAATTCTTTTACTTAATGTGTTGTGTACTACAGTGGTATCCTGTATCAAAAACGATTAGGTTCTCTCATGAGGTAGCCTTAACAGAAAGGTTACATCTGCTACTCAGGTGTTTCCTGAAGAAGAAGGCCAGTCATGATGATTGGCCATTTAAGATCCTCTCCTGATTTATGTTGTGATTCTGCAGGGGAGACAGGCAGAGCTAGAGATGCAGTTAAAACATGGAAAGGAAGATCCTGAAGAGGTGCAGTACAAACAATTTACAGCCTGGCTCTGGTAAGGAAATGCCTGTTTGGTGCTCATCACTTGTAATGGCAAGTGAGGGTGCAGGGGAAGGGGATACTTCAAAGGCTTTGATTTTGCAAGTTTAACAGTCTGTATGAGCACTAAGGACAAGAAACAGATATAAGGTCCATCTGGAAAAAGACACTACTGAGGATCTGTCTGTAAGGATGCTTGTACTCACAGGTACCTTCTCCTCTACAGTGTCTGAAACTTTCCAGGGAGAGCAGCACAAGGGAAGAGGAAATTGCATTTGGTTTGCATTATATTAAAGCACAGGCATAGAGCAAAACTTACTTGTAGAGACTAAGTGAGCTGCCTCACCGCAAACGGCTTGATATAAGAAATGTAAGCCATGGTACAGTGTGTGTAATAGTGGCCTGAGGGGAAAGACCTCATTTCATATGATAAGTTGGCACTGCTGAGTCTGAGGATACTGTTTAAAATCAAGCACGTAATGGACACCGATCATATCCTCAGCTACTACTATTTCAGCTAGCTGAGTTGTGTGTCTTACAGCCTCTCAGGATTTAGCCTGTGCACTTGGGGCGGGGGCAGGGGGGAGAGAGAGAACGTGTCTTTGGACGATATAAATACCTGTTTCTGTGCACATCCGTAAATGTATTGTGAACAAAACTAGTACAAACAAAACCAAAGTGGTCTTTGCCTGGTTTAATCAAGAAGGTGCTACTAAGTCCCACACAGAAGGAATATAAAATTGCTGTGTTTGTTGTTTTACTCTAGCTAAGCCTGGATTAGATGGTTTGATAAGAAGATCCAGAACGATGGGTATTACAGAATAGTTTTTTTATGCAGTAGTAGCAGGATTTTCTGTTTTGCTCTACCTAATACATTTTTTGACAGAGAATAAGGAGGAAGCATTTTCCAGGTGGGAGAGAGATGCAATACTGCTCTTGTAAATTTATCCTAGCCTGAATTCTACTTTGTATTTTCTAACTTTATTAATGTAAGCTATGTCAAAAATGAACAGATTTCATTCTTTAAGGCTCTAAATAACTTTAGTACCCATTAGGCATTTAAGTGCCGCCCATTGGATTTTACCTGACTGTGGACAGCTTAATGTAGATTTAATGTTAATGCTTTATTGTGTTAGTGCTATGCAGTCTTGCACTGATATCTGCCAAGCTGTTTCCAGTGGATGCAGGTTTGAAATTGTATGCAAAAATAATGTGCTTACAAAGGAAATACGGACTGGGTTTTTTTAAAGTCTGAGTGACCTGTGGACTCTGCTTTAGGATACATGCATTTTCAAATTGATTATGTGCTATGGAACTGTGACTGAAGGGTATCTTTTTGCATAGGATGACAGTCATTGCTAGGATTTACTAATTGATACTGTAAGTTTTGGTATACACAATCTTCTTTTCATCACACAAACCTGGCAGTATAGAAGCTTTACTGCATCTCTTCTGCTTCTCTCTTGGTACAAATGCAAAATCAAATAAATGCAGACAAGTAGCCTATTATATATTGACTACAGCAATACATAAGAAATTGTGACTACTCCTATAGCTTTCATTTAAAAGCATTCAGGTTATTGTACTGCCTAATAGCATAAATGCCCATAGTGGTTTTCAGGAGTATAATAAATATTGGATAAATTGTTATAGTTGTCCTTTGTAAAACATTTTATTAGGCCAAGACATAGTACAGTGATCTGGAAAGCTATGTGTAACAGCTAACGAAGCAGATTTATGGCTACTTGCGCTAACTCCAAAAAGTGAAGACAGGTAAGAGCCCTTTAGACAACAGTGGTAGTTTGCACAGGAACATGAAAAAAAACATTGGGTGGTAGGTGACCGTGTTTACACTTTGATACCTGTGATTAGTTTGTGCTAAGTCTTGTGACAGCTGCACAAGGAGTGAGATATATATTGACCTAGAATGGCCACATGTAAGGCATATGGGAAAATTAGCTGAATTCATGCTATGTTATAATGTATATAGTGTATGTTCTTTTTGTTTCTGTTGCAGGGTCAGAGATATGTTGACTGATGTCATCAAAGGTGCTTCAAAGTAAGAATTACTCATTTATTACAGATGAGAATTAATTATTCTGTTTTCTCTTTTGTGGCAGAAGATCTAAAATTGTATATCTTGCAGTTGAGTGTCTGCTAATTTCTTGATTTCACCCCATTGCTGTTCAAGAAAGGAACTCTTCCCAGCTTGTGCATTGAACATTTTTCCACTGCCTAAGTTATTAGAAAGGTCTATGCCTAACGTTTTGAATAAAGCCTGTATAGTGTCGTATGTGCTATTAGCCTGTTCTTTCTTCGAATAGCAAATCCTGTTTTTCTTAAGTTACGTAGTTTATCTGAAAGTTAGCTGGTCCATAGTGAAGTATTGTCTCTTTGGAACTATCCCACTCTCTCTTTCTGTTAAGAGTTTTTTATTGTACCGAGATGCCCACGAAGGCAGGAAATTTTATGTTTTTAGATTTTGCTAGGCTTGTTTGTTTGGTACTGGAATTAGCATATGGCTTTCAGGCAGCAAATAGCGTCTTAACCCTTCCTTAAAATTCTGCTTGAATAGCTTACCTTCCTCCTTTCACCCTGCATTGGCAACTAGTTTCTTACTGTGCTTTCTGCTTTTATAACCTCAAATTGTCCACTTGCACCAGAGCACACAAGTGTCAGAAACAGTGAGTCTTCATAAGAACAAATTCTTACAAAATCTTATATCATAAAGACGTCTTCAGTGACAGAATTATAGTGAAATTACACAGACCATATGAGAGTTGGTACTATCTTGAACTGCCTAGAGAACTGGTTTGAAATACTGCTGGAAGTTCAGAGTTCTGGAGATCTTAAATATTAAGACTTTCTATAAAAGTTTGAATTCTTTTTCCCTTTTTTGGATTATATATAATCAGGTTTTGAAAATATTCCCGGCTCCTCCAGTTCCTCGCTTACCAATCCATCTTGGAAGAGCCAGCTGAAGAGGGACAAAATTTGGTTATTTGTTTGATGTTTTAGCTACCCAACAAATGCCTTTGTTAACTTTAAGTACAGTAGTAGAAAGAGATAAATAAAGGAAGGGCAAAATAATACACTTTAAATATGTCATTCTGGATGTCAGAATAAAAGCTATGATTTTAGTTGTAGAAATTTGTTGGCAAAACTAACTGAGGGAGTAGTGTTTCATAATTTGGGAAGGAGGGCTGAATTTTCTTTAGGTAACAGCAAAAGGATTTCCTGTGCATAGATCTTGTCCCTAGAACTTCTTGAGTTTGCTGGCCTTCTCCTAGTCTGAGACAGTGATAAAGCTGAGACAATATTTATTTTGCTTCATATTTTCAGTAAAGGTTATGACATTCTTCTTTTTGCTCCTGGTGCTAGGATGATGGTTTTTACCTAAATTAAGTTACAGCATCCAGCTTTCGTGAGAGCGTAGTTTTAAAAGTTTATCTCAGTTCGAGGTACCTCATGAAGTATAACCACTTAAAAGTTGATAATCAACAACAAAAAAGACTATGTACATAATTTAGGAAATGATTCAATGGAGCATATATGGGGAAATTTAAAAGAACTTCATTAGCCACCTAATTGTAACTATTTGAGGTTATCTCCTATCTGAAAGCAGATAGCTTCAGAGTTTCAAACCAGGAAGGTCAGTGACATTCCATTAAGATCCTTGTGTGCAGTATTAATAAAGAAAAACAAAAATTCAGAAAACATTTTCACTGTCAAAATGAAGTCCTTGAGGACAGGAAGAAATGCTTAATTTTCCAGAGTGGGTATATGTTTACAGTAATAATTGAGGAAGTTCCTTCAGAAATATAAGGCTGATCCAGAAAATGCAGTATGCTGCATTTTGGTCTAGTACTAGCATATCAGTGTCACTGGTCCAGTACAGCCTGCCTGCCTAGCATTCTCTATTTGAAGAGCTTTTAGTGTTATCCTTTGTAGAGCTGGTCCTGTCTAAGACCAACTGCTCGTTTCTCAGGATACCACTTGCTGTACAAAATCGCAGTTCTTTTTTTTAGTGGGCAGCAGATTTCTGTTTATATACAACTTGTGTGTGTGTATATGTGTATGTCAGGCTTTTTAAAGAAAACAAATGAGAAAAGAAAACTGAAACACTTTTCTCTCTGCCATTCTCTCTCTAATTTCTGAAGATGAGGTACGATATGCTTTTGCTGAGCCAGGAGACAACCCAACAAAATTCATAGGCCAAAGTCTGTGTTAATTAAGGAACCTGTTCCCTGTCAGACTACCTGTAGCACGTACTTCCCTGCACTGAGATGTGTTTTGTGACCTGCATCTCTGTTACGCTTCTGGACTCTTCTTTGCCTTTTTCTGTCCAGGGACAGCCCAGTGGTGAAAGGAAACTCCCTCTTAGCCTTAACTGGTCTTGCGGTTGCAGTAGCCAAATATGAAAGCAGCCTTTCCTCAGACACTGAAGGGATGCCTGAGGTGAGTCAATCTTGGGAAAAGAAGTTCTGTACTCTTAGTGGAATATAATGAAGCAACAGGACGAGGTGTTCAGGGGGCTGGCAAGTGTGCATGGAGTCCTGCACACTTTCAGGTTTGAATTTTACACTGCTCAGTGGATGCTGTCTGGTAGTTCTCGTGTGATCCATACAGAACAGCTTGGTGGTTTCAGTCAGAGTAGGCACCTTCTCATGAGAAACTCGATGACTAATACATTTATTGTCAGACTTGACAGATGTGATAAAGGCCAGTGGGTACTCAGGTCTGGCCGCTTTTCTCGTCTGTTACTCAGTTACAACACTGTGTTTTAAGGTGGCATATGAGACACTCTCTTCCTATTTTGGCATTGACAGAGCAGTTCCTGATGTTGCAGTGACTGTGAACGTCCAACTTTTCTATGCATGGATAAGAGAGAGCCTAAAGCCAACCAAAGAAAGCCAAAGCCAAACCAGATCAAAGCCAAATGACTAGCTTGTTCAGCTAGTATTATGTACTCCTTTTGAAGACCACTTTGAATGCGATATTTTTGGTCTGGCTAGAACACAATGTGTAACACAATGCATATGATTATATGAAGAGTGGCTCACAGAAGGACGCTGAAACAATTTTTGGAGAAGTGGAAAATACACATGTGAGAGAGAGAACTTTTTCCAGTTGAGCTTATTTGCTCATTTGTAAAACATTACAATAACTCATTTCCATGCTGAAAGGCTCCATTTATCCATGTTTGCTCAGCATCTGAGGCTCACTTATTTGTGGCAGTCTGGCAGCCATTCATTGCTATTTTCCTCCTGGTGTTAAAACCAAGAAATATACCACTCCTTACATCTGTGAAAAATGCATTCTCTTGCCATCCCATCCCTGACATTTGATTGATTTATACCTTTTGAAAACAGAAAAGGGCTTTTGAGCCACACATGTAATAGGGACCTTTTACTCTATTAGAAAGAGGGTGTATCACAGTCCAAGGTACCATCTTTAGAGCAGCATTTGAGCTAGATATTATTATGACATGGATGCATTATATTTTTGTGTCACGGAAAAGTTCAGCTTCCTAAATGTTTGTGTGTATGAATGGGTGTGTATGATATATTTTTCTAATAGCCTTTATTATTGGCCACATCTTTAAACAAGTGTGTGTAGGGAGATGAAGTCTTGATTTTAAACAAGAGCTTTTGTCTGCCTGTATATGGTAGCTACCTGAATAGAATTTAAGTGTTCCTGTCATAATTCAAGATACTAAAATAATTAACTGTAAGATCTGTGGAGACTCTTGTGCTTTGCAGCCAGGCTGAAATTACTCAAATAGTAATACTCAGTTTTTGTGGCTACATTGAATTTTGCATGGGCTGAATGGATTCACGAAAGTAGTAACATGCTAACACTGAGCTGTATGAGTGTGGAGTTGTGAATGTTTGTAGGCTTTCTCCACACTGTTATTGTGGGGTTCTCTTACTACTGTCACTTTTGCTTTCACTGAATAGTATCTTGATGAAAAATAGCGTCTATGGGAGGGATTTGTCACGTAAAACATGCTACTTGCTGTGCATAAGAGTGGCAGTATAACCTCTGTCCTGATGCATTGTAGCTGGAGAGCTTCTGTTCAGGTAGGATCCAATTTAAGAAAAGATGATTATTTACGTTTGATTTATATTGTATTTATCACTTACAGACTGAACCTGATTTTCTTCCCACAAAACACTGGATTTCTATGGTCATAGAGACCCTCTTTAGTATTGTGAATAGCCGCTATCACCCTAAAGGTCGAGTCTTCCCATGGTTCTACCAGGTATGTGTAGAAACACAAGTACACCTGAGATATTTAACCAATAAATAAAGGCAAGAGAATATGTTTGGATTTCATACTTAGAATGCTTGGTCTGGAGTTTCCTGGTTCTGTTTGTCCTTGCAGTAGTCATAATATAGGAGAATCAAAAAAATCTTCTTTTTTTCTTCTAAGGTGTTTTCTACTTATCTTACATTGAGTTTTTCTCTTTATTGCCAAAGAAGTAAAAACTACATAGATATAAATGAAAAGAAAAAGACCCTTCAAACCTAGGTATATTCTGCATACATTTGCAAAACAAAAGGTTCTAACATGAACAGACTCTCCTCAGACCACAGTATCAAACTCCTGAGAGGTTCTGAGAGCATGCCTTCAGACTCCAAAATGCTGGCTTTTTCAAAATCTAATAGTTATTCTCATTTTACAGTATTTCTTCAACACTGAAGGACCAGTAGAAACTCTGTCATATGTGATTTCAGTCTGATAATCAGCCTGAGATTCTCAAGCCAGTCTGATAATCAGCCTGAGATTCTCAAGCCATATAAGATTTAAGTATCAGATAGTTCTTAAATAGGATCTGGAGATGGACTGAAAGCTCAATACAGACCTTAAGAAATAGGTATAGTTAGCTCTCAACTATCTGTGGTCAGAATTACCAGGTTGGAGATTCATGGTATCATGGATAGAGAGGGAGCTTGGATTCTGCAGGGCCACATACCAGTCTGCTAATGCATCATGAGGTTTTCTAACCTGAATTTTGGTTTATTCCTTGTTATATCCGTGACAGTTTTAATGTTTTACTCGGGTAGTCTGAGACAACTAGCTGGGAGAGTGTTGGCAAACTGATGAAACTGCTCTCTCTCCTGTTGTGACCTATCACACATGGAAAAGGAGGCATAATAAAATACTCCCTATGATACTTCATGTATGATATCACTGTAAATGGATGAAAGGTTGTACAATGTTATCTCTCCTTCTTTCTTGCTTTCCCTCTTTCCCTCCTCTTTGAAGAGATGAGCATAAGAGGCAACTGCATCTGGTCCAGTCAATGAAAAGTGTGTGTCAAAAAGCTGAAAATTGCTAATCGACCTGAATCAGCTATGGCAGGTGACCTCTGTCATCCCTGATAGGGGATATAGATCACTAATTTAATGCAGTGTTAAATAAATGCTGGACTGGCTGGCACTGAGGAGGTTCAAGTACTTGATTGGCACTATCAGTTTTTGCTGAACTGTTGTGAGACTCCTGCTGCTGAAAATAATACTCAGAAAAGGTGTTTTTGAGATGGAGCAGTGTGGTGTGGCTTGTATTTTTATTTCTAAAATCCACTATGTTCGGGGAAAAAAAAATCATTTCTTGTCTATGTAAAATTCCAGGGCACATGATACTTACAGCTTTCCTGCAGAGTGCCTTGCATACTGACTGGAATTTTTTTCTTTTCCTTTTCAGAGTTGCATGTTGAAGTTAATACATATACATGAGACTATTACATATAATCAGACCATTGCTTTATAAATAGAGGCAGCTCTGTGGATTTTAGCTTTTAAAAAGGAAAGGAATTTAGAACCTTTGTAAGGAATCTTCCTTGCAGAAAGCATTGGTAATCTTGCAGGAGGATCTCGTGATATTTGGTCATCTTCGACATAATACTTTTAAAGTACTGCTTTTTCCGACTCAGTGAATTCTTGGTGTGCTGTGATTCAAAAGTACGTTAACATCATGGCTATTTCTTATTTACATTTCTGAGCACACTCCTGAATATTTTTTCAAGGAAGTTGAAACTAAAATAGAGCAATGTATTTATGTGCAGCCTATTGAATTCCAGTTTCCTCTTGTCTTATCCTTTGTTTACAGTTCCATACTTAGTCTTATTTAAACTTGAAAATTATGTTCTCAATTACCATAATTTTAAACTGGTATCAAGGTAAGGCAAATGGAAATGATGCTATGAAATACTGTTTGTTGCCAGATTGCAATACAGCTGGGCTGCTGTTTGCTGTATACATATTTATTAAGCTCCTAAAATGCTGAATGTTATTATCTAAAAGGGAATTTTATCCACCTTCCCCAAGAGGAAAAGAAAAAAATTCTTCTATATTCTGTTCTAGAAATCCTATTCTGGTGAAAATACAGCCAGTGCTATAGCTCGTTCCTGCGCAGCCACTGCTTTGTCCCTCCTGGTGCCAGTTTTCATCGTGTCTTGCAAGGAGAAGGTTGAGGAAGTCCTGAGTATGCTGACTGCCAGGTTACCTGGGAAACCAAATGCTGATGAGTCTCAAGCTGTTCAAATCCATATGGGCCTCGCTTTGGGAATGTTTATCTCACGTTTGTGTGAAGAAAAAGTCAGGTAGGGATTGCTATATGTAACATAGGTGTGCAAATTATTTCCTCCTTTTCCCTGCATGTGGCATTTAAGTTCTGAGAAGGAAAGTATATACAAGTCAAATGATAATCAAATGATTCTTGAGGTGTTTTGCAACATTCCTTAAAAGGTGTCCTCATTTATTGTCATCATCGTTTTTCCTCTTCTATGCTTTGCTGAATGTTTTTCTCCAAGTATTTTGCCATTCCTTCAGGATGAATGATTAATTTTTATAATATCCTCAACTACTTGTGCAAGTCAGTCAACTAAACAAGCCACACAAATAAGTCTCTTAAAGGGGTTAGCTGCCCTGGGAGACTTTTTTGTAAAATAATTTCTAATTCTCACTGGTTCTTTTCTAAGTGATGTTCTGTACACAAACCAGGGTCCACTTATATCATGCAAGCTCTGCATATGGAGATGCAGCTACAAGGCAAACAGTATAATGGATTGTCTCTAAGGTGTGTTGTTACTGCTGTGTTAACAGCAAAGGGATGTTCTGAAGTTGGTAGAAAATGACTTCTTTCCAGAAGATTGGCCTCAATCCAGGATTATGGTCTCAAACTTCAGATCATTCCAAGAAATTGAGAGATGTAGGTTTGGTTTTATACACTTCCAGCCCCTTGACTGCTTGGGATTGTGTATGCCTATATACCCATAATATATGCATAATTGCTGCACATGCAAGGATTTGAAACATATTTGACAATTGGCTGTTAATTTGCTCTGTGAAACTAAGGTTTCTGAAGCATCTGCCTTTGTTAAAACACTGTGCCGCATTCATCTGTTCTAATATTCATGCTTTGCTATCTTCATGCATTGCTGTCTTCAACTCAGCAGCATAGCTTCGGGATGCACTGTCTCTGGATAATTGGTTAGTAGTGACAACTAAGCTACAGACAAGCACTAAAAGGCTCTTGAGAAAATGACATTAGATCATCTTGGTGTTTTGAAGTATGTGAGCCTGGATTCTTTTTGTTGGGGTGGTTGGGAGGGAATTGAGATTAATTATGTGACATTTATCTAAAAATTTCTTATGGACTGAAACAAATCAGATTTTACTGCTCCACTGCCCAGCATAATTTCAAAGCTTAACTTCAAATATTCTTCCAACTGTTGACATGAACCAATAGTAAAACTTATAAGATTGTACCTATACATAATATCAAATCATAGGGATAATTTACCTTAAAGATGTTATGTTCATTAAGAAGACTGTGGACATGTTTTTGTAACAGGGGATCCCTGGGACATCTTTGGAATGAGATGTAAAGGCTTCCACAGGCAAAGGGATGGAGAGAGAGACTTCCGGAGTCTAATGTCTAAAACTGTGATGAATTTTCAGTTTCTAAACAGTTAAGAGTCCAGCTGAGATTGTTTTCTCCAGCACTTGGAGATGTAGTTTCATTCTGCTGTCACGTGTGTTGTAAAAATTGTGAGTGTCTTTGAGGGTGTTGTAGCAATATGGGGTGCCAGTTAAGGTCTCAATACAATATGCTTTCTATTATTTGTTTATCGTCTGTAATGTTTGTATGAATGTGTCACACATGACGACATGACAGTGATGTCACACACAGTCATACGGTTGCTGCTTACAGACTAGTTTGAGAAGCTGTTATAAAAAATAAAGAACTATATTTAGTGTCATGTTGGGTCTTACCAGGAGGCCTGATAGCCTATGTTGTTTAAAGAACAGAGCTGTTTTGGAGGAATTTTGGGTTTTGTTTTGTTTTCTTTGTAGTGATGTACCTGGTCAGCAGATGAACTTACTTCTAATGAAGTCCCTAGATGCACTGGAAGGCTGCTGCTTCGACACCAGTCTGGAGTACAAGTGAGTTTCTTTCATTAGTGATGATAATATTTTATTTTCAGCTCCACTTTGTTCATTAATACTTTCACCCCTAAATTCTTTACAGAGGATTGTAAAGATGAGGAGACAGCATATTCCTGAGCACTTATTGTAGAGCCACAGGCTCATGCAGGCTGGCAGGGACCTTGGAAGGTCCATGCCCCTGCCGAAAGCAGACCAGGTTGTGCAGGGCTTTACCCTGTCGGGGCTGGACACCCTCCAAGGATGGAGACAGCACCATCTCTCTGCCTGGCTCCACTGCTGGGCTGTCCTTGGTGGGGGAAAACTTTCTCCTCATCTCTGGCGTGAGCCCCTGGTGCCCCCTCTTGCTGCCACCTCTCACTTGGTGGCACCTCCCTACACTGGCCGTGGGCAGAGGCGGTCCCCAATGGGGCCAGGAGCACTGAGGAGAAGGGAGGGACCCCCCTGCCCTGCTCAGGCTGGCCCTGCGCTGCTCTGTGGAGCTGCCCTTGGCCCAGCCCAGCCACGGCTGTGCCTTCCTCCCAGCTGAATTTCGTCATACTCCTTGTGCCTGTTCCTCTGGCTCTACCATCTCTTCTGAGTTAATTGTGCTTATTTAAGTATGTATACGTATACACTGCCTCTTCCATACAGTCCCTTGTGCAAGATAAAAAGAAATAATGACCACCACTGCTCCCTGCTAGCCCACAAGAAAAAACATTGGTCATGTTTAAGAGAGCCGCACAGTCTTGTTCACAGGCAGTGGGAGCATACCACCAATTCTAGGAGCAGAGTTGCTCATTTTACCTACATGTGTTCATTAATGAGAGATACTTCTGAATGTGTCTCCTTGTTGCTCTTCAGTGGTTGCTAACGTGCTCAATGCAGCCTAACTCCTGCTGTTTTGGAGCCCTTTACAGGAATGTGCATGTGGGTGCAATATAGCCTGAGCCCAGGAGCAGCTGCCTTGCATGGCTCCTTTATCTGGGAGAGCCAGGCTGTTAATTTGACAGCTATGGATGGCATGTTGAATGCTGAGGAAAGCAAATATATTTCATTTCACCAACTGCAGTTATTCCTCACGTGTCCCAAAGAGATGAGCAGCCCACCAGGAGGGCAAGATATTATTGAAGGGCATCAGACAATTGCTAGCTTTGGCAAGCCAGGAATAATCTGCACAATAAAACACTTGGCATGTATCAGTTGCTGGTGAACAGTCACACCCTGAACATGTGACCACAGTAGTACATCATTTCTGTGGTAGCTATTTTTCTTTTGGAGTAGGGAAGGATCTGCATCATCTTGTGTGCTTCAGTGTAGGTGCATAGGTTTTTCTTTGATTTTGAGCATTTTTCTACCCAGTTCTTCCCTTTTCAAAGGAAACAGAGCAATAATTCCAGTTTGCTTGTGCCTTCCCCTTCTCCAGTGATCTTCTGAAAAGCTCTGGAGGGTTCACAGCTGCACATCGTTGGGCTATGAACTTGGACAGCTTAGTCAGGATACAGAATGCCCTTGGCTGGCCAGTGGTGCACAGGTGGCTGTATCAGCTGCATCACTGCGTTATACCCATTGCCGCTTGTTTGTGTGACCTGTTAGCTGAAGATGAAAGCCCTACAGAAAAGCCAAACTAGACTGCCCTGCTGGCAGGAGGCAGACAGAAGAGTATGAAGCAATGGTAAGCAAGAAAAGGAGTAATAAAGAATTTCTTGTGCTGAGCATAATAGAAACCTTTTAAAAATCTAGTTCTAAAGTTGTTGTGTAGTGTGAGCACTATGCTTCATGAGCAAAGAATTAATTTAAAGCTGCAAACGTTGCAGACTGTTTGTATGAGTTTGGCATGCCTCAGCTTCTGAACTACTGTTATCTCTAAAGGAAGGGCCCTTTCAGCCTTTGCATGTAGTTACAATAGGCACAGCTAACTATGTCAGCTGTATGTGAGTGTTTTATCCCTGGTAAACTTGCTGTTAAAATAGGTTGGAAGTTTTTTGAGAGTAGGTATGTCATGCTGCACAAATGGGGGAGGGAGGAAGTTCCGTTTTTTCTAAATGCCAGCAGTAATCATTTCCCCTCTTGGGGCTGCTCTGAGGTTGCTGACATTTAATAGGATTCTGGGAGAGCTGATAAGACTCCCAGTACAAATTCATTGTTCTGCCATAATTTAGAAGAGATTTTTGACTGCTCTGATCTGCCAAATTATTGGAATTATCTTGTATCATGCTGCCATCTAGTGGAAATAAACCTTTAATTCCTATTTCCCCTGTTTGCCCACCTCCTCTTCCTACCCTGACAGCATACATGCACACACATATGCATGCATACACATGCATTCCCATACTGTTGTACAGTAGATCTTCTAGCTTACCAGTAAATTTCTGAGATGTGGCATGCCTCCTGATTGTTTTAGAAGATGTGTCTGTCTGCCTAGTTATATGTTTCTTCAGGGTGTTAAGTGAGGCATCTCACACATTGATGGCTGTTATTGAGATAAAGAAGTTTTTGCTATTTTTGTTTTGTTTTTCTGCCTCGAGGGCCTAGATAAACAAAGAAGTTTAACAAAGCCTGTGGGCATGCAAAGTGAAGCTCACACAACACACTTCACTGATAATGTCAGTCTTGATAGAAATATTGATTATGTATGTACTTTTTTGTTTTTTAGGGTAATTTTCTTTTGAACTTTTAATTAAAAATTTTTGTTGTTATTTTGGGGAAAGAGGAAGGAAGAAAACAGAGCTATTTCTAATAAACAATAAGCAGCAGGTATTTTTTTCCCAAAGGCAGTGCTTTAGCATGGTGGGAATCTGCTTATGTGCCATAAGGATCTGTACACCTATGTAAGTTGCATGAAATACTCTAAAAAGTTTTCACTTTGAAAAGATCATTGTGAGAGTAGTTCTTCTAAGTCAGTACTCTTTTATCTGTCTTTAACCACACCGGGAAGAAAATAACAGTGAAACTCATCATCTTTAAAGGGGGGAAACCATCTCAAATAAGTATATATTAGTATTATACTTCTTCAATTTTTATCTGGAACAGAGTTTCAGAGATTGCAGAGCCTTAGGGCATGGTTTTAAATGGAAGGCATTTAAACATTATCGAGAGATGTGTGAGAGGACATTAAATCTTCCCATATGTTAGGTAGAAAATAAGTATGGTTTAAAAATAGATACTAATATAGCACCTTTTGGTGATGTATGTATGATGAAACATGTATGTAACATGTATATCACAAGAGTGATTTTTGAAAGTGTTTTTATACAATTCTTTATGCTACTAGATTTTGTCAGGCTTATTGATCATGAAGGCTACTGAACAACTCATTTTTCTTCCCAAGCCTATCATACATAGAGACTGAGAGCAGGTTCAGCAAGTATTTGCATTCATAAGTGTTAGCAACTTTTCTAGTTACTTAGTAGATTATATTGAATATATTATCTCAAGTCAATCTGAGTGTTCTGGGAAAAAAGAATGAGAACCAAATGAAGGGCAGGCATCCAGTTGTAACAGTACAACATTTGGATAGCAAATGTAGCAGAACATATGGTCCCTGTCTTGCAAGGTTTTGCTTTTTGTTTTTTCTCCTTTCTGCAGACAAAGAAAAACATGACATGTTGAAGATGGGGTTAATACTGACCTTTGAAGGGTCTGCTTGTACAAAGTTATTGAGAATACCAAGGAGTGGTAATGTTTTCTGGCTTGCCCATTACATTTCCCTTATTCAGTGTGAATTCTACAACAGCCTTACAAATGTGTCTTTTCATATAAAGCCTTTGCATGGCAGAACTAGCATGTATCTGCTAGTATAAATACTGGAGAAATATTGGGTAAATGGTGAATGCTGATGCTTAAGTGTTGAGTAGAGATGTCGTGAAAAGCCAAGTTACTCTGAAATATGACATATGCAGTAGTCTTCCTTAAAGCTGGTATTCAGAGCCATAAACCAACTTGCTTTTATGGAGTTTTCTTAAGGTCTGTAAGTGTTTGATATGGATTTAAGGCATTTTCAACCCCAAATGGTCATCAGAATTTTTTTACTGTTCCTAGAGAAACATGCCAAATTTCCAGTGACCTCAGGATTAGCAGCATTTAGCCCTTTACAATGTCATTTTTTCCTTCTCCTGAACATATCCTTTTATTTTGTTTCACTCTTTGCTCATGAAGTTCTTTGTGTTGTGATGTGATGAACCCTACTGCGTTGTACATTTCCAAGCTATCATGTTGAGAGGTGACAATAGATTCACAGATGGTAATGGCAGTAGCGCAGTGTATCTGATACACTGGCAGTATAACACTTAGAACATATTGGGAAATTTGAGCTACCATGCTGATGAAGTGAATGTTGATTTTATGTAGGTCACAAACAGGATGACCAAGTGAGAAAGATTGCTAAAGATTGCTAGTTCCACAGTATTTTTTCTTTTTACTTCACAAAAAGCGTGTGTGTCTGTGTGAAATTTTACTCTTGCTTCAGTTCCCTGCTACATTTTGGTTTTTGCAAAGTGACAGCAACATAAAAAAAAAAATTGTAACTCTAACTAGGAACCTAGTGGTCTTTCTGTGTATTTTTGTAAGCCTGTAGTAGAGTAAGTGTGTATGATTCAGATTTGCCCTAAGCCATATCCTTTTTTCGTTGGCTGTTCATGAATTCAAGTATACCACATATTTATAAATGTTGATTCCAGAGATTTGTTGCATATTTTTCACTGGAAAAAGGAAGGAGGGGGCTGTTCTGCAGAGACACCACTGAATGTGCTAGCCATGTTGGTCATCTTTATCCCCAGTTGTTGAAAAATGTTAGCTTGAAGCTGACTGAAGTTATTCCCAAAAGTTTATTTTTTATTTAGCTAAGTAAAAGCAATAACTTTTCCTATTTTTGAATTGGAAATTTTAGCACAAGCGAAAAAGGGTGCCTAATATCCTAGCCACATTCAGTTGACTGTTTGCTGTGTGCAGTGTTGGTCACTGGCATGCTCATGGAGATGCATAAGGGAAAGGGGAGCTTCATCTTCAGGTAGCAGCTGCTGCTTTCAGCTGCTTTGTATTCGTGTATTGAGAGCACCTTTCAGAGCAATGGCTGTTAGTAGCTTGTGATGGTAGCCAAGGCTGGTTGGGAATTTTCTGACAAAACTCTTCTAGTGTAAGGGTTGATGACTTGTGGAAACTGGAACTCTTTATGGGAGCCATAGGTGCTGCATTTCATAAGAAAGTATTTTCAGGTCCAGAGTGGAATTTCTTGTCAAAATCTGAAAAAGAGCCAGATACCATGAAAACACTTATGTCAGTTGCCATGTTAAATTACGTACTTTAAACCTACGTGCCCCTTGCTGAAATTTTGAGTATGCTCAGCATCAAATTATTAATTCTGCCGGGATATGTCTGCCCTGTTGAAGCTGGTCCACTGTTGTGTGTATACATATATTTTAATACATATGGGTTAAAATGTGTACCTAACTTACATTCTGAAATGCAGCTGAATACCATGGCCATACAGCCTTCTTAGCTGCTATCTGGCTCAGGCAGTAGCTTAATCATTTTTGCAGACTGAAACATCTCTTGCAGGAGAGACTGAGAGAAACAGATCCTAAAAGCAAACCTGCAATTATTGTGTTTAATTGGGGTATCATAGAGTTTGGGATATCAGTATGAATCAGATGGACAGGTTTGGATCCATACTTCCCTCCTGCCAGATGTGTTTGTTCACAGGGCTATTGGTTCTTCCAAAGTAGAAGAAATAAGGAAACTGTTTATATATGTCTTGCTGTTCTGAACCTACTTTTTCATCATACGCTCTCTTTTTACCTTGTGCCTTCTTAAAAGGATCATCTCAGTATGAAATAAAAACCACTTGTAAAATTGACTGTGCTAATTATCAGTGAGGGCCAAGAGTTCTTACTGCTCAGCAATCCAAGCTAATTTGGTGATGAAAAAAAGAGTTCAGAGCAGCCAAGGCATCTGTAATCCTTTTTCTTTTGTCTTTTCTTTAAGCACTGGATGTATTTTGGGAGTGGGACTTGTTCTTTCACTCATGAGTCACAGCAGCCAAACAGAATCACGAGTACATGTTTCTGCTTCACTGCAAAAACTTTGTAACTACCTGGATGGCAGCGAGGACCAAAGCAGATGGGTCCAGGAGGTATGGTCTGTTTTATCACAGATTTTAAATCTTCCTTTCTCTTTGCATCTTCCTTTTAATAACTCAACTCTTTACTGAAGCTTTGTACCCACTGGGTGTGGGTACAAGCACCGTTTTTACTCAGATCCTTGATTTCTGATGTTTTCTACCCTGTCAGCTTCATTTTATATCTATTGAACAAAACAATTTTAGAATAACCAATAATGCAGCACAGACATTAAGAAAGTGCTTGATAAGATATAAAATTCAGAGTGCTTCTTTAGGTCCTTAACTCATACTGAAATTGTTGAAAGTTGGGACCTATGTAACTGTGCATCTAGATCCTTCTTTGAAAGTTGCTGTCACTAACTGATGTGAATCTTGCACTACTGAGTGCTGCTACATCTCTGTTTTCTGTTCTCATTATAACATTGCTTTGGAGGCTTAAACTGAGCTGTGCTAGGTTTGAGCATGCCCTTCAATATATTTTGCCAAGCTACTGTGAGTTCTGACATGGGTCCTTGTAGCAAGAAGTGTGCAGCCTCGTCAGGGTAAAACTTGAAAAGGAAAGCTGACAAAACTGGAGAAGCTGGTAACAGAAAGCAAGGATGAAAATAAGCAGGTGTTTGTTGCGGAAACCTCTACCTGTCATGAGTAAACTCACAGCAGTTGAACAGCTGAGTTTCATAATGCTTTGTTTTCCTAAGGGATTTAACAGATACTCATAGCATTCATTTCTTTTTCCTTCTTGGTACTGTTCTGAAAGCCCTTTTTGTGTAATAAATGTATAATTTTATGGAGTTTAATTTTTTTGGCAGTCCATGTGTGTTGGGGATTAGCCTTTTGCTGTTTGTGGATCACGTTTTAAAATAACTTATATCTGTGAAATCATTTATCCCTCCCTAAGGATCTCAGAGTGCTTTACTGAAGTTAAACTGATGTGCAAACTCTGTACAGGGTTCAATACAGCAACTGCTGGGATGAAATGCAGCAGCTGTTTAACATCATGAAGTAATTCGAGATGAGAATCAAAACATGCCTTTTTCAGTTAAAATCTCCATAATGAATTGCACAGATAATTACAACAGTAAAATTTGGCCAGGACCTTGAGATGAATATTACTATATTTGAAGTGCACTAAAGGCTCTTTCAGAGCAATAAACGTCTGGGGTACTATCCTGTCCTGGAGAGAACTTTGGCCTGCTGCAGTGAGAGGTCTAATATGGGCATTACTTCATCCAAACCAAATTGTTGGCAATCCTGCCCAGCAGGTAGGGGCTCTCTAAATTCCCTTACTGTCATATGCTGTTCTCTTGCTTAGTTTTGTACCAGTGAGGTTAAGCAGTTGGCACAGTTGTCCTGTTGAAGGTTCAGACTTCGTTTCCTTATCCTCCATGTCTGAGGGTGAAGAGCAGAAAAGCAGTGTCACTTGTGGATGCTTCTGCATGGGGATGTGAGCCTAATCCCATAGGTTGTGTGTGGGAGACTCTTGTACTACATGCTCCTCTTCTGTCCTTATAGGCCTGCTGGCAGCACTGATGGGATCACAGCATGCTGTGTATGCTCACAAAGATAATGTTCAAATACTCATGCTGAGAAAAATAACTTCATTTCTGTGGAAGGTCAGGATTTTGCCCTAAGTAAACAAAACCAGAAGTATTTCCAGGCTTTAGTTGTACTTTTCTAATGTCAGCATAGATGATGAGTCTTTCTTAGGAACAATAAACATCTGAAAATATAAACTGAAGACCACATGACTTTTTTTTAATCATGCTAGCACATTGCTCCATGGCTTATAAAGCACATATTCTCAGCAGCCTGCCTTTCCTACAGATTAATTTTCTTGTTGAAGTATGTGTTGTATGGTATTCTATAAATTCTGTCCTACGTATTATCCATGATTCTGATGAGACAGTAAAACCAGCATCCCTTTTACCACTGGTGGAGTGTCAAATGAAGATTGAAGGCCTTACCCTAGCTTACAGGACGAAAAGGAATGAAGCTTAGAGTGATGCTTCTCAGTTTCTGGCACTGAGGAGTTGTGTGAGAGCTGTTGCTGAGTGCACAGGTCCTGCCTCCATGGCAGATACTTTGCAGATCACCCGTGGACAAAGAACAGACAGCAGCAGACAGAATTATAAAATTTGCTTCTTACAGCAAAGAATTTAGTTTGTATCAATGAGTGCAACAGTTTCTCTAGAGAGACAATAAATATAAGTGCTGTGGAAATGCAGGTGTGGCTGATGCATGAAAAAACAACTCCAAAAGTGCAGCAGCAAACACTGCTTTCTATTTGAGGTGAAATTTGAGAATTTATGGTTAAGTTTTACTGCTGTAGTAACCAGGTAGTATAAAACCTCTCTGAGGAAGTAAAGATAGCCTTCTTAATGATTTTGTGTGTGTGTGTGTTTGTGAATTTGATCAGACTCTGGATATCAGAATTAAACAATTTTATTTTTCAGGTCCTTGCCTATTCTGTAGCCTGTTCCTGTGTATCTGCTTTCAGTGTTGGAATCATAGAAGCAGCAGAGGCTGAGGAGGCCATGAACAAGCTGCGAACCTTGGTGGAAAATAATCAGCAGGTCATACTTGGAGTTTGGGTTTTGCTTCAGTTCTATTCGTCTCTTAAGTATTTCATATTGCATACTGTTCTACCCAGTCCATCACCTGAAGAAAACATACTGATCTGTTTTGAGCATTAAGTAGCATTTGAGTGTGTTGTGCATACAACGCAGTTACCATGATGACCATTTGTTCCATTGAAACATTGCCTGTAGCTGTATAGCAAATACCAAAGAGTGAAGCAAAAACAGAATTTATGTATGTTTGATTGCATTTAAAAGAGAGGTTGATACTTTTGGGTTCATAGTGTCTTTAGTTCCTGTGTCTGACCAATTATTGTTTCTTTTAAAACATTTTTCTTAAGATCTTTTTCTTGGTAGGAAAATACATTTTCTGTGCTTTTCTGAAATTTTACTTTCCTCTGTACTTCAGACAGCACATCATATCCACAGCCACAGCTGCTTCTGGGTGTCTGTTTCATCCCTCAGTGTTTTAGGATCACCCTGTAAAAATGACCAAAATAGTCTCTGTATTTCAGTGCTAGTTCTCCTTCTTTGTTAAATGCTTACTTGGGGGAGGAAGGGGGGGAAGGAAAAGCACAACCATTTAGAATCAAAGCCAGTTACAACAATAGCCATCTGTCCAGTATGTTTATCCTGAAAATGGCAAGTCAACCTTTGCAACTGCTTTTCCTCTTCACATCAGAATGTCCACTCTAAAATAAATCTCCAGACCAATATACGTGCCAAAGACTAGTTTCTAATCTCAGAAAATCCTCTGTCACTCAACATTACCAAGTACTTAAAATAAGAAAGCATCCAGTATTTTTGAAGAAGAGTAAATTTAGGGGAAGTGCTGCCTTACAAATGTTGTATGATTTTAGTTTTTCTTTTTTGGAAAAGAATACATAGTCATTTGGAAGATCTGTTTTTTAATATGCATCTTTTTTACCTTACAGACATCCGGTTTTGCTTTAGCTCTAGGTACGATTGTTCATGGTTTGTCAGCTTGTGGTCATGGGAAAGCTGAAGACCTGAGTAACAGGCTGATGCCAGCCTGGATTAAAATTGTACTTGCAGAGGTAAGGGAGTTGGAATTCATATCTTGGGAACTTTTTGTTTTTTAAATGAATTGTAGAGGCATAATTCTCCTTGCTTCTGCTGGAGTAATGGTAGGAAAAGTTTGGACTATCTAAGCATATAGTTTGATGTTTGGAAGCAGGAATATGTCTTTGGGCTGTTTACTAAAATAAAAAACACCTTTCTGTTTGGTTTATAAGAAATACTTAGTCCTGTTGGCCTATGAGATCTTATTTCAGATATGTTCACTCATTTAAACAATATTCAAGGATGAAATTCAGGTTATTAAATCAAGACACCTTGTGAAATTAGGTACTACTTAACAAAAGAAGTTAGACTAACAGAATGGTGATTTTCATGTTTCAAAAGTTTATCCTCTTGGTTGTTTTATTAAGTAATAATTTGCCCTATTCTGTTTTCATGATCTGGTAATTGCTGTCTGTATCCTCAAGGAATAATAAGCACTGCACTGTAGCCTCTGACTGCATTTACAGCATTAGGTGCAGCTGATAAGTTTTGGGTGGATTGAGGACAGCACTTATCACTGCTACTGTAACTGAATGGAGCATTGATTAAAATGTATTCATTTGTTCTGCTTGTGTTCAGTACCAATAATTCCCTTTGTTGCACTAAAAATTGTATATGTGAAAACAAACTCTAGACTTAAACTTTAAGGTGGGAGCTGAAGATGAGTACAAATAAAAGAAACAGTGTTTCAGAATTAAATTGCACTGGTGTATTTTATGAAGAGTAGACTATGCCAGAAGAAGGTGCTTTGTCAGGGAGAAAATCAGGATGATTTCAGACTAGTAGGGGGACGTCTTCCATATAAATAAAGACTTTCATTCAAGAATAATGGGAAGACAAATGATCCAGAGACAAAATGAGTGTGCCGGAGGCCAACCTGAAAAAGTTGTTGGGCCAGGAGATACAGAAGTGATAGCACTCACGTTTTTAAGTCGGAATAAAAGCCTTTTCTTGGAAATGAACACGTGTGCTGTGCTACAGCCGTTGCTGTATGACCCGAATGTTGCACTGATTCTGAATTATACTTTCAGGGTTCTCCAACAATGCAGCGTCTGGCTGCTGTCAATGGGCTAGTTGCACTGGTGGGTTCTGAAGGAGGGATGATACAGGTGAGAATATTCAAGCACATGGTATTATCTCCCCTAGAAACTGACTTAAAGAGTTGGACTAGAAAGCAAGATGGAATTACATCCATGCATCCTTATAGCAGTGATTATATACCAGGGCATTCCATTTACTCAATAGCAGATAGTGTTGGGTCTGCACTGAATGGGGTAGCATTGTGGTGCGGAGTATGGGGTCTGTTCCATTTTCCCATCGTATGGCTCATGTGGTGCCGTTGGGGAAAAGCTTACGGCACTGTAAGCTTTTTCCTCTTATCCCCCCACTTCTCCAAAAAAAACCCCACCCATGTACAAATGTAATCTGTATTTTCAGCACCCATTCTGTGTTTTGTTGTTTCCTTTTTTTCCCTTATAAAATTCTGAGAGTATTTTCTTTTTGTCTGGCAGCTGAAATGTGAAAGCATTCAGTCTTCCCAGTTTCAAAGTAAACTCAATGAAGTCATCAGAACCCTCACCCAGGTAAGGGAGTTTCCTGTGTTTCCTACTCTGGATAATACAGTATGGTACTGTATCACCTTGCACAGATAAGACAGTTCTTTATAAAGAAGGTGCATAACATCCATGTCTAGCTTCAATAAGGCAATGCAGCATTAATTTGAGGCTTGCTGCTAACTAGTGACCTATTGTATCTACAGATAATCAGTTTTTCGGGACAGATTGGCCTTCAGACAAATGCAGCAGGGCTTTTGGGACACCTTCACATGTCCTGTTTGTCTTCTGCCCAGAGCAGGGCATCTGGTAAGCTGCTGTATTATTGCTACTTAAAGAACAAATAGCAGTAGCACCTAACCAAGAAGGGAGCAAGGGACACATTAGGCAGTGAAGACTGCATGTTAAATGATATGACAGCTTTTGAATCAGAGAGCTCATGGACCGAAGTGCCAGACCTAAAAGCTGAAACACAAAAGCAGGAATCAGTGTGCTGAGCAGGATGCCCCCCCATCTGCTTTTACTTGTGATATCAAAGTAAGATTCTAAGTTGCTCCAGTCAAAGTTGTTTATTACTTCTGTTTTTATTCTGTTTAAAGCTGCTAGTATAAATTACAAATGAATTTTAAATTGCATATGACAGATGTGTTTGGCATCTAAGTTATCTACTCCAAGCCCTGAGAGCTGATTAATCTACTCTTCATTTCAGCACTTCCCGCTGTTTAAAAAAGCCAGCACAGGAAAAACTAGTCAGTAACAACAAAAAAGGGCTCATTTTTCAAAAGAGTATTTTTCTGGAGGAGATCTTTCTGGTTAGCTGAAGTCTAACAATAGTATCTGTGCCCTTTTAATTTAGCTGTTAACACAAAGAAATTCATATTCTGTTGATACACCATTACCTTCTGGTGTGGTTTCATTATCCACTAGGTGAAATTAAAGCAGGGTTAGATCATTGATGAAATACCAGTAATAAGAGGGAACTAATGAAGTGGAAGCTGTTCACTTCACTGTGATCAAAGTTAGACTCCACAATGTGAAGTGCAGATATATTTCCTCATCACAAAGGAATGTTCTTAGAGTTTCTACTTCTGGATAGTTAGCAGAGGTGCCTGAGGTTAGACAGCTATGAAATGTCTGCTCTTGTCTTAAATTTCTGAAGCTCTCCCTTTTTAAAGCCTGACTCGCAGTGGCCTGATATGTATTAGAAAAATTGTTACCACTAGCTTTTCAGCTGATGAACGAATTTGTTTTTCGGACCTGGCACCCCTCACCAACACTAACATTTAGCTTACCTCAAAAAAAAAAAAAAAAAAAAAAGTGGGAAGGCTTACAGACTTAGAGTTAGCTCAGACATGGTTCAGTTTGGCCTTTGAATTTATATGTGGGCTGGAAGTCACCATTTATCCTGACAGGTTTTAGTATATGAACAGTCTTTTTGTCTTCACAGTTCCTCCAGATTTTAGCTACTTGCCTGAAAACAGCTTTATCAGGGCAGCTATTGACTTTGCCATTGAAGGTGGAAAGAGAGGTGAGAAGGATCAAAGTACAGTATCTCTCTAGGAAAACTGGTATGGTTTTAAAATGTGACCCTTACACCCTGCTTTTATTTGCTGAAAGAACTTTTTTAGATAGTAATTTGAGCTTCAGTAACGCAGGACTTAAATCTCTAAATATTTCTGCAAAGACTTTAAAACAAGAATCTGAATTACACACACAAAGAGTTCAGGATGATATAGTTGGGACATTATTTTTTTCTGCTGAATTTTTCTGACTTTTTCATCCTTACCCCTTCCTTCTCCCCACTCTGCCTATGATGATGGTGCATCTTCTCCCCTGTGGCAGTGAAAGTCAGATCACTTCAAATGTTTGCATGTAGCCTCAGGAATACTCCATCATCAGGCATACTTTCTTCTAGCCTCTATTTTAGTGATACTTGGTTAAATGTCCTATATATCAGTTAAATGGGTTAGCACTGTGTGTGGTAAATGCACATGAACCTGAAGAAAGGATGCGGTCATGTGAGCAACACTAGATAGACTTGTTTTGGAATATAATCTTAATGGAGATAAGGCACAGGAGATTATTCCTGTATGTAACTATGTGAGCTCAGTTCTGTCCTATTAAGCAGGCGTTATTTCTGAAGGAGGTAAAAAGTACCCATGCCTTGCCCCCAGGAGGACTTTTATTGAGTTAACTCACTGTTTCCTGTTTTAGGTTATTTCCCATATAGATCTGGATAAATGTTCTCCTGCTGCCAAAATACAAAAATGCTTACCCAACTAAGTGAGGGATCTGTAGTTAATTCGTAAACTTCATAAACTGAGAGGGACCAGAAAGTTTCTGTTTATCAGTAACAAAAATACTTTCAAAAGTAGACCGCTAAGGTTAGAAAATATAACTATTGATTACAAGTGAAACGGCTAATTCGCAGCTACAAACAGAAGAATACTAAGCGATTTTATAATGCTCTTCAGTTTTCACTGTAGACTGGTCTTCAGTGCAATATGAAATGGTAGACTATATTCATATTTCTTTCTTGAGCTGTTTAACCAAATAAATGTGTATAAAATTCAGACTGTTGACTGTTTTGTTGCAGGCCCAGAATCTGTCCCAGCTCAGCTGGTGAAAGTAGTGCTGGTACCCATTGCGTTAGTTGGAGAAAGTCACCAGTATCCACCTGTGAACTGGGCATCCATTCTTTCACCTTTGATGAGACTAAACTTTGGTAAGTTTCATAGATTCCTGGAGCTTTTTTTGTTCTTGTCATGAGACTTCCAGACTGATACAACTTTCACCAACTGTAGAGCCCACAAATGTTTGCAAATGTTTGCAAGCACGTATTTGCAATAACTCTGTGGAGACATTACTGATAGAGCAGACTAGAGAAGGTCACAGCTAGTAAATTTGGAGCCATGTTGGAAGTTCCCTAAAATATTGGTGAGTTTGGATTAGATTTTGCATTTGGCCTATTACAGAAGAGCCTAAACTGGAAACTAACTGCATCTTATTTTCAGTACATATTAAATGCAGGTCCAGTGCCCATGTTGGAGGATGCAGGCAATTGTATCACAAGTTTGAACTGCTCAGTGGTTCATCTAGCTATTGCTAGTCTGAAATACAGTGTCTACTAAATTACGCTGGGTAACAAGGGAAGTTTATACCTTTTTCCATCATGATCCTGATTTCTCAGTGCTTTCTTCTAGGAGCATTTTTTCTTCATGTCAAAGAATGTGTTTGACCCTTGAGTGTGATTTTGGGCAGCTTGTATAGTGTTTTCCTAGTCAGGATATCTGTTGAAACCAGTTTTTGTTGATGCAAATGTCTGAGTTTCAAACTCCTTTCCTTAAAAATATCTATAAAGTTCTGTTTTCCCTTGTTCGATTCTTCTGAGTTTTGTTTCTCCTGATTTATGTAATTGGTATTACTGGTCTTGCGGTTTCTCTTACAACTGGGCTAGGCAAGTGCTATTGTATTTAAATTTATTTCCTGTAGAGCCAGGAAAGGATAGGTTGTTCTCATATCTTTCTGATGGTTATTTTATTTATACAGACTGCTTGTATCCAGAGCACTACAAATCATTGAACTGTTCCATATGAAACATCCTTTCCTAGATACAAAAAGATTTGTCAACATATTAAAAGTTTTTGCTGATAATTGGGCTGAAACTTCTACTTTACTTGGTATTCTTGCAATTGAGTATAAAGTCTGTTGTAAGAATAAGAAAGAATATCCTATACTGAACTGTGCAGTCCATGCTGATGCAAATGTGTGTGCAACCTTATGAATAGCTGAAACTTGTTATATACATGGGGAATTTTTTTTATTCCTGTTTTTTACTTAGGAGTTTGACTTTTGTAAATCAGGGGAGTTCCAGAGGAAACAGTACCTCAGTTTTGTGCCTACTTTTTTATTGACTTTATAGACAACGTAGACCACTTTTTTTTCCAATATATAATTTCTCTTAATTATCCTCTGTAGTGTTATGGAAGTTGCAGATTGTATTTAGATTATATATGCATGCATAAAGAGAGACTTCCAGAGTGTGTGTGATAAAGGAGGCTTCCAGAGTGTGTGTGATAAAAAAAGCTTTAAGCAGCATCTCTAGAAATACGAAGGTTAATGTAGTCCTGCTGGGCTAGAACAGTTACCCTCCCTTATTTTATCAGTAGAGAATAAATTTCAGGTAAAAAATTTCTTCATAGCTTCTGTTTTGTTTTTCTTCTGCTTTAGGTGATGAGATAAAACATCTCTGCGTTGAACTTGCTGTGACTCAGGCTCAGTCATCTCAAAATGCTGCAATGCTTTTGGGGATGTGGGTGGCACCTCCCCTTGTCTACAGTCTCAGTGTACGTATGTAAGAAAATCTGTGGGACCTCAGCACCTCTTTCCTGTGAGATTCCTCACCTAGAGTGATGTTCAGGATGTCTCACCAAAAAACAGTTACTGTGACTCAGAATTCTGTAAAAATATTGTTTAGCCAATATCTTAGATTGAAATGGCTCTTCTGGAGACTTGGAATTCAGGGCAGATATAAGCTCTGCTACGTTGTTTTTTATTTAGATCATTTAAGACATTTTTCCTCTCTTGTAATACTGTAGTTCTGATAACCAAAAGATGTAAGGAAGGCACAGTATGTAGAGACAGGAAGTATCTTTTATTATACCAGCTGATGGACATGGAGGAAAGTCCTACTTACCTGTCTGAAAGTTTGCCTGTTTCTTTCAGCTGTGTCACTAAATCTGGTAAAAGATTACTTCTCCTTGAAAACTTTGCCTGAGTAGACATTTAACAAACTAACCTATCAGAGAACCAAATTTGGGGTTGTCCTTCACTGTGAAGTGCAATTGTATTTATGGAATTTCAGCATGGGCTTGATGAGGCCTCCATGGTACAGTGTTACAAACTCCCTGAATCCCACAGTACCCCTTACTGTGCAGTTCTGTCAGCTTATATTAGCTGAGGAGCCCATTCAAGACAGTTCTCAGAAAACCCATTGTGGATTTCTGTGGCCTTTTTCAGTTCAAGTGCTTGTTTCCTCTTGTAATTTCTAATTCTTTAGCCTTCACAAATATATAAATACTTGGTAAAGATTTTAAGATATAAATTGGTAAAGTACCAATAAAGGAAAAATTTAATTTCGGAGCCCTTATTTCTCCGTGCAGTGGGATCTAGAGGTCACAAAATGAGCTTAGCTGCAGGGAGTGTTAGTTTTGGATCATTTTAAGATATTGTTCTTTTTTCCTTACCAGACAGAAATACTGAGGGGGCTTGGAGTGCCATGCTTCTGTCCTTGGCTGCCTATGTATGGTCTCTATGCTTTATGCAGGAATGCACTGGGCACCATATAGGGAAGTCACAGTTGTCCTTCTAATACAAAAGCCAGATCTGTACTGAGGTAGAGTTCATTGAAAGGAAGATCTTCAGTATTTAAGGAAAAAAGAATATTGCTGTGTTTCAACTTTTTTTAATTCAAGCAATTCTCCAAAAGAAGAAAGAACAATTGAGAAGTATTTACAGAAAAGATCAGTTTCTACTGACTTCAAGTGCTTTTGAAGTGGTGCTTGAACTGCTTTTTACACTTTCATCCTTTATAACAATAGCTGAAGATCAGCAAAGAGCTAGAATCTGAAACTAAGAGAAAGATGAGCCATGTATTTTTAACACAAGAGAAAATTACTGGAGTCCTTGATATGTACTAATATAAATCATGCAGGGAAAATCAGTGGGTTCTGTAGCTACTTGAGAGCAATTTAAGATTTTATTTTAGTCTGTTGGATGATGAGTGAGACTTCATTGTCTTAAACAGCTTGTGTATAGTACAGGGAACATGAGTAAAGAAGCAACAGAGCAATCTAATTATCTAGGCCAAACAGAAAGACTGAATAATAAAGATATTTCATCTAGAAAGTATGGTAAACCTTATGACTGTAATATCTTGTATTTGCTTTTCAGATGAAAACCCAGAAATACCTTTTTGTGTCTCTGCCCCTGTGGATGAAACATATTGCAGAAGACAAGCTACAGTCTTTTACGGAAGTGTTTCTGATGCAACCATTTAAAGTGAAGAATCCCACCAAAAGAACAGAAATTTGCCAGTGTGTTTTACAGGGTCTTGGCCAGGCAATGAAACTTCCAAACCCTGCCCAGTACTGCTGGAGCTTTCTGTGCCAGGCTGCTGAGAAAATATTTGAGCTTTTACCAAATGAAATTAAGGTAAAGAAAAAGTATGGGGTATAAAAATTCATAGCCTTGTTATAAATATTGTAACTGGATATTTTTACTGATTTTCAATCATGTCTTTTTTTCACTGAGCCATCAGATTTGCAGCATGAAGTAGGATGTAAAATTTTAGATGGGAGTAGTTAAGATTCCTATGTAATTTCAGTAGAAGTTGCTTTCAGGTATTCTTTAGGATATGGTTAAGATGTGAAACCAATCTTATGTACACTATTCTCTCATTTGGTATTTGGTAATGGAAAACTAAAGAATTAGTGCTGAAATAAATTTTGTTGAAACAGAGGCAGAGAATATTCGGGAGGTTGTTTTTTTTTTCTCCAGAGAGAATTCAGCTTCTCACAGTGCTCTAAAGAAAGCATCTAGTCACAGAAAATACCACCAAGGAAGGGCACTTTTAAAGACAATCTTTAAAATTTTTCAAATATAATTATGCCTTAAAAATTAAGTACACTGAAGGTCAGAGCAAGTACAGAATTTGTAAAATAGAATAAGTACTTGATCTAATTGCTAGCCTCTCTTTATTCATCATAATCATTAGCAAGGTTAATGATTTCTAATTTTCATGATGAAGACACGTGGTAATATATACACAAACCTGCATTCATGTTTCTGTTTCCAGAGGGATGAAGTGGAGCTGTATATTGATGTAGCAAAATGTATCTCAGAAATGGCAGATTCAGAGATTGATCGAATTGTCCAGATCTCTAAGGTAATGACTTTTTACTCCTAACCTCTTCTATCACCAAATTATGTGAAATAAACCTGCCTTTTTTTTTTTTTTTTTTAAGCAATGGAGTATTTTAGCTCCTCAAGAGCATTGATAAATTTATATCCATTGTGCATGTAAATTCTCTCTAACAGGTGTTAGAGAGAAGCAAAAGTGGTTAGGATCTGTATCCAAAACCCTCTTAAGGCAATTGAAGTATTACTGGTGTTAGCTTGGTCAAGTTCAGAAAGGGCTCTGTTAGCAGAATAGGAACAGTATTGGATCTTCTGAATCCCAGTCCAGTGATACAAACAGTAGACCATAGGCCTCCTGTGTTAACCTAACCACATACTTAAAACTGCATCCTGGTAACCAGCTATGCTTGAATTGATGGATCCTTGCTTCTGTTAAAAATGAAAGGTACTCTGACTGAACAGCCTTTCAGTGTTGTTGATTTAATTGCTGCATTTGTATTCATACTCAGTGTTTCCTGGTGGACAAGATAACTAAGGATGACAGTGCAATATAAAAGCTTTCAGCTTCTAACTCACCAGATCAGTTAGCAGTGGAATTCTTAGCAGCTGAAAAATATTGTATACTAAGGAAACGGTGGATATGGAAGGACTTGGTGATTTCAGATGAAGTCGTTATAAGCAGTCATTCCCATGCTCTTCTGCTTACTGGCAGATTCATTTGAGAGACCAAGCATGTAAATAGGACAGGGAAGCTAGACTGTCGGCCTTTAAGCAGTTGTCTCTTTAAGTTGTGATTTCCACATTGGAAAAGGCAATTTGAGAATATCTTTGTTGTCACTGCAGTGAACCTGTCTTGCAAGAAGATTTAAGTCTCCAGAATGTCAAGCTGGCTCATTTTAATTTAAAGGGGAGTATGGAATTTAAAGCAATGTGGAAACAGTCAAACTATACTGAGTTACACTGTGCTGGACCATTTAGAAGCATACAAAATTCAAGTAGTACATACGATCTTCTGTTTCATGCTTAATAATCTATCTTAGAGAAAATGAGCCTGCTACATAATCAGAAATTCCTCCTGTCTTCATAAAGAGGAATGCAGCATTTCCTACTGCCCTCATGAGAGGGGTATGTTTTAACTTAACATGCTTTTTATTGCATTTGCAGAACAATATAGAGAAGGCCACCTTCATCAAAGTGTATTTAATTTCTCAAGGCAGACTGCCTCTGATGAACTTGAGTGCCTTGATTGATACTGTGGCAGGATATCATCAAAAAGGATCTATTGCATGGATGCTCTTACATGGTTTCTATCACGCTCGAATTGTGAGCCATGAAAACACAGGTGAGGCCAGGCTTAAAGAAAAATCAACAGCAACATGAACAAATATTGATGGGTCTGAACTGATACTTTTTAAATAATTTTAAGATAGTCTAACCAAATGGTTTCCAGAATTCTCTGGTTTAGAGACGACTTTGAACCTTTAGAACTTTTTTTAGCTCTTCACTTACTTCTATCAAACAACACTTTTATGCTTTTTTAAGTTATTTATGGCTCCTTAGGTCAGCTACAAGTCACTTACATCAGCCAAGTGGTTCACAGATCACAGTTTTGATTAGATCAAGGTCTTTTTATTTTTTCAATACAATATAGTGTTAGAAATGTACTCAGCACATTAGGGACCAATAGTAGTTGTACAATCTTGCTGTCTTTTGGAGCTAATCAGTGGACTTATCAGTGTGCAACACAATAAGCAGAGGTTTCCATGAGATTGATCAAGCCCAGGAAATAGCTTGCTTTTCTGAACTCCTTGAGCTGACTTAACATAGGAAACAAACTACCTTTCCTCCTCCCCACGACAGCAGTTAATTATCTGCTGAGTTAATTATCTGGGTTAGCTCAGCAAAGGGTCTGATAAGCAGTGGAGCTGATGCAAGAGAAATATCGTAATCACACAGGATGAGGAAGAAACAAGTGCAGGGAGAGGGAAGAATGAGATCTCTCCATTCTCATGGTGCAGGATCTTAGACTGATTCAGTTGTTTGCAGAGCAACAATTTTAAAGCATTTTATTGCAAGTGCTTTAGTGTCAACTGTGGTTGAAGAACTTCAAACAGCCAGCAGTGAGTTTTGGATGAGTGGAATGAGGTTCCTTTGGGTAAAAGAGCAGGCAACATGGAAAAGGGGACATATAAAGAATAGCAGCAGAAGGCAATGTATGAAGTGTCATGGTCTCAAAGCTGGAGATGAGATAAAGCTAGTTATTTGTATGTTGGACAAAGGAGGCAAAACATACCCTGGGCAGCAGAATCTAAATCAATGAAGAAGAAAATGTGTTACTAGCTCTGACAAACTTCATGAAGTAAGTGGAAATAAGAAGTATTACGCTGAGGTTAATATCATGTTGCATCCTTGGATTGAGGGCTGATGATGCTTGTAAGCCTTGGCTCTACTGTACTGATTCTGTGTGCATTGTGGGAGGACTTGAGATCAACACTCCCCACACGTGTACGGTGACATCAGTGCTAAAACTGGATGAAGTATTAGGGGAAGGAGCTCAGCAAAGTTTTAAGAGAATTCTGTAGTGGTCACATCTGCAGACTGGGTTAGTGGGATCTGCAAACTCTTATTATGCAAAATGATTGTCTCCTGGCATACCTTTTTCAGCGTGTTTAGTGTGTTGCCTGCATTACAGGGGAAATTTTAGGCAGTATTGTTTGTAGTAGTGTTGTGCCTCTATGCCTTCTGCCATTGGCAACTGTAAATTAAATACAATAATGGTACTGGTGATTGTTGTTCCTCCACGGTGAGTGCTTTGTTGCTATAGTGATTCCCTATACTTTTTAAAGAGAAATGGTACGTTCTATTGTTTAATGTGAACCAATACTCTTGTTCTTTCAGGAGTGATGAAGAGAATGGACTGGCTGCTGGATCTGATGGGCTATATCAGAAATGTTGCGTACAAATCAACACCTATACAAAATGTAGATCTTAAAGAGGTACATGCTGTGAAAATATTTTGCAGCTTTCAGGCAAGAGGAAAACAGTTTCTAACATAACCTATGCTCTTTGTCAGCAATAAGTATTATTCCTCATGCTTTTATCTTTCAGAAAACTGTTATCTCCACAGAAGAATTCTTCTCTGTTAACTTTATAAGTGTTTGTGTGTTTAAAACTCTTACTTTAAAATAACTGTGTCATCTAAATTGTGAGAAAAGTTATAAGCAGCCAGAGGAAATCATTGCTTCAAACTTGCTGTATTTAGAGCACTTAAAGTTTGAATTCACCAGTAGAATTGTCAAATCTGGTCAGAACTCTGCAGCTGCTGATTCGAAGGGGGTTTGGGCAGTTTTAGGGCACCAATATTGTTCATTGTTACAACTGTTCAGCCATTGAAATCTTCTGTTTCAGGGCATAAATTGCTACTTGGGTTAGAAAGGACTTTGTTGCATTGCTGTAATATTTCCCTAGTGGTTGTGACACCACAAAGGTGTCTCTCTCTCTAATTTCCCTGAAGAATCAGTTGACTGTAAAGCTGCATTTCCCCATTTAACTTGAACAGTGGATCAGCCTTAACTGAAAGGTTAATTTTTAGAAGAGTTTGGTTAGCTTCTTTTCTTGTAGACATTTTAGATTGATTTTGATTTTTAGATTTTTTTTTTATTGTTCTGCCTCAAGGCATGAGAGAGTATTAAAAACATTTTAGTTCTTGCTTTTGGAAGGTTAGCTGAGTTTCCAGGTGACAACTCCAGAAGTAGTATGTTGAAGAATATGCCATCATATATTTTTCCATATTATATTCAATTAATGAATTGTCTTCAATGAATTGTCATTGAGTTAATGAATTGCACTTTTGTCTTTTTCCTGTTTAGGCCATAGACTTCCTACTGTGGCTGTTTGCAGCTTCTGTGGTTGCCTGGGCTGACCATGGTGCACCACTGTTGCTTGGCCTCAGTGCCAACTGGTCACCGTGGAAGCACCAAAACATATTACCAGAATTGTCTGAGGATCACTTTGGCAAACACCCCACTGACAAGTTTGCTGTGCAAGAGACTCTAACTCTCCTTCCAAGCAGCATTACCCTCTTGCTAGCTAAAGAGCCTTGGAAAGAACAGACACAGAAGGTAAAATTGCATGTAGTGGTTGCAAAGCACTGCGTCCTTAGAATCAGCTGAAGTCTTAGGTGAAACAGTTATTTCCTCTGTATTTTTTGCATCTGATATGTGGTCCTATTTTTCTTTATCCACAGTTAGACGTGACTTGTCTCAGATGTAATGTATGTTCTCAAGTAAAATATCTGAGTTGCAAGGAAATAAAGAGTATTCCAGTGTTGGGAGTCAAACTCTAAGTGCATGCAGCTGGGAGAGAAGAGCTGGCAGCTCCTGGTAGCAAGTTAGTCTTAACTAACTTAAGCAGTAAAAGGCAGATCCTCTGCAGTTGGACATCACCACAGTGGCAGTTTATAGCAATCAGAGGTCCTCTTTCCAGCTTGTAATGTGTCATTTTATTTTCAAGCATATGATGAAAACAAGTGTGGGAAATTGTGCCTAATTTGACAAACGCACAATATAGATTGCTTGTGGTTGAGATCTGTGGGGAAACTTACTTATAAATCAATAGATTCATAGTTAACTGTTCTGTGTAAAGTGGAGCCCATTCAGGACTGGCTTGTGCATGCTTCTTGTGCTCAGAGTTCCCACTGAAGTTAGAGTTTGGAATGTGGGAGGAATGTAGGAGAGGGCAGTTAATATGCAAGTGTCTGAGCTTTAGGAGGGCATTTGGGAATGTGCCCTTAAAATCATCCCAATAAGTCTGAAATACTACATTCTCCTCCAGGCAGCATCCAATACCAGAAAGCAATGAAAAGAGAGAGGGAGGTCAAAAGAGGGACAAAGATGATAGGAGTGCTGAAGGATTTGCCTTAAAATGCTTGCCCAAGAGAGCGATTAGTAAAGATCATACTAATAAGTTAACACTGAGAGAAAATACACTGACAGTAAGAGGCACTCTCTGGAGACTTTGAATATTTCAGGCAGAAGGTTGATTGACCACTGCCTCTGATTAAATAGTTACTCAGGTTTAATTGTAGTCACATGTTGCCTATCAAGCTGAAAAGAATTTGTGGTGCTCCAGTAGTAAGGCTTTCTTAATTTGGGTTTTCCTTTTTATTTCAATTTTTAGATTATTGACTGGCTTATCAGTATGGTGGAAAGTCCTAAGGAAGTGTTATCAAAATCTTCCAAGGACCTGCTGAAAGGTAGAGTATTTCAATTGGGTCCTTATCTTTCCGTAACTATTAGTATAGAGAAAAATCTGGTTTGTTAAAAGGAGTGTGATGAATCTGTGCTATTAGCACATGTGGGAGAGCTATGTACTGTCTTTAAGGGAACCTTCACAAGGCAAGATAAGATTCCTGTCTGTGAAATCTTCTTGAATTCTTTGATATCTAATCTGTTGACTCTCACGATGTGCCACTGAAGATCCAAGAAACCTCCAGGTATACCTGGTCCTGCAAGCCCATTTCACTGATTGGTCAGTCAGTTGTTTTGGAAGTTACCAATAAAAACAAATGCAACATACTGTTTGGATACCCTTCAATACAATAATAGGAAATCTGTAACAATTTCTTCAATTGTAGCTGAGGATTGAATGGTGGGGAAGGGACCAGAGACAGTGAAAAGTCTAGTGTAGCGGACTGACAGGAAAAAATAGAGGAATGGGGGCTGTTGACAAGAAGGGTGAAAGAAATGCAAGTTACCTCATATTTTGAATTGCAGTAATATCCTGTGGCCTTAGCTTGCACTGTGTTGCTCACCTAGATGTGTAGGATTGATATACAATTAAATTTAAGAGGACACCACAAATATTCCCAAATGAAGTGAGCCTTGTGCTTCTTCCATTAACTCAAGGCATCTCATTTGAATCACTTGACTTGTTGGTCCTAAACGTGGCTTCATGAAATCTGGTTATAATGTTCTTTGCATTGCTAGGATAACTAGCCTTCTCTGGAGGACCTGTGATCTTTAGTCACTCTCTGTTAACAGTTGCAAACTTCTGATATTGTGTCTGCTTAATCTCTGAAAGACATAAGCTTAGAAAAGCAGAAACAATACTGTGGGTTGTTGGGGAATCTCCTCTGAGTTAGATAGGTATGTACACACACACATGCATGTGCACGCTCACTATGCTCTGGTTGAGAATGAGTCAGAGCTTTCCTTGAGCTTCTTTTTTAAGTACTAGAACATCAAATTCCTTCCTGGATGAGTTCAGTGTGACTGCTTTGGTAACTGGATATTCCCCAAAAGCATGAACCTTTCACATACTGAATAAATCAATGAATTGCACAGAAGATTTAAGTCTTCATACTTTATGATCCTCTCCTTCCCAGTGCCTCCCATCTCCCTTCTTGGATGACTGCTTATAGGACTCAAGCTGTTGGTTGACCTGTGTGCCATTTCAAAGTGATGATTTAATTAGCAGATCATAATGTGATACGGTTTGAGTGGGAAACATGCCAAAAAACATGTGAAAAGTCCAGTACAGCCTCCTATTTCAGAGGGATGTAGAGACTAGTGTATTTTCTGAACAGTGGAAACAGCATCAGAAGCTCACAGGCTAACCATGAAAAGCCGTGAAAACAGTCACTAAGAAGAGGACTGAATCTATACCTGTGTTAGCAAAATGACTAGGGGGAATAGTCTTGCAACTTTTGCAGTCTGGGCTGCACATACTAATGTGATTTGTCCTTCTTTTCACAGTTACACTTCTTGCCTTGAGGTCTCTCACAGAGTTCAAGAAGAAGGCAGTGTGGACTAAAGCTTATGGGTGGTAGCTGCATGCCAAGTCTTACCCAATGAAGAAAACTGTCCATGCTTGAAAGCAAAATCTACATAATACTACTATTGGGGCATCAAGAAGACCAATTTCAAAGATTTTTGCCCACTAGAAAGTTTTGGGTCTTTTTTTTTGTTATTCACTCTCCTCTTCTCAAAGACTCATAATGTGAAAAATCATTTGCTTTCCACTGGTAGGACAATCTCCTCTTACAAACTGTCTTGCATTTGGACTGTGGTGAGTCTAAATGACAAATAAACATGTCAGAGTTGTTTCAGTGACAGCTGGAGGGAAATGTTCCTTTAACCCGCAGAAGCTTTGTAGGAACAGGTGAAAAAAATAAAATCTTATAAAAATTGTTTGGATGAGGCCTATTTACTAAAGTATGTTATACCAGAAAAGACTTTAGAATGAACACTAATTTTTAACTGATAACATTTTTTAGTAGTAATAATAGTTGTCTTTATTACTAAAGACAACACAGCTTTAGTAGCTGAAGACATATAACATGAGCAGGGTTTCTGAGAGAAGTAGTGTGGTTGTCAACTTTGCAACAGCTTTATCAGGATTATCGAGATAAATCAAGGATCCTAGTGGCTGCTAAATCCCCAGTTCGGGGTAATTGCAGCTTTCTTGCACTTGAAACTGTTCTTGCCTCCTTTATCCTCTGTTGCCCCTAAGAGCTTTCCTCTGCCTCCAGGGAAAAGGGGCACTGCAGCAACTCTTTTCCACCCTTGCAGCCTTAAAATAGATCAGCCCCTGCTGTTTTCATTACTCAACTTCCTTCTCTTTATGAAGGACTGGAAAATTTCATCTCTTCGCAGCTTTGCTAAGACGGAGCTTAAAGGAATATTTGTGTTTAGCAAGCCTCTCCACTGGAGTAGACAAGGATTAACTGAAAATAAGTGGTTGGGCACTAATTCCTAGTGTACTCCAAAGTAGTATCAGTGAAAGCAGCATTGATTTTAACTATCATGCATGAAGTGTTTTGGCCTACTTTTCCAGGCTATGCCCTGCTGCAGGCATTTCCTTCATTTCAGGACTGACAACATTGCCTATGTAGAGGGAATTCTGCTCTGACTTCATCCTCTGCTTTTCTCATCTAGCAAGGTTACTGTGGGATGCAGCCTAATGGCTGCTATTCATTCCTTCAGTGACTAGGTATGTGGAAGCTTACCACAGTATTCTGTTCTGTTTTCAAAGTAATCTTGCAACAATAGTAATCTTTTGTTCTGTAAATAGCTCTATACTGAGACATTGGATCTAATAGTGAATGCACTGAAGATCTCACTGAAAGCAGTTGCCACCCAGGCAGCACCTCACTGCACAGTGTTCAGAGCAACCTTTAGCAAAGGCAAATCTGTGACATGTTTTAATGGTGCTGTCTCTAGTGTACTGCATCTAAGTAACGTATGACTCCAGTCATCTGATTTTGCATGTGTATTAGCATTTTAGTTCAGATGAGAAGTTTGCTTTTTGAAAGGAGTCTCTGGGTAATGCCCACATACTATGATTCCATTTGCATCATGGGCCAGCATGGCACTTCATTCCTTCTAAATTAAACCATACTGAGAGAGGCATTGCAGGGACACCCCAGTGTACTCCTATAGTTCTGTGTGTTTAGCCTACAAGACTAAACCAGGGCTAGTCTGATGTAAAACACTCTGAATGCACTCTGAAAGGCATATAGGTTGGCTGTTGGGTCCTCACTACGACCTCTTTCTTTTTATAGATCCATTCCTATTCAGCTGCTGTACCTACTAGTGTAGGCATGACCTACGATGGAGATTGGTCCTCTTTTTGGGTAGTGAGTGCCTCTGTTGGAGAAATGAATATGATTTTTATTTCTAGGTGATCTGTCTTAATAGGTTCTTTTGAAGATAATGAGTTTCTAGGACTCAGGTGGACAAGTTAACTGATACTGCATTTTAAAAGTGTGGGGAGGCAGCAAAGGGAGCTGCTGATGAAGTAATCAGTTGACAAGTTTCGTGACTCCAGCATAGCTGTTTTGTGGGCAAACAGAACAGATAAGAAGTAAAGGCTAAAAAAAAAAAATGCTGTTGCTATGTTTATCATTTAGCAGATACCATTTGTTTTCCACACTGTATGTGTTCGTATATACATTTATGAATTTCAGAACCTCATAGTACATAAGCTATATCAAAAGCAGACATTTTTTAAATAATGTCAGAAAAATGTAGTAATCAAACATCCTTCTTCTGGTCATAAAGAGACTGTGTAGACAGTTGCAATTACTTATCACATTGACAGCTCACTGAAAAACTTCCTACTGATATTCCTTCATCCTTGTCTTTAGAGAAGTTTCTTCTTGCATATGTGTATGTACTCATATGTAAGAAAAACGCTTGTTTGATTCCAACATCAGATGACCTAAATGGCAACACAGGTTTGCTGAGATCTTAGATGATTTAAGTTTTGATCAAAGATTTAAGTTGCCAGAGGTGGAAGGATAAGATACCTTTCTCCCCACCCATCCTTGAGCTTTTCCAGAAACTAAGGTGAGGCTTTAGAGCTAAAGCTAGTGGCCTGCTGTAACAGGTCATGGAAGGCTGATTGCTTGAATCTCCCCAGTGCCAGCTCCAAGTTACCTCTGCACCAGAAGCTGGAGGGAAGTCTTCTGTAAGTAACTTCTTACCTTTCTATGGCAGTTTAGGTTTGGGATTCCTCCTCCTCGTAAGTTTTAAAGACTCCTCCTATTGTTCAAGCCTTTTAGCCAGCATTAAGAATCAGTGCAAAGGAAGAGCACCCCATCCTGAATCTTTATTGTTTTAAGTGTATATATTTAAAAAAAAAACCAGTCGTTGATATCAGATGTTGTGTTTCCTCATCCAGGGTATCTTAACTACACAGAATCTTACAACAAATTAGATTGAACTGCCGAAGGGGAAAAATGTCCGTCTTCCACCTTCCGTCTTTCCACCAGTTCACAATGGTTTGATCATGTACTTCTTTTGTTCTGGCTCTCTTCTGTGAAGCTGGCATCCTATTCAGCTTCTTTATGCTTTTCTTCATCCACACTGTCACCAGTAAATCATTTTGAATTACAAGTCCAAAGTGGAAGTACTTGTTTCTCTAAGAATATCCATATTCCTACCTGCCTCTGAGCTACTTTCAAAAAATCCAAGGTTGCCCCTATACTGTTGCATGCAGTGACCCTGTTTATGGTTCCTAAATACTTTGGTGGCCATAACAGTTTGCAGGCACAATGCCACCAGGTATGTTAAATAAAAGTAGTAATATGGGATCTTTCGTAACAACCTCACTGCTTCTTACAACAATCTGAACACCCTTTTAGCTTCCTGCTTGAGAAAGCTGTACAAGCAAAAGCTTCTTCATAAAGGAAAATGAACACAATCACATTAACAAGTATATTCCCTCTCCCCAGTCCACTTTTCAGTCAAGCTCAAATGAACAGCCTCAATTCCCCCTGCTTTAAATTCAAGTCCATATGCATATGATAAACAATGTAGATGAAACATGGGATGAGTTCCTGCATACCTCTAAGCAGTTCTTTGTGCAAACCATGTAGTCCATTTTCTTCTGGACAAAATCCACTGGGCTGCTGTCTCTGCTCTTGATTCTCTGTCTCAAAGAGGCTGCATTCTCGTTGCATTCCCCTTGCAGATAATAACCCAGGGGCAAGTCATGTGAATAAAGTGACCAGAAGTTTGCACGTAGCTTTCAATAGTCATTAACTCCATTTTAAAGACAATATATATCTTGGCCTGACTACATCATGCTGCTTCTGTTTACCTGTCTTCTGTTCAGCATGGAGAAAACTTGTGGGGAAGCAATTCTTATTGTCTGCTGCAGGCATGATTATAATTTTTATTTTGCCCCTTAAATATCCTACCTTGGATACGTAGTGGATGAGCACTTGTTCACTTGCTTTCATGTTTTAGTTGCATTTTTTTCTAGAATCTTGTTTGGAGAAGGGAACACTGGGCCAGAATGTTTTAGATCTGTTGTGAATGCATGGGGCTAATTTGCATTTGAACCTCACAAATTGTGAAGTTTCCAGCTTCTGCTTGTAAGAGATTCAAGTTTTAGCCCAGTTAATGTTTACATATCCAATTCACATACATGTTTGCCTAGCACAAAATAATCTTATAAATTAAATAGTATTGCCACTATAGAACAGCTGTTGCTGATGAAGCAAGAATTAAAACCAAAATAAAAATTGTTAGTGTAATTGAGGGTGGGGGCACTTTTTCAGATTTTTTGTTTTTCAGAGTTCTCTAATATAGGTTAGAAAAAATACATTTACTTTAAAAACTGACGTCAACACTTTCAAAGGTGATTAGTGATTCTGAGCTGCTCCATTTTGAGATGTCTTAAAGAGACTTCCATTTTCTGAAAATTCCACACAGCCAGATCAGGTGCATACAAACAAGAGCTGTGCCTTTAGAATCTTTGTCTAATGTATTTACATGTGATGGGCTGCAGCCCACTGAGAATATATTCCTTATTTCCAAACAAAATATCAACTTAGCTTCGCTTCTTTTTGATGTTGCTTGTCCCTAGGTGAGCTTTTCTTTCTGAGAAGAGGTTCTGGATGATGAAGTACATACCTGAATCAAAACACAAAATAATGTAAGCACAAGGCCATGAAGTCCAAAATGTCTTCAGTTCTTTTAGGAAGAACAGTGTGAGCCTTCCTCTGGCAACCCCAAACAGTTCCTTGCATGAACTTAAGAACAGAGCACCACATTACAAAAATTAGGTTCTTCTGTAAACCTTGCCCAAATGTTCAAATTTGTTTTAAAGCCAATGGCAGAATGAAGGCTTGGCAGTAGCGGTAGCTGCAATTCAAGTGTTTAAAAAGTATTTCGTTGTGAGCTAGAGGAAAGAAATGGTCTGTTTACACCCAGAACTTTTCTTTTTTATTTTTTCCTCCCTTCGACATGGTGGGAGGAGGGATAAGCTGTAGAAGTCTTTATTTAGATATATCTTCACATACCAGCTGGAAGGTCTAGCACAGAATGGGAATATGATCAAAAAGAAATTGATAAAGAAGACTTCCGTTTAATTAACAGCTGTAATGCCAAGATGATCATTGACATGCTTGTTGTATTTTGGTTTTGTATTTTTACCCCCCCACATCTGTCTCTTGCAAAACTAATTACTTGTTTTTGAAAGACAGGAATTCAAACAGGCTGGTGACAAATTTCCCCACAGTGCTTTGCAGGAGATGTTGCAGAGAAGGTTAAAGTTTGTGAACAGACTTTTATTATTAGCCTTCATAATTAGCCTTCATAGACATCTCAGGACCCTGCTTTCTGTGAGATGAGTCACTTACCTATGAACAGCACTAGCAAGTACACTTTCAGAACATAGGGAAAGTAGATGGAGAAGGCGAATGGAAAAGGCAGCTTGATGGAGTATGTGCCAAAGGATTCAAAATAGGGCAGTGATACACAGATTGCAAATGCTGTAAAATAACATGGTAAATCTTTAGTCAAAAGGAGGTGGACAATCATCAAAAAGTTTCATGTAATTGAGAGCCTAAGTTACCCATAAGGCATAGATAGCCCTGTTATGTGCCGCCTTTACTATTTCATTTGAATGCATACATATGTGCTGAAGCTGCTTTTTCCTTGAGTACAGTTTTATAGGTCAGAGGTGCTAATTGGTCTTGATACTAGAATTAGCAAATATTTACTATTCAGTACCAAGTTTAGGCACAGCTGTAGTTGCACTGCTGTCAATATGGTATCAGCAGGCACATTTCCTTGATGTAAGTATGGTGAGCTGTTCTAGTCTAAGTATGGCTTAAGCTAGTAGGGTCAGCTGCAGTACTGGAAAAGTCAGTTTTGAGATGTGCAGTTTGATATAGTTAGTATGGAATGGGGGATTTGTGTATCTTTCTTGGGGCCATTTTGTTAATTTAGTCAGAAAGATGGAAGTTTTGCCTGTGCTGTTTAAAAAAAAACCAAAAAAACAGCAACAACGGCAACAATCCAGAGCACCCATATAAGGCAAAAGTAGAGGAAAGAAGAAAGATAAGTGACATACAGGTAAATATGACAGTGCATAAGCATTTTTTTATAACTCTCTTGGCAACATAGGAGGAAATGTCTTAAAAATGCAAGCAAGGATTGAACTGATCAAATTACTAAAAAATTACTAAAAAGATTTAGAAAGTGAGTAGGTGGTCCCTTTCTACCTCCTTACCTTTAGCCAGCACTGAGAGGGGGTAGAGCAGGATGCACAGTGAGAAGTTGAGCCATGTCAGTGGTAGGTAGTATATTCCCATCCTTGCTAGCATGTTGTAAGTGTATCTGCAGCAAGAGGAAAGAGAAATGATCTCAGAGGAATTAAGCACATCTTCAAAATAAAGACATTACTGAGAAAATAGGATTTTACAAGAGACTGGAGCTGCCCAGCAGAGAAACTACTTCGGAGCAGTACTGCACCAATTTTGCTCAGAGTCTAATTCATGTCTAAATATAGATGGTTCGTTGTTTCGGAAGTGTTGTCTGTGGCGGTAGCCAAGAGCAGGCAGGCTTCAGCTAAAGGCGTTCTCATAAACCAGTGTGATTTCATATTGTTCTGTGAGAAAATAGATTTCAGTTAGGGATGTTGTGCTTGAAAGGGCCAGGTAAAGCAGAATCTGACTGTTACTTAGGATTAAGAAAATGGAGATTTATGCCTACTAGCTAAACCATTGCTGAAGGATGTTAAATACTGAGATATTCACAAGTAGCACTTGCTCATCTGTAAGGCAGCAACTTGGTTTGAAAAAACAGCTACGCTCCAATGTAGTTCAATGTTTTATTCTTATTGTGGTGAAAACTAAGTGCTGATGTTAATAATAGCTGCGGTGTTTAGGGAAAAAAAAAAAAAAACAATCAGGGTTTAGCAGTTTAGGAGAACACTTAAAAGACTGCTGGCCCAGTGAGAGAAATGGCTGCAAGTAATCCTTGGTCAGAAAACAGCTAAACCAAGCACCCTCCTGTTTTGCTTTTTCTCAGTTTTTGCTGGTGACAGAGCTCTAATGATGCACTTCAGCACAATGTGCTTTGCTTCATCATGCTATGAGGTGTTGCAAAATGTTTCAACTGTGTCAGAAGAGGGAAAATGGAAAACTGGTTAGGTGGATCACCCCAGGAGTCCCAAAACAGACCGGTTCCTCCTTGCATGCATGAAACTTCTGCTGGTTCGCAGTGGGCAGCGTTCCCCTGTGAGTTACCAAACTTTGCCAAGTCATTTGTGTTACTGTGGCTCGCTGGGAGCCCAGAGTGGGCAGAATTTTAGTCCCCGAAGATGAGCTAATCCTAGCTAGCTTGTGTGACCTAGAAGTGGTGCAGCTACTTTAGGAAAACTTGAGAAACTGGTTTGATCACATTTTTGGTCAACTGAAAGGTTTCTTGCCCTGTTTTCTTGCTGGAGATATCAAAATAAGGATTTTTAAACCATAGCCAGGATTGTTTCTGTTGGACGGAACCAGCATTAAACAAACTTTCTGTGTTTCCTCTTATTATTTTATTTGAGTAATTTTGCACCATTCCTGAACTGTAGAAGAAGAATTTGACAAATTAGAAATGTATTATATTCTCACAAGCTTGTGTTCCAGGCTTGCCTCAGGATTGTCTCCATTTTTTTATTGCTATTATTTTGAAAGCATAATCTCAATGCTGTACAGAAGGGAGACTCTTCTAGAGCCATCCACTCTCAGTAGATCTCCTTGGACTGCTTATGGTAATAAGCAAAAAAATCAAATATGGAAAACTTTGCAGAATTTGCTCTCAGTATATTGTTAGCTGTAATCCACAGGACATTTATGTCCCTGACAAATGAGATGGGAGAGTCTGCAATACTTCACAGCTAGTTTTTTCTAAGGGGTGGAATAGAGTCCTCTGCATGTTTAGAGATGGTTTCTCCTTTGAGATGCTGGGACACTGCACAGATGCTCTAAAATAAACCAAATAAGATTTCTAAAACAGTATAAATTGTGTCATACGTTATTGCTTGAACTGTTTGTTTGCTGCTCTAGACCACAGTATCCTGCCTATTAATCAGCCCCTATTATTGCAATGATGCTGGACTGTGTTGTTAAGCAATGATGGAAAATAATATGTATTGGCAGTGCTGTGTAGTTTATTTTTTGTTACAGTTTTGGCCTCTTTTACTCCAGCTGCACAGAACATTTTCATCTGAGAGTGAGGTCTACAAAATGAGCTTTACAAAATTCAAACAGAAACAAGGTAGAGGGATAATCCACATAATTAATATGAGTAATATATTAATACATGTAGTCCCAGGACTCTGAAGCTGACTTAAAATCTGATCACTTATACCAGTCATTTTGCTTTTTCAGATCTCTTTTTATAACATCGACTTTCTCTGGTGCCTAAACCCATATTCTCAGTCAGTCCCCAAAGCAATATATTTAGAATAATAGAAAGTGCATAATACATACAGAAATTTGCTCTCATACAGAGACTGGCAAGAGGCCTCTGTCTTTTTTAAATACTACTTAATCCCATATGTCTTTTTTCTTAGATGTACAAACCGAGATCCATAGAGGCTCAAGTAACATTTGAGAAATGACTGTCTGCAGACATCAATGTGAAAATCACTAAGGTGGGATTTTCACACTGATACCTTTGCCTGGTGCTCCAGGCCCAGAGCAGCCTGGGTAGCCTTCCATGATATGTAATTTTTATGATAAAAATTGTTAAATCTATTACCATCCCTTTTGCCTGATGTGAGTTTTCCCTGTGGTGCAATCTGTGCCATACTGAACCAGAGTCCTGGCTGTCTGCAGCAGGAGCTCTTGGCTGTTTGAAAAGCAGAGTGTAGTTAACACATAGTAACTTATCTGGCATGGTAAAAAGTCCTTCATCTGCCTCCTTATTATGCTGTGGTTCTTGGATCCAAATGAGATTAAAAAAAAAAAAAAAGAAAAAAAGAAAGTGTGCTCTTAAAGCAATAGGATTTTAAATCAGTTTGGGGAAATGCCTTTCCCTGGGAAATAGCTGTGATTTTCTTCTAAATTTGTGTTAGAAAGATCAAACCTTTTGAATTAGAAATGTTAATGCAGTGATTTACTTCTGTAATATACTAGCTGGGTTTCACTCAGCTGCTCAGATATGTCAGTTGTACAAATCAATAAGTGTAGTTTTATCAAGGGAGGCTTTTATTTACAATGGACAATATACTTTTCTACCAATTTCAAGATATTGAAATGAAGAGCCTGCATCACAGTGGGTGGGTTTTGCTTGCTAGAATGACCTGCTTTCCTCTCACAGTTTCCACTTTGACCTCTTACCTGACCACATCTAATAAATTCCAGAGGAAAAATAAAACACACACAATATATTTCCCTTGAACTTCTTCCTGACTATTGATGACGACAAATAATACAATTATTCTCTCAGCGATCTGAAAAGAAAAAAGAATTGTGAATTCAGATAGCATGTTGTATAGCTCTCATTTCTATGTCATTCTGGCAAAATAGGAGGCCACGAGTGAATCCAGTTTGTATTGCACAAGCTCCAGTGGATTTTTGACATCTTGATCGGCTTTTTTTTTAGACCCTGCAGTCCCCCAGATTAAGGAATTGGAAACTTGGTTGCAGCTACTATTGCAAGGGTGGTGGTTTGTTTGCTGAAGGGGATGGCTTGGGCCGTTAGTAGAGGGAAACTGTCCATGAGGTTGCTGCGGTGTCTGGAGCAGAGCCCTTCTGCCCTGCGCTCGGTGCTGGAGGCAGGTGGGTGAGCACCCACTGCCTTGCTCTGTGTGTGTCCTGGCCATGAGAAATGGATTTAAGCTTATTCTCCTTTATGTCAATCATTGCCATAATATTTACATCATAATAACATTTTTCTAGTAGTCAGACCTTAGCCTACCCACCAGATTTGCCTTTATGAATGGCAACATATGAGAAAGAATTAAACCGGCAGCATCTCCAGCTTAAAAAAATACTTTGGCAATATTAGAGCTCAAGAATTTAAAAATAAGTGTCTTTTCTCAGTTTTCTGGGACAAGCTTCATATCTGTACCTGTACCCTGTTCTCCACGGAACTTGAAAAATGAATGCATCTGCAGTGTTGAGCACTGCCTACAGCCTCCTGTGAAACCCTTCCAAATCTCTGCTGGCTCACCCTGATTTATGCTCTGTTTGAAACTGTTAAAGGGGAAAAAATGCATATGATCAGCTGGCGTGACTCTGTGCAACTTCATTGAGTTTTAAACCAATTGGCCCACAGAGCCAAATCTTCCATTAAGAACCTTAGGGGTGAGTGATTTTATGGGTAAGACGTCAAGCCAGTGTAAAGTCATGAAACGAAAATCAGATAGCAAGGTGATTTTTGTATGTGCATTCATTCCTCTTTACTGGTTTTCCCCTCCCCCTCACTCCTACCTTAAACCAAAAATGAAATTGGCCTCTCAGCAAGTTTGCGCAGTAGTTTTGCTACGTAATGTTTACCAGTTCTTGTGTGGAACAGTTTGGCTACAGACTTTTTTTCTTGCAAACCATATCCGTCAGATAAAGCAGACACAAAAATGTACAGCCGTCACTTTACTATGCAACAAAACTACGTGAGAGCAATTTTTCATACAGAAACAGAGGGTGTTGCTCCTCTAGGGATCTGGTTCCTCATCTTGAAAAGCACTGAGAGGCCACAACAGATAAAAACGTTTTGTCACCTCTCACCCTGCCCTGACTGTAGTTTTTTGCAGTAGATCCTGTCAGTCCCTAGCTCAGGAAGTGATTTCTAAGAAGGTAGGATGTCGAGAGGCTGGGAAATGGGGGTGGGACGTAACTCCTCTGTGCGGCTGCAGGGGAGCGCAGGGGAACTGCAACTGCTGCTGCTGGATCCGAAACCAGATGCAGCGGAGATGGGAGAAGCAAGGTGGAACAGCCATTGCACGAGGGAAATCAAAACAAAGAGGAGCGTGGGACCGGCCCTGGACAGGCTTGCGTGCTGGAACGCAAGGAGTCAGGGAGGAGAATAAACAGAACGGAGTCTGGGTTAAAATCATTTTGGTGAAGGATGGCCAGAGACTGTTCCCTGCGTGGTGGGGGCAGCTTGTTGTAGACCCTAACATCAGATCAGGATGTGGAGAGAAAGTCTTGTAATGGTGCTAATGTGATTCATGTTTCAGGGAATTGTCTCACCTGGAGACCAAAGGTTTGTAATAACTATGAAAAGGCCCATTTTCCAAATAGTTATTCGCTCCTTGAAAGCTGATGCTAGGAGGCAAAGTGCTAGAGAACAGTATGGATCAAGTGATCCGGACCTGCTAGCTTTTCAGTCAGAAGGATGAGGAGTAGATAGGTAGCTACTGTTGCCGGTTTTGGAAGGACAAGTGTTGACTAAGGACGTGGAATGGCTACCACACACCCTCGTGGTCTGCAAGCGGAGAGAGACTTTCAAGCTCCTTTTCTATGTGGGGAGCAGACACACAAGAGTCTGCAAACATGGCCTGGCTGGGACCGAGATTTCCAGCCACTGGGGAACTTGTGTTTGGGAGAAGGAGTGGTGTGGACAGTCAGCTTTATGAGTTGCAAATGATGGAAGTAATCAGACCAGGCAAAGCAGGTTAAGTCTAGTCTTTAAGTCTAAATGCTCACAAAGCAGGTCCTACCTAGGTCTGCTGCTCTTCACGGGTGGCAGCCTTGGGCAGCAAGTGGTGGGATGCATCAGAGCCTGCAAAATGGAGAACCGCCAGTGGCCTTGCTTTGAAGCAAAGCTGCAGCGCAGCAAGTGAGGCTGGTTGCTCTGCACTGAGAGGCAACCGCGGTGTCTTCCTGCATATGGATATTGCTATTGTGCCTCTTTCTTGTGTAAATTGGGAGGTTGCCTGCTGCCTCCCCTTGTTCCCTTTCAAAACACTGTGCTGTTTCATTTTATAGCACTCACACCTTTAGGTAGCCCATACAAATGAGAGGAAGAGGTGAGGGGAAGTCAGAGGATGGGAACCTTTGAAGCAAGAGACGAGGCAGGATGCTACCTGGAGAAAAGGAGACTAGTAAATGTCCCCTGCAACTGTGCCGCTATACACCCCCCATATACACAAAAATGTGGGCATGTATATAAATATATAAATACATGTGCGTGTATATATATATGTGTGTGTATATATAGAAAACATGTTACTACTAAACCACAGCTCATTTTTTTCTTAATTTGTAGCTTGCATGAATGAAAATATGGTGTTCTCTGCCACAAACCCTTGCTTAAAAAAAAAAAAAAAAGCAAAACCAGAAGTCTTATGTTTTCATGCTCATAAAAAGGAAGTGCTGGCTGACACCTCACAAAGCATAAATGCAATGGTTTCATTTTTCATTCCTTGTTGTCCTTTGTGTTAAAATCAAACTGGAATTTCCTTCCTCTCCCAGCTCTGGTTTCTTGCAGGATTCAGAAAGTGATGTATGTTGGCATAAACTTCCACAGTGCAACCAGGCCATTTGAACCAAGCAAGAGAAAAACACCAAATCAGATTAGATGAGGTTAGGGTAGGAGTAGGCAGCACATTCACTTCCATTTTTTTACTAAGCGTGGCTGCCAGTATCACTCTTGGTATCTGAAACCCAGACCTCCCCCTCAAACAGCTCTCAGATCAAGTAGATGTTTAAAAAAAAGAGAGAAGATTAGGGAAGTGCTAGTTAATAAGGGGGTTAAGGGGGCTATGTTAGGAGTCAGTGATTTTGGCAGGAAGCCATAGCATGTTGGTTTGGCCTGGTAAATCCAGCTGTGTTTGCAGATGGGGTGAAGAACTATGCTTTGTTCACAAAAACTGGAGGGGTGAAGTCTTTCCCTAGGTCTTCCCTTCCTGCTCACTGGCAAAGGTACCAGTGCCACCAGCCTTTACATCCTGACCAGGCAATTAAATCCCACTGTCTCTTGTTTTGAAGCTCTAGCTGTGCATGATGGGCTCTCCTTCTCCGGTGCCCACGTGGCCCCTCGTGCTGCAGAGCTGGAGCCTCCCCTTGGGCCCACCCAGAGCCCCCCTCAGCCTCCATTTCCCCAGAGCACCCATTGCATGGGAATCATCTCTCTTTAGCAGCATGGCCTGGCCCTGGCCTGCCCAGCCCTGCTTAAATATCCAGTGGCCTGAGACCCTCTGCCTTGACAAGGCCAGTCCTGATCCATTTTCTGAAGGAACACATCTGAGCTTGCTTTTCCGTTATCTGTAACATGTACCTCAAGTGCTCCTGTAAATGCCACTGCACCATGACAAGTGAGATTTTTGGTGGCAATCCTTCATCCAAACTCTGTATAAAACTTGTCTCTGCTATGATACCTATAAAATACTCAGCCATCACGAGGTAACATCCACATCCGTCCTTTTACGGTCAAGGTAACGCCACTGCTGCTCGCATGCTTCCCCGGTATTGCTGCACTCACCTCTTGTCTCACCCTAGAGATGGACTCTGAGACAAACCTAACTGCAGACATGCGTGCATGTACATGGACAGAGGGGCACTTCCAAGGATGTATTTTCAGTTTAGAGTCAGGTTCTGGGAAGCCACTACCAAATTATTGCAGTTTTACCATTGCCATGATCACCTCTGATAGACTAGTAGGCTGCAGCTGGGTGAACATCTCTGCTGTCCTTCACTAGAGCACTGTGGAAAACCTCCCTGCTCTGTCCAAGAGGCATGGAGCCAAGTGTGGAAATCACACTGGAGGATGGCTGGCATGCAGCTGTGTAACCTGCACACTCACTGTAAAAGCAGGCCAGCCCAAGAGAAAGCAGAACCTCCATCCAAACTGGCATATGTCGCCTGGAAAGCACGAGATTACTGCTAACATCAAGGTAAGAGTTTTGTTCACAGCAAGAGGAGACTGGGGATATGGCCAAGCAGGGATCCTGCACTAACTTTGCTGCGAGGTAAATACTGAGAGTCACTATGCCACATCCTTCCTTGACCACCTCCTCTGTGGCATCCTGGAGAGCACCACAGTGGTTGCAGCGCCCTGTCAGGGTCAGAGGTTTCTTGCTCAGGTCTCTCAGTCTCCCATCTAGTGTCTTTTATGGTGACACTGATTATTCTGCTGCAGAAACTCTGTACCAAAGGGGGAGAGGAGGTAAGAAAACAGGGATGTTCTGTGCTTTTTGCGCTTACCTCAGCTCTGCAGTTTACCCACAGTGAACGCTGCTCGGGAGTGGTGTTTGCACAGGCTGCCCTGATTTCTGCTCCTGTGGAGCTGGCAGGAAAGGAGGTACCAAGTTTGGGCTGGGGAGTGCATGGCCTCTGCCAGGATGGACCTTGCATTAATGACTGCCTTAGACTTAGCAGGCTGCTTGTCTCTCCAAGAGATGACATGAGATTTGATACAGGGTATGTATAGACTGGATACTCAGCCCCCCTTCCCCCCCCCCCGCCTAGATCAGTATAAGAGCCCGTAGATTCAGGCAGGGGAAAAAACAGTTAATTGCATTTTGACAGATCTGATGCCGTACTTGGTGAGCAGCACCAAGAACAGAGATATGTATTAGTCAATCAATTTCTGATGGAGAATTCAAAAGAGGAACATCTTCACCCTTTTAATATGTCATTTGAAAAAATGGGCTATCCAGAAAACTAAAAACACAACTAACTGCTTTTAGTCTTCTACATTCTGATTGCTGAGAGCAACACCAGTTTCGCCAGTATTCAAATACTAAGAATTGGAAGGGTTGAAGTTACATTCAGCTCAAGAATTTTATTTTTTCCAATGCATTAATAAAAATACCAAAACCAGAGTTTAACTCCAACAGGAAACAAGAGTGTGCTAGGGAAAATGTCAGAGAATCATCTTGGGTTTTGTTGTAGTATGCGATACCTAGACCAGTTTTCTGCCTACAACTGAAAGTATGCTCTGAAAACCCTTTAAAATGTCAGAAACTCTGGGTGTTGCCACAAGTGTGGGCAGAGACCCTTCCAGAAAGAATGAGAATTCTCTTTTCTTTTCCCTCCCAGTATTAATTCTTCTTCTGCCCCTTAATTCTTCTCTCTTACTCTTAAGCAATTCTTTTCTGTCCACACTCCATGCCCTCCAGCAAACCCTGTTTGCTATCTAGTGATTCAGGAGGCTTGAGATGCTGGCAGCTTTCTCATTGCCATCTCTTTGCCACCCCGTAAGAACGTGTCTCACACTAGTCTAAAAAAACCCATGCATATGTTGGCGAGGAAACAGCACGGAAAAGAACCGTCTATGACACTTAGGCTCTGAATACCTCGCCATCTGGCTGCAATGTGCGGGCTGAGGAGGGCCTGTCTCCAACTCCTGATGCTGCTGCTGCAGACAGGACGCCAGCTTCTCCAGAGGGCTCCCAGGCGAGCACTTGCTGGGCACTCCCGCACTTTGCTCGGGGCCAGCCAGGCTAGCTGGAAGCATCTAAAGCGCAGCTACTTCCCAACACAGCTCTGTTGCGTGGTGTTAACCTCTGCAGCTAGCAAACCTAAAGCTGGATCAAGCTCCTTGCTGAGGAAGGGAGGTGGTCCGTCCAGGCTAGGTTAGCAAGGGCTTGTCCCCAGGGGTGGCAGTGGTCAAAGTGTGTAAGTCATGAAAGGAAGAGCCTTGAGAAGGGGACTTACCTGCAAAAAACGAGGGAAGAGACGGCTTTTATCAATGCCAGCAAGGATATGTAGGATCTCCAGTACTGATAACAGCTGGCAAAGGCGCATCACAAGTCCTATGGAGTAAAATGTGTCTGCCAACGAATCTACAGCCAAAGGGAGGAGGAAAATTAGACCACAGTTATACAGAAAAATCAGGGCCAACTACTAATTTTTCTCTTGCCCCATGGCCACTGAAGATGACAGTAAATAAAGTCCATATGGTACCAATTCTTGGGGTTTCAGAAGAAAAGATTTGGGAGGGGAGGAGGGAAGAGGGAACTTTAACTGTAAAACTGTAATGGCTGAGCTTTTCCTTCCACATTCTGCCTTTGCCAGAAATATGGCAGCCTGCTGGCTGCTGTGTGGGGAGGTGTGCAGTCCACTGCCTTCTGCTCTGAGATGCGGAGAGAGGAAGCTGAGGAGAGACTGGCATTCCCTATATCTGATCCAGGGGCAAACCCTGTGCAGGGTGTTTTGGTTTATAAATATCCCTTTATACAGAGCAGTTGTTGCAGTTTCTACCTGTATCTCTATGCATGACACTTCACAAAACAAGCAGACTAGAAAGTAAATATCTCATGGGCTTACAGCTGCCCACCGCCTACAAATTACTTTAAATTTCCAATCACTAATTTTCTGGTTTTGTGCCTTGACTCCTTGGCAACTGAAAGAAAAATGTGCTGTAATGCTTTGGGGAGATAAAAGGTTGCGTGCAGTAGCCACAAAGATATTCCCTCTTACTGGCTTCAATGGGAGTTATGTATACAATAATGATTGGACCTAATCACATTTAGGTCTGCGTCTAAGTCAAATGTTACGGGCAGACTACCAAATATTGCAGCTCATTAGCCAAAAAAGAATTTGATTCTTGATGTGGTACAGCCAGAATATAGGTATCAGTAATTTGTTCATCCTTTTTAACATTCATCTGCACTGGAAGAAGTAGCATTTTGTCACTCTTATTGAAACTGCAGCCCCCTCTACCCACTGTTGAACATAAACCTGTTCAGGATCCTAAGTTTGTTTCTAATTTGATGTTTCTGTGTATCACTTCCTCTTAAAATATTTAAGTAAAATACAGAAGGAATCCTACCTTTGCCAAATGACATGAACCTGATGATCATATTGGTAAATATCCAGGAATGTCCACAGAACTGCATTAAGTCGTACACAAAGAGGTAGGTGTTCATGGTAAAGCTGTGGAGGTGAAAACGGTAAAGCAAACTGTGTTATTCATTACAACATTCAAACTCTTCATTTTTTACAAATTGCATCCTCTTTGAACAAGAGGAAACAGCTCAATGACCACTGTGTCTGTTGATAGTCGCAGAAGAGTACTCTTCTCAACACACTCTATGTATGTCTCAGCATATACATATTCAGACACTTGCTTCCCCCGTGGCCGGCGTTGGGGCGGCCCGGATGTGCACCCCCACATCTCTGGGGCAGTCCAGGGACCTACAGCACCTCCCAGGGACACCGGCCTCCAGCCTCTCCTGCTCCTGGGCCAAGGCGATCTTCTGGCCAGAAGACATGCCTCAGGCTCACATTTAAGGCAGTGTAAAGTACAACGCAAGTAAGTCACAGTGCTGCAAGCAGACAACACAAGTAAAAATATTTATAAAAAGGTAGGTGAGGAAATGGAAAGGAAAGCCACAGTTCAATCTACACTTAATGCAATATGAAAGGTATCTGTCTTCTCCCAGTTTAACCACCTTGCTCTGCTGGTTTTCTTGATGTTCATTAAATTAGGGTCTTTGTCTTTCAGCACACCTTATGTTTCAAGTTGCATTTAATAAATGCGAATCTTCTCCTGTAGGGGCAGAGTAACTTTTATAGCTATTCTAATCTAATTTTTATAGTCATTCCAAATTTTTGCAGAACTCCATAGGTTCTGGACATATTTACTTTCCCTCTTTCAGAAAGGTATTTTCTTCTGACTTATTCCAGAGAGAGGTTTGCCTCTTATCCAGATGCAATAAAGAGTGTCTACCTTCTTTGGAAATGCCTTTGTCAGCTTTGGACTAGAATTAATCTCCTGGATGAATATATTTATAGTTATAATTAACTAGTTAATTTCATGTCACAATGAGTAGTAAATCCCCTTTCCCATGCCCTTTAATCCAGTGTGCACATGTTGTGTGATGCGTCTCTGCTGCCAAACTGTATATATCATTTGTATCTGCATATTAACAAATAGTGAATGCCTTTGTTTAGAAATATCTAAATATGATTAATGAACACACTTCTTTCCCAGCATTGGACAAAACCCATAAACAACTGTTAAAGAATAGTGAATTGAAACTGTCTAGAAATGGCTGCTTAGCACAACTTATATAAAACTTGCTTAGCACGAGTGGCTAGATTTGCTGAAGCCTTAGGCCAAGCGTGGGAAAAGTAACGAATCTTTACTTAGTTTAATAAAAAATAGTGCCTCAGAGCTCGTTCAGGCTGGGAAAAAAAGGGAGCCACACGCAGTCTGCGCACCTGTGTCACCGACTCCGAGAGGGAAGACGCCAAAACAATGGGGAAAAATAAGACCTTGGGAGGCAACCGCCAGACCCAACAAAAACAGAAGTACAACCGTCATCAGAGACTGCAAAAAAACAAAAATAAGGAGGAAAAACAGCTTGCCTCAGAATGACGATGAGACCCAATGAGGAGCAGGAGACCCCAGACCAATAAATTACTATTGGTCTAACTATTGCGTGAGGGGTGGGAAATGGAAGTCGAAAAGACTAATTACCCAAAATTTGTTTATGTTGGGGTCCCTCTTCGGAGGCACCCAGCTCGAGCTGTAATTACGGCACGCGCGTGATTAAAATTATCTGATTTGTTTTGATTTGACTCTGAACTTTTCTGCGGGAACCTAGGGTCGAGCCCTGTTATGGAGGCCGACAGGCCTGACTTCCATAACACAACAATAACATGCACAACTGGCAAACTGATCTAGATCCACTGATCTTCTAAATTTTTATTCTAAGTCTATGATAGGGACATCATAGCATATGTTTTTCTTTCTATTACGCAGGATGGCTGCTCTTCACATCATTACTTCTACAAGCACAGAAAGATTTGATGGCATAATTTATGTCCTAAAAGATATCGGTGGCCTTGGATACTACAAAAATAAGACACACGAGGACCCCAGCAAGGGAATGTATTGAATACACTTGTGTGATACAGCTTAATTGGACTCAAGGCTAGCAGGATCTATAAAAATTGTCCAAGAATTCTATCAGCTTTCATACTGAACGATACTTTGTTCTTTCTCTTCCTAAGAAAAACAGAAGATACGTTAGAAACCGGCAAAAAATCAAGATCATTGTTCTGATTTCAGACACAGCCTTATTACTGGAGCTCTGTAATGTACAGAGTGCTTATAAGCACAGCTGTAAAACTCTCGAGGCGTTGCACCAGTGCCTCCACCAGTCCCCTCAGCCTAACACTGCCATGTGTGCTTTGCACTGGATGCAGGATCTCTCCTGTTCTGAAGTGCAGTTTGCAACATCTGTCTCTCATCTTCAGAAATAGTCTTTCAAAGATTTGGGCTTATTTTCTGAACCCTTCCTCCATCAGCTGGCTAGAAAATTGTTTTCTTAACAATTCTTAAACTGTGTAATCTTGGCTAAACAGAGAGTAACTAAGAGGACTTTTGTAAACACAGCTTCATGCTAGTGTTTAGGCAATAAGGGTGCCATTTTATGTTAAAATTCATGATCAGACCTCGTGAACAGCAAGCCTCCCTCACTTGACGATGCTCTCACTGTATGAAGGACTGGCCCTGACCTCAAAATTGCATTTCATCCTGCTGTGTTAATCCCAGCACAGAGGGTAACCCAACCAGTGAGATCTTTAACGGAAATGGAGAAATCTGGGGAGAATGAACCAGAATTTAAATATAATCAAAGGAAACTGAAATGTAATTGTCCTCTAAGGCCTTTCTTCTCCACCAGGAGCTGAGGCTGGTCTCGTCAGGGAAGCGAGAAGCAGGCTGAGGTCAATCTGTTGCACCGTCCTGACAGTTTTGTATCCCAACACCAAACTTCAGCCATGTGTTTCTATTTAAAAGGTCACTGGCAAAAGGGATTGGCTTTAATTAGACTTTCCGCATTTCATGGTTCACAGCAGGCTCCAGTCCATATTTATCTTCCACCATTTGCTTCTGCAGCACCCCAGCGGGCAAGTACCAACTAGGAGACCAAACAGATGCCTGCAGAGAGATGTCTGAGTACTGCCTCTGCCTGGATGCACTGGCTGGCCATATGAACGTCGCTTGTCCTCTCCAGCGTCCTGGTTCCCCAAAAGGGATTTGCTGGCGCCTTTGATCCTTGTAGTACTCCTTATGCTTTAGTGCTCCTAAGTGGTTTTTAATATCTCTCAAATTGAAGGTATGGTGGGGACACTACACACTCTGGTACACTGCCCATATGGATGCTGGAGGAAAGACATGGACACGGGTCTCGCAGTACTCAGATCCAGAAGGCTGGATGAGCTGTCCATTGTTTTAGTTGTCATTTCCACCTTACTTATTATCACTGATTTCACAGAGAACACACTGAAATGTTAGCTCTCAAGCTTGCTTAGTGGAAATACTTCACTTTATCTGCTCTCTCTGGGCTGGAAACCTAGAAAACTGGGTGAGACGTCAGATCACTCAGACTTCGTATATACAGCAGCATGTTCCCAAGCATCCTCTGTTCCCTCTCTTCACTGGCGGAGATTTCAACAGTGATACAGCTTTAGTTTGGAAAGCCTGATGTGTTCTCACAAGCAGAATGATTACAGAAAAATACATATATGTACTTTTTGTGGCCTTCGGCGTGAGGATGGTGAAGACGCCTGCGCAGCGCTCTCCTCCGAGGCGAGCGCGGGGACGCCTGCATCCGGTGCCCGCGGCGCGGCCCCGGCCGAGCGAAGAGCAGGGGTGGGCGCGGGGTCCGGCCCGGCCAGGGCGGCTGCGGGGCAGCTGGGTCCCGCTCCGGGGGGCTCCCGCGGCCGCTGTCGCGGAGCAGCCGCCGCGGCCGCCTTGCTGTGGGCGCGCAGTGGCCGCGGCGAGAGAGGCATGAGGAAGCAATCCCTCGCTGAAACCAGAGGGCAATGTTCCCTTTTTTTCTTTTTCTGTAGGAAAGGTCGGCTAGAAAAACCCCTCCGCTGACACGATTTCCTTTTAAGTCACGCTGGTTTGAACTTCTGCCCCTTCCCCCCCAGCCCCTGTTACAAGTGCTACAGCTCAGCAAAGAGAGCGCTACAGAGAAGCAGCGTAAAAGATACGTTTTCCTCCTATGAGCACTTCCCACCCTGCTTTGTTTCCCTTTTCTTTCTGCATTTGAACAGTCCAGGTCACCTTTGCTCAAGAGAGATTACCTGTTTCGGGGGCCAGGTCACTGCTGCTGCTCCTGATCTTTCTCTTTCTCTCCTTTTGCAGCTGCAGCAGCTGTTTGTTAGATCACCCCTCCTCTTTCCTCTTCCCCCACCCCACGACGTCACCGTGTATAGCACTAAGCAGGAACAACACTGCACTTCCCGAGAAAAGAGTCTCTAACCCAAATTATCTCCACCCTTTTTGCCCTGCTCCTAGCCCAGCCAAACAGGACATAACATAACCTAGGTCCGTTTCTTGCTGCTGCACCTGCAGCTAGTCTGCAAATCCCACCAATTCAGCCTCTCCGCCCAGAGCAATATTTCGAAGGATCTCCAGAGAGAAGAAATGCAAAATTAAAAACCTGCTTTTTTCTTCTGTTTAAACTGTCAGAGCTACATCAGTGCTAATAACACATTATTAAATACTAAGACTGGGAGCATAGTGTAGAAGGGGCACTTCAGATTAGTTTGCACAGATAAGAACTGGAAAATTCGAATTCAAAAAATTTCCTCTAGAAATTTCTGTTTATTTTGTGAAATACGGGCACTTGGGGCAGAAGAAAGGTATGTTTCCATCATAGCTTTCTTCTGCGCTTATATGTTTTGGGTACCTCAGCATAAGTCAGATGAAGAGTAAGGTCGTTGGCAATGATGATAGGTGTACAAACACCTTTCTGCCAAGAGATTTATTTTCCCACTGGCACTCCCGTGGAAAGTGTGTTCTGTCTTACAGTGAGGTTTAAAATTCAGCATTATGACTGAAGGAGTCACCAAGGACATAATGACCATCTGGCAGGATGTCACACATTAAAGTACAAAAAAGCTAGGGAGTAAAATGTGCCTCCATGGGTCTCACAGCTGCTGTGAGTTGGCATGGGGCCCCTGGCAGGAGCTCACAGCAGCGTGCTCGAGGGGCAAGAAATGCCTCCCAGGCGCATGCATGGGTTCCCGTCACCGGGGCAGGAGGTAGCCAGCGCAGAGGACGCAGCACTCCCAGCACCAGCATTTCCAAGTCTTTGCTGCGGCTGCTCCTGCGGGCTGGGTGCCCAACGCTCCCTGGGATCAACCTCCCAGTGTTTGCTCAGCAAGCAACGATGTTCTCCAAAACGAACGGCCTCTGTGCACCCCAAGCCTGCTCTGCTGTGAGAAACAAAGCACTGCAGGTGGGAACAATCAGCAAATTTCCTTCCAGCGTGCACTCCTGGCCTGAACTAAAATGCTAGCAGGAATACATCTACCTCAGTGGCAACATATAGCAGCAATGGAAACAAGGCACGGGGCTCATAACTCCATCGTAACATGGAAATTTCCATTCCTCTTGAGGAGATGTAGAATATAATTCAGCCAGTGGGTTGTGGTGGGCTTGGTTAACCATACACTAGCTGTTCAGATCTGGTTTTCACAGAACTGTTGAGGTTGGAAGGGACCTCTGGAGATCACCTAGTCCAACACCCCTCCTCAAGCAGGGTCACCTGCGGCACATTGCCAAAGACCATGTCCAAACAGCTCTTGAATACATCCAAGAAAGGAGACTCCAGAGCCTCTCTTGGAAACCTGTACCAGGGCTCTGTCACCCTCACAGGGAAAAGGTTTTTCCACATGTTCAGACGGACCTTCCTGTGTTTCCGTTTGTGTCTGTTGCCTCTCGTCCTGTTGCTGGGCACCATGGAAAAGAGTCTGGATCTGGAGTCTTCTCTTTTCCAGGCTGAACAGGCTCTTTCAGCCTTTCCTCGTATGAGAGATGCATCAGGCCCTTCACCCTCTTAGCAGCCCTCCGCTGGACTCACTCCGGTAGCTCCAAGTCTCCCTGGTGCTGGAGAGCCCAGCACTGGACCCAGCGCTCCGTGTGTGGCCTCACCAGGGCTGAGTAGAGGGGAAGGATCACCTCTCTCAACCTGCTGGCAATGCTCTGCCTGATGCAGCCCAGGATATGAGATATTTTTCATGAGAAAGTTGTTCTGTAAAATACCTTTTTCTTTTTTTTTTTTTCTGTGCATAACTTGCAGTTGAAAATGCATATAAGGTCTCTTTAGCCATGCAGTTTTGTTATGGTGTTTTTTGTAGTGTGATGACCTAAGGCTATGAGAAAGGAGGATTTATAGCAAGAAGTAACCGCTTTCACTAGACCTGCTCCTGCAGCTGGGAGAAACGGGACTGCTTCTAGACACACAGGTAGCTCTCCAGGGTTTGAAGAGATTTTCTGCTTAAACATTTAAAAATTTTGTAAGTGACAAAGACATTCACGTGAAAACAAATATTACACACAACTATTGAAAAACATGTTAGCTGGATATGAGAAGACTAAAGTCCTGGAATAAATCTGTAATTTTTGGAAGAGAAACTTTCTTCTTCACTCTAGCTGCTTGTCTTGCAGACAGACTCCCGTCTAGAACCAGTATCAAAAAAAGGCATGTCCTCTCTTGAAAGAAGCTCCATGACTGCTCAGCAAGTGTTACTCCTGAGTCTCCCAGATTTCTCAAAATCTAAACAGATTGCAACCGAATTTCGTTTTCCTGTGTCACGGAGTGGGAAAGCGTGTGCTCTGCCGGAGAGCCGTGCCTGCGCTGGGAGCCGCTGTGGGCAGGGGCTGTCTCTGAAAGGTAACAGCAGCCCTGAAATATTTCACGTGACATGAGAGGAATCTCACTCTCTTCAGACAGGAAACGCATTCCCCAGGAAGAGGTGAGTGGAGCGATAACGGGAGTGCTGGGTAACCACGCATAAAATACCTGCTCCTCTGATGCGTTGTTCTTGTTTCCAAATCTTTGTTCTAAAAGCAATATGCAGACTCGTTTTAAGAAAATAACCCACGTCCCTTAGATTTTATTTTAATGACATTCATAGCCATCGCCTTCATGGCTCCTCTGCTCTGTAATTAAAGCTTTTAGCCACCTGAATTCGAGCCTGTGTTTTGGCCAGTGGATCGCACTGGTTTAAGCACTGATTAGTAAAAGCTCTTGAACCCAAGCGTGACTTGAAGCACGTGCTCTGGCGGTGCTGGCTGCAGTTACAGCAAGTGTGTCAGTCTTTTTGGCCGGCGGGCAGCAGCTGCACCGTCCTGGGTAGTGCTCCCTGCACCGAGCGGGTGGTCGGCCCCTCGGTGCTCATGACCGGTTGTACACCTCCACGGGAATACCCTGGTCTTGGGAATTCATGGCTTTGAAGCGTTGTTCTCCCGGACCCCAAGCCCCCTCTATATCCCATATATCCCGACATCGCAGGTAGGGGTAGTCGATAGAAAACATCAGATTAGTCTTTCAGCATAGGACCAAAATGCAACGCAGTGTGTTTCTGTGACATGCTTTAATTCTGGCTTTCATAAAACTATCTTTACATGGAAGCCACTTACTTTTATGACTCCAAGGATGACTTCTTTCCCAGCTGATTATTGTAACCTGTTCTTACCATTCCTAAGGAACCAGAATCTGCATAGTTAGGGACAAAATCATCTATTTTTTCAAGGAAATTTTTTTAAAATTTTCTCTTTCTTAAAGAGGGTATTGTAAATAGCATCCCTCTGTTTTTCATTTAAAAAAACACTTACCTTTACCAGGAGTTCCTGTCCTTCCTGCTCTTGCCCAAGCAGTTCCTTTTCAGCAGGTGAAATCAACTGGTTTTGCAAGGGAAGCAGTGCAAAGACCCCCAGACCTCTCAAAGATATCATTACAATTATCAGGAAGAATTAGTGCTAGATGGGCTGGGGGAATTCCCGTTTTTTTTTGGTGTTAGCTGTCACTGAGTCACTCATCACGGAAGTTGTGATAATAGTTTCAGACATTTTCAAGGAGCAAAATAGCTTGCACAAGTAGTGACTGTTACCCTGCTAGGGGGAACTTGCCTGTGCAAGGAGAAGAAAATGCGCTCTATTTTTCTTTTTTTTTTAAAAAAAGAAAAAGACAAAATGAAGGTTCAAGTACATTGCAATACTGCTAGTGTCCAGTGCTCACATTCAGCACAAGTCCTTTTTGAGTACACGTGAGTACAGACAAGATTTAACACTTGTCCGGAGGGCAATATCGTGAGTTCTGCTACAAGTAGCAGAAGCTTATTTTCAAATACTCAAAATCACAATGACAGGGAAGATCAGCTACAGCCAATGTGAGCTTTATCCAAAAAGTGTAGATCAGAACTGAGTCCACCTCTGAAGTCAGAGAGACTTGAAGAAAAGTTATATTGATTACTTAAACAGAGAGCGGTGTTTCTGCAAATATTTGAAGCCATGCAGGCATTTTTTTGCTGTGGAAGAAATACTTTCTGGTTTATATAAATACATCTGTCAAGACACTTCCTTTCTGGGAAAATGAACTGTAATATGCAATACTCCTGCTAAAATCCTGAGGAAGTTTTGTGGGTTCTGGCCTACCGAGATAAGAAACTTTAGGAATATCACAGTCAGTAACGGTTAAAGTGAGTTGGCATCATGGTAACTGGGGTGTGGAGGGCAGTATTTCAACTTGGAATCTCATGATTCCATCTCTTTAATGCAAATTTTGACCTTTCAAATGCATTGCTATGTTTCACCAGCTATTTTGTGGATGGAAACATTACGTGTGTTTGCTTCAACACACTTTTGAAGACCAAATCGTTATTTGCTCAGAAGACTGGATTTTCCTCCTGTGAAGCTCCCGCGTGGATTGAGGAGCCCAGCTTTGCCGCCTGGCCCTGGAAGATGAACCCACCTTGGGTCCCGTGGTGGGGAGCACTGGGGCAGGACACGAACGTCTCTGTGCTGGTCTGCTCTCCGGGTACCACTGCTGCAGCCCTGCCCAGTTTGCAGACCCCACCACAGCACTGAGGGGTCTGCAGACAGCAAAGGGAGGTTGTCCTGACTATCCCTTTCCCCTTTTGCTCCTCCAGGAACCAGAGGTGTTGGAAAAGCCCTTGCATTTAACCAAGATTTCTTGATGTCAGTTGGAATAGTGAAAACATTGGTAAAAATGACTCATCCTTGCCCATATTAGGAAGAGTAGGAATGTTTTGGATAGAAAAAAGAATAGTCAGCTTATTGGAAAGTACCAAATGCAGTCTTGCAACTGTCCTGTGAAGAATCTTTCTTGCTTTTTCAACCTTTTTGCTTTGTGATTATCTCTCTAAAGCAACGTAAACTCTGTCTGTCACTGAAAACTAAGGACTGATGCTCCCGTTTAAAATTTCTTCGTCACCCCCCTTTGCTTGTCGCTCCCTGGAAGGGGCCAGCAGAGAGGGGAAATAGCCAGGTGTGAGAAGGGGCCAAGCCTGGCAGCCGGCGAGGCCCCGCGGGGCGGGCGGCAGGGTGTGGGGTCCCCAGTTCTGCAGCCCCTGTCGCTCCCGGGTGCCGCCGCCGCCGCCACGGCTCAGCCCTGCGATGCTCTTCCCAAGGGCACCGCGCGCGGCTGCCCTTTCCACCGCAGGGACTAGTCCTGGGGCATCACCCGGAAAGCTATTTCCACAGCCCTTTAGTTGTTGCTGTTCTTTCTTTCATTTTTCTTTCTTTTTCTTTCCTTTCTTTTTTTTTTTTTTTTTTTTTTTTGAGGTTTTGGAGGTCTGAAACTTAAAAATGAACCAAAGCAAAGCACTGACAGAACAAGCCAAGCCCTTACAAACAGACATTGTATGCATGGAAAAATTGCCTAAAACAGCTGTATTTGACTGTGATTTCTGAATAATTGTTTCCAAAGTGCGGAATAAGCGTTCCTCAATTTTAAATTTTCATGGTGGAGACGTGGCGTTTGACCCCAATCCCGAAAATCCATTCCAGGAAACAGACTCTGCCTAAATGAAACCCCATCAGCTTCGTTGCAGCTTCCCAAAAAGCCAGCACGATGCAAGTAAACAAGATGCTGTGGGACTAGGCGTGAGAGCAGCCACGGACCTTGGTGTCTCAGCTGTGGCTGCTGCACAGCGCTTGTGCATGATGCTTGTGAGAAATTTAGAGACACTTTCTGCTTTTGAAGCAGTTCCAGCCTGGGAGGATCTTGTTTTGTCTGTGTTAAATTTTTAACGTGGATTTGAGGCTCCATGTTCACTATTTTATTCGTTCCCCTTTGAAAACATGTTCTGCTAGAGATGATTATATTTTGTTACTTTATTTAGTTTTTAGAAAAATACTAATGGGAGGAAATCCCAGAGGGCTTCAGGTGGCTGGGAGCATCACATAATGCTGACCTGGTTACGCGATGGTGACAGCTGAAGTACAGATAGCTCCAAAACATTACAATGGCAAGGGAAAGAGAGAGGATCTGCAGTGTCTTTATTACCTTTCTTTAGCAGTCCAGACTAAAACAAAGGTATATCGTAAATGCTGATCTGCTATTTTCTTTTTCCCTTGTGTTTGTGCAGCACCTACATCATTCCCAGGGTCCCTATCTGTGAATGGGTCCCCTAGACATTGTCTCAGCACAAATAATGTGATAGTACCTCATAGCCAGCCAAAAGGTAGTTGAAACCAAATACTGGTTTAAGAGCCCTCGTGTGTTACCTCTGAGACCTTTTTCCCCTTAGCTTTCTTCAAGCTTACTCCTTTGCTCTTTCAATTCCCCTTTGTGAACCCAATAGCACTTTATTGATAAGCACCATGGTCACGAGGTCTTGTGAAAATGCACGTACTTTCACCTGCAGTTCTCGCTACACATTGACCTGCAGTTCTTACTGCTGGTGTTTTAGCTGTAATCTCACTTTGCCCTCTAGTGCCCATTCCACTATTTCCTGCACTGCAAAGTGCTCCGTTGACTGAAATACCACTGAACATATTTTTACTTGGTGGTGAGATTGCATAACATGATCCGGGGAAACTGCTGGGGACAGTTGTGAACTAAGAAGAAATCTTAATGGGCTGAGAGTTTCTGGACAGGTTACTGAACCATGAATTAGCATCTCCTCACTGTAGGCAGGTGTGGCAGAAAACTCTGGGATTCCTCATTAGAGGGTGGCTGAAAATATTTCATGACATTTCCAAGTGTCATTAAAAATGAGGCCATTTCAATCTCAGTTTACTGCATTGTGGAAGCCACCCAGATTATCAGAACCCAAAAGTCAAGTAGGCTAAGTATACTTTTATTGTGCAGGTTTGAAGAAGTGCAAAAAGCAAACAAACAGCAGAAACGAGATTTGAAACAGTCCACAGCTGGGCCATTTCAAGTGCCGTTAGTTGCAGAGCCCGAGGAATACACTTTCAGCTGTAACATTTGTGTTGGAGGCTCACCATGCAGGAAAAAGCGCCCATCCTCTGCTTTGTCCCTGTGGTCTTTCCTGGTATTCCAGAGCACAGAAAACTTGCTGTTCAGTCGTATTTCTGATGTTTCAGCTTTGGACCTGACACCCATGGCTCTTGCTGCGCCGTCCAGCTTGCATCGACGGCTAGTGGGGAGACAGCTCCGCAGGCCCTGCAAGAGAGACCCGTGCCTCAGGCGCAGCACCTTAGCTTACGGAGCACATTGCTGCTCCTACCAGTCCACTGCCCATACGCTGATCTTTTTCCACTCACCCCCTCTGAATGCTGCTATTTGTCATGGGAAAAAGGGAGAGCTTTCTAGGGGCTCCTGACCAGACATCAAAAATAACCTCTAGCAATTCCTGCCCTTTCTCGGGAGCCTCTCCACCCATGCTTGACCCCCAAAGCAGATGCTCTACCTCTCTCCTACCACTTTGTGAGCCCCCAAAGCCCCTGTCCAGTGCTCATCAGCCTTGACCACAGAAAATGGCTCTTAAATTAGTTTAGCAACACAGCCAGGCTGAAATTCTGTTTTCTCCCTTGCTAACACACAGCAAGCAACTAGGGAAAAAACAAGCATTTGAAATGGAGTTACCCAGGGACACTTTCCAAGGGTAAAATCCTGGCTTGGCCTCACAGAAAAAAAATGGATTTTTCCCCCATTATAAACAGGCTGTTTTGAAGAATATGATTACTTCATAATTATCATTATTAAAAGCTAAGTGTGTGGTTTGGCAGGGGTGCGGGGGGGAATATTTGCTGAAATACCAAGGGCTAAATCTTTCTGCAGGTTAATTTGTGAGCAAAGGGAGAGAGGCAAAAGATTTCATGCAGCAATGAAACACAGCACTGAATGGTGCTGTTTGAGATCGTAGTAGCCAGGACAAATACCTTCATGAGTAAGTAGGACATGCCACTGGCTGCAGTGACTTTAGGGTACTTCTAGTTTAAAAAGTCATTTCAGATAAGTTTGGGACAGAATTTAAAGCAAATAATAGGAAGCACAGGAGGAAATTAAAAAAAAAAAAAAAAAGTCTTCTCCCTGTAAAGCTAGAGCAGGAAAAGATATTTTAATTAGAAGTAACAGTACCCAACTGAGTTATTGCAGAAGTTACAGTTATTGCAAATAACTTCCTGTGTAGACAAATCCTTCTAGGATGACTTTACCTCCTTGAACAAAGCAAATGTTAGAATGGACTGAGTGTAAGAACAAATCCATTCTTGGAAAAGAGCATACCTTGAAAGAATAGTGAGTGATATCAACCTAAACCAGGATCATTTAAATAAAAGCTATACTATTTTATTTTTGATGCAGACACAATCAGTACAAATCTTTTAATTCTTGTAAAGTGATGGATTTGTAGCCCATTCACAAGTAAAAGATTCTCTCTGTACAAATGAAATAGAGACAGATAAGAACAACATAGTTTCTCAGCAGAAAATGCTATATGATAACATCATTTGTCATAATTTATAATTTGTCATAATTTATAACCATCATGTCATTGTCATAATTTATAACCATCCTTTCCAATGGAATAACCCTTACTAGAAATAAGACCCTTACTGGACTTACAGATTATTTCATAGCTAATATATGGACCTTCTTTACCAGATAAGAATTTACTGACATTGAATAATATATTATATTTGCAATAACCCCCATTAGCAACATAATAATTAAATCCAATCAAAATGAACTAGAAATATTTCCACAAGATAGATCGTAGAAGAAAAAAACAAATTAATTTTAAAGCCAAATTATGTTAGGTCAAAATCTTTTTACCTTAGTCATCAAGCCTCCTTATGACTTTATCAACAAATTGAAGACATCTCCTCATTTCTGCACGGCTGACCTCCCAGGAGCACAGGCTGTGTTGTCTGTCTTTAAGAAAACAGTCTATCTTTTGGAAATACTTCTTCAGTTTGAGCCTGCTGGCTTCTCTACTCCAAAAGTAGTGGGTCTGCTTCTTGATTACGCATGCCTCCACTTGCTCGATCTGCTGATGAAGTCCATTCTGGAACTGCTCGAGGGCTCGCCCATCCCACGCAGCTAGTGTCAGGTTCTTGCTAAAGATATAGAAGATGTTTTGGAAGATCTCTTCAACGGCCACTTTGACAGTCTCTTTCTGCCTAGCCTTCAGGACCTGCTCAGGAAATCTGAAGAACATTTTCTCTCCTAGACATTGTCGAGGAAACTTTTCACCCATTTTGTCCAAAAGTTGCAGGCTGCTCTCAATCACTTTGCTTTGCTGTAAAGGAAGGTGATTACAGTGAAGACTTGAGATTTTGGTGGTGCATGACAGCATGAGACCAATTTGTAGCAAGCCAAAAGTGCTCATGATAAAGATAAGTCCTTATGTTCCTCCTTTCCTCCTGAGAGACAGGCTGGAATGCTTTGGAGGTCTTTCGTAAGCTCCTGTCTTTCTTCAAAATCTTTTATTTAATTATTCGGTAGGAGAAGTTTCTTTCATCATTTTTTGGTTTTCAAGGTTTTCCCCCTTGTGTATGCTTTTGACACTTACCACTTTCATTTTCTGCTTTATGACTTCATTGTCTTTTTTTTACCACTTACTTTTTATATCAGCAGAACATTAAAATGTTATGTATATCTTAGATTTTCTATTCCCTCTCCCTCAAGAATTCTACATTCAGTATACTGAAAATTTAAAATAAAAGATTACAGAAATATCCTTAGTTTCTTAATATTTTAGAAGTGAGAGAACATGCTGAAATAGAATAACACTGTCAATGGAGGTCCAGGGACTTGCTGCATACTGCTGGTATCCTGTCCTCTCAGTAAGATTTATACTTCCAAAATTTAGTTAAGCTTTGTCTACCTATTTTAATTTGGGGAAAATATTTTCTTTCTTTTTGCCTCTATTTCTCTTGTCCATTTAAACTCCAAGGACAGATTTCATTTCACTAAAATATGTGTATATATATTAAAGTATGTGCATATGTACTAAAATATGTCTGTATTTTAATACATATACAGTACTAGGTAAATGGAGCCCTGATCTCACTTGGAGACTGTAAATGCCATGGCAATACAAATACTCACATGGGAACAAGTTAGATCCTTAGAGGAAGTACCTTGTATTTTCTCCATCTGAGTAACTGAGGAATAACTGAAGTCAATGCCAGTAAAGCAAAGGTCTGAATTTTGAAGTTAAATGGGAGAGAATGAAGAAAGACTAAAAACACTAAAATTCAGCCACTTGCTTAACCATATAATAGAGCAGGTCAGGAATATCACAGGACAGTTATCTGGGAAACCTGGCACCTATAAGATGCTCTGAATTGTTGCAAAGAAAATGCAAGGTCGTCTTGGGTTTGCTTCAACAAAACCGTTCAGAATAAATTTCTAGTCTTTTTCTTTTGATGAGAGCTAGGCTTAAACTATCATTTTTCTGGCTCCCTGTCCTACTGTGCAAACAAATCTCACTACAAAGTGATTCTCTGCAGGTTATTGTGTCTTAATGAAGCAGTCAGAGAAACTGTATTTTTGGTCTGAGACCTGGCTCTGTCTTTCCATGCACTTGTTGTAGTGACACCCATTGCTATGTGGTTGGCTTTGGTCCCAGTCCAGTAGTGACTCTGACCGGATTTATGGTACCATTTTTAGGCTTTCTTCATGTTTCGAACAAAGGTATTTGGGGGCTTTAAAAATTCCTAAATTAACTGAGCATGATAATTCACATGAATAAACTCTTTGGATGCCTTGACATTGCTTAAGGAGCCTTGGGATGGATGTGCTGCCAGTGTGAGGAGCAAATGAATCCCCTGTAATCTCTTTGGAATGGCAGTATTAAGTAAAAAGACTAAAACATTCAGACTCATAAAATGAATAGTATGAACCAAATCTTTTCATTTGGTGGGATTCTTTGATAGTTTGGAAGAACAAGTCTGAAACTCTTTACTGTCAATGGTTACAAAATGGCCATGGAGATATATTACTTGTGCAAAATACAGCTGTACAAAGTAAAAGAATAAATACTACTACAGCTCTTTTAATAAGTTATACACAAGTAGTTCATTTTTTCTAAGCTGTGATCATTATGTGAGCTTAAGCCTCTTAGTAATGTTAAATAAACAAGCTTCTTTATGTTCATTATTCCTCCCAGACACACAGGTTGTTTTCTTTTATTTTCTTTTGAAAAATACTTTTTTACAAGTTTTCCTCTCACCTCAGAGCTGGAGACACCGTCCAACCATCCTGGGTGTAACATGCATGACAGATCTGATACAGGGGAGGGTAAAAATAGAAAACTGCATTTTCAGAGTTTCTTTAAAAAATAGAGCTGGTCCAGAAGTTTTATTCTCTTCTTTGTGTTAACAGATCTGCTGTCCAGTCTTCCTCCCAGCAGTTATATTTGTCTTAGTTTGTCAGATTTTGATTTCTTTTATAACAACGTGTTCTTCCCTACTCAGCCAATTTCTTGTCTTTTGCATAGAGAAAAGCATGACAGTAACATTGCATAACTCATGGCATGGTCTCCCTTAATCATACATCTTTATTGCTTAGTTCAGAAATAAACAGTTCATGAGAAGTCATTGCTGGAAGAGGCAACCAGGTATTGTGAGACTGCGGTGCAAAATGCTCTTGTTTGTTTCTTTCTGTCTGTGGTTGAAGCACAGAACACTTTAATCTAAAATTAAAAGAGGAAATGGGCTTGGAAACATGACTGGATTTCCAAGCAGACCTAACAGATCATGCTTATAAAATGAGTACCAATCTTTGGTTCCATGAAAGAAAGATCAGGTCTAAAAAGGTCATCCTGCTATTTATGTATTCATCACAGGAGAATGAGACTAGAACTAAACACAAGCATAATTTTGTGTTTTTCTAGCACCTTTAACATGACACAGATTATTCCCCTAATGGAAGTTTTAAATTCCATTATAGACTGCAATAGAGAGATTGAATATTCACTGTTCCTTATGACAAGGGTTCTTTTATTTCAGGCTCTAAAACAAACAGCAAGCTTAAATTCAGGCTATCTACACACTAGCAATTAGAGCAGGGCTAGGGAACATTCCTGCAAAATAGGAGCATGACTATATGTCCTCCAGCATGCTTGTGGCCCATGTTAACCAGCCCATGTTAAATCACTTAACATAACCTTATACCAGCATTCTCAAACCAAACCAACCAGTTCCTCTCAACATTTTATCTACTCTAGCTATCAGTTTCCTTTCTCCTTTAATTCACTCTAGACATCCTGATTTTAACAAGTCAGCATGCCACTGAAAAGTCCAAACCAGCTCAGCTTGTCATCCCATAAGATACCTTATCTTCATCCCCGAATAGACAGACCCTGCCTGTGTTAAAAGCAAATCACTTTTCTCCACTATTTTTAATCTGCCTTATGCATGCAATTTTTTTCTTTCTTACTATTTTTAAGCAAAAACATCAAATACAAGCAAGACTGGATTCTTTACTCTTTTCCTGAAAGCATGAGGATGGCCAGATTCAAGCCTCATGCCGTGGTGGTCAAAAGGCAGGGGCAGCCAGAAGTCCAAATATGCTGGTCAGAAAGGGGGCAGCACATAATTTGTACCATAGCTGGAACCACCCCACAAGGCCAACACGTGAAAGAGAGATAAAGTTAAGAAATTTTTACAGTTTTTTTTTTTACTAAAAGTTTACCACATGAAGAAGCATACCTTACTCACTTTTAAATGTTTAAAATACAGTTGTGAGACACTTGTAGATTTGCAATTACAGAGACAAGTGGCAAGAGATGGACCATTTTGGTGGTCAGGACAGGCAGGTTTGGCAGCAGGCATTCAAGTGCACGGCTGGATTTCTCACTTCTCCAGCACCGCGGGGGTGCCCGACACCAGACAGTGTCTCCTCTGGAGATGTCCAAAATGCAGGAGCAGGGCTGCCTGCTCTGCAGAGGTGGGGGCCAGGGGCCAGGTGAGGAAGAAGAGGCCTGCACGGTGGCCAAGGTGTCAGGGCTGGAACAAAAGCAGGTGCCTCTGCGGGAGGGAGCAGCTAGGAGAGGAAGGGGAACCGGCTGTAGCCTCTGGAGGCAATGGGTGGCTGATGGGGTTACCGCACACTGGCTACCCACCTTTCTGCCCCCAGGTTTGCTGCCTGGTGGCATGTGGAGGGGGCAGAAAGCTCCCCAGACCTCCATGAGGATGATCTTCCAGGTGTGGCAGTTGTGCTGCTCTTGGGCAAGGAAGTGGCTCAGGCACTTTGGGGCTGGGGCCAGCATCCTTCCAGGCTGCAAGGAGGTGATTTTGGCTGACCGTGCTGAAGACATGCCCAAGGATGGCATGAATGGTGCCTGCAGCATTGCACTCCAGGAGATGCATAGGACTGAGGAGAGCCTGAAGGGGCTTGAAGCTGTCCCTTTGCTCCTAGCACTGCATTGCCAGGGAGGATTTGACCCAGGTGGGACCTCCTGGAGCTGTGGAACATTCATTTTGCTCTGCTGGGTGCAAAGGCGGCCCAGTGCCGAGAGGCAGCCACGGGGCTGCAAGCAGCACAGGGCAGGGCTGGAGCAAGGGGGCCGGTGCTGTTGCCTCCAGCCATGTCAGGGTTGAACAGGGAAGTCTGGAGAGCAGGAGGGACCTGGGATGCTGAGGGTGCTCCTCATCCCCGCTTCAGCACTGACGGGTCAGGACATTTCCGATTTCTCACTCCCGGGCCCTCCTCCAAGGCAACAGGAAAGTGCTGCTCTTCCCTGGCAGGCAGTGATGTGGGTGTCACAAGATGCGTTTTCATGTGGGGCAAGAGGGCAGTGGCAGTGGGGTATAACAGCAAGGACAGACGGCGAGTGAAAAGGGTGCAGTTTTGAAAACTGGCCCCGACTTTTGCCTGTACCCTCCTTCCATTGGCACAATCCTCAAGTGAAGGACGAGGAGGCCACAGGGAGAAAAAGACGAGTTTTCTTCCCTCAGGAGGTCACAGGAGATCACACCTGTTGATAGCAGAGGATGCTGATGGGTGAGGAAAAGGTGAAAGCAGGAGTGTGAGGGTTTCTTTTCCTCTCCTAGTCAAGCTTCGGTGAGGGATGCAATGAATAACCAAAGGTGCAGCAATAGAAGGCCCTATTAAAGAGCACATGCTTCTCTCCCATGGGGTATCTCTTTTCTGCCCATGGTGGCCTTTCACTTGGCGGACCTGGAGAAAGTTACTTGGAGTGTGTGAAAATGTCTGAAATGCCATGTCTCCTGGTGGTCTCCTTTCCCATTTCAATTCTCCAGGCACTGCCCAGAGCATCACACTGGATTTTCCAGTGTGTCAAGGTGGATGTTTAGCTCTGTCCTGAAAATCTAGACTTCAGGCTCTGCTCTCAGCTGGGAAGATGTTTGCCTCCAACCAACCTGAAGGTAGTTGTTTTGGGAAGAAACGGCCTCCCTTGGGCCATCTTCGGTCCTTAGCTAAACCCACCGCAACTTGCCTCGTGGCTTCAGAGACCCAGGCCTGCTGCGGCCTGTCCTACACAGGCCCCACAAGCCTCCACAAGTGTCCGTGACGCTGCTGAGAGTGCGAAGAACCTGGTGGAGGGACGTGAGATCCCCAGGGATGTTCCTCTGCCGGCATGTCGTGGCATGGGTGCCCCAGCTACATCGAGCATCGTGTTTCTCCTCCAGCCCTCACCCCATATATGGAGCAGGGAGTGCTCACAGGGCAGAAAAAGGTGCTCTGGGCAGAAAGATGATGGGCGGCTGAGGGGGTTGCAAGGCATTGGCCAGGGGCTCAGTGGAGCAGGTCTTCATGCTAGCTCTTGTGCTTTACTCTGCATCTCTGATACTCAGTTCTCCTTGTCTTCCTCACATGCAGCGTGAGTGTTGGTTGTAGGTTTTGCAGTGCTTGCCGGTGGCTATGGGGGGCACAGAGCCTTGTTTCCCACTGAAAGCCTTAAGCAGAGAGGGGGACATCTCACCATGTGCATTTCAGCCCTGATTTCTGGTAATGCTGGTGTCTCCTGCAGTTCCCCAGGCTGTGTGCAAGGCAGCAGAGCAAGGCCCCGCAGACTCAGGCAGGGGATTCAGCCTCACACCAGCAGACCAAGTGTCCCCAGGACAGGTGGGGACCTGGGGACTGGCACATATGGTCTCCCCCCTTCCACCTACCCAGGCCAGGCGCTCGTTTCAGCCCAGCCCGGGGCTGTCAGTCCCTGCCCCGGAGGGCCACCAGTGAGCCTGCCCCTAGCCCTGTTCCTGAGCTCCTCTCTGGGATTCCCAGATGGTCTTTGGACCTGGCCTGCTCCCTGGCCTTGCAGATGCTCGTGGGGCTGTGGATAGGACCTGTTGCAGTGACCACACTGCCTTGACACCTCCTCCTGGTGCCCTGGGGCTGTGCCTGACTCCATGCAGTTGCTGGAAGTATCCCAACTTCAGCCCTCTTTTGCTGACTGCATCATCTTTACAACTCTCCCCTTCCCCTGCCTTTCCTAGTTTCAAGCCCTCTTTACACCAGGTTGGCCAGCCTGTTGGCCAAGACACGTGTGCCCTGCTTAGGGAGGTGGATCCCATGGTCAAAGAAACCAAAACCCTGTTGAAAACTCCAGTGGCGCAGCCAGTTGTTTGCTTGGAGTATCCATCTACTTCTTTTCCATCCTTCCCCCTCACTGGCAGGATCAAGGGAAAACCCTCTGGGACTCCACACCCCTGACCACTGTCCCCAGAGCTCTGTAGTCACATTAGACACTTTCCAAGTTGCCCTTGGCAGTATCATTGGTGCCTATGTGGAAGAGCAGTAGGGGGTAATTGTCAGAGGGGTAGACAAGATTTGGCAGTCTCTCCGTGACATCCTGGGTCCGAGACCCACACAGGCAGGATGGAGAGGTCCCCCGGTTTTTTCTATCATGTCTTGAATGGTGGGTTTAAACCTAGTTTCTGGGGTCCTGAATGTGAATATGAAGAGCACGGGAACCCCAGTGGTGCTCTCCTTGATCCCACTGGTGAACAGGAGAGGTTTGGGTAGGCGTGGATGTATCCTGTGAGCAGCCCCTTGACTGCACGGCTGATGTTGCAGGCTGGGTTTTCAGGGCTTTGTGGCCCTGGATTTGCTCTGTGGAAGGAGGACTGCAGGCTGGGCTGGATCCCTCTGACACTGGGACAAGAGCACACCAGCCAACAGGTCTTGCTGGTGAGCAGTCATCAGCTTAAGAGCCAGCGCTGCTCTGCAGCTCCTAGGACAGACCCTGTGGGTTGCTGCTTTGCCCTGCCACTAACTCACCACCCTGGGGGATGCCCACAGCTGAACCTGATGGCCCAGTGATCGCTGTCCTCCCCCAGAAGCTGCTTGCTTTCTCTCCTTCTGGATTTCACCCCTGCTCACAGGCAATTGCCCACCCACAGCCTTGAGTGACCCGCAAGCGTGACTCACCTGTCCCTCCTCTGTGCAGGTCTCCACAGCATCCTCCCTCCTGGCCATTTCTCCCAGCTGAGTGGGTTTCTCCACAGCTGCAGCCAGGTCACAGCAGGGCTGGGCGTTGTGTGGCAGTGGGATCCCCAGGACGCCGGCAGCTGACCCAGCATGAGGTGGGAGTCAAGGGCAGGGAGGCTGCCTAGAGCTCTACTGGAAGTGCCCCAAGCGTCCAGGTGGTGAGATGCGGAGGGAGCAGCATCCAGGGCTGCCCAGTGGGGGCCTGGCAAAGAGACAGAGGGCAAGGAGCATCCCCCTTTTTGGGACGCTCCTCAGGCTGCATGTTGAGGACCCTGGAGCACGTACAGGTTGAGAAGTGGGAGCTGGGGAACTGCTGGGGATGCAGGAGGTGCTGCAGAGTGTGAGCGCCTGGCTGAGGGAGCAGGCAGCCGTGGGGCAGTCCCAGTGCTGCTGGGCGCCAGGACGTGGGAGGCTGCAGAGGTGGGTGGCGCCAGGTGCAACGGGGGCCCTAATGCTGGTGCAAAGGGAGGCCATTTGGGGGGGGGGGGGCGGGGGTGTCTGTGCATTGGAAATGTGACAGCGTGCAATTGCTGCTGGCAGCAGGGGCCTCGAGAGGTGGATGAGGAGCTGGTGGGGCTGCTGGCACAGCTCAGCAGGCTGCGGGGGCGTCTGGAGTAGAGCTGCCCAGAGGGCAATGCGCACGGAGCTGCTGCCTGCCAGGAAGGTGCAGAGTGGCCCCAAGTCCCCAGGGGCTGGGGCTGCCATCCCAAGCCCCTGCTCTGCCTTTCCCACGCAGCAGGAGGAGCAGCAGGAGCTGCAGGCACCACGCAGGAACTCTGCAGGGAGGTGGGTGTCCCCTCCTCTGCCTGTGCCCCACGGCCGGGGCAACTGGGGCCCTTGCTGGAGGCCACCCCTATCTCTGGCTCCTCCTTGACCTCAGCCAGTGGTGCTGGAGCAGCCACCAGGAGCTCTAGAGGCCAGAGGAGCTGCTGCCGCAGCTGGAGATGAGCTGGGCCAAGGGTGCCTCTGCCTGCCCTGGTGCCTGCAGAGCTGGGTGGCAGATGGGACCGGGGACCGAGGGCGGTGCCGGAGGGGAGCTGGGAGGAGGCAGTGCCGGGGCCTCGCCTGGAAGGCAAGGATGGGGAGTCGCCCTTTATGTGAGAAAGGAGCTGGAAAGTATGGAGCTCTGCCTAGGGGCGGATGATGAGTGGGTCGAGAGCTCATAGGTAAGGATCAAAGGGCAGACTAACAGGAGGGACACCGCTGTAGGTGTTTGCTACAGGCCACCTGATCAGGAAGAGGGAGTAGACGAGGCTTGCTGCAGACAGCTGGAAGTAGCCTCATGGTCACAGGCCCTGGTTCTCGTGGAGGACTTTAACCACCCTGATATCTGCTGGAGGAACAGCACAGTGAGACACAAGCAATGCAGGAGGTTCCTGGAGAGCACTGATGATAACTTCCAGAAGCAGGTGATGAGGGGCCAATGAGGAGAGGCACGCTGCTGGACCTTGTACGAACACGCAAGGAAAGGCTGGTTGGCGATGTGAAGGCTGGCAACAGCCTTGGCTGCAGAGACCATGAGAGGGTGGGGTTCAGGATCCTGCGAGGAGGAAGCAGGGCAATAAGTATGATCACAGCACTGAACTTCGGGAGAGCAAACTTTGGCCTCTTCAGGGACCTTCTTGGAAGAATCCCATGGGATAGGGCCCTAGAATGAAAAGGGGTCCAAGAAAGCTGGATGATATTCAAGGATCACCTCCTCCACATTCAAGAAGGGTGCATCCAATGAGCAAGTAGTCAAGCAAAGGGAGCAGGAGAGCTGCATGGATGAACCAGGAGCTGCTGGCAAAACTCAAACAGAAGAAAGAAGTAGACAGAAGGTGGAAGGAGGGACAGGCCACCTGGGAGGAATATAGGGATGTTGTCTGAGCATGCAGGGATGGAGCTAGGAAGGCCAAGGCCCATTTGGAGTTGAAGCTGGTGAGGGCTGTCAAGGACAACAGGAAGGGCTTCTTTGAACACATTGGTAACAAAAGGAAGGCTAGGGAGAATATGCGCCTGCTACCGAATGGGTCAGGGGCTCTGGTGACAAAGGCTACAGAAAAGGCAGAGATCCTGAATGCCGCCTTTGCTTCAGTCTTTACCGGTAGGAGCAACCCTCAGGAATCCCAGGCCCTGGAGACCAGGGAGAAAGTCTGGAGAAAGGAAGACTTTCCCTTGGTCAAAGAGGATCAGGTTGAGGATCACTTAAGCAAACTGGACATCCACAAGTCCATGGGCCATGCAAGTCCAGGATGGGATGCACCCTCAAGTGCTGAGGAGCTGGCCAGTGTCATTGCTAGGCCACTCTCAATCCTCTTTGACAGGTCATGGAGACAAGGTGCCTGAGGCCTGGAAGAAAGCAAATGTGCCTCCAGTCTTCCAAAAGGGCAAAGAGGAGGACCCAGGGAGCTACAGGCCAGTCGGCCTTACCTCAGTCCCTGGAAAGGTGATGGAGCAGCTCATTCTGGACACCCTTTCCAAGCATGTGAAGGCTAACAAGGTGATCGGGAGTAGTCAGCATGGATTCAGGAAGGGGGAATCAGGCTTAACCACCCTGAGAGCCTTCCGTGATGGCATGACTGGCTGGGTAGATGAGGGGAGAGCAGAGGATGTTGCCTACTTTGACTTGAGTAAGACTCTTGACACTGTCTCCTATAAGGTCCTCATAGGCAGGCTGAGAAAGTATGGGCTAGATGAGCAGACAGTGAGGTAGACTGAGAACTGGCTGAACGGCAGAGCTCAGAGGGTTGTGTTCAGTGGCACAAAGCCTAGTTGGAGGCCTGGAGCTAGCGGTGTCCCCCAGGGGTCAAAGCTGGCTCCAATCTTGTTCAACTTCTTCATCAGTGACCTGGATGAAGGGACAGAGTGCGCCCTCAGCAAGTTTGCAGGTGATCCAAAATTGGGAGGACTGCTTGATAAAGCATGTTGTTGTCTTGCCATTGAGAGGGACCTCGACAGGCTGGAGAGCTGGGCAGGGAGGAATCTCATGGCGTTCAACAAGGGGAATTGCAGAGTCCTGCCCCTGGGAAGGAATAACCCCCTGCACCAGGACAGACTGGAAACTGACCTGCTGGAGAGCAGCCCTGCAGAGAAGGCCCTGGGGGTCCTGGCGGACACCAAGCTGAACATGAGCCAGCACTGTGCGCTTGTGGCAAAGGAGGTCAACAGTATCGTGGGCTGCATCAGGCAGAGCATCGCCAGCAGGTTGAGAGAGGTGATCCTTCCCCTCTACTCAGTCCTGGTGAGGCCACGCCTGGGGCGCTGGGTCCAGTACTGCGCTCCCCACTACAAGAGAGACATGGAGTGAGTCCAGCAAAGGGCTACTAAGAGGATGAAGAGACTGGAGCATCTCTCATATGGGGAGAGGCTGGGAGAGCTGGGCCTGTTCATCCTGGAGAAGAGAAAACTGAGGGGGGATCTTATCAGTGGGTATAAATACCTGCAGGGAGGATGTAAAGAGATGGCTCCAGACTCTTCCCAGTGGTGCCCAGTGACAGGGTGAAAGGCAACGGGCACAAACGGAAACACAGGAAGTCTCACCAGAACATAACGAAAGCCCTTTTTCCTGTAAGGGTGACAGAGCACTGGCCCAGGTTTCTGAGAGAGGCTGTGGCGTCTCCATCCTTGGAGATACTCAAGAGCCACTTGGACATGGTCTTGGGCAATGTGCCGTAGGTGACCCTGCTTGAGGAGGGGTGTTGGACTAGATGATCCCCAGAGGTCCCTTCCAACTTCAGCTGTTTTGTGAGTCTGTGCTCTGCCTGCCCATGCTTCACAGTCCTGCAGGAGACTCTGCCTGCTCTTTGCCCGTCTGGAGCTGGCGGTGGGCTGCACGCCAAGAGCTGCACAGTGCTCTACAGCTCCTGGTCTGACTGGGAGCTCTTGTGCTGTGCACGTGCTATGTTACCAGAGCGTAGCCTCTGGACCATGTGGCAGGAGAGACCCTGGCCATGCTCAGAGCGGGGCTGCTGCCCTGCTGGCAGGCCGCAGGACTCGGCCTCCCAGCGTCTGTAGCGTGAGTGCTGAGCGCAGCGGTACTCTCCACCTGGGAAAGGTGCCGGAGGCACATGCCTACATGCCTGGCTGGAGGCACGGTGAAGTGCTGCCGGGGTGCATGAAGGCTGACTCCTGAGGGAAAGGAGGGAGGGAGCAGCATTTCCGTGCCAGAGTAGCCTAACGGCACAGGGCTTCTCTGGCAAAGGGGCAAGAGGTGGGTGCCCCCTTGGGGGCCCAGCTTGGAGGAGACGCTGGAAGGGCGAGTGCCCACTGAGAGCATCTCCACTGAGCAGCTGACAAAGGTGATGAAGGGGACCAGGCCTTCCTGAAGCAATGGGAGGAGGAAGTGGTCCAGCTCCAAGAGCGTGGTCCTCCTTGGAACTGTGACCTCCCCAGGAGGTGCTGGAAGACAGGGCAAGGTGGTGGGATGTGAGCCATCCCAGAGGTTTGTAGGAAAAGGTCCTGGTGCTCATGCTGGCTGGGCCATGCAGGAGTGATGCATGGCTGAACCCTCTGCTCCCCATGAGGTAGAGGGGAGGCTGGGCAGGTGATGGTCAGTGGCTGCTGGTGCTGCAGTGACCAGGCTTTCTTCTGGAGATGAAGTTCCTGGGGGAATTAGGAAGGTAAATAGCCAGTACCCAGTGCCCTCTGCCTGTTCTTGCACGCCCTGTGCCTACCCTCTGCTGGACTCACTCCTGCATGGCACTGTCTGTCCCATGCTGGGGAGCCCAAGCCTGGAGACTTCTTGGGCCTGCACCGTGCTGGACGGTGGGCAAGGTTCCTGCCCTAGACCTGCCAGCTGCTGCCCTCCTCGCGTGGCCCCAGTTGCAGGGGCTCCTTCGCTGCCGGGGCATGGAGGCTGCTGGCCCGTGTGTGGCCGAGCTGCGGCCCTCCAGTACCCTGGGGCCTTTTCTGCAAAGCTGCTCCCAGCTGCAGCTCTGCAGGAGCTGCCACAGATGCTCCCACTGCCACAGGTGGGTAGACAGTAAAGAGTATTGGTCCCACAACTGATCCCCAAGGGATGCCACTGCCTTCTACCAGTGGCACTTGGCACCGCTCCTCACAGTTCACCGTGCCCGGCAGTCCGCAGTTTCTGTGCATCTTCTTCATGCTTATTCCACCCATGGGAGGATGCAATGGTCCTGGAAGGGAACAAGGTTCTGCAAAACATGACCAGAGTCCTTCATTTGTTATCAGGACAATACTGAGAAGATGAGAATTTCTGTGCCAGAAAACAGAAACAGCAGCCATTACGTTGTGAAGGACCTTGTGCTGTTCTGTCCAAGGAGCAAGAGCAGGGCTCCCCACCGGGAGACAGAATGCTAGGAGCTAAGGGCAGCCATGGCGCAATGCCGCAGAGTCAGGCACAGCCCCAGGGCACCAGGAAGGGGTGAATTAGGAAGCTAAGTGGCCAGTACCCAGGGCCCTCTGCCTGGACTGACTGGCTCGGTTTTTGAAAGGAGAGCAGATGTTTCTCAGCTTTACTAATGCTTTCACGCTGTCTCCCATAACACCTTTGGACTGATGAAATACAGGGTAGAAAAGTGGACAGCAAGCTGAACTGAAAATTGGCTGAAATGCCAGGCTTACAGGGTTGTGATCAGCATCACAAAGTGCAACTGGAGGCCAGTCACTGGTAGTCTACCTCTGGCAGAGATACTGGGGCCAATACTGATTAATATTGACATCATTGAACTGAGCAATGGGACAGAGTACACATTCAGCAAGTCTGCAGACAGTGCAAATCTGGGAGGAGTGGTCTGCTATACAGAGGGACCTCAGCAGGCTGGAGAAGTCAGTCAATGGGAACTTGATGATATTCAACAAAGGGAATGCCAAGTGCTGCTCTTGGGTAGGAATAATCCCATGCACCAGTACAGGCTGGTCTTCAGCACGTCGAGGGAGATGATCCTTTCCCTTTGCTGAGCACCGGTGAGACACATCTGGAGTGCTGGGTCCAGTGCTGGGGTCCCCAGTACAAGGGAGATGTGGACATACTGGAATGAGTCCAGAGAAGAGCCAATAAGATGATGAAGGGCCTGGAGCACCTGTCGTACGAGGAAAGGCTGAGGGAGCTGGGCCTGTTCATCCTGGAGAAGGCTCAGAGGAAGCTTATCCATGCATTTAAATATCTGAAGGGAAGGAGTAAAGGGGCCAGACTCTTAGCAGTGGTGCCCAGTGAAAGGACAAGAGGCAATGGGCACAAACAGAAATACAGGAAAATCCTTTTAAACGTAAGAAAAAACTTCTTAACTATGAGGACGGTTGAACACTGGAACAGTTTGCCAGAGAGGTTGTGGAGTCTCCATCCTTGGAGATATTCTAATCTGCACAGAGCCCTGAGCAACCTGCTGTAGCTGACCCTGCTTTGAGCCAGATGTTAGACCAGATGATCCTCAGAGGTGCCCGCCAGCCTCATTGCAAACACACCAAAATGACTCCAAATGGATTCTGGAGCAAGGGAGCAGGAGCCATCACCATCCTACTCCTGGCAAAGGACTTGCATCACCAGCCTCTCTCCCTGCCAGGCAAACCCAAATGTGCCTGCACCGTGCTGCCGTACAGCTGCAATTGTGCCCATTCCCTCCACTTGCCATGAGCTAGAGGTGTCCTCCTGGCTTTGAAGATACACTCCTTTTCATGCTCCAAAACTAGCGTGAACATTACAGCTCAGTCAATAGAGGATGCTGGGAGAATGTGGATCTTGGCTGGGGTCAGGACTTCTTGAAAGTGACTCCAAATGCTGCGTGTTACATCCTCCCACACTGATCCCATCTCCTCCCTTTCTGGGAAACGCCAAAGGGCACACAGAGGCTGCAGGGGTGCTCCAAAAGGCCCTCAGAGCACCTCGGGCAATCCAAAGGGCACACGTAAGCTCCTGAGGCACACCAAAAGATAACTTCTTTTGCTGTTCTTGCTACACAGCCTCTCAGCTTGAAAAGAAACATTTAGATTTTTTTAACTGGATTTCCTCTCTTCACAAAGGAATGTCTCTTTGTAGCAGACTCCGCTGACAATCCACCATGCTTGCAGCATTTCATATAGGAGTGTCTTCTGATACAAGGAGATCAATAGGAGCTGACAACTTAACTTCCCCAACTCCAAGGAGACACTCAGTACATGACAGGTTTGGACTTTTGCAGAGAAAATACAAAAGGCTACCAGAAAACAAAGATTATTCAACAAGCAACACTGGTGCAAAGCCTTTGTAGACTGCTGTAAGGACTTCAGTCAAACTATTTTTTTTTAAGTATCCTTTTGTTAGCCTAATCTTAGGACCAGAATGTCTCTTTGGTCCACTAATCTTTTTCACCAGTGCTTTTTCTCTTGCAGTCTTGTTCTCTCCTGACTTCTGGGACTATGTGCTCATTGTCCTTCCTTCCCTTCATAATTACTCCTTCCCTGCCACCTTTGCAACAGTTTCCTCTGTTGCTTCTTTCCACTTCATATAGAGAGAGATCTCATGTAGTTTTGCAATTGTGTCTTTCATCCAGGAGCTCTGCATCCTCTCAGTGTCCGATAGGCCTTGAACTATTCTCTTCGTGCTGACAGGTTCTCACAGTCTTATATCTTGATTACTGAAACAACCATTTTCTTGGCCGTAGCAAATTTTGCCAGATGACCATTTAGAATGCCAGAAAACTCACATTGCCTTAAACTGTTGTTTTGATTGCATCTCCATTCTCTCTGAATTGCTGTCTCACCCCGTTCCCATCAATCACAGCCTGCTTGCCTCCATTTCCTGACCTGTGCTCTTCTACTTATCATTTTCCTTTCCTTGTCAAATGTGGATCCTCACCTCCAAATGGCCTGGGATGCCAACCTCTGTCAACAGCATGCTACATTTTAAAAACAGTAACTTCAAGATTTCTCTCAAAATGTTTCTTCGTGTTTTGGACACTTCATCTACACACCCACAGAATAACTGCAATGGTCTCCTTCAAATTTCTGTTTAAGGCTTCCATTTACTATGATGATTCCAACAAAGTTATCTGGATATTACTTGTTATATGAAGTTAGGACTATCAAACAATTTCTTGACTTTTGTAGTGATGAAAAAAACCTTTTTAAATATAAGGGAAAGTGGAATTAACAACATGCCTGAAGAAGACAGCCAACTAGATGCTACTCTTTTACACTATTTCTACCATTTTCCAGAATCGCTTCTTTCAAATACGAAACTTTGGATGAGTCTAACATTCTCTTAAAAATTCCACATTAATTTTTCTCCCTGAAGACATTAGCTATTTTTTCTAGCATGCAGCTTATGCACACAATTACTAAGAATAGTTCCCAGTGGGAAGTTACGAGCCACTGTTTTGTTTATGCCTTTCATCTACACCACGCTACACCCAAATAAAAACTACTAATTTTTAATGGCATGACTTAAAACTTTTAATAAAAGAGGCAGCAACTTCTTTTGTTCTAATCTTCTGTTTGAGTGAAAAGCAGTCTCACTGGAGAATCTATTTTATTTCATTACTTTTCTGGACTAAAAATAGCAGTAAAATCATTGATAATATTAGGTTCTCATACATTATTGTAAAACTTTGTGTAATAGCTTTAGGCTATATGATTTTTTTCCATTAAAATGCCATGCTGTAAAGATCAGGCCTTAAAAAGCAATTATTTTTCTGCTAGTCTGAAACAGAGTTAGAACTTTTACTATGCTCCAGATTTCATTGAAGTCTTGGGCCTTTCCAAGACTTCTGTAACTTTGGTTATTTGTCTATAATAACTTGTAGGTTTTGTAAAAGAATCTAAGGAAAAGAGTAAGAAAAAATTATATTTTGAGTCTTTCTAATTTTCATCAACTAAAAATTCTAATGATGACAAAATCTTTGTATTTTTGTGAAAGAAAATATTTTCTAAGGTGGGGTATGTATTTTGCTTCTATAAATTAATGTCAGCTCAATCTCACAAACTTATGCCACAATTTGTAAGAGGAGTTCCAGAAAACCAAGAACTATGCATAGATGACTGCATAGATGCTTTAGGTATTTGGGGAGCATAAAAGTACATATAAATGTCAACTATCTAGGAGCACTCTGAATTTATATAAAGTCCAGCTGAGAACCTCTTCTAAAGGTCCATTCTCTAAGAACAATCAGTGCTGAGATTCCCTCAGATTTGGGAAGCTTTAGACTTTTCCACTCCAATATTTTTAGAGTCATCCTCTGAAAGCCAAGGACCATTAACAGACCATAATATAATCTTCTTATAATCTAGACTTTGTATTAGCTTGTCCTTTTACCATAATAACCTTAATGACATAACCCAGACATGCTAAGTCTTTTACCCAAATTCGTGGAAGACTGGAAAGCTTATGGCTATAATATAAATCATGTAATGTGTATGTATGCATACATAAGAAATATAATATAAATATATATATACATAAATTTTTTTAAGAAAACTGAGAAAATATTTATTCACATAAATATAATCAGTATACAACAAATGTATTTGTTTTATGGAGTTTTGGGGGGAGGAGATTTGTTCACTTGACTATGCGTTCCATCAGTCAGGAAAAGGCTTCACTTAGGAAAAAAGAACTAGTATTCAGAATATATTAAATATAATTTCCATCTGTAATATCAACAAACAGAAGGATCTAATCTTTCCATTGGTTAGACAATTTGGAAATGCTTTATTTCTGGTTCCACAGGCACTGCATTGGCACTGGCATGGACGGCAATTCCATCAAATGCATAAAAAACAAGCTATCATATAAATACAACACAGAAGAACAAAAGTGTCTGTTTAAAGCAGGATTCTAGGCATTATAGCAGCAGCAGTTAGGAGTCGCTGACAGGGACAAGGATATTGCCCATATATTTAAGGTTCTTGTATCCTAGAGAAACTACATTTTTCTATTTTTGTCTGACTCAGGCAAAATTCTAACAATAAAGGTTCCTATTCATTCCCAAGTGATCATTATTTTGCCACTCATTCCTACAAACTCTGATGGAAATCCAAAGGAATATCCCAGTTCACAAAACTAAAAGTAAACTCTGGGTTTACTTTCCAGTATGTGTTTAAGCCTTGGCGAAGCTGATGAGACGTAAGCAAGTGCGTTGGAGTTTTTCTGAACTGCAGAATGATATGCTAAGTTTTTCAACCATTTCCTATGATCCTTCAGTATGTAAAATGAAATCAGGAGTAAATAAAGGGCTCGGAATTACGTGGAAGCTTGCCCAAAAAGAGATAAACAGTAACTAAGTGGCACTGAGCCTATAATATGCTCACTATAATATGCACACAAGAGGGCAGCACCCTCAAACATAAGACTTCGGGAAGAATATAGCTTGTTGTGCCTATTTGGTTCTCTAAGGTCTCTAAGGCCAGGAGTGCAGAATTGGCCATGGTTAAGCTCTATGGAAAAGACCTTAATTAGGAGCTCTACACTTCAGAAGAGCCACACAGTTTCCCACCATATTACAAGTTTGGATTTTAAAACTACGAGAAGGGAAATCTCAGCCAAAGAGCTGAGTCCATGCAGTCACAGAGTACAAATTCTAGGTTATTGTCTTCATGTTAATAAAAACAACCTAGTTTACAAGGGATTTGTATTGTATAGACCTTCAAATGCCTGAATGTAGAAAGGCATCCAAGAACATTTTTTCATGTTATTTATGATAGTGCCAAATTAGAGGAGGTATCTGCGCACAGAAGACATTACATAGCGTGGTCTTGCCCTGATTCTGAAAGCCTCCAAGTAAAAGCATGGGGGCATAGATGAAAATCCCCATCTCCAAATCCTTCTGTGGAGTTAGGCAATGTAGCTGTCCATTCCTGGAAGAAATTTGCCAGTTGACTACACCTAGGCCTTGCAAAGCTGAATGAGACAACACCTGTGACTTTCCCCTCCAGCAGCCTAACACTTGTGATGAATTCAGTGGCATGGCAGAGGCTCAGCATCTTCAGCAATCAGGCTCAGTGTCCATATGAGAGTGGATGGAAACAATTAGGTGTCCCTTATGACTGGACACTTGGAGAGTGCATGGGACAGGTCCAAATGCAGTCTCAGTTTTAGCTTATATGAGCTGTGTTCTCCTCATCATGAACGGCACTGACTGAAATGGCTGTCAGCTGGGACGTGGAGTTCATTTGCTTGTCCTCAGCCTCCCCTAGAAGGACACAGTTGATGCAGTATGGTATCTGGGAAGATTTGACTGTTTTGGGGGGGTTGTTTAGTAAATATTTACCTGCCGCCTGATTTGTGTACGTCTCATACAGCCGGAGCAGAAAGTTGTTTAGAAGATGTCAGGGTCCTGAGAGCCTCGGGAGTCCTTCAGATGCTGGCAGAGTCACAGGCCATGTGAGTCAGCACGCCCATTTACTGCTTGCTTCTTTTCCAAGGCCGTCCTTGTCGCATGGCCAGCTGGGTGGCCATCCCTCGGCCATACTACGAGAGCTCCCACAGGTTGGTAGAGGCACACACTGCCATGTGCAGAGGTCTGCTTCCTGCCCTGGGATCAGACCGTGCATGCCACAGAGAGGACATATGCCCAGTCCAGACGGAGGACAGAGGAAGAGGTACATATGCTTCAGAAATTTCCATACAGGACTGTGTGACCTTTCCTAGCTGAGCCATCACATATCCCTGCTTTAGTTGGAAAGGAAGGAAGGCAATTTGCTGTATGAAAACATGAAGGTAAATGTTTACTTTTAGACGTTCCTATGCAATTAGATGTGAATGAAACCTAGAAATAATTCTTACCAGTGAGACCAATTCTTACCAATAATTCTTACCATAATTCTTCAGGTCTCTACTAGGTCCTCATTTAAGTATATTAATATTGTCAGATGTATAAGCAACCCTGATATAACTGAAACCCGATGAGAGGCAGGCAAGTCAAGACAGTACCTGGTCTTGTAATGGACTGGTGGAGACCAGGTGATCTGCACTCCATGCCAAGGTTTTCTAACTCTGGACTGCTTCATAACCTTCATCAGTTGTCTTTGCAAACTTCTCTTTTCCTCTTGCTTTCCTTTCATCCATTTATCTTGGTTTTGGTTGGCTTTTCTCTTTTCTTTTTTTCTCTTTGCCTTTTTCCTTTTCTTGGTGAGGGGTTCTCATTAGGAAAACAACAGTAGTCTCTTAATCTTGGCTGGAACTGTTCTGCTTTACTGAGATACAGTCAGGATAATTGGAGTAGTACAGTTTCCCTTTCCTTTTAAAATATCAGCAAGACTAAAAAGAAAAAAAAGGTAAGCACAAACCACTTATAAAGATCATTGTGAGTCTTGGCCAGAAAGATATGTCCATCAGTCTGTGGAACAGAGACACACAGTAACTTCTGTCTTTACCTGTATCCTTATCTTGGAATCCGCACACAAACAATGTCAATACTTCACAAAGACCCATGATGCTACTGGGTCTCATCATCCACCAGATTTTGTTCACCTAAGTGCCACAGAAGACGAAAACCTCCTCCATATGTTTTAATGATTTGGACATATTCATTGAACCTTATAAACAAATAGGCCAAACATGAGCTAGTTACCTTTGACTCCTCAAAGCACTATAGATTTTCCCAGGATGCGTCCTTCAGTCATGCTCTTCACGTAAAGCAGTGCAATGGCATGCATGACAGGAACCACTGTTGTGATCCATTCAGCTGTGCGTCAGAAAGAAGGCAAATATCATATTCATCATTAAAAAAAATCTACTGTTATTTTCCACCACTGTGAGGACTGTATGGGCAAGCTGATGTGCCACAGAGCTGTGGGCAAGCCACTGAGGAATGGATGAGATGGGTAAGGCATTTCAAACGCTTGTGGCAAATAGTACATAGTTCCTTTCGTACTGTTAACCAGCAGTGATCTTCTGTCATTTTTGAGGACGAGTTATTTGCTGGACAGTTCCTCACTGAGCCTGTGGCCAGCGGCAGCCACGGGGGAAGGAGCAGCAGCTCAGCCAGCTGTTGTGCAGGTTTTCTTGCCAAGGCTTCAGCACCGCGTGTGGAAGCTTGCAAAAGAAAAGCAGCCTTCATTAGCCTAAATGAGGAGGAATCGGGCTGGTGGGTGGGAGGCTGACAAGAAGGATGGACTCTTTGGCTGGGGAGGGCCATGACATCCAGTCCTGCCGCAGGGAACTTCCTTCCCCTGCAGCAGCGCCTGCTTGAAGGTAGTAGCACCATGACTGCTCTCAGGGTGTCTATTCGAAGGCACTTGCTGCGTCGCAGTTTGGCAGCCTTTACCCATGTGTTTCAACAGGCCTATGAGCACTCCTTCTCCAGTTTTTGGGGCAGACACAGTTATTGTCAGGTGTCTTTATTTTTAGTATATCAACATCTCTGATAAAGATCCTATTTAGTCAGATGGGGCCACTTACACAAATAAGGTTTTGCCCTCCTTAGCATAAGCATATATGCAGACAGTATCAGATTTACAACTTGTCTCTGATATCACTGTCCATGAAGTGCTGCTGGCTTTCTTTAAGACTGAAATGAATGTATATCTGACCTTAACTCCCAGAGTGTGATTGCACAGCTTGCCACAATTTTTTTTTTCTCATATATGGGTGCAATTCTTGCAGTAAATGTGTGTATGGAGGCACCGGACTACTAAACATAGTGATGCTTTGTACACCCTGCAACCATTTTGAGCCCAATCAGGTAAGACTAAAGGGACATAGCTACAATGCAGGAAAAATCTGCCCATTTGAATGTGCTTTTGTTATTCAAGTTTTCACTCATTGGTTGGATTCCCAGATGACAGAGCACTAAAGAGATTTCCCCTTTCCTACCCTGTAGCAGTGTCATGACCACCACCTCTACCTATGCTTACTCAGAGATTGCAGCTGTGTCTCTCAGATCTCCCTATTGCTGTCTACACTTCTGGTATCTCAACAAGATCAGATGGCTCCAGAACAAACATGGAGCTGTATCTGGAAACTGAGGCTTATGCAGTATTCATGAAATGCCTCAGTAAGTAGTTCGTCTCTCCCTGGGAGTTTCTTCTATCAGTAAGCCATGATCCAGACACTTACAGATTAAGATACTTGAACTGTGAAGCTCCACATGGTTTTGTAATAATGCTACTACCATTATGACACTGAGACTGGAAGAAGGATTTAGCTTAAAGTCCCTTTCCATACTCAGATCTTCAGCTTAACATAAGCAGGGACTAAACTCACTTATACTTACACAGCATATAAGCTAGTGCCAGGATACCACTTAACAAGTCAGAATAAGAGAGTCTCTAAGGTAAATTTGCCCCACTGCCAGTATATTATTTGATTCTGAGATGATTTTGCCTTACCTATCATTTTTTCTGTGAAAATATTTGCACTGAAATTTCTGTCAATGAGGAATAGCTGTTGGGGCATAAGGTAAATCCTAGAAACCAAACCATGCTGAATGGCCCGGCACTTGGATTCAAGAGACCTCATGTTTGCATGACCCATAAAGATGTCCCATTCTTGGCCACCAGCCCTAAGTGTTGCAAAGGCAAAGAACACAGACAGAGAGCACCTTCATCAGAGCAACATCCACATTTTGCAGCATGAAAATACCCATCACTTCCTGCCATTTCATTACAGCCTCATTAATGATTTTTTTCCCTCCCCACTGACTGAAGAAGCAAGCATCTAAAACACAGAAAATGCAAAACAATCTATGAAAAGTCCTCTGTTATAGAGATGTTCAGAAAAACATCTGTTGAGAAGCTAGGAGGTAATTTAGGAAGGAAGCAACACCATCCCGTGTGTTACATGACCTGCTGTCAATACATACCATCATGTCACCTTTGACAATGTCATGTTCTTATCTATCTAACCATTTCACTGGTATCTTGCCTACTATCCTGTTCTCCACCAGAGGCTGAGGTTTGGAGCCAGTCTGCTGATGATCCCTGCCCTTTCATCTGCCCTGGTATCTGTGCTAGGAGCAGAACCGAATATTCGCATCTGTGGTTCCTCTCATTAAGGCCTCCACCAACAGCTCTCTGCATATGCTCTAAGCGTGTTATAATTAGGAAACTCATCTAATTGTTTCTTGCACATTGGAGATGAGTTATATGCAGGAAAGAACTCAAACCATCAAAAATACTTTCCTGCATGTCCAGAGGACTGCTGTAATCCACAGACTTAATATTTTCACTGTAAACAAAGCAAGTAATTTGTCTCACTCTGTATTTCAGGAGAAGTAAATTATACTTTTCCACTAAGAGGAAATTTAATAATATTAACGGCAAATATTAACCTCCAGCTGCCAGTTTTCTGTTATAGGTAAGAGATATACTAACACAGATATAGATGGCACTGATGAATAGTTATTTGTACACATTCCTTTCAATTGGATGAGCAGCCCAAAGTCTGAATGATTATGTGGAAACCACACTGAGAATTAACACCTCCTCATCAGTTTTGGGGTATTTTTCTGGTTTTGTCTGTGCCAGAAATACTTGTAAAATTCCAATGTAGAGATCAAAAAAAGGAGGTAAGTGAGGCTGACAGATCGAGCTGCATCCTGGTAATCCTGGTAAGACCTGGATTATAGCTATCAGTGCAAATCATATGGTATGTGACTAGCAATAGGAAAGCTAAGGCTTCCATTACTGGAAGAAACTCTGCTATAGAGCAGCATGTCTGAGGTCCCCTCTGCTTCTGGCTGGAGCAGGTTGAGTATAAATATGAGATAACCTGAGAAGCACATAGCAGGAGCTGTGCTTTCCTAGGGGCAGCACAGCAATCAGCAAGGCAGTCCAGAGGCAGGAGAGTTTCTGAATTAGAAAATACAAGTGTTCTTGGTTTTGGCAGATGGAAAAAAAAATGGCAAGTTCACTTTGTGTGAAGTTGTGGGTCATTCCTTAACTAGCGCCAAGTATGACTGTGATTAATACCAAGGAAACAAAATTGTTTCAAGAGCTCTGTATCAATACAGATCACTCCCTCCTCCTGAACTGTGGAAACTCAAGTGTCATTTACTTTGAATACTATATATAATATTGAACAATTTATCTTTGAAAGGGAAGAACAGAAACAAAAAGGTCCTGAGAAGAGTGAAAGAAAGATCAGCATTAGGGAACACCTTCAATAGGAGGAGAGAAAAAACAGACTACGAAATTTTGGTTTGGAATAATTATAAGTGAGAAAGATGTCGAGAGGAAATAATTATTCATTATTTCTCAAAATACAAGGACAAAGGTGCAAAAGAATACAGCATCAAATTTAAACTGGAAATAGACAAAGCATTAACTGAGTTTTGGAAGTGCCTTTCATGGACTGTTGCACTAATATAAGCAGACTCAAAGTAGGATAAGGCTAATTAATGGAGGGTAACTCCATCAATGAGTGTTAAACACAGTAGTTTGGAGACAAGACTTACCTAAGAATCTGTGAAAGACCATTACTGGAAACAAAATACTCATTTAGTGGCTCTGTATCTGAGTGTCTTTGGCTGTTCTTTTTATAGAAAACATAAATATTCTAAGATGATCTAATTGTCTTATTTAGTGCACACAGTCCTGGGGTTTCCTGAGCCTTTTCTCCTTTTTTTTAAACTTTCCCTTGGGACAGCTTGTTTCCTAGTACACATTTTACTACCCTTGCCTCTGCTGAGATGCTATTATTATGGGAAATTTGCAACACACACTATCAGGAAAAGAATTATCTGACTTGTGATTAATGTTTATTTTTAGTGAACATCCTGAGAGAGCGAGTATAATGTTCCACTGAGACCTTTCTGAGTACAATCACACATTGCACTGAATGTGCAGACATTTTGACATCCTTTTTCAGTTCAATTTTCTTTCATGCTAAAAGTCATTCTGAAACTTCTGCACTAAAACTAGAAAGCAATTGAAACACTGTTTCTGAGTCAATAACTACAAGATCAGTAAAAGAATCTGGGTCATAATCAACGCTAATTCAATCTCATGTAATTTTACCAAAAGTGGTACTAAGATAATTAGAAAAGAGAGTTAAAAACACCAGACATTTCATTTTCCCTTTGCTATCTAATTCAAAGATATTTCATATTAATTCATTCCTTAGGCTCATTTCCTATTTGTTGTTGGTGGGTATTTGTTGTTTATTCCTTGTTATTTAGATTATAGCTAAAAATCTGCTACTTTTGCACATGCTCATTTATCTAATCCATCTGTCTGAGCTTTTAGAATGACAAATGTGTGTTCGTTGGATAAATAAATGGTTGGATTTAGTGTATACAGTGGTTTTCTTCGCTTTTAACTCCAGTAAAAATCACCTGTCATGCCTTGAACTATTGTAATAAATTAGGAATCAGACAAGTGGAATATTACCTCTCTGATAAAGAGGTGTTATCTGTTATTGCCTGTCATTAAAAATTCAGACGAGCAATAATGCACGACTAAATCACTACCAAGAACTAAATCAGCGTGTGATCACTTGCTCAAAAGGGACAAGTATAATTATGTCAGCTCACTTGAAACACACTTTAAGTAAAAATCTGCTTGTGTTTTGCACCCAGAGGAGAAATGGCCTTGTATCTGATTAATGACAGATGTTTTATAACACCAAGGCTCACAATAGGTCTCACACTGTAAAAACAGTTAGGATAATGTGTCTGGTGTAAGTTCACCCTTAATAACCAGGTATGTTTTTGACCATCATATTTGGCAATCAAAACTGAAAACTAGATTTTTTAATGTAGCAAGGGAGTTTTGTGATTAGCTGACTGAGACTGCTCACATGGTAAAGACCCACATCAATCATATGTTCTGGGTACCCCTGCTACAGTATGTTGAAATTACTTTATACAGCTGACAGGTTATGCTAATCTAAATCGCTCAGTACATCACCTAAGGCATACACCTCGAAAGGGCCTTGCAGGCGATCCACTATTTTTGGTCCACTGGCACAGCCAGGGGAGGCCAGGTTTCGGGAAGGCTGGTCACGCCGTGCGGACCTGGAGCGAGTCGGGAGGGATCTTGGAGCGATGCTGCTACCTGCAGCTGGGGCGAGTGCAGGGGGGAAGCTGCAGCGCTGCTATCTCGGGTAGCAGGGGTGTCCTCTGCTCGCAGGGATGGGAAGTCGGGAGACGGGAGGGTAAATGTGGAAGAAAGGCTGGCATGCCACGGCGGGAAGCGGACGGCGAACGTGGCGCAGAGCGTGCACACGCAGCCCCCGGGGGTAGGGGAGTGCGGCCAGCAGCCGGGGGAGCACAGGGGCACCCACGACACCCGCTGCCCCGCCGACAGCGTGCACGGAGGGGGAGCTGCCAGCGGCACAAGAACAGGCCAGGCAGCGTTGCCCCTGCTGTACTCGCTCAGGTCCAGAGTGGCTGGGGATCAAAAAGGGGATATCTGCAGGGGACAAAAGCCTGGGGAAGGTGTGGTAAATGGATTAGATTGGACCCTTCCCAGAGAGCCAGCGGCACAGGTATGTCCTGACCACTGTAGGTGCCTGCTCTGGTCTATTGTACATCCACTGCTGTGCCACAGCTGCCCAGGCTCACACCGTGCAGGCATTAGAAGACTTGATTGGGTTATATGGCTCCCCAGTGGAAGTCCAAGGTGATCAGAGCACTCATTTTACAGGCAATGACATTCAAAATTCAGCCAGAGAGCAAGACATATCACGTACCCTACCATCCGCAAAGGGCAGGATTGGTAGAGCAAATGAACGGGCTGCTCAGAGAGCAGCTGCTCAAATGTCCCCTACTGGTACCCTCACAGGTTGGAGCAAAAACGTTCATCAGGCAGCTGCCTGCCTCAGCGACCACACACCGCCTGGCTTGACCCCATAGCTCATTTCCAAGGGGAACGCATCGAGCGGCCGGGTGCGCTTTGAGTGCAGCAGCTGCACCCCCAAGCCTGCCTCCCCGTGTGAGCCATGCCCGGGAGTGCAGGGCTGGGTCTGCGACTGCCCACAAAGAAATCACCCTAGAAGCGGAGAGCCGTCCTCTTGCGAGTATGGGGCTGGCGGAGGCCATACCTCCAGGGTATTGCGTTGCGTGGTGCTCTGTAGCAGTTTAGCTCTCAGTGGAGGGTGTGCGGATACTGAGGCAGGAGTCATTGACTCAAACTGCCTAGAAGAGGTGAATGCTGTGATCCACTGCACCGGATCCCAGCCCCTGCGATGTGCACAGAGAGATCACATAGCCCAACTGACATGTGAGGAGATAGGGGTCCCCACTACCCAGGAACAGATTCCTTGCAACCCACTCAGCAAACAGGCAGTTTTGGGTCTTCAGGGTGAGCTGTATGCGTGCATGATCCGGCTAAACCCAAACAGTCAGAAGAGGAAATCATTGCTGATGGCCCAGGAGACACCCACCTGGTACCAATCAAAGGGGAAAGTGTCCCAGTCTGTGTCTCCTCTAGGAGACTCACCCAGAGAACAGAGACCTGATGCATATGCTGAGTGGAGCTGCAACGTTGCTGCCCTCCATCCTGACTCTGTACCCTGACAGTAGCTGGGACACTAACTGGACTGAGGTGAGCACATCGAACTCAACACCCACAAGATAAAGAGCCTACTTCAAGTACTGCATGATTTAAAGTCCAAAGCATCAGCTCAGAACAGCCCCCAGCAGTGGCTGTCCCCATGGCTGTTGAATTGAGGACGATGGGGAAAACATATTATGTTCCTGTTCTGCTGCACTGATTAGTTTTGTGTGCATACATGTTATAATTTTCTCTCTCTATATATATTTACTATGATTTAGTTGCTTGTACACCTTAGCTGTTAGTTAGGCTAGTACCAGAAAGGCATGTCTGAACCCTGTCCACACGCTGGTGGCACCAATGCCACGTCTCAGTCAGGGGCTGGAGGGTAGTGAGAACGCCTGCGGAAGATCTGAGGAGGAGTGAGTGACAGGCAGAGTATGTGGTAGCAGCCCCAGCCTGTGAAACCACACACACTGACCAACTTCCCACGAGGGCCAGGCAGGCATACTCTGGTTTGTCAACAGCGTCTAGCTGCTTCCCGGGCAGTAGCTACTCAAGGTTAGCACAGCTGAGATAAGGAAATAGTTCTAGCAGATTTAAGGGGCCGTCAGGACACAGTGAGTCAAGTCCTGCCTGGACGTCCGACTGGTGCATTCGACCCATGCCTCCAGCAGCCTCCCATCGGTGACCCCTCCACGCGGTTCCTAGGGCTCCCTGTGCAGCACGGAGTGTAAGTCAGTCACTTATTAAATCAGTCCTGTTTAACCCTTCACGAACCTTGAGCGTGTCTCTCCACCAGCATCGGACCCTCTCTTGCCCGCCTTGTGGTCACACCATCCATGTGTGGCGTATCTTAAAGTACCTCCTCAGAGAGTATTGGCCTCTGACATTAACCATCAATGCTTTGCTTTTGCCTAACCTCACCTACGCCCTCTGAGCATTTAGAAAATTCCTGGCACTTGACTGAGACACTAAATGGCCAACTGATGAAAACAAATTAAATGAAATAAACATTGATTTTTAGGAAAGCTTTTTAGGTACACATATGCACTCACACACAGTCACAGACCCCTATTCTTACCCTCCCTATTCTTATCCCTATTATTCTTGTTGTTTCGGAACAAGAAAAACAAACTGTCCTTGAAAGCACAGTGATTTCTGAATGCCTAACAATCCTAGGGAAAATGTAATTCCGTGTCTCAAATCTCATAGTAGCTAATGAACACGTGATTTAATTCACACAAATGGTTCTACTGAAGATGACTGATCACATGTCCAAAGTGAAGTATAGCTAGTGAGTAATAGCATGACACAAGTTGAAGCATCACATCTAAGAGGCTTTTTCACTAGTTATGGGGGTCTCTTCTGATAGCCTCAGCTCTGCTAAGGCCAGCTTGAACATTACAGAGAAAAGGAGAAGAAAGCAAATTTAAGTCTTTTGGGTCAACCCAATTTGCTGATAATTAAGCTTTCAGTGACACATTTCTCTATGCAGTACAGCCAGTATCAAATCGGAAATCTATAGCTTAATAATGGAAGAAAAATTTTGAGTATCAGTGTGAAAGAAACACATCCTCACTCTGGTTAAAACATTCCTCATGAACTGGGATGGACAGGAGATGGCGCTCACTTTCTGCAGTTCTTCCCAAGGTTTAACTACAGGCTGGTGCACAATACAATGTATAGGAAAATGCTTTAAAATCTGGTACTTGCTCACGTGATTTGATACATGTGAAAAAAAATGTAAAACATACCTCAAAGTACAGATTCTAATCAAACACAGTGTCATGGCTGTTCTTCAGGTCAGATTATGAAGCTGATTTATGTCTTACACTTAAAGATACGAAATTTTTAAAGCCAAAAATTAATCTCCTAAAGCCATATTTAATTTGTGATGCTGAAAAGTCTTACACATTTTCAGTTTAGTGCAAGACAATGTCCAGAGCTCTTATGCTACACTGCCTTACTGACTTCAGCTAAACTAACCCAAACTTACCAAACCAGAAGCTCAAGCCCAGTGAATTCACAAATGCTAAATGTATATACTGAAGCATGGACAGAATATTTAGGAGAACAAGAGTATCTGCAGAATGAGTCTTAAATACCTATTAAAAGAAGCATACAATTTGCATAAAACACTGAACAATCAGCAGCTTCTTGCCACTGCAATGACAGCCCTAGAAGCTGTCTGACAAGCTACTGATTCACAAACCAAGTAACAGGAACTTGTTTTCTAAATTTTTGTCTGACTATCCATTACCAATAATGAAACACAATTAAGTCAATACATTTGATTATTGAATATTTTTAAAAGGAAAAGGCAAATCAGATGTTTTAATTTATTGGATTTGACTTAGAACCCAATTCTCTATTTCTGTTCATGGAAAAGTACTTGTTTCAGATTCAAAAGTTTTTAGAGACGCCCTAAAAACTAAACTGAGATTTATTATATCTCTGCCTTAAAAGTCAGTGCTGATTTACAAAGAAGCTCCTCACAGCAGCTTTTTGGATTAAGAAAATACATACTTAAAATTATTTTTTTCTTCCTAAGCAAAAATTTCAGTTTTTCAGGACATTCTATGTGAAAATAATTTCAGAAAATAACTAAAAATGTTCTCTCAAATTTAAACTAATATTCTGCCAATTGCAGCAAAGCTCTTTGAGGCCAGCTGTGCTAGTCCACATACAAACACGCTGGCACATCTGCAACATGCATCATGCGTGGGGCTACGCAGAGGGCACTACTGGTTTTCATGATGTGGCCTGGAATAAATGCCACTGCAGGCAATCAGCCTTGCATTGGGAAGGGGCAGAGCATCCTTAAGCGCTGCAGGAGAGGGGTAGCCCACAGCTGGGTGGAAAGGTAGAAGGGGATGAAGGCCAGCGGCAAAGCAGGGTGACACACACCCAGGCAGCCCTCCTCGGAGGGAATACACCAGCCGCAGAGGGCTGATCCCCACCGGAGGATGGGGGATCAGAGGGATGCAGAGATCTGTCCCCGTGCCACGTGAGCTCGAGCTGGTTTGAAGGTGGGAAAAAGCTGACTTGCTCCCAGGCGCTTTGACACCTGACCCAGCTAAGCTAAAGCTGAAGGCTCTCTGCAAGACGCCACGTCCAGATCCAGGCAGGCCTACCATGTCTCTGGCATCTCACTGATGCTCTCTCCCACTCAGGACATGCTCTATGGCTTGGACCACATCCCCTTTGAAGAGCTGCAGGATGTGCTTATGGCTTGGGAGGACCTTGGTGAGGATTTCGATGGGATCATGTCTGCAAGCGGCTGTCAGGAGGCTGGCGCCAGAGCTGCCAAGCATCCTGGGCTACATACGCTCATTTCCCAGTGCCATGTCTGAGGAAGAACTTACTGGGTGCAGTTCAACAGTCTTTTAAACAGGTGACAGTTTCCCATACAGAAAAGTAGACAGCACTTTACAGGGGAAGTGGATATTACAAGGGACAGTGAATATTAAGGCAATGAAGTGAATGGTAGAAGTCACTTTGAAGTCACCAGAACAAAGTATCTTCTTCTGATTTCAAAGTAGGGACCACACAGCTAAGATCAGAGTCTGAAAACTGACTATTTAAGACTGTGCACCTTCAAAATAAAAATATCAGTAAAATGCAGTTTGCTGGTTCTGATCCTGTGTAGTGCAACATTAATTTCACTGTGATTCATTTACAACAGTGCTTTATGCTCTTTTTATTTAGTTATAGCAACTCAGCTGAGGTGCACTTGCAAGTTCTTAGCAACTTTATTATCTCTGTTACTTATAATAGGTCTGCAGACTCAAGACTGGGTACTGGTTTCTTCCCTCCACATCCACAATCAACAGCAAAACAGTTTACCAATTTCAGGTAATTTCAGTTCAACTAGAGCCCCTCCATTTCCAGCCACAGGCAGACAAAACTGGGGAGAAAAGAGAAGAGAGAAAGCAGGGTCACTTTTTTTCTTAGTTGGTGTCACTTCACATGGCTATTCAAGGATGCCCCCTCACACTGATTTCAGATCAAAAGAGAAATGTCAGAGAGGAAATAGACAAAACAGTTTCATCCCGCCATGAACAACAACAATTAAAACAAAACTTGAAAAGTGAAACAGCCCCCCCCCCCCCAAGAATGAAAAAAATAATAATCTAATACCTCATTACATGTATTGGATACAGAAGACAGATTCCCCTCTTTTGGCATGGATTTAAATCTCCATGTAGGGAATGACAGCTTAAATAGAACATGTAGAGTAGACCACAGAAAAGGCTTTTGGAGAATACATATATTTATGCACAGTGAGTATGCATGTCCCATGCAGGAAACCTGAGGCCCAGTTCTGTGTGCACTGGGAACTTGTGAGATTATATCATCACACAAGCCTGAGCTGCACTTCTGGATTTGCACAGACTTTTCTAGATGTAAAACCTCACTGTCTACATAAAACTTTAACCTAACAGCAAATCTTTGGAGTTAAGTGGTTCAACGCCATATTCATTTATTACTGTGAAAAAACACCAAAATCACAGTTTGCTTGATTAAATCCTGATGCCAATGTGACTGTGAACAGTTCTCCTTTTGCACCTGAACTGAAAGAAAATACTACAGTACAATATGTGTACTATCACTATACATACCTCCTTCAGAAAAGATGCATCAGTGTTATGTTGAAGTTTTCAAAAATTTAGCAATTCGTATTCATCATGAAAATCCCCCTGCTTTCTTACAAAAAGAAGCAAAGCAAGTGTTTTGCATTTCCAATTAAAACAAAAAAATGCATGTTGCCCAAATTCCAGGATTTTTAGCCTCATTTGGGGAACTGGGAGGGAGAGGAGCGGAGAAAAAAGAAAAGTACAGGCAGACAGTGCAACAGCTCCTGCATTAGGTCCGAGCTGGGGAGTCACAGACACCGCTGGAGCTTCGCTCTGCACCTGGCCCTGCCATGCCGGCAACCACTGGCACCACTGGGTTGCTAATGATGGACTGGAGATAAATTGCCACAAAGCATCTCTGTGGCATACACATACAGCGAAAAATTTCTACCATTTTCACAATACAATACAATAAAGTTTTCAGTTCTGAAAAATGAGCCTCTGAGCCTACAAAGACTCTTTCATAGGTCTTGAACATAACTATACCTTAATCCTTAAAAGCCAGACTTTATCCACTAATCAACTGACTTCTGCACACCGTACCTTTTCAGGAAAAAGGCAAACTAGCTTCAGCGAAGGCTGCTTAATCCATGCACACATCTGATGCACTCATGCACTAAAGCGCACTTGGAACGATACCACCTGAGGCTTGTCTAAATTTCACTCTGGCAATGTTAACATTTCCACAGACTTTGAAAGACCCAGCAGTCCACATGCGTTAAACACACACTGGATGTGGGACTCGAGCTAGCCTTGCTGTGCTGCCAAACCACTGCCAAAACGAAGTCAGCAGGGGCAGGAGTTATACCCTGCCAACACAGATAAGGAAAGTGAATTTGCAGTTGGGCAAGGCCTGCAGCCTTCTCAGCCTTGAAGCCTTTGTTGGCTTCTATTTCTTAAAAAAGGTAAGTATCTATATTTGTATTTATATAAATATATATTATTATATATTTATAAATGTTATTACACTTCATTTACTTGAGCGGTACACACCATCTGCATAACAGTATATCCCACGGCCCCCCTCAGCAGGAGATACAGCTATACTCAGTTAAGCAGTGCACAGTATCCATGTAACAGCATATCATACACAGCACCCTCTGCATACTGAATTTTATACTGCATTTAGCTAAGAAGTAGATAGAATCTGCATAACACAGCACCCTCCACTTTACATATAAAAATACACGTAAGTAAACATGAATATATACACACATACACACACACTTTTTTTATGTATATGTAAAAAATGATACTCTAATTTAGCTAAGCAATATACAGTACCCACACAGCAGCATGTAACACAGCACCCTCCACATTATATAAAAAAAAGTATATGTAAATGTGTAGATATTCACATACACACACATACGATAAGTATGATTATATATATATATATATATAAAGGTGTATGTGTGTGTGTGTATACTTAAAAAAGTATATATAAAATTACACTTAATTTAGCAAAGCAGTACGCGCCACCCCCATAGCAGCACGCAGCACAGCACCCTCACCACCCTACACGTGTTCATGGTGCTGTCGCACTGAGTTTGCCGCAGGAGCACACGGTCCTTACGGCCACGCGCCCTCCGCGGCCGGGCGCACATGGCACGGGGCACCCGTGGCCGTGCAGCCCGGTCCCGTCCCCCCGCGGACCACGCAGCAGCCCGCCAGCAGCGCAAAGGCAGCGGCGGTCTGTCGCTCGGGGTAGCCAGACACCGCTTGGGAAACGCAGCCGCTGCGGAAGTGCTTGAAGTGCGGCGCAGGACACATTCAGCCTCGCTGATGGTTTACGACTTGGCCCGAAGCTAAAAATCCTCCTGTCTGTAGAATAAAGCCACCAAGGTGCCTTTAAGAGACTGTGTTTACCTCTGCGCTGGGCTCCGCGTGCTCCTAGGTGCTGCAAGGGGGTATGCGAGGTGCATCTCAAAGGCGGCGTGTTGCTGTCCTTGGCACAGGGTTACTGCTAGAAACGGGCCAGAATCAGACAGATTGCTCCAATGTGGGACATCTGCTTCTTGCAGTAGCTCAGGAGGAATGGGCACAGTGACCTCCCAAGGCGAGGTGGCCACATTTGACACCCTGCTTTTTAAATATAATGACCTGACTACTCAGTAGTTAGTTATTTCTATTAATAATATTAATGGCTTTTTCCCACTGAAGACAGCAGGAAAATCCTAAGCCGTGACCGCAGGGGTCTGTTAGGTCATTCCCAAGGACCACCCTGCTCAAGGACTGTCCTGCTGCGGTGCCTCCTCATCCTACCCCAGCCACTGAATTTGAGGGTTTTTGCTATCCACACCCTAGACAGGCCGAAGACATACAGCTTCGTTTGAATCACTTACAAATCACTTACAAGAAATAGAAAAAATAAAATCCCCAGTCTAAGCATTGTTTTGACCCACTCTCCACTCTTCTCACAGTGTTGTAAAGAGGGAAACATCATAAAATCTGCTTAGATATTTTTGCTATTATTATTGATTCTATACAGAAAGTGTTTCAATACTACAATGATGTGCAGCAATATAAAAGCTTAAGATCAAAATACAACATGCACACTGAAAGGTGAATATATCGCATACCCTAGGTACACTTGTTTTACAACCCTGAAGCTCTATTAGATCCAAGAGTTACACTCGGAGAGCTTCACCTTCCTTCAAGGTGGAGAAGAGCCCATGACGTCCTAGAGGGAGTTCACAGCAATGGGTTAAACACGTCATATGCCTCTCAGTGTTGACATGTAATGAGGTACTGGAGGAAACTCACAGAAGGGCAGGCAAGAGCAGCTGGGCTGTTCCCTCTGCAGCCTGTTCTCTGCAGCTGGGAGCCAGGTTTTGCTGCAGGAATAATAAGGATATTCTCACTACATCGAAAATAACATCCTCATCAAGTGAACGCTGTCAGTGATCCTGAGGGCACGATGCAGGCTGTGTGACAACACCAGCACTGCTGTTACCACTCATCCTTCGGCGAATTATCTTTCGGCCATTCCTATCCAGCAAGGCAGGAAACAGCTAACATGTTGTCCAGGACTGCAATAAGGAAGCTGCTGAAACCGATGGACTTTCCTGCGCAAGGAGAGATGTTGAGCAGGTTTGATTTCTTCTTATGCATGTCGTGTGCCCCTGTGAGCCTGCAGAGTGTCCCTGTGTGTGCAGTACATCTCTAACGGCAGTGACAGAGCCCCGGCTGGGTATTTTCTGAGTAACCAAAGGTGGGATAGTACCATAAAGCATTGTTATGCTGTGGCTTTCCTAACAAAATAATGTCTTCTGGCCACAGGAAAATAAAAAGTGCAATGATTATAACAGCAATCCTGCTGCATGTATTCAAGCCAATCCCACAGGGAATTTGCCTGAGTAAGAATAAGATGAGATTCAGTGGGTAAACTCTTAAAAAGGTAATGTAACTAATCTTAACTTCAAAAGGGACATAATTTTACCCAAAATATTCTGTTTTGGAGCAATAAGAACGGCAGGTTTCCATTCTGTAAAACTGAATCAAAAGCAGCAGCCTTGAATTTCTAACAGCAACCTCCTCCAGAACTCTGCTTTCAAAAAGCATATGAAATCATGAAACAAATGCGGTGCTTTATAACTTTATTTTTTATTTTTCCCCTTCTTTGTTAAAATAAAAAAACACAAAGCCATGTCATGTTTAGAACTGGGGAAGGAATTGTAAACCTAATCCCCTCTTCTGACAAAGATTTACACTACTGTGCACCTATAAGAACATGAACAGTACCAGGAGGTGCAGAGGGACTGAGTTTAATAGAGAGCTGTGCAACAGCCAGTCATTCTGCACTACACTACCAAAATATCTCAGCATTACCAAACATATTTTCTTGTTATAAACTTGCTTTCAGTGATAGATTGCAGATTCTCCGTAAAAAAATGGGAAATTATGGTACACACACACACACACACACACACACACACACATATTTTTATACTTATTCACAAAGAAATTTTAAAAGTGGGGGTGCACAAGTAGCCTAATCAAAGTTCTTCAGATGCGTGGGAATTTATGAGAGAGTATGATCTAGAAGGAATAAAATGGCAGGGTTAGCTTGCAGGGAGAATAGAGAGGAGACAGGAGAGGAGTAGCAGAGGCTAGTGGCAGATAAAAACACTAACAAAGGAAAAAAGAAGGCAAAGAGTATCAAGTGATTTGGCTTAAGCAGGTTCAGATTTACTTGCACACAGTAGAAGTGTGAATGCATGGTCCCGAGTATCTAGGGACACTCCAAAGAAATTAGTCTAAATGAACTCTTAAAACCATCAGTTAGAATGCATTAAATCTCTCTGTGGTCTCTCATTCACTGTTAAATTGAACATTTTTAGTTCTGAATACCATTAAATCAATTTGAATCAAAGCCATTTCAATTTTGAATGAGTGTGTCCACAGCAAGGTTTTTAAACAAAACCACTTAAAATTCCTTTCTTTGGAATCACCTTCCTGTGATCCTTCATGCTGACAGTTGTCCAATATTTGGGACAGCAAGATACAGCCATTATAAAAATTATACATATCATGATTTCAACACTTTTATTGCAGTACTCATAGGAAAAGAAATATGTCATTAAAAAAAAAAAATACCAACAGATATTCTCTAGGCTTTTGGGCATCCCCAAGGCACAGCACTAGCAGAGGATGCAGATCTTCATATGATCTCTGTCAGTCTTGTTAAATAGTTCATGTTTGTCAATTGCAAGACAAGAACATAGTAACAAATAAATTCAAAAAATGTCATATAAGATGCATTTAATCTGTCTAAAGCTTCTGTATCTATCCCCTCCCCTGAGGTGCCTTTGTCTTCTGTGAATGATGGAAGTGCACTGCCTGGGGGGAGGCATAAGTTTAAGTTTACTTATACTTGCTGACCTTCCAATTAACAACACAGCAATAGCGAACATCCGTCTGTTGACATATGGTCATAACTGCATCATGAGGTTAAGCAATAGCTGCCTGTAATTTGTATCTTCAAAAACAAACTTTTTGCAGCAGAATTTCCTTGCAATTCCTATTTGAAAATACTGAGGAATTTTTTCATACTCAAGATTGTAAGTTGTTTTGTAGTCACTCTTTAGCACAGCTGCCCTTTGAGCGTGGACTCCCAGACCCCAGTTAGGCCTGCCTGTCTCTTGAGCTCCCGGTCGAATGCCAGATTTACGACACGAGGAAGAAATGTAAACGGAGGACTGTGTTGGGTTTTCTGAGGGTCACATTATCTTAATTTACTCTCGTGCAAACCCCAGTCCTAACTCTGCCACCCTCATTATTACACCTGTTAGGGCGTGTGTAATCACAGGTGTCCCGTGTCCTCCACCTTCTTAAACCAGCAGGCAGATACCAGACAAATATTGCACAGCGGAGAGAGCTGAGCAGATGCGAACCTTGGAGGCACTGAGGCCCCACATGCTCACTGCCCTCCTGGTAGGGTAGGCCAAAAACACCCAATTTCCAAGGATTCCCACGACGCCTCGGCAGTCCCTGCCCCTTCTCCCGTGGGGCATCTCTGCAGTCGTAGGCATCTACGTGTGCTACTGCCAACAACTATGACTGTCCTGAAGGAGACAACTGAATAGCTCCTACCCCTCATCTGACTCCAGGACAATGGGCTGACAACAACGCTAGAAGCAAAACGTGGTTTTGTACGAAACTAAATGAGAACATCAGCATTTTTCCCTAATAAATAGTCCTGCGAAAATAATAGCTGAGCCCTCCATAGCAAAAAGAAAAACCCTGAAAAACTGAAACAGAAAAAAAAAGCCCATCCGAGGGTCTTAGGAACTGGCAGGGAAAGAACAAAGAACAAAACAGAGGATTTTGTTATGTCTCTGTACAGATCCATGGCATGCCTGCATCTTGCATACTGCAGGCAGGTTTGTTCCTGAAAAAGATATAGCAAGACCAGAAAATGGCAACTTCTAGTTGTCAGAATGGTGACATGAAAGCTGAAATATCTGGAATGGCTTCCCTAGGAAGAACAGACTGTGATTCTTCAGTCCAGATACCCAGATATAGACAGCTAGGGAAAAGTGGTATGGTACAAAACTATAAAATCATGAGCAGTGCAGAAAAAGAAAAGAAAGAAAATTTATTCTCGTGTATAAGAACAAGGGGACAGCAGATGAAACCAAAAGGTCCAAAAGACAGCAATTTGTAACAGTTTTTCCTGTACTGTGTTTTTAAGTGGTGGAACTCATTGTAACAGGGTGTTAGAGATGATAAATTTGTACGCAGATCCCAAAGGCTTCAAGAGGTTCATGAAGAAAACAACACTAAAGACTATAAAAGACAAAGATATCCCTGCTGGCCAGGAAGTCCCAGGCACAGGTGACTGAAAGCTGGGCAAGTAATGCCCGGTAGACGTTGTCTGGTGTGAGGACAGCTGCACTGCTTGTAGGACAGCTGCAATTGTCCACAAGGTCTGAGGGGCCTTTGGTCCAAGCAGATCCTTCTGCTCTTGTGTTCACTTTGCTCCGTGTAAAAGACAGAGGACAACTGAAAGTCAGGCCACCAATATGTCCTGAGCGCACTGGCCACCCTAGAATAGAGGCTTAATAAATAATCATGAGACTGAGCCGGTCTTGCAGATCTATTTGGATTGCTGGGCCCTCCTCTGCCACAGCCACCAGGGACAGGACTTGGGCACGGTGACAGAGCAGGAACTGAATGAGAAGGCCCAGACCCGGGCTGCGCTTCAGAGGTGTCCCAGGCCTGGGGCTGGAAGAACGCGCATCCCCAAAAGAGGATCTCCTTCCTTCTCCTTCTAGGATGCTCTCTGAGAGTTTGGCTTTGCTCTAATGATCATTTTAGTACCTGATCCAAAGATTCGTTAATGTTAAATACATAAATGAGTCTACTGAGGCTTCCAGAAATATATGACTTCCAAGGGAAATCTTCATTTCTTAACCAATTCATTAATGCTGTGAGGCTTCTAATGTTAAGATAACACTTTCCCCCAGACATCAGCAAAGCCTAAGCTCACAGAAATGCAATTTATAAAAAAAGGCACCATTCTCGTAGAGTGATTGTGGCTGCTCCCTGCTGTTTATGGAGATTTAAAAATCCTGAAATATAAAGAGTTTAAAAGAGATACATTTCTTTGTGTATAAAGATATTTATATTCCAATAAAGAAAAGCGGTTTCTATTATCACTGTTCAGTTACACAGCAAATTTTTAATACTTCAAGCTTTAAAAGAACTGCTTTTTCAGACTGCTTCACAACTCACTAATATGAATGATCTGCTGGCAGGACACTCCCTTTTTATCGAGCTAGAGGTGGAATATTTTCCTTCCAACAGCATACTTCCATTGCTTATCAGGTGTTTTCTTCCCTTGGATTTACAAAATTCTGGCTGGACGGCCAAGGAAAGGTTGCCCTCTCAGCTGGAGATGGCTGAGGACTCAGAGGACACTCTGCAGAGGCTGCTGCCACAAGCAAAGCTGGAGTGAACTGGAACTTTGCCTTAGCAAAGCCGGTGCTTTCTGGGTAGGCATTATTCTGATGCACAAAGCTGGAATTCAAATGACATTGTTACATTTGCAGTACAATAGTTAAACAAATGATTAGGATCGGCAGACAAGTGCAGAGTTGCAGAATTTGTAAAGTTCCTCCCTCCTACCCAAAAGTTCAAACATTTCAGATGAATAGAGTCTTGGAAGAGCAGCATTTTTAAAAGTTTATTTTACTTGAGGTATTATAAAGAAAGCCAGTGCAGCTTATCTTCTCACGGGTAATCACACAGTTTCAGTAGGCTTTTTTATAGATTTTGTCTCAGATCTTTTCTAATGCATGGATTTCTCTGCTGCTGTTGATTTTTTTCCCTGGCCCTTTTTTCCCTTGGTATGTTCCTTTGATATATATTGGAATATTTTTCTTACCATCTGCATTACTGATCAGTGGAGATTTTTAATACTATTAAGAATTGGTTTATTAAAATCCAATTCTCTTGAAATGATTCAGACAGATAGAGTATGCTAAGTATCTGTGTTCAGGGACTTACATTACCATTTTCATCTGTTTTGTTCAATTTGTTGAAAGTTAACTTCATTCAGTTCCAGTTAGCTTCATCCAGTTCCTCCAGTACTTACTTTCATTCAGTTTCAATTATGAGCTAAAAATGGTGTACGTTTTTATAAACATATATTTCCTTCAAACACTTTGGAAACCTAAGAGATGCTCTCATTTCCCAGCAGGGAGTTGTCCCTTAAAGATCTACAAGAATGATCTAGGGGGCTGAAAAGGGGAGAAACAGATAACCTTACAGTTAAGGAAAAGATTTTGAGAAGTCATTAGTAATTCTGGATGCCATGATTTGGGGTGCCTACCACTAATAATTTTTGTTTTTCACAAAGTAATGAAAATACATTTTATGAACACCAAGATTCAGATTCTGTATAGCTTGTCCAAATTGAAGTATCAGAATCATATTTCTGTCTCCAATTTTGAAAATTGCACTTCATTCTCATTTCTGCCATGCTCTCCTTGTATGACCCCGTATGACTCTTTTATTAAGGCTTTAGCTATTCATCACTATCTAAGTCACATTTTCAAGTAATAAATTCCTTCATGCCATGTAGAGTACTGTTTACTCAAAGAATACATTCATTCCTTTGCATATACCACTTTTTAACAGAACAACTTCCTCAATTATTCAGAACTCCTTGATTTAAAAATTAATAAACCAAACCCATTGGATTTCTTCCATTCTGCGGAATGTGGGAAAGATCTGTTGAACATAACCTTTTCTAATATTGAACTGTATCTTGATTTTGCAAGTTGTTTTCCAGGGTATGCAAATACAATCTTTATATATCGTATCTACAAAAGGAATATGTTACCAGTATTTCTTTCTGATTTATTTCTTATTCCCATCCTTAACCAGCAGTTTGTGTTGGCCAGACCTGGAATGCATTAAATATTTTCATCAGGGTTTTGTTCTTATTTGAGAACTAGTGGGGAAAAAATATATTTGGATTTCATTGGCCCTCAATTCCAAAATGAAAAGGCAAGCTGCAAATTGTCTAAAATTTTATAGGCCAAGCCTAACCTCTGATAAGTCAATGGAACTTTACCGGGGTATCTGGAAAAAGAAAGGTACTAGGAAATGGTTAGCTATGAAAGTGGCTGCTTCAAACAAGTCAGCACAAGAGCTGACTGAATTTTTGAGCAAGAAGATGCTGAGAAATCTCTAGTACTATAAAATAAGTAGGACTTGAAGGAGCTTAATATCTCCCAGATGAGGGTGAGTGCAGGAAAACGAAAGGCCATTAACCCCCTCCTAAGAATTGTTCTTGTTTTGAAAATAAATAACAAAGCAGTTTCATCAGTCTGGTGACTCAAATGGTAGTGTTGGCTAAGATTCACACATGTGGAGGCCAGAAGACACCTCTGGATTCTCTCAAAAAGCAGGATTCAGTAAACCATCAGGAAGGAAAATTTTTTGGTCCAAGTCAGCCCTCCAGGCTCCTCCTACGGGTCATGCATTGCCTGCGGACTGTTAGTTCCACCTTCCCTAGGGGAGCATGAACTGCCCTTCAGAAAGGAATAGATCTCTTCTTTTGTGAGAAAGAGAGACAAACTGGCCACTTCAGAAGAGCCACCTAATTCTGAGAGAGCTGAACTTGGATAAAGTGAATGCCACACAGGATGCTTGCCCATGGGCTGCTTACGACCATCTCTGTGCCAGGATACCATGACTGGAAATAACATATATTGTAACTGAAAGCAATTGTAAAACTTGCATTGTGGACTCTGCACGTCCTGAAAAGCAGGGCCTCAGGTGTCCTCCGCTGATCCACATCTGGAGCTCCTCTCGTCTGCATTACTCTCTGCACTGCCGTGCAAGCGAAAAAAAAGTGGGGAGAAGAAACCAGAGGCCAAGGCTGCTGCCAGACACACACACACCAAATGCAAATGCAAATGCATGCTTCAGAGCTGTGTTGGGCATTTGGAAGCAGATTCCAACTCCTCGGCATTTAACGAAAGGCTGATGGCAGGGCATTTCCACGTTCCTCTGCCGAAGTTTTCACGTACTCTTAACATTAGTAAAGGTTGCCTTGAATGATCATCTGTCCCTCACATTCTCTGAGATAGATAGTAGGTTGTGATATAACAGAAAGTTTTCCCAGGCTGAAAAGTAAAGTTGCACTACTGTAAAAAAATACATTAAAACTAATTGTTGTGTTACATTTTAACTATCAGCTCACAGAGGAATGTTTCATACCTCATACAGTGGTCTACAGTTGTGCACGGTTACTGAAAAATGGTGTTGTTCGAATTTGGGACCACTTTACAGGCACTTTCCGCCCATCTGAGTGACTACACAAGGTGCAGGGCCATGGGAGTCTGGCCTCGTGTGCCTAATAAAATCAGCAGCCCTTCTCTGCGGACACATGCGCAACACCCATATCGTCCTGCAAAGAGCCAGCTGCAGAGCGGCCACATCACAGTCCATGGCACCCGGACAGCCAGGCCGTCTTTCAGGTTTCAGTGGACTGGCTCATGGAGTAAAATACCACGCAGTTAAAGTGAAGTGACTACTGCCTACATGTCCCATTGCAGCACCATGCTGTGAAGGGTGGGCGTAGTCCTGAAGCAGTATATGTTGCTAGCCAGGATTTTGTGATTCTGCAACCCGCATCCAGCCCAGCGCACGCACCGTGGCAGCTGAACAGCTCCAAACAAGTCCCGGTACTCTGGTGCAGTCCTGGAGCAGCTAAGCATTACAGACGAATTGCTCTGTATTTCATTATAATGCTATTTAACTGCGCTGGGTTAGTGCTTCCCGCAGAAGAAGGTACTATGTTACTCCATTAAGCTTCACATTTTCCTTTCAGTCACAGGTGGTAATAGTGCTGGTGGGCAGAAAAGCTTTCAGTTCAGCTAACTCTACTCTTTAAGTGGATGTTTCCTAGCTGAAGGAATAGTCTTAAGCCAAACTTTAGCACAGATAGTCCCATCCTTACTAAAGCAAGTTATTATAACTGTTAGACCCATCATATTTAAATGATTAGCAAAAAGAAATAAAACCTCCATTCCTGAGATAATACTACAAAGAAAAAGGTTAAGCTGGATAAATATCCGATCTCTGAACAGCTCAATGGTGAAAGATAGAGCAGGGGAAAAAAGGGTTACCACCATTACAAGCTGTTTTACTGAGCTGAGGACAGGACCCATGACTCTGTATGGTAGAGTCGGTTACCAGCGATCCCTCCATCCAGTCTTCTAGGAGGCTACATTAGTAGACTTGGTAAACTGGCAAACTAGTATACATTCAGGGCTATGCCCGTTGAACAACTGGGATGTTCGATCCGCTTCACGAGGGAATGCCTATTTTTCTAATCTCAAGTTAAATACATACACTTATAAAAACAGTCAATTTTCTGCATATAGGTAGTTCATAAACTGTTTCTAACTTACAATAAATGTGTATTTGCAGGGCTTAAAAATTTGCTAGACAGACTGAAAGAAATTTTGACCCAGAGTCTGTTTATCTAATATTTTTCCACTTTTTTTCTAATTATGTCAGGTGATTTACTATTCAATTAGCATGACTTAATTTCTTTCCTCCATGTTGGTGGTTGAAATGTTGTAAACTATCAGAGCAATTAATACTGGAAATTATGTACTTTTGAGGAAGTGTTTAGACAGTGTTCCAGAGCATAATTTGTGGAATTTGCTGGATTTCCCAGTTTCACAAATAATAACACTTAAAAAATAATCTAGCAAATATTCAGGTCTTACTGAACAAGGAATAGTATGACATTTATCAGCTACAGTGAAGCAAATGCTCCATATCTAATTTTCAAGTCCCTTTAAACCCACTGGTGTCAGTGAGCTTACTCATGTAGTACGTTTCAGAGAACTTCCAACTAGAAGGTCAAAATGCAGGAAAACAGGTCTGTTTCCGAAAGGTATCCAGGTGAAATCTATTGGAAGTAATGTATCTAAAGAAGACCTAATATCTTTGCAGGTCTTGGCTTTCATAGTTGACTGACTTACAGCTGGCTCTTACTTACCACTATACATTTTTTCCAAACAGACTGCGTTTCAGTTTTACGGCAATGAACAATCTGTAGGATGAAGTGGGGTGATGTGGAACACCAGGCCCTGTGAGCTAATTAATTAAAAGATAATTAATTCCATTAGAACAGTCAGTACATTGAAAGGCAATCAAATTTCAGTGGATCTTGAAAAATCTCTCTTAAAAGACCAAGAAAGCAGTTACTCAGATGTCTCAGTTATTTCTTTTGTGAAAGAATCCTGCTCAGCTAAAAAGCCACATGTTTATGCAGAAATGCATCAGGGTTTTAAAAAAGTTGTTCTGACATTCTGTAGTATTGACTGAGGAGTTATAACACCACTCTAGCTAGATTTATTAGCCCTTTCATGCAGAATGGAAGGGATGTAAATGGTGAGAAGTAAACAGTGAAAAGTGCACACAACTTTATTGTGTGGGTTGCCTTACTTCTTTTAAAAATGAGAGCTGATAGCCTGTTTATAGGAAGCTTATAAATAAAGAATCACGGTCCTTCTCAGGTAAGTTCTAAAAGACGATATTTTTCCTGGAAGGTTTAATTTACGTATAAGTCTTTGTGAATTCAAAAGTGAAGACTCACTTAAAATTAGACACAAGTTTTATAGCCCAGACTTATTTTAAAGATACAAATGTTTCTGGCTTGAACAGAAATAAAGGTTTTTCCTCGATAGAAGTATCAGGCACAACTGACACAAGAACTGGAAGAGTCAGTGCTGTTAACTCAGGTTTTCTCCACAGCACATTTTTTCCAGAAATGTTTTGTTTGAGGTGTTATGATGTCTGAAAAAAGAGTACATTCACACTCACAAAAGTAATCCATTTTTGCTGTACATGGTAAAAAGTAACGAGATCAGAGTTCAGCGTGGATAGTCGACGCTATACGAGTTTTAAATAATGAACTGGAATAGCTCAGTAGTGTGAAGCACTGGAGCGCACTGGAGAGGTAATTCTTCAATGCAATTTCTGTGTATTCACGTCCCAAACAAACACAATGAATCAACCCCTAAGGGGGAAAAAAAACAACAGCATAGCATACATCAAAAATATCCTGCAAATAAGTAGGTAAAAAAAAAAAAACATGTGGGAAAAGATGATTAATAATCTTTCTCCCTAAAAGTACCTGTATGAAGCAGTGTGAAGAAGTACTCAAAAAGCTCTGGAAGCAATGAAGTGAGCCACAACAGTTAGAGCACTTGTGTGTGCAGATTTTAATGCATGTCACTACTTCTTCCTCCTTTCTTTCAGTAGAATATATTGACTTTCCTTCTGGCATTGCTAAATTTGTGGGTTTCTTTGCATTTCAGTTCCCAAGACAGCCTGTGATACGGGCAGAGACAAAGCACTCTTGTCTATTAACTTGCTGCAGTTTGCATTACAAATATCAAAAGGCATTCTTTGCAGAGGGATTTTGAAAGGAGTGTCATGGACTTTTTACCATTTTTCCCCAAAGAATATAATTTGGATTTTGTCCAAGAATGACTACCTAGCAAACAAAGCACTAAAAGTGTTTATTTCCACCATATCTATATCTATCTATGGCTTTAATCCATCATTTAGCATCTCTCTGTTCTCTCTCCAGAAGTTAATTCAATGATGATTGAAATTAGTAGTAAAACTGCACTGGAAGTCAAATTTCTCTCACAGGGAAAACTAGTGACATCCCCCAACACATATCTCAATCCTCTCTAGCAGGATACCTAGCTTAGCTATTTGAAAAAGAGTAGTTTAATGCCATAATTCAGTGAGTCCCCCAGCTTTCTGTCAAGACTCAAGTGACTGCATTTGTAATGGATGCATCACGAGGTGGATGCTTCTCCCTGGATCCAACAACTACTTGCTGAAAGCAGATTACTGTGTCCACATGTAGCCCTATACCGTATCAGTCAGTGCTGCTTAACAGAAGTTAGCGTAAATGCAAAGAACTGCTCAGTTTTGGTCCAGCACCCTAGGCAGCAGGCTACAGTTTCCAGTATCTCCCAGACAAAATGAGCAGCGGACACTGGGAAAAACTGGGCTAGCCCCCATCTCAAACTAGTTTTAGTACAGTGAACTAGACATGAAATTACCTACATCTTATCCCGATCCCCTGAAGCAATTAATTCATCCAAACCTGAGCATTTTGCTCTGTTTGCATTTATTATTAAATAAAAACTGCTAAACCCCAGCTATTTCTGGTTTTAGAAAGAAAAAATCGCTCAGTGAGCAGAGCAGCTGATGTATTCTGCCTCCATTTTCCAAAGAACTTAAATTAGTGTCCATTTTACAAATACAGATTAAAAGGAGAAGAGGACTGGACTCATAGCAGCTTATTAGCCCCTATTATTCTGCTAAGATAAGCTGATTTCCCCTCTGGCCTCAGTTCTATTGGGGCAAAGATATTCTTGATTCTATTTACACACAAATCTCTCTGTGTAAAGTCACTTTTTGTTTAATACTTGTTTGTTTGCTGATTTTGGAACAAAACTTCCCAACTTTTATAACATATATTTTACTGAACAAGAAAGAAGAAAAGAAAGCTGTCTTTGTTCAGGTAAATCACAGTCTCTTAAAACACAGAAGTTTTGGCTACAGTGCCAATAAGCCTTTCCCATGAAGTACTGTACAAATGCAGATTCATTTTTTCCCTACTACATTTAGGTAATCTGTAAATATGAAAGCTTCATTATAACACTCCAGCAAAGCACTTATCAATCTTACACAGAGTAACTGAGGCACAGTGTCACCTACTCACAATCACATTATAAAACTGCTCCAGATAGATAACCTAGTTGCTGATTTCTTGCTCTTTTCACAAGACAGGCAAAGGTCCTCTTCCACTTGCTAAAAAAATCTGCTGTGCAGCAGTCCAGTCTCTGCCTAGTTGCTCTTAAATGCTTACACAGTCATCTCACTGCTTACTACAGAGGTTTGGGTTTCAGGACACAACAAGCTGCCACAGAGTTAAAGCTAGAATATATATATATATTCTGGTATTCTATATATATGTATATGTGTGTGTGTGTGTGTGTGTGTGTGTGTATTCTGATATACTCAACAACTATGTCAGAAGGAAGTTGCTGTTGTTCCAATCCCCATACCAGAAATGTATATGAAATAGAATAGGCTTCAGTGAACTCAGAAGGGAAATTCAGAAACACGTGGCTGAAATGTAAAGGATATAAACTTCATCAGTTATAGCCCTCCTTGAACTTTGTACTATTGAAAGTGGCTAGGTGAAAGCCATGAATTCAGAAGTGACTTTTCCATGTTCAGCTGAGTAGAGCTTTGCCATTTAAACCAGCAGCTCCAAGTAACACTGCTGTTTTGTTACCTGATAGCAAAAGTGGAACTGATATGCTGACACTAAAAGAGCTTATACCATATTGCATATTCCCAAAATCTAAAACTCAATGAAAACTTCTGTGAAAGCACAAAGTTTTTCATGTTGTCAGAAGTGTAGAACTTCTCCAGATACTCCTTGATGATTAAAATATATCCCAAAAATGAAGCTGAATTTCAGTAATAACCTGGCATATATGTTCAGTGTCAGCCAAGATTTTTAAAGGTTTTTAAGCATTATTCAATACTGTTAGGAAATCAAATTTATCTGTCATTAAACTACAGTCTTTTCACAGAAATCAAGGAGATCAAGGAGTATCCCCCCATGCACATATTCATTACACATCATCTCTCCCAGTAGGACAGAGAGCCCCACTGCCCTCAACACCACCCACACCACTGCCTTCCCCAGGGAAGGGAAAGGTTGTCTGTACCTGCTAGACCCTTTTGTAAAGAAAACACAAAGCTGGCAAAACATCTCCATGGCTCCATAGGCTATTCTCAGAAGTGTTTAAGTATTACAGCTGAGATTTTTCATTTCTTTACCTTTTGCAAGAGCCCCCAGATGTACTTTTTCTCCCCTCAGAATAACAGTTTTTATGGCTATTCTTCACCAGTACTAATGCACACTTCTGAGAGGTGAAATCCTACCTCCTGCATGGACGCTGTTTCCTGGCCCTTCTAGTCTCATCGCTGTCCTTGTCGGCCCCATTGCTCCTGAAGAGCACAGTGAACGCACCAGACACTACCAGCATGGTGCACAAAGAACAAGCTCTATTTCCACGTTTTCCAATAAACGCTCTCCCAATATTTCATGCAGTCCAAAGAAACCTATCAATAAAATTTCATATCAGAAATTCACGTTACCTGTTTTAAACTGAAAAAGAGAAATAGCACTGCTTTAAAACGTGCTGTTTTCAGCAGAGTTCATTTAAGAAAGGGTGATAGGGAACAGCCTATCTGGTTGCTGGTCACTCTGTATCTCACTCCATGTGGTTCAGCAGGTAGGATTCCTCAAAAGCAAACGCCAGCATTCAGAAAGGACGATTCCTTTGGTATCAGAAAGTAGTGTTCATGCAGTACTAACTGTGAAGAGTAATATCAGCAAATATAATGATTAGCACTTTATTTTAGTAATATTTATGAGAACATCAAATGTTCTTGTAGTTTATATTCTGCCTCAAAACCTGACTCCAAAGTGTAAGATTGAAGGTTCCACTTAAATATTGAAATAATAACCAAGAACCTCCAGCTATTTATTTACCATGATTCAATATTTGCCCTTGTGGTTTCATCCTTTTCACTCCTGTTCACATCATAGCTAAAAATCCATAACACGTTTACTTTTAAAGGGAGAGAGACCCGGGTGCTCAATAAACCTGATGACAAGGCATGATAGTGCAGAGCTAGAGTCTTCATTTACAGTAGAGCAGGGCTGGGGTCTTTATTTACAGTAATCTCATTCACATGAAAATATCTATATCTCAAAAGCTTTGACATAGATGGGGAAAAAAATCTAACTTTTGAGAATCACAGTTCTTCTGTGGCCCAGCTTCCCTCCTCTCACACTCTGCCAGCAGCATTAGCTCTGCCTTCCTGCCCTTTGATTTGCCTATTCAAATGCCTGCTCTTGCACTACCCAGCATTTCTGGGTTATGGGACAAGGCAAGGAATCTAGGCAAAGAATTGAAAAAGAGAAGCAGAGGTCACAGAAATGATCTTTGTCGTGAATAGGAGATACATCAGTTTCTTAGTCAACTACCAGGGTACTGCAAAATGAGGAGAAAAGGCCTGCTTCTGCCTTTTAAACTAGAGATGACCATTCTATAGATCAAACCAATTTCCCTTTTGACTAGGCAGAAGATAAAGATCTAGAAAATAACCAATGTCTCCATTATATGGAGAAGGAATATGCTTTTTATAATCCTTGGCCTTTATCTAAGACTTGCTGTAGCATTGCTACACATGAATTAGTCATAAAGACAAATCTTTCTCCCCCTTTCAATGCCAGCCTTAAATAAACAAACATTTAAGTGCAGCACAAGGTGGAGAACCTGCTGTTGAAAACATCTGCACACACAAACAGGGAAAGAGGGAGAGAAGCATTCTTTCATGCTTTATTTACAAAAATAAAAATGGGGCCAAGGGGAAAAAATATGAAGAATAAAAGAAGGAGCTAATTTAGGGATGATGAGTTCAAGTATGACTTAGTGAAGAACAACAAATACATGCCAACAGATGAAAAGGTTAGCATTTGGGCAGGATTACCTTTGAAGTGCCTGCTCCATAACATATTTTCTAGTATAACTGAGGTGGGAATGTTAAACAACAACAAAAAGAAAACAAAGCAGGTGCTAAACACTTTGTCCTTCCCAGAGCATGATCAGATCTGAGATAAAACTAACTGTTGCTTTTAAAAATGTATTTGTTTTGCTAAGCACAATGTGATATTTAAAAGGGTGTTGATCTTTCTTTTGTGTTCCTATTATTTTCTTCCTCTTACACACTTCGTGGTCAAAATCTCCCCACAGACATAAAGAAAACACTCTGTATAATCCAGTATGTTTCATGTCTGTCCTAAGTCTCCCCTGAAGCCCAGAAGCTCTAGGGAGAGCACAACACAACAGAGCACTTGACGTTACATGACCTGCTTATGGTGTGGGTCAGCTGGGGACGAAGCAGCTAATCTTCAGACAAAGACATGACAGGAGTGAAAAGCCAGCTGACGAGAGTCCTAAGCCCTGGACGATATGCAGAAAAGCTCAAGTTCAGGAGCAGGAAAGTCACTGCTTCCTCTGCTTGCCACAGAATAATGTGAGTAAAGGTGGAGGAGCAGGCAGGCAGAAAGACAGGTGATAAGGGAGAAAGGACTGTAGTCAAGATTTGCCTCTAAATGATTAATTTATTTAATTGATTATTAATTGATTAATCCAAGTCTGTGTGTGGAAATCACTGGGTTCTGTAGAAATACATGAGATAGATACTCTTCCCACCAGAAACTGATTTTCTAAGTGTCCAGCTTCCCCCATAATTGTCCATTTATCTGGATAAAGATAATATGGAGAGCAAACGCCAGGTTTTTCATCTGAGCTTCGTTTCCTGTAATCCAGCCCAGGACAGACTGAGTTCAGTGAGGAACAGGGGTGATTTCCACATTTCCCACAACACACATGGACATTCGGCTGCCTGAAAGAAACTTCAATTTGTTCAGTTTTAGATTAGCACAAAAGTAAAGTGAGTTTGGAAACTAAAGCTTAACAAATTTTCTGGAGTTGTGACCAGAGACCCTATCTTCAGGTGCCTACTTGCGCTTTGGAGGAAGAAAATGCGGGGCATGTTCTGGAAAAGAACTTACAATTTGGGCATATCCTGAAAAAAACCTACCATCTGGGTGTATTTAACATTTGAGTTTATATCCATATACCTTGTTTTGGCCCACAGAGTACAAGAATGCTAGTGTCATTTCCCTTGGTGTGTGTTGTATTATAAACTATTCTCCTGGAGTAAGATATACACAAAAAGGCAGAAATCATTTTTCAAAGCTATATAACTGGCTAATACTTTACCATGCACATTTTTGTATCTCAAAACAGTGATGCTGAATCAGACTCAGACAGGTTTGGATTCTTCATTTTAATTACTCCAAGCCATATTTTCTTCTGTATTACTTTCTAACGCTAACTACTATAGCGGATTCCAGCAATTTTTTAGAAGTTACATTAAAAAAGAAGAAAAGAGCATTCAACTTCTACAGCTGACTAAGGTCACAAATTGCATGCGCCACCGCTCTGTAAAGGGAACACAGCTGACTGCGTATCACCAGGAACATACTCTGCCACATACTCTGCCATGTCTCCAGCCAGGATCTGAAAAGAAATAACTTACCCAAATCCCATTGAAATCCAATGGGAACAGGGTACTGAACCCACTGAACTGCCCTGAAAGTCCTATTGGTAATTTCCATTTTTAACAGTGAGAGTTCGTTACTTATTTTGCAAACTGATCACATCTGTGGAAAAAAAAAAAGAGAGAGAGAGACTATCACCCTGAAATAACAGTGTGTCAGGATGTGCATTAGACAAATATTGCTGCCTTCTGAATTGTACGTCCACTTTTTCACAACTCCTTGAAGAAAGCTGAACTAACAATTATTTCATCAAGCAAAACATCCACTACCTGCAGCAACCTGGTGGCATTCAGGTCCTTCACTGGCTACTCAGTTACATTAAGAATACACTATGGTTATATGACAATTATGAAGTAAAAAGCAGAATTGTATTGCATGACATGAGCTACCCAGCTACCTACTATGTCGTCAGCTATTTTACAACACGATAAACCTGAACAAAACAACTACTGTATGATTTCAAAAAAATTTTTTCAGTTCATACGCCCCTACTCAAGCTGCTAAGAAACATGATCAATAGTGCTTCCGCCTTACTAGGTTAACTGCAGTGAACATCCACTTAATTACTATCTTTATAACCAGCAGTGAGAAAATGCATCACTACTGCAGTCCCACAGTAAACATTAGCAGCATTAAAATACTGAAGTTTCTTTTTCTTCTTAAGTAAGGCTGTCAGCTGCTGGGAAAGTATCATATTTTGTGCACACTACCTGAACAATGTGAATAAGCTTTATGTAAATAAAGATAAGTATTCCTTGGAAACAGTGAAATATCACATCTGATTTTGCTCAAGTGACAAGTTTTATATTGTACCATGGACAGAAACACAGAAGAAATAATATATCTTGGCAAATATGCTTACACTTAGCAAAAACAGGGCCTATAAATTAAGCAGAACTAGCACAATTCAGATGCTTACACGACAAGCTTTCAAAGTACTGTTTTTTCTTTGTGACTTCTGAGAAATTCCTTAGCATGCAGATTGAAACAAATCTCTCAGTGGGAGGGGAATTTTTTCCCCTCAGCTCTATTTTTGACGTTTTTGAGGCCACGTTTCTGAGATACTAAGCACCTGCATCTCCCATTGATTTCAACTGGAATTGTAATTATCCTGCAAGGTCAAAAATTGAATGTATCTTGAAAATTCAGTCCAACACAAAATGGCCTGATTTTCATAGACAGGAAATGCATACAGTTCCTTGTCCCTGTACTTTTATGATCCCAAATGTAGTGCGTGCTATGACTTTATAACCTCATGCCATTTCCATATTACCTACAAAGAGGAAACCAAGATGAAACAAAGGCATAACTAAGACCTGAGATAAATGTCCACATTTTGCACTCTCTGCAACTTCAGTGACTTCCAGCTTTCGTGCCCGTGAACAGCGGTAAAGGGTTCAGGGCTGGGTTCCCCCTGCTGCTACCAGTGGCTTGTGGCAACCACAGAAATATTTGTCAATTATCCACCCATCAATTTAATACAGCTCCAACTAATTCCAGCAGAAGTCAGTAAGGAATGCCATGCAGAGCACTTAAAAAAAAAAAAAAAAAAAAGTTCAGGCTATGATGTGCAAAAGGATTTGTGAATTATATACACTCTTCAGAGAAAACTGTAGTGAACTCTTGCTGAAAGCTTGAGTTCCTCTGAATATTTCTTGTCACTTTCTTATTATTTTTTGTCTGAATAGAAGATAAAACATGACCACACTGTACTTCATGTTTCCATGTAAAGCACACTATGGAATTTCATCCAGTGGTATCTACTTCTTGCCCATTAACTTCAGAAGAGCCAAATTATTTTCAAGACTCTAGGTGATGATGAATATGCCAAATCTCTTTAAAAACATTAACTTTGAAAAGTTTAGAGTTCATCTTCAGTTCCAGTCCAGGTCTGTATCATCACTTCTCTTTTTTCAAAAGAATTATATTGGTGCAATCAGTGAATGACATAGACAAAAGATAGAAGTAACAAAACAGTGAATTGGATTTACAGTCTTGACATTAATAGACTACTTAACAAAATAAACTGTCTTAAAAGAGGCTCTTTTGTGACAAACTTGAAACTATACCCATGTCTTCATCTACAAGCAGAGGTGCAGAGAGGATTTTATATGGAAAATATTACACATGAGTTAACCTAAGTTTTCCAACCCTAAGATTATTTTTTAAAACACCTTAAGAAAAAAAAATACTCTCAGTTTGTCTTTCACTTACTTTACTGGCTTGAGTGACTTCATTAGCACCATTTTCACTTCAAATGATCATTTCCTGCCATTTATTTCTATGTCATAATTGTGAGGAAGAGTAGTGGCTTTATTTATAGCAGCTGATACTCTGCTGAAAAAGATGGACAAGCTTTTGGACTCAGTTGGACTTCATTAGACCTGAAAAGAAGTAACAAAAGCCAGCCTAGACAAAGGTTAGACACAATTGGTCTTAGTTTAATGTAGTTGCAGCTTACATGCAAGGCAAGATGACATGACAGAAGCAAAAAAATGGTTACCACAGCTGAAATGACATGATCATTTGTGTATTTTTCCATTCTTTCCTGTTTGCTCTATCCTATAAAAATAGAAGATAGTTCTTTTGTTTACATTTTACTTGTTAGCTTAAACAAAAGCTATTCAGTTTTCAGGAAAGGATGTAAACAAAACAGTATTATGTTATGGGTTTGGAGTATATTCAAGTGACATTTGGCTTTTCTGTAGACAAAATTTGTTGACTGTTTTGAGAAACCTGTGCTGCTGGCTTTAGCTGGGGAGGGATTGCCCAACTGAAACATCTCTTTTCAGACTCTGAAGCCACCCTAAAAATGTTATGTGACAGCTTAGGTTTGAACTATCTTACAAATAGATATGTTATACATTTTAATGACAGGAAAATGAAGAATGAAAAAAGCCTGGAAATAAGGAACATGTTTTTAGCTGGAAAATCAAATGGAAGAGTTTACCAAGAGAGGACATGGATTTCTCATTACTTTAAAGCCTTTAAATCAAAGTTGCGTGTCTCTCTGGAAAGTCATGCTTGCAGTTTAAGTTACTTTCTTTGGTCTGTGTTTTGCAGGACATCAGACCAGATCAGCTTAATGGTCAGTTTTGTCCTCTAAAGTATAATCAAGATCAAAATATAGCCTTACATTTACTAAAATAACTTTCTCTTCAGCAAAATGCAAATCTCCTGGCTAGAATTTGGCAGCTGCTTAATGGGTGCACCTTAATTTGGGAGCTATGCTGGAATATTTATCCAGGTGACGAGCACGGTAGTACTTGGAGACAACAGATTGATCCAAACCTCGAAGTTTGGCCAGGACAGTAAGGTAGATAATTCCCATTTGGGTTTTAAATGACCACATCCCACCAAAAGCCAATTCTGATGTCTCATCTGATCAGTTAAACTCAATCAACTCACGGGACTTATATTAAAGTCCCATGCCAGTGCCTCCATTCGATCAGATCTGGCCTCCATGGGGGATATACAGCACTATTCAGGGAAAGGGAGATGCCTGCTTCTTAAAGATGATAACCTATTTTCACAGGAAAGACAGAGAGATGCACACTCAAACATTTCCTCTCAGCCCCTTCTATTAAGATAAGTGGCAAACAGCCACAAGCTGTTTTGATTCAACACAGGAAAACATCTTTCTTCCAAAGCCATTAAATCTGCGAAGGATTTCTGCTTTGCAGGCAGGGGAGAAAAAAGAAAAGGACATGTTTTCTCTTATGAAATCAAGTTTTACAGAAATGTTGCTGGCAAAAGCTTTCAACACCACCTTTGTAATCCTTTGTAAATTTGTAACTTAACAAGATGCCAACTCAGGGAAAGGAGAGGGCTTTAAGGAAAGCTTCCTTTCAATGTTTGCTCACAACTAATCCAGAGAAATCCAATGCCAGAAGCCAGACAAAAGACAAATTACATGGTTGTTGAGTATCTTATTGTTCCAGATGGTCAACTCACAGGTACAATTCATGGGCACATAAAGTCTAATACATTGAAAATAAGGCCTATAATGTCACCAAATCACTATAATAAAAAAAAAAAAAGTACAACATGTTCTTTCAAACAAATTGTTTCAAAGTTTGAAAACATTCTCAAGTGTATATGAATGGAATCAGACCAGCAGAGCTGGATGAAATATTCAGTTAGTTTTTAACAAAACAAAGCTGTCTACGTTTCTTGCCACACACTCAGAGATTTGTTTCAGCAACAATGATTCAGAAATGAAGATTTTTTCATCATGTTTAAAGACAGCAACATAGTTAAATCTCCTTTTCTTGTTTCATAAAATTTACTCCCCTAAAACTCTTCTGCTTTATTACAATTTTTCAAAACTTCTTGTGTTTTGAAAATTACTTTATTATAAGCAAAGTTCTGTGTCTCATTTTGAAAAACAAGCTCTAGTTGTTTGCCTAGGTTTAGTAATTTGAGAGATGATTTCAGAAGCATTAAGAATCAAAAGCAACTTAGCTTCAATCAGCATTATATGCTTTTAGTGATTCTGAAAAGACGAGTCAAACCCTGGAATGTAGCATCCAAATTTAGAAGTTATTCTTAAATGTGTGGACCTCACGGCTTCTTTTAGTAGCACAAACGATATCACATGTTCTTGTCTATGCTTAATGCAGAATCATATGAATATCATGCTAGTTTGTACAATTCCTTCCCAAACTCGACACAACTGTGTCTTAAGGGTGTCCACAGTCATACTGGAAAGAGCCCTGTATCTCTTTAAAATGAAAGGAGTACGCAGGCCCTCAGCCTGCCCAGGATTTGGGCAAGTGCTTTTAGTTTCAAGCGTGATTACACAGTAAGCTTTTAAACAGCTTCCTCTGACTTTAATGAAATTGAACATGGCTCCATATTAATGAATCTTTCAGAATATAGCTTGAGAAATATTTTTGGATGGCTTTTTAGTGCATCTTTCTATCTTAAAGCAGCTCAGGGGAAGCTGTAAGAGGGCATCACATAAATGAATTTTCTAAGCTGCTCTGTTGGTCATTCTCAGAGACAACATTTCACTTTCATCCTCTGAGAATGTGAAATTGAACTAATCAGTGGCCTGATTACTAACCATGGCAAGGCTTGAAGGGGAAGTCAGGCTGTCGTTTCAGAAACGATGCCATCCGCCTTCGTGGCAGAACGCAGAACAAGAACTGAGCGTATGCATCAGTGGAACGGTTTTGGGAAGGGTGGTCAATATGTGCACTATACTGCAGGTAGTTAGAGTCACACAAGATTTGGCTACTTCCCTAGTCTATTAAAAGATGGTTTTAACAGTGAGAGCCTAATAATGACCACAATATAGGACTTTTCTTGGGTATTAATAAAACTAATTCCTTGACAGTCATATTTCATTATTTATCCCCAGAGGACTGGTCAAGATGGAAGTTATTTTCTGTTTTGGCTAAACATACAAATATCAATTAGTATATGGTTAATTCTGTGTTTGATTTTCCTTTTCTGAGTATGCAGCCGCTAGTCCTGGCTGTGAGCACTCACACAAACACAAGCAGAACAACCTCGGTACCACTGAGACTGCACAGAAAGTTAGCAAGGATCAGGCTGAGGGTTGTGCTGGGGATATGGCAGTCTCTCCATGCTAATTGCGCATGGGAGCACATTTACCGCGCATCAAATACCAGGTTGTTTATTCCAGGCTGCAGCCTGGGTAAGGTACCTTTAACATCTGCAAGGTGGAAAGTATGCATGTAGAAAAAGATGCTTGTGAACTGTGTTGGTGGGCTGGCCATCTGGAAGAGGAAACTGTTGTAATTACCATGTGGTAACTTGTTTATGTAGCTGTGTGCTGGCAGGAAGGAGAAACTGGGCCTTGGTCCTACCAGCCTCTCAACTGTGTGTGGCAGCTTTGCCAGACAGCTTCAGGTCATACACGCTAGATTAGTGACATTTTTTGGACACAGGCAAGTTAAGCAGCAGATGCATCTATTTTTCACTTTGGCAATAAAGGCAGGAAACTGCAGCATACCCTCATTCTTTCAAGCTACTTTGTAGACAGAGGGCAGCCTGACTGATATAACCATCATTTTTCCAAGCTAAACAATGTGATTTGTCTCTTAATCTGTGAAACTAGAAAATCCTGCTCAGGTGCTAACTACTTCCAGCTGAAATCCTAAATATATAATTAACATGTAATAACACTGACTGAATTTCAGGAAGTATGTTCTAAGGTAACTGACTTGAAGTTTGGCGTTAACTGATTATACACCCTGCTAGATAAAACTCATATCTTCTCAGGAAACTACATTTTCCCATCCACCTGGGTTCCTTTTTTTTTCTTTAGCCTCTTTCTCAGGATGTCCTGGAAAACTGAGAATGACTATTTCATTCTTTAAAGAATCCAGCAGGTGAAAAAGACTTGTGCTTTGTTTTTAAATATCGAGATGGCATTGAAAACCAAACATACAACCAAGAAATAACTCAGACTTATCTCAGTGCCTACCAAGATACATTGTTCAGTTATAATTAACCATTCCTGCCCACTTGGGCCTTTTTACCATGAAATATCTCATGATTTCCCAGAAAAAAATGGCAAAAATTGCACTGCCAATGCCAACTCACTGATATACTAGACTGTATAAATAATGACTCACTGCATTGCCCACTGCAGAAAAGCTGAGCCCTACACACATGTAGCTTGTTTGGTCTTTAGTAATACTTGTTTCTTTAAGAAAAATAAACTTACTTTGGATCAAGATGTTGGATTTGGTGGGGGAGGACAGGTCATGCCTCCAGTTCCAAGGAAGGGCAATGCTCTTTAGCTGCATCTCCCTTTCAGGCTGGTTGGACCCACAACTACTGGAGTACCTCTGTGTCCAGCGCAGCATTTTCCCTCCCCTCCTCTTCCACAGTCCTGCTCTTGATCACCTCCCACCTATGGACCCCCACTAGGACCTTCATCCTCCTCTTCCCTTGACTGTGGGCAGCTGCCACAGTGAGGCGAGGAGGAAGCAGTAGAGATGTCACTTCTCCTTACTTTGAGGAGGAAAAAGAGAGAAGAAAAGCAGGTTTGCAGTGAGACTGAGTGCACACAGAACTAGGAGGGCAGGTCAGCACCTGCAGGCCTGCTCATCTGTAAGGGTGAAGAGAAAGGACCACTGCAAGAAGGCAGGAGTGACAGCAGCACGTGCTGGGGCCTTGGGGGCTCTCACAGACCCAGGGCAGACGCAGAAATGGTGCTGCAGTCATCTGCCCAGTGCCAGGGGGCTGTACAACAGGAGGGAGCGTCCCACGGCCACTGCACGCTCCACATGCAGCCCTGCAGCCGCCCGCGTGTGCCTGTGAAGGCCCTGTGCTGCTGGAGGCTGCGGGGAGGCCCATGCTGAGCACCCACGTGTGACGGCCTTCAACAAGATGGTGATCTGTGCTCAGTCCACCCTTCTCTGAAATGGTAAGAGACGTGGACAGCAAGATATGCCATGAGGTTTCCTCAGAGAAGGCTGTGCAAGGAAAGCATGTCCTCAGCATGGAGCACCAGGCTCACCTGCAGTGCCCTCGGGCGTGGACCTCATACGATCCTGCACATTTCTTCTGGTCACACTCTGCAGGTCCTTCAGACAGCATGGGCTGTGACAGTCCTGTAAAACTGCCTGCTAGCACAACTTGGCCTTCAGCCTCTCAGTGCCCCGGTTTTGCTCAGTCCCACTCCGTTTCCTGAGCCTAAAACTTCACAAATTATTCTGAGATCCCTTTAGGTCATGCCTAACCGCCCAAGCCATGTCCATTCTGCTGTTTCCCTCTGCTTCCCAGCCTGCCCTTAGTAAACTCACACAGCTCCAATGCAGTCTCAAGCTGCCAGCAAACAATCTCTCTCTTGCCTACAGCTCATGCTCTCACGGCTTCTGCTTGCGAGGTTCTGGCTTGTGAGATAGGACAAGAACAAAAGACTTTAAAATCCTTCTTGTGCTCCAGAAAGGTAGCTTCTTCTTCAATAAGCTACGTTTCCAGTGGTTGCTGTGGAGGAGGATCTGTGAAACTCACGCGCACACTGACTGCAACGTAAGAATTTTCTGACTTTTGAACGGCAACAAACGTAGCTTCCCAGGACAGCCCCACAAGCTGCTCTGCTTCAGAAACTCCTCCACGCTGACATGGGCTTCCAAACAGGCAGATGACCTGAATCAGAAACTTGCTGACTTTTCATGAAAGGGTTATGCCAAGGCTCTCACGGATCAACAGAACCAGAAAGTACCCATAAAGCTACTCCAAATCAGGCAAAAGTTCTGAAGAAAAGGGCAGGAAATTACCCAGTGAATTAAAGTTTTATGGTTTCAGGTTTAATATGAATCCCAAAGTAAATTCAGGACATTTGAATTCCATGTGACACTGAGGTGGAAGGAGCTCTCTAATCTGAAATAGTTAAAGCTTGATAAAGCTTCACTGGATAATAGAGAACAAACTTTCCATGTATTAAACAAAAGTTAAATATGCAGTTTTCCTTGTTAAATGCTAAAAAATAACAATAACATCAGTGACTCCCATGTATCATTTTCTGTACTTTGTAATCACTCTCTGAATTTCACAAAAATTTACCCATTTGCTATCCAACAGTAAATTTAAAACAGAATCATCACATGCCATTTGAAGGAGTTTCGTACCCAGCAGAGGGAATACCTAGGAACAAAAATTCAAAGCTCACTGACTATTATTCAAGTTTTCCAACAAGAATAGAGGATTTTTTTAAGGACCTCAAGTCTTATTCAGTGAGTCAACCTTGCATGGATTTTTGATCCACCTCCATCAGTTTCTGTGAATTCAGATATAGATGCATGTTTAACACAGGGAGGGCAGCACAGGTCTGACACACACACATATCCCAGTGACTGCTTTGGGTATCTGAAATTTCACTTCAGATCTAATTTCAGACTCTAGTTCAGCCGTGATCAACTGCAAAGGTAATTCAGTTTAAGTGGTGTTAATTACACAAAACCTTTATCTTTCTTCTTGTACCTCTTCCATCCCTAAGGTGAAAAGCCACAGGGATAAAGCTCATACGATGCTTGTGGTCTGAGGTAGCAGAAGCTCAGGGAGAAGCAGAGCAGGACATAAGCAAACAAGAAGGATTTTATCTCCTTAAAAAACAAACCCTGAGAAGCCACGTCACTACAGCTGAATGCTGTAGTCTTCTCTTTTTTCTTCCACTTCCCTCGCCTTTACATTTAGGTCAAAACAAAGCAAATCTAGCTCTTTTTATGTTTGGGAATTGCAGTATTGAGAAGCAACATTAGCAGGACAGATGCTATGTGTTCTTCCTGTGACATATAAATCATATATGACATGAAATACTATGTACAGCTAAGATACCCTAGTGCTCTTGTCCCTCGGGTATGGCAGGATTTGGTGTGGACATGATTGTGTCCCCCGTGGTCTCAAAGTCCAGAGATTCAAAGCATGGCTAAAGCCTCTTGGAAGATTATGGCAAGGATCTTTTTTCCTGTGAGGGAGAAAAAAAGCTTGTTGTAAGTGTTATGCTTCATTTTCTTTCCTTTGAGAAGCAAAAATTGAGAAAAAGCAGCATTTTTTCTGTGTAATACAACATTTTGAAAACTATCATAAGAAAAAAAATCAGTGAAAATGAGACATTTCCTGTAAATACTTACATTTTGGTTGAATGTGCATTTTCCATCCAAGAGATAACAGGTTGTTAACACAGGAGACTGTGCAATACGGTATCACTGATTCTAAGTAAATATGACGCAGTTAGGACTCTCATTTTGAGCTTACTTGAGATATATGATTTTCTTTGTATGAATATCATTGGTCTACCTATATGAAAATCAGTGTTTCAGCTTAATTTTGAATTAAATTATATATCCAAACTCACTTTCAGATCTTTTCATCATCTTTTCAGATGATGTCCCAGTCAAATTTGGAAAGTAGAACTTCTAAGAGCAGCCAGGAATAGCATTAGTATTCTGTATATTCACAAATCAAAATCCAACAGAAGGAATAGTTATTTCCCTACATTTTTGTTGTTCAGCCTTGAGCTGCTAGCATGAACCAAAACACAAAATATATTAGATTTCCTTAGCAAATGAAACTAGACTATTGGTTTACTTAAAGAGTAACTAAGAAGCAGGCCAAATAAATATAAATAGAAAAAACTGGATTTTTTCCAAGTTTCATTTTGTTTTATGTAACAAGTAAACAAGGCAATATATGGTCAGTAAACCAGGATTTGTCTCAGCCTGATATTTTTCTTACTCTAAGAATTCAAAAGGCATCCAGTCTTTAATGTTGTTAGGCATTTACAGCATCTTACATCACATGCTGCCTCTAGTTGCATGAAGGTGAACTTCAAGAAGCTTGTTTGTGTTCCCAAGAGAGGACAAATACTGCATTTTGCCTTCCAATACTTCTGGTTTTAGACTGATGAAAGTAGGATGCCTCACAAAATTCATTCTTAAACTAGCAAGTCTTAAGAAAACAGTGAATGTAAAAAAATGTTTTAAGTTCTATTAAATTCACTGTGTAGCTGACAGAAGTCATTGCAGGAAAGCCATTTCAGGTAAGCTCTCAGTCTCTTCCATCCTGAACAACAGAAAACATAACACACAGCATCAAGTTTAATTGAGGAAACAAAAGGAAAAGAAACCATTTTACATGGTAAATAATCAGGAACAAGCCATACTTTTTGTGTAATGCAGTGCTTCAGGTAAGAGCAGGTCTGGAAAGCCAGCACCCAAGGCTGGTGGCTCAAACAGGCAGACTCTCCCAGGACAGGACTTCACCTGCTGCACTGCAGAAATGCTTGTCCCTGTGGTACTTTCATTTCTTATTCTACCCCAATTTCAAGCTACAGCTGCTGTGTTTTAACAAGACTGTATCAGATCAGCTGCCAAGATGACCTCACCTAGACCCTAATAATAAGCTGCCCCTTCTGAGCTTGATTGGGGGGGAAGGGGAAGGGGAAGGGGAAGGGGAAGGGGAAGGGGAAGGGGAAGGGGAAGGGGAAGGGGAAGGGGAAGGGGAAGGGGAAGGGGAAGGGGAAGGGGAAGGGGAAGGGGAAGGGGAAGGGGAAGGGGAAGGGGAAGGGGAAGGGGAAGGGGAAGGGGAAGGGGAAGGGGAAGGGGAAGGGGAAGGGGAAGGGGAAGGGGAAGGGGAAGGGGAAGGGGAAGGGGAAGGGGAAGGGGAAGGGGAAGGGGAAGGGGAAGGGGAAGGGGAAGGGGAAGGGGAAGGGGAAGGGGAAGGGGAAGGGGAAATTTTGCAAAACTTACTTCCTTTTCAATCACAAATTAGGAAATGGAAACAGCTTTTCTGGGACACTAAATAGCAAACTTTTTTTCCTAAATCCCACTTTCAAAAACCCTTGTGTAAGCTCAGAAAAGCTTTAAGTTAACAGAGTTTTCTACTGTGTGATAGAGTGACAACAGGCACAGTGCAATAATGATGTCTGTTCCAGGACCCTCTCCTGGAGTAAATGGAATTACACAAGGTGTAAATGCAAAGAGCCAGAGATGGTTCATGGACTAACTTTCTGGTGCTTTTGCTTATAGTTTAGAACTATTAGCAAAAAGGGAAAAATGAGAAATGCCTGTTCTAAAGAGAAATTTGCTTGTTTACGTCAACCAAACCTTTTTAAATTCTCTGTGCCTGTGTATCTTACTATCTCCAGAAAAGTGTTGTAGCATCTGGACAAAGGAGACTGTGCGTAAGGTTACAAAGTACATGTGCCTGCACCTACTGCATCACTCCTCAGGTAGCTCAGCTGTGACCAGGGAGAGGAAACAACTAAACTAGGTAAAAATGAGAAGGGCCAGAGGAGAAAAGACAAGAATAGAGAAAAGTCAGGGAAAAAAATAAAACAGAACTTGTGTTCCATATTGTATTTCCTTTTTCTGAGATAGAAAGGTTCCCACAAATGATCCTTCAAATATATTTTCTTTGTCATCTATTTGTCAAATGACATTGCAAATCGGGCAACACGGCCTATTCTGATTGCTGCTTGAACTAGAGCTAAAAACAACTTCCAGTGGCTGCTGACTGCCCTCTGTTTCCATTCCTCAGTCCGTGCAAACAGCAATTCAGCCCTCCGTAGTCGTTCACACGTCTGATGCTCACTTGCAGGAGGTATGTAAGGATATCACCGGACCCTGCCAACAGGATCAGAAGAAACCTCAAGGGGTTTTTAATTCATCCTTCTAGGACCAACTTTTCTTAAAAATCTCCAGCACAATGACCATATATTGTAAGGTACAGGTCTATACTGATGTAAATGCTCACAGCTCTGCCGTCCACCAGTATTCGTAATCGGCAAAGGTGCAGCCATTTGTAATAATATCCCACCTGAGGTTTACTGCAGTCAGAATTAATGAAATTAAAAAATGGAATAGTTTAACTCCTGTCCCTCCTTCCTGTATCATGGAGGGCTATGGCCTTTAGTCTAATGTGAATTTCATTATTAATATCCTCCAAAGTATACTCCAAGGAACCACAGATGCACCGTGAAGAAAGCATAGGACAATTAACATGTCTCTTTTAAGTTCAAAACTGGCAGCTCTTCAATCTTCAAGAGAATGTACAGTAGTAAAAATGGGGGGAATATACTGCAACTGAATAACTCCTATCCTGAATATAAATTGAAATAGTGTAAATTGTGCCTGATAAAGTTAAAGCTCTAGTAAACCAGTCAGAAAAATAGTACCTCAGTAGTTAAATATTGCAAGCACTTTCTAACTGTTTGAAAGATATGCTGAAATGAATTTAATGTTAATATCTGTTTAGTGACTATCATTTTACTGCAATGATATAGCTATGAATCTTGGTTTGTCTAACTATTGCTATTAACACCAAAAATAACAGTAGCCATCTAAAGTGTCACTTTAAAATGACAATTCCAGAAAAATCTGATATCTATCTTTAATACAAGCTACCGACAATGCACTAAGTAAGGCTGCATATTTCCACATACAAGCACACATGCTGACATATTCCCTGAGGACTACTACCTGTTGCAAAAGTTAGAGAAATCTGTGCTCTGAGAATAAAATGTATCACTAAACTCAGCTTTGCTGGAGTAAAGCAGTGTGAGATTGCTGCAATTTAACTGCCATTCCATGAAATCCTATGCACTGGGGATGTTTTGAAGGGTGGTAGTACATTCAAGTTAGTTATATTTGACAAAATCTCCAGCTGATATAAATCAACGTATTTCCACTGAATCAGTATGGGAGGAATTGACAAGGAAAGTTAAAAGCCTTTTACTGTGACAAGCTCGTTTACTTATTATTAGGTATTTCCTTTTTGTTATAGTAAAAAAAAGAGGTTCATACAATACATATATCCACAGTATATATACATATATATACAATGCATATATCCACATACAATACAATATCCACAGTAAGGCATGGATTTCCAAAGCCATTTGTGCAATATGTGTAGCCTAAATATTTTTGTACAAAACCACCAGGGTCTAGCAGATAAATTGCCTCTTATTTTTATTTTGAACCAAATAGTAGCAAAGGCAAGGACAACACTGACCTCTAAATTCTACACATATACACAACTATGTGCAGAGAGGTTGCCTCAGTATGCCTTGAGAAAGATGGAATTAGTTTTCCATAAAGGAAAAAAAAATGTCTATAGGATTTCTACACAGCCACATATTATTCTTTCATTAAAATGGATTTTTTTCTCAAGATGTTATTATTTGGAACTGGCCAATGCAAAAATCAATGGTTAGTGACGGTTACTTAAATGCTTGCCTGTTTATAAAGGTGCTCCAAATGCTTTTCAGATCTGTTTAATCTATCTTCAACTGCAAAAGATCTTTAAAAAAGTGTTTGCACTGTTTAGACTAGAAACACAAACCTGTTGTACCTCACCAGAGCACATACACCACGAATTGTGCAGGTAGCATCACTCAGGACGGTATAAACAATCCCATCTGATGATAACGGTAACTGCTGGTCCAGGGGTTGATGGAGTTTATTCACTCTCGGTCAGTCGCAGGCCCTGTTCTCGTCCCAGGCGTGTTTGTCTCTCCGCGTAGCTACGCCTCTCCTGCAGGTGTGGTGGGGCACGAAGCTTATGTGGCCCCAAGGTACCCGGTTACGTCTGCTGTGTCCGAGCGCAGCCAGCCCAGGGCCTCTTGGCAGAGCCGGTCTGGCTGAGCTTTGCCACCGCCGGGTGGCAGGGACACGAGGCGGGGGGACGCGCCCTCTCCCTCTGCACGCCTGCAGCTTGGCCCCGCGTCTCTGCGGCACCGGGCAGCACTAACGGGCCTGATTCCCACCACAGCCCGGGAGGATGCTCCTCTGACGGACGGGCGTGTCGCGCCACTTGTTCGCTACCACCGAAGCCTACGCAGGGAACCGAGTTTGAGTCTCCTGAGGCACAAAGACTAACAGCCCCGACCTACCCCTCCTTCTCCTTCTCTTACCATTTTCCTCAGCTCTGCCGTCTCATTCCTTCCTCTGCTTTTATTCCCATTTCACTCACTGCTGTCCATCCCACGATCACCACCTGAATTTGGCATCTTTTCTCCACTGTGGCCCCATCTCATAAAATGCAGGAGGTTCACCGTGCTGCCAGAGGCAATCTTACATGCACGTAAGTACATTTCACCCACAGAAAAAAACCCTGACTAGATGAAAACCACTAATTAATCAGTGCAAAACAAATCACAAATCATGCTGGTTTGGAGGTTCTTTCATAATGTGCTTAAAACCTGAAAGCATGCCGCTATGTTGAAAAAGTGGTATGTAACGTATCTAAAAGAAATCACACCAAAATAAGCTAAATGTGCCTGTCTAAGGAAACGCGGTTTTTAATATGGTATATTTAATCTTTCAGGCAAAAAAATGCTGGGTAGTAGAGACGCTAGGGATTCTGTAACTTTCTGCACAGTTTCATGTTCCTCACACCTTCAAAACCTACCTAGTTTAAAACTATTAAATTTTAATTATTAAAATTTTTAAATTTTTATATATATAAATTTATATATATATTTATATAAATTTATAAATTATATTATTAAAACTCCGATTTAAAACAAACAGGATAGCAGGGGGGGTTTTCATGCCAAAGCTGACTATATGCTTTGAACCAACCAGCAAATACCAAGTAATAATTTTTTCTTCCAAGACTTGGCTGCTGCCTAGAGTCTCTGCCCTGAACCACACGTGACTGGCCAGACTGGGCACGTCTCTGGGATACTCTGACTAACTGCAAGCACCAATGCACTGCACCCGCAGCCCCACCAGCATTTTAAAACTCTCTGTTCTTGTGATGTCATTTAAAGTATCCGGGGGAATGAGGCAGGGGGTGGTTACAAGTTAGAAGAAAACAACATGGTAAGTTTCCGTTTCCTTACTGCCCATGAAACAAAAATAAGAGTTAGAAGAAGGCAGAAATTTTACAGTTCAAGATCTGCTGTTAGCATCATGCATATTCCTACTCTTTATCCGGAAAAAAAGAAAGGGAAAACCCTCTTTCAGGCTCTATGGATTGAAACTACTCACTGCACCAGGGAAAATCTGCTGCCAGAGCATAATCAGACATTTTATATAATTAAGATTGCTATGCCCTACCATGGTCTATTGAGTCACATATCATAGCCCGATTTTACAGTCTATATTATAGCCTGAGAGGTCTGTGGAAGACACTTGGGGAATCGATGTCTTTTCCTACTTGCTATTCCCAAACCTTGCTTTTGATGCATGCTAGTGTAAATAAGGACAGCATCTGTCCCTCTGAGCACTTTTCTTTTACTAGGAATATGTCTGACATTATTAAGAATTACATATCTTTTCCTGCCATAGAAAACACAGAGGAGAACACATAATTTACTCCCTAAAAAAAACTGAAATTCCAATAGTAAAGTCAGCACCAATACCTATGGGATATATTTTTTGAGGGAAGACTCTTCTAGTTCTTCTGTATGCTGAGCCTCTTTTAACATTTATGGACATGACTCTCCTTGAGTTACTTTTCAGAACAAACAGGCACGGGCTGCAGGTTCCAGAGAATAAAATTCTTGGCAGATGCAAGTGAAGAGGATGTCATTACAGCGGGGCAGCTTGCTGCTGCAATTTGTTTGTACACTGCCTCTATACCCTTTACAACCATGTGGCGAGGGACAGGTGTTGCCCTGAACAATTTACATTTTGAATATACAGAGCAACCAAGACTGGGAAAAAGGTATATGGTATTGTCAAATAAGTCTGGAAACAGGTCACGCAGGACCCAAAACAGATTTAAGACAGATTCAGGAAGTAACCACAGGTCTCAAGTCTAAGAAAAAGACAAAATCTGAAGAGTTTTAAAGAATTACTAAGTAAGATGAAAGATCTCTCACAGTTCAAGTTTAGTGAAACCTGAAGCATGGCATTTACATCTCTTCCAAAATTTGCATCAGTCTTATTAATCATGATATCTGAGAATTTAGTTACCCATACAGTTGTCCAGTTCTGCACTGAATCTGTGAAGCTTTTCTCAGGGCTGAAAGCTTCCATTCCGTGGGACGTTATTTTAACGTTGCTGGAGGCTTTCGGCACCCTCTTGTGGCTTTTCTAAAATATTTTACAAGGAAGCCTAGACTTCCATTTGACAGGCAACTGCATCCAAGCTCTATAAAAGTCTGCTAGAATAGGTTCATATCAACTGCTGAAAATAAAATGACATTTTGCTTAATCAAGAAGAAATCGTATCTACCATTGAAGTAGGAGAAGTAAATAACTGTACACTCTACATCAAATTCAGTCACAAGCATCACTTACAGCCACTGCTAGCTGTGCCTTCCCATCATTACAAAGTCAGCACAGATTTCCCCAAAAAGGAACTGCTTTACAACTCTTCACACAGAGTAAAATTTAATATGTTCAGTGCCAATAACAAAAAAAGTTGAATAGTGTGGAATTGGCATCACCTGACTTGGTGCTTGCTTGCTTGGAGTCATGGTCCACATCTCTTCCTGGCTTCGTCTCCGAGCCCAGACTGGGGACACCAGGAGGAGCTCGGTCCCCACAGCCCCGTTCCTGGCTCCAGCCCAGCAGCCTGGCTCTCCCCACCGAAGGAGCAAACGCAACATCTCTGAATGCTGCAAAACACAAACCTGACTATTTTGAGCAAGAGACCAAAAAAACAAGCCGGTCTTCTCAGTTAGCTGTTTATGAACCAAACTACAAAAGCACAGTTTGGCTCAAGGAAGTCAATGGTTAATTAACTTCTAGGCAGAAATATTAATCTTCTTCTGGCATAAACAAATCTTGCAAACCAAATTTAGTGACCTTCTCAAACCAGTTTATTCTTAATTCTCTAGAGATCATTTGCATTTTTTAATATATTGTGCCAAAATTAGTCACACATTTCCTCCTTGTCTTTTAGCCTGTTCTCAGTGCATAAAGCAAAACATAGTCATACCAATATATTTCAGTATAGACGCCAATCTAAGGGGAAAGATCTTAACCTATGAGTTTGCGGCAACCCAGATGCTGGATGCTAAGACACAGGGTTTCTTAGAGTAAGCATATTAATGCCAAACATTCGCTGATGCTGAGGCATTTGGTGTGTCAGTGGTTACAGCACAACCAAAACCCTTGCTATATTTGGCAGTCCTTATCAGCAATGAGCTTGCAACTGGTACTTTGTAAGTTCACCATTTCCTTAAAATAACATCTTAACAAACTAGCTAATATCCCAACTATGTCAAGTGCAGCAATGAATATTCCTCTCAACAGCAGCTGCATCACTTGCTTTTTCACTATTCAACCGTAGTCATTCTTCCATAATTTTTTCCCCAGTTTTCCTTCCTTCCTCTGGAGAGAACAGTGTCATGCATTCCTAAAGACCTCCAACCATTTGTTGTCCTCTGCCTCTGCCCTGGTTTTTCAGCGGGAAGACTGTCTGCCAAATGAACACACTTAACTACTATTGACATAGCACACAGTTTAAATTTTGCTTCAGTGCAGATCTGTGACAAAACTGACACTTTTCATAGAAGCCTTTGTGGGTTATGTACATGTCTACTATGGGCCTTGTTTTTTTTTTCCCTCCCTGCCAAAGACAAATTACTGGGTAGTAAATTAAAGATAATCCATCTCAGAAAAAAGATTGAGGTACATTTCTGCAATGTGTTGCAGACAGATAGGCTTTTTAAGGGTGTGAAATGGTGCAGATATAAATTTTAATGTAAAGTCCACATGCTTCATCCTGGAGATGTGATTCTCAGCAAGTCAGAAACATCTTGAGAAACGGAGGTATTCAAAGATCTCAAACAACTGCTCCATGCAACCTGTTCACAAACTGATGATGAAAATAACTCACACAAATCAGAAAATAAGCCTAAATGAAAATGAATTTAAGAAAATTGCAAGCCAGATGTGGAAATTCTTAATCCGTAAATAAAAAAAGAAACCACTTTCCAGATTTCACCAATTCCTGTTGATTTCTTGTCATCATCAATGCAAAAATGAAAGTTTCTTTTTTCGGTTTTTGTAACAAAAGGGCTCGATTCTACAGACATTTATATCCATACAAGTCTGCCCATGCAAATACTTCTGATTGCACTAACTTGCATACTTTTTGCAAGTTTGTCTCTGAAATCTCCTCTAGATTGATCTGGGAGGGTAAAGCTGGAATAAATCTGTCTTTGTCAACAGAATACCTTGATGTGAAAAAGGAAGGAAAGGGCTGATTCTTCTTTCACCATAAAATCATCACCAATGCTCCGGCTGATTTTAGCAATACAAAACTCAATCACTTGTAATATGATATAACCCATATACTAAAACTCCCTGGATTTAGTATTGTCTCTTTCCCTTATCATCTGTAGTCTTTAAACTGGCTCCATGAGAAGGTGAATTGAAACTAAGGTGTTATGTGTGCACACCTTATATTATAAATATAATTTTAATGTCCCTTTCTTAAGTGAGTCATGGAAATATGTACACAAAGGATGCAGACTGTCATGGCAACTGTCTTGAAGGGCATATATTTTAGTAAGTCTCCTTCTGATTTTGGCTGCACTATTTGGAATATTTTAATGCACTTTTAATCTTTGTAAGTTTGAGCAAGAGGTCCTGCTGGAACACGAGACTTCAGATCTAGCTATTGCCTGTAATGGAAGCCAGAGATGTGACAAAAACTGTTCAAGGGCAGAAGTATGGTGTGAGCACTAACTCGGTTATGTTGCTCTGGTGTGCAAACTGCTTGAGCTTAATAAGGAGTAGGTAAGGGTATCGAGGCTAAAGTAGGAAACTCTGCCCAAAAAGTATGTAATGGAAGTGAAATATAATCAGCATGAACCATGAGATCAGCAGGGTGTCCTGAGACTCAAGGCCGCTTTCATGTAGATAACTATATCAGTAATACTGTATTGGGTGGAAATTACCTAGGTAACTACTTCAGAAACACTGAGCTTGGGTACAGTTGTAACAGAATGAGGACTAATGAGAAAAAAGTGATTAGGGGAAGGGCTATTTGGGAGCCCCTAAGTAAATGAGTGGAATTTGGTCAGAGCAAAAGAGGAGCAAGATTGGCAACAGGTGAGTTCAGGAAAATAAAACATAGGGAATAAGTATGAAATCAGGTGGTGAAGAGTGAATGAGGCGATGCTGTGGTGGGAGGAGCACAGGAGCCTCTGGACGGTGGCCAAGGTGGCCTGTGCACCCCAGTGACCACAGCGGGGGGTGTCCCCTGGGACAAGCCGCTGGACTCACCCTCCGGTCTGCCTCTGAGAGGCTTGGCATTGGAGGGTCAAGCAAGAAGGGATAAACTTGTGAGGAGCCATAGGCTTGTATCTTACTACTAAGTGCAGGAGGAAAGGCAGCAGAATTGCAATGTAATAATACTTACCTATGTGAGTTATAATTTTTCTTTATAGTAAAAAAAGCATGTAACAATGCTAACAACAAGCCAAGACTGTAACTCAGTGTTACTTGGAGTGATATAACTGTGTAGTAATATCACTCCCAATAGTAATGGTTTTTAGTTGATTAAGATACAATTTTTTTAAGGTGTGTTGCCTAATCAATATATAATATAACCAGGCTCTATTTTCCTTAGCCCCACACAAAGCTTCCCAATGATGGGCGGAGAGATGCCCCTTTATTTCAGTAGTAACTGAAACGAATGCTGAACACAGGGGAGTTCAGAAGTGCAGGGGAGGAGTGATAAACAGCAAGAGCAAGCAAGGCACTAGTATGATAGATCATATTCCAGGACTCAAGGCTTCATTTCTGTTATTTCACTGATGCCCTTTTCTAAATTATTCCATTTGCATTTTCCTGTTATTTGTATATTCTCTACCCAGCAAAAATGATGGTATTAATTTCCCCAGAAAATTGGCCATACTAATTATTACAGAGTAATTAAGGAAAAGACTGCTCTTCTAAATACTATTAGGTTTATTAAGAGAAGATCTCAAGTTGGGCTAACTGATTAGCGCATCTGGGAGATCTTTCTCTAACAACAGAGGATGCAATGATCAAAGAGGCACCGTGAGATCACGTTCAGGTAGCATACCTTTCTGCACGTTTATGGAGGAGTCAAAACTGTTCTCCCACATGTTCAATATTCAGGCTAAAATTCCTGTGCGTGTCCTGGGTGATTTAGCCATTTCTTTCCTTCCACAGGCTGACCTTTTTTTGTAGGTGAGATAACGTCCAACAATACAGAATCTCCACCCATTTACTTTGAATTTGCCTTATGCTAAAGCCATGCTACTCTCATGTAAATACGAAGCCAAGAAACACTGTCTTACTGTTATTTATAGTATGTTGTTCCCCATTACAGCCACTATAGCCATCAGTATCTATGTATCTTACTATAAATGATATCCTGGCTTCTCAGTATTATCAATGCACCAGTAAGAGCAGTAATGCCATTTCATCAGTGTAACTGGTGACAGCCAACACACCTTCACCTTGCAAACGGATTTATAAGCAGCAGCCTATATCAGCTCTGTACTCAGCTGAAGAGAGCTGCTGGCATGGAGACGAGTGCTGCAGCTAACCTGCTGCTGGTTGTGGCTGCAGGCACGGCACGGAGAGGACTTTGTGGCAGAGGGAAAATACTGCTGCTTCCTTGGGTGAAATATATCCAGTTCCACTGGACTTTGTGGCAGAGGGCAAATACTGCTGCTTCCTTGGGTGAAATATATCCAGTTCCACTGGACTTTGTGGCAGAGGGCAAATACTGCTGCTTCCTTGGGTGAAATATATCCAGTTCCACTGCCTGCTTCCTGCACCATCAGCTTGTGAAACAGGGATGAGAAAGAAAACGGTGCATAATTTGTACACTATCCCTGTCTGCTGTTCCTTCCTCAGCTCCCTCCCTGAGAGAAAGCTGAGCCGACCAGCTGTCCCCAGCAAGCACTCTGCTGAATGCAAATGCAATCTACCGACAACCAGGAATCTAAAAGATTTTACAAATGACCATTAAGACTGATTTTAAATTGGTATGCCTATGGTATGTTTCACACTTCTGTCTCCTGGATGGACAACTTAGGTGCCAAAATACCATACATCATTCATCCATATTCATGTGACTGAAGATGACATAGAAAGGCCAACTGAAAAGACCGTATTTGCACAAAGCTGGGCAGGTCACTGTGTGTAGCTGCTTCTCTTTCTTCTTAATGGGACTCAGTTTGATCTCTGTCCTGACCAGTGCTTCCTCACTGAAAGCCTAAATTTCCTGCTTTATGAGAGAACTTGAAGTTTCAGCACGTGATCAGAGATTGTGCCACAAAACACCTAAACCTTGGTTTGCCTTTGGAGAGAGATTGAAGAGGCAAAGGTAGAAGCAGCAGCTGTTAAGGAAGGGCTGTTTTCTCCCAGACAAGGGGGTACTAGGTTCACTAAGGAGGTTGCAAAAATAGTCAGCATAGCTTGTCTTGGGAACTGGAACTTGGGTTGGGCGAGTTAAAACAGCACATGGGTAGCAATGACAAGGCAAGCAAGGGGCAGCAGGTCCATGAGAAGCAAATATAACGAAGAGAGGAGAAGGCACAGGTCTAGCTGCCATTTCACATGCCATGTTTCTTTTCAGGCCCAGTCACCATTTTAGTGGGTCTCTAGCCTGTACTCTCTTTGCATTTTGGTAGCCTTTTGCATAGGCTACTCGAAGGTTAATGCAACTGGCTCCATGCAGAGGACAGGGTAATGCAACTAGACTGGCTCCAAGCAGAGGACAGGGCTGCTCAGGAGGTGGAGCTGGTAAGTGGTTAGGGGTGCACAGGAACCAGAGGTACCTTTCGCCAGTGCTGCTCCTCACACCTCACCTCCATGCCCACCTCTCTTCCCAGCAAATGTGCTCCAAGCCTTACAGGGTCGTCAGCCGCTTGCAGCACACACTGACAGCTGCAGAGGTTTTCCACGACTAGAACTGGTAAAAGCTGCATAGTAGCAAATATTTATTTTGTCCTCAGTCTCAAAACAGCCTTGACAGCCTGGATGGCCTTGACTCCATGGTATTATATACATGGTACTTAACATTAGCTATTAATATCAATACCAAATGACTTAGACGTGATGAGCCTCTGGTGTTTTGCAAGGAAGACTTGAAATGCCTATAGGCTTGCCTGAGAAAAGCTGTCATATCTGTTATGCTATAACCCTTTCTGCTGATCAAGATTTGTATCAGAGCTAACAGTCAAATTACAGCATTGCTGGATGTGGTTTAATTGCTACAGAAAGGATCTAAGGTAATCTTTAAAACTCCTCATTTTTGTAAATTCCTCAATAACTATTCACTATGAAGATAATTTTTTCTATTATTTTTCATTCCAGTACATTTTATTTTGATCCAGTTAGGTCCTGATACAATGAGGCAGAAACTGCACCTAAAACTAGGAGTTTAATGTGCGAATTTAGGTTGCCTCCACTTCTCAGAGCACATTAATAACCTGAACTACAATTTCAGCATTAGAGTTTAACCATCGTACACATACATGTACTCCTTTGGAAGAGAGGATAAGGAAATAGCTTTTTGGCAGGAACTAAAGTGGAGCCTGCTCTCCTCTTCCCTTCACACTTCTCCTTCCTCTAAAGCTCCTGCCAATCTTTACCAAAGTCTTAGCATAGTCACATACTTTGATGATAGATTAAAACCTTCCAATCCCAAACACGCCCAGAACAAATTGTATTGCATTTCCCAAACTTCATCTGGCTCCAGCTTCACACATAAATTACTCAGCTCCATACTTTCTACCTTCCCCGAAATCTAATCCTAACACTTACCAAGGCCCTAACTTTTGAGATTAAATTAGCTATAGCAACTAACATTAGAAGTTCCCCCTTTCCCCACAGTCAGGGGAAAGAGCTGCAGAGCCCGTTAGTCTCCTCATTACAGCAGTTATTTCACCTCCTCAGCCACCCGAAGTCCGTAACTTTCTCATTCAAGCTGTACTCAGGGTTGAACTTGAACCCTGCAGCAGCAAGGACGAGACCCACACAGACTGCTGCATGGTGAAATTAGCTGTCACCAGCCCTAAGCTCAGCGTGGTTCACCTTCTGAAACACACAGTGACCACAGGCAGTTAAAGAATTAACCATCTTTTATAACTCATGATATGTACGTGTGAAAGGCACACAGCAAGCGTGGCTAGAGTGTGCCAAAACAGGAGGGGGAGCTCACAACTCACCAACCAGAATAAGGAGCACACAAAGGCAAAAAAACCTTAAACAAACCCAAACATGCCCTAGGGTTTAGCTAGAAGTGAGAAGAAGAAAGCTTTGCTTGCCCCCATTGCCGCTTCTCCTTAAGACTGGATATATATTCTCATCTGTACCTGCCACCCAAACAGCAAACCTCTCGGTGTGACTTTGGGCACGGAGACACCGGGAGGGAAGCTGGCAGGGCTGCGAACTGTGGCCTCTCGTCCTGAGGTGTTATCCAGCCCTCCCGCTGTGTAGTCAGCAGCTGGCGTCCTGCAGTTTATGATCCAACTACAGAAAAGCCCCTGAAGATGCTGAAGAAAATGCAGATGTTTCTGCTATTGCCCTGGCAATAATGAGCCACTGTTAAGGACCTGGCTGTGCCTTAACTTCTATTGATCTGTTGTCAGCACTTCCTTCAGGACTGCGTAGGCAGTGAAGAAAGCTCCCAGATAAACCAGCCGAAGAGGCGCCTGACTCAACCTGCAGTCCTGGACTGATCCAGCCAGGCGTGTGAGATGCCTGGGATCGTGAGGTGCTGATGGCATTGCAGACAGGAGGAGAACACAAAACTGTACAGAACTCACAGCATGTCTAATGACAATACTGATCATGCAAAATGTCAAGAGAGGCCTTCCAAATCCATCTCAAAAATTTTAAATAATCCTTTTTTCTTTAAGAAATTAATTAAACAAAAGAAATAAAAATTCTGTAATGGTGTCCTTTTTGCAGAAAGTAAGGCTTGAAGAAAACTTCCATCCATCTATAACAAGTCTTGCAAAAAGCCTGTAACGATGAGGCAACGAGGCAACATCAGTTACAACCCAGTTGTAACAGCAGAGAATAAAGCCTTGAATCAGTACCAAATGCACCCTGTGGTGAATAATGAGGCGAGTGACAGTCATTTCACTTCAGTTTAGGCACCCACCAGATTGCTTCATTTGAGCTAAGTTAGAAACTTGTCTCTCTGGGGCTCCCCCTTGTACTTACAGAAATTCAGCTTTTCCTGAAATCACTTTCTGGCAACGCCTGTCTGCCTCTGCTGCACGCCTATACAAGCAGATCAGCTGGCTGATTTTACTGGTCCAAGTGGGTGTTTCCAGTTATAGGGGATGAATTCTTGCAAGTGTCTAAGACTGAAGTGGCTCGTCTTTCAAAGATGCTTTACCTTCAGGAAAGATGTGACTACATAAATGCAAGCTGGGTGTCTATTATACACTTTTCCAGACTGCAACCCACTTTTCTTCCTGCAGTTTTCATGCTGCTTGCTGAACACCAAAAAAACCCTAAGCACTAAAAAAATGGGGGAAGAGGGGGGAGGACACTCTCCGTATCCAGTTCTGCAAACACCGGCATACCTATGAGCTTTTCTCACAGGTGTGAAGTTAAATGTGTTTTTTTCAGATATCAGCAGAATCAAGTCCTAAGTGAGTAATGCCATTAAAGTCAGCACAATGTGCAGAAAACATTATATTAGAGAGAGATGTGTGGATATGCAGGCCCTGGTCCAACAAAGATATATGTACACAAAGAGTACCATGAAATTCAATGAGACAACTTGCATTAGGAGAGCCCCCTTACATAATAGGTGCTCACTTGACTGAGACCAGAATTGACAGCATTTGCCCTCTGTCTTCTCCAAATGTCAATAAAGTGCAGTGAAATCAGCTGTCCTCTAATTCCATGTGGATGTTAAGGGAAAACAGGAGAGGAAAAATGAGAGCCCCCTTAAAATAATCATGACCAGGGACTAGTGGAGAAAATTGTTTTGAATGTCACTATTAACACATAAATAGTGTAAATAGTGATAGCCCTGATAAAGGCATGCATAGATATGCACAAATCACATTTTTAAAGCTTTCTTGGATTTTCAGGGTAAGACCACTTTTTTGAAGGTGTGTTCCTCCTGTAGGAGGTTTAGGAGCACCATCTAGCATTGCGATTTGGCAGATGGCATGGTACTAATGCAGTAAAACATTTTCCTCCTGACAGACCCAGCATCCCCTCAATTACAGCTAGAAGGGTGGGGGGAAGAGTCATTGGTTTTATTACTAAGTCGACTGAGTGTCAAACGAGCAACCTGGATAACAATAAATGACACACTGTGGAGCCCATCTTTTGAGGAAATGGGTGCTACCACAATTTTACTGCTCACGTTTTAGCAAATCTGGGAGCTGCACTTTCTCCTTGTCAAACTGAGGGCTTTGTACTTGCTGTCCCATCTGGACTGGTCTTCATGAAACCTTTGGTTCAAGGACAAGAGTTTTCTCTCCGATTTAACAGGATGTTTATTTTCCCTTTCTCCCCTTTTCATGGAATAAAATAGGGCTATTGCTTAAAAGAGAAGCAAGGAGAAGATTTATATACATGCATTTTTAAGATTAAATATTGGAACAGTGTGTATGTTTCGCAGCTGAAAGTCTCACATGAGGAGCGCACTTCATACCCGCATTTGCACAGGAAGCAACCACAGCTCTATCAACAGAGAACTCTTCTCTCCAGCCCCAGTGCCCATGACACGCGATAGTAGGTCTGGCAATGTCACTGCGGATCACAGCCACTTCGGAGGCTGCTGCGCATGGAGGCAGTGAAGCAGAGGCAAGTGACAGAGCACACCTGCAGCATCGTGGAGGCCTGCAAGGTCCAGGTTACTCCGGGAGAGCGGGAAGGCAGCCAGAGCAGAGCCGCCTGTTCCACCAGCAGCACTGGTCTGAGGACCCTGAGGTAACTCGTTATGGTATCTCTCCTCCACTGGCAAACAGGCTGTGTAGGTGACGTTTTTAGACATCTCTCCCCCAAGCAATTGTGAACAAGAATATGGAAGAGCTCAAAGCCAAACCATAATTCATTCTTTCTGCAGTTTTATTTCCTTGTGCTGACAGAAGTGCATCAGACAGTCTCCTCTCTCTCACTTGCACTGCAAGGAGCTCATGACCAGAAGAAAAAAAAAAAGACCCAAACTAAAAAATATGAAAGAAATATTACACATGATTACATCTTTGACCAAGAGTTTCATGACCCTTTCCAGGACCTCTAACACTTCATCTTTGATGTTCATAGTCTCATGACAAACAGTCAAGGATATAAAGGCGTGGCACAAACTTCCACCAACAGGAATCTTAGACGGGTCAGTCTGATTTGCTGTGTTTCTAAAAGGATCCCTACAAGGGATTCAAATGTGTGCAGGCAGGGCCAGGGAGGTGTACTGTGCGCAGAGCAGAAGGCAGCACTGAGCCCAATATGAAAGCCATTGACAAATAGACAAGAATTACTTGCAACTGAATTGAATAATAAATGAGCATTGTTTTAAGCCCTCACAGTTCCTAGATATATATAGTCAATTCCTGCATAACTTCACTAGTACCTTGGCACAGAACTTTGATCTTTTCTTGTTTGAGCACATGAAACTCAATGGAAGAAGTTCATCCTATGATTAACTCCATTCAGATCTGACTTACTAAGGCTAACTTGGCCCTTTCTTCTCAAAAGCTGACAACAATAGGCCGTTTAATATTTGCTAGCTTTATTCCAAAATACATGAGCAAGTGTTTCCTTTCTAACTGTTAATTCTATATATTTTAAGCAGATTGCCATGACTTCCAGCCTTTATGAGGACAGATTTTCAAGTAGAGTCAAAATTGCCATCTTTCTTTCATTTTCAAATTCCTCACCTTTTAACAAATTATGTGTGATTACACACATGTATGGGTCATTCAAGGGTAAACATGGATAAATTACACTGGTCTGTGAGCTTTTACACAGCTCTCAGATGGGTTGCAGATTTCCTCATACTGCTGAAAAATTGAATATAAACATTACGAACAATTGTGTGTGCATGCAGGAGCACTTCTAGTTTTTTAACTGGATGCCAAAATACTCCCTGAAAAAAATGCCAAGTTTTGAGCTAGCAGTGGGTACAAACAGCATAGTGCTACATATGTGCTTAGTTTTAAAGATGTGGTCAATCCCACTCATGTCAGACTTTAGCGGAAAACTGACTTCTCCTTTCATTATGATTCCATTTGTGTTTTAAGTGCATGAGCAAATAAGCTGTATACATATGTTTTGCCTGAAAGAGTTGACACCCCACCTGGATTGTAAAAGCTCACACAGATTAATTCCCCCTCACTGTCAATGACACCTGTCTCGAATACCAGGCTGAACAGGTAAATAATTTGAAATCTTGAAATGTCACAAGCTAGTTAATGCTCTGCAGGATATTTTCCAGCAGAGCTTATATTAATTTCTTTTTCCATCCTAATATCTCTAAGCTAGGTATAGTGCCTTTTGGCGATGATTGAAAGTCAGCATTTCCACCATTGTTTCTGTTGGAAAACAAATCAGCAATTACTCATGATATATATAAATAAATATAAAATATTTTCTCTGGGTATGGGATTCTTCACTGCTATGTTTTAGGTAAACATATGTGTGCATAAACACACTATTTTTTGAAATGGCTGGTCAGCTGTAGGAGGCAGCACCAGTCACCCAAGATGCATAGGTGTGAGACCTTTGATTTCTGATATCAGAAGCAAAGAGCACTTCAGGGTTGTGCTTTTATATGTGCTACTCCACTTAACTAAAGCAACAGACACAATCCACAAATCCACACTCCAGTCCCATGCCCTCAGTCTGGGCGGAAACGTCTCTGCCATTGCATGCTTTGTCATTAAACATACTGATTACATAGACAGATCTAAAACAGCAGGCTCAGGCCTATCTCTAATTAATTTTGCTCTAAGACTCCTTTCTAACTTTATTATTTCTCTCCTACTTTTTCACTAGCAAAAGTACAGTCACAAAACTACAGATTTCCTTCCTTTTTTCTCCAATACCCTTTTTGCATGATAAATACTACTGCCTTAAGCTGTGTTATGAATGCTATTTTATTTAAACACTTTGCGAAATACGAAACATATTACTCTCTGCTTGTGTTCCTCCCACTTCTGTTGTTTCAATAATTCTATTTATGGCCAATCACTTGCTTAAGCTTTTAAATGCAGAGAAGAAGCTGGAGACATCCATCAGCATTAAAGACACTTTGATCCTTGTTTTTCTGCAGTAGACTGGGAAATCCCCATGAATAATAGGAAAGGAAATCTAGGGGGTTTCCCTGAAGATCAACAGACTGTCCGAGCATCTTCGAAAGTACCGTGCAGCAGGAACACTAACAATCGAGTTGGGAATAATAGATATAAGTAGGAGTGATTCAAGGGGTATGCTTAGCCCGAGCTTTTGCAGGAAATTAGTAATAACTAACACATATCTTTTCAAGTTAGTTTTTCTTTTCTTGCCTTTACTACATCCAGGGAACACTGAACCACAGAGAGTACTTAAGTGGTTTTTAGTGTTGCATAGATTAAAAACTTGCAGCAAACAAGTGGCTGGAATGCAGCTGCACAAAGCATTCAAATGAATTGTCAGTTCCCTGGAAAATGAAGTAGCATAGGGACAAAAGCTGTTCACAGAAGACGAACAAATTCATCAAAACGTGTCTGAAAAATACCACAGGAAGATTTTTTTAAAACATCAAAAAAATCTGATTTCAGCAATTCCAAATGGAAAATTTATTCCATTTGGAAAAGGTCACTGTTTGTTCCCCTTGTTCAAAACAGAACATTTTCACCCTTAGTTTGAAAAGGCAGTTTGTTGAAAAGGGGATCTAATTTAAGAAGAAAAAAAGGAGTTAAATAATCTAAAAATGAGGAGGAAGCATCACTGCAAAATATGCAAAATATTTGCTTTGAGGGAGAACCCAAATAAATTTGGGGGTAGTTCTTGGTATGTTCTGCAGAAAACAACTCTGTTTCAGTTTGACTTTAGTTAATTTCTATTCCTTGCTCAGTCAGCAGTTCTTCTGGTTCAGTCAGCATACCAAAAGTGAATTTATCAACTAGCCCCAGTCTGGAAAAACATTTTTAATTACAGTCCAAAATTTTGCTCACACCTAAGTGCAGGCATCCGTGTCCTGAAGATGTGATAACTCCCCTTCTGTTGGATATCCTTCACTTTAAGCTCCACACAGGTGGCTCTTGCTTGGGCTCCAGGCCCTAGAGAATCAGAAAGGCAATCAAGTAAAAATTGGTTAGATCTGGTCCTTGAGGTGCCCCTGTCCCCCAGCCTCAGGCCTCCCCTGCAAACAGCCTGAGGCGATGTTACCCCCTGCCATAGCAGTGAGGGGTGGGCACTGCATAGGGTTCCTCCTGCTGACATCCTTCTCTACCTAAACCCATGCAAAATCTATTATTAAGGTATTTAAGGGTATTTCATGTACTTAGGGTACTGCCGTAACGCATTTTGCCTCTGTCTGTGAACGTGCTATTAACACTGGCTGTGGGGGGACGAGTCCTGTGTGCCCTTACGGCTCACACTGAAATCCCACGGGGCGTCACACCACCTCTGCCCCTGCAACCGCATCAGCGCTTCAAGTCAACTTCGTCTTTTCCCTTGAAGAGAAGCAGGAATATTGCTAGAAAAAGGGAGGGGAGGCAGGATGTGACATTGTCACCTTATGCTACTGCAAGGCAGACAATATCTGGTGAGAGCAACAAAAAGGCCTATACGTTACAGACCAGCTGCCATGAAAACAAGAACAGATGAGGAAGCAAGATGTGGTGTCATACAAAAGACCATTTGTTATATGGCTGTTCGAGGACTTGTGCCAGTAAATACTGCCAATAGCAAAACTAATGTGTTGGGTAAAAAAAGTTCACTGTATTTTGCCTAGCTTCACCAACACCAAGCACAGCGCAAAGACAGATGGCAACATTTAGATAATGAACAGTAGAACATTGCAATACTTTGTTTTTCTAGTGCTTCCACCTAAAATGCCTGTCTTAATGTAAATGCTCCCTTGAAAGAGTTCTAGCGGATAAAAAGGAGCACATCACTGGTCAGTAGTAACTCTGGGTCTCAACTCCTGATCCTAGTATCATTTTCTCACGTTAAGCAGACCTTGGAATAACTACAGAGCAATTTTTGGAACAAGTATATGCCTGCTTGTTCTGTCTGAGGGTCATAGGTGTTATGCCCTTTTCTCCTCTGCCCTCTTACACACCTTTTTGTGCAATGGCACATTTCCAAGGCTGTTGTGAAAACAGCCTCTGAATCTAAATCCCCAAGGGTCATAGATGGATGCCTCATTTCTGGATTAAAGTGGGGTGTGAAATACACACAGAACAGCCCTGTTCAGTTTAGGGCAGGTCTTGAGCTGCCCAGATGCACAACCCCTGATTCCTGATAAATTTCAGATAAAAATAATACAAGAAATTTCTGGAGTCATGCTAGAGGACAGGAGACCTTCCAAATAGCAGTCTTGGGCACTGATACCTAAGCGTTACCTGGTTCTTACTTTAGCTGCCAAAATGACTTTTGGACCAATCATTCATTTCCAACTGCAAAGTCTTCCTTCATTTTCAGCAGGTAGGGCACTGAAAATCATACAGCTGTAAAGGCATGTTCAAAGGAAAAAACTGAGAAAAAAAAGCCTCAAGAATATTTAATGTTTAATTTTTATTTACCATTCAACTCAGGCTCTCCTGTTGTTGTGGAAAATGTACTGCTTCAAGACACTGAATTGGACAAAAAAGATAAAGTTATACAGTTCTAGATTGATATAAGAGGAAAAACTAATGGTTCCTAACCTAACACACTGCAGGTAGTTTTCCAGTACTTGGTTGTTTTATTTGTTGTGCTGTCCTATTAGCAATTTCTTTAATGAACGATATTTTTTACATTCCTTCCACTTAAGTATTTCTTTCTTTGCCCGAGCTTATTTCCATGGAAGTCATCCATATTTTTCCAAAATTCTAAGGATTGTGATCATTAAGTTAGTTAGTGATAAGATTTTACATCTGCTAAAATTTATTGCCACCTGTTGCACCAATTAACATAACTAATAGAAAGTCTATGTTATTACAAACACTGAAAGTTCAAACTTCTAAAGGCTAGATTCCTGTATTTTTAAGCCAAGCAGCTGATCTAATTGAAATCGTCCTTACACATCTTAAATTCTCCTCGTAAATACTTTACGTGTTTGTTATTCACCGGGATTATCTTCCATAAAAATCTACTGCCGTTTACCAAGCAACCCACAATAATTCACTTTCATAGCCACTAGACTGTGTATTTGTTTCCCTGTGACTAGTGCACTCTCCCTCATAACCTTTTATCTCCCTCTTTACAAGTAAATCGATCCGTAATTTCGAGTCATGTACATCTGTACGTGCAGAAATTAGTTTGCCTTCTTGTTGTTGTCAGGCCTCTTCAACGTGGAAGAATTTAAGTCTAGAGGAATTACTATGTTACACTATGCAGTGGGAATTCGTAAACTAACCACAGCAGACTCTGATTCATCTTTCAACTGCTGAATTTTACATTCCTCTCTCAAAAACCTGAAAAGATCACTTTTAATCATAAAGCAAGCTAATTTTCACTCAGACGCCCGCAGTAGAAGTGGGAACATATCTTAACCAGTTGCTCGCCTTCACGATAGCCGTATGGGTTTGGCTTCTTGTCTCACACTCGGTTGCACTCTGCGGATTTTCCTGAAGTCACCAGCACCCTGGTCGTTCTCGCCAGGCTCTTGCAGAGCGTGCGCAGGGCTCTCCCTGGGCGCCCATCGCGGCCCCGCACGTCTCACGCAGCGCTCAGCTGCCAGCCCCCTTCTCGCACTGTCCAGCGCACAAGTAAACATCACCCAGCCCCAACCATTGTAACTGCTGTAGGAAATAACCCTGAAGGAAAGCTTTAAATTATGAGCTGCATTCCCGTTACCTTTTGTGCAGGCACTCCAAAGGAGACCGGAGGCATCGTGCCAAACCCAGTGCTCGCACGCCTTACCCAGCTCCCAGCTGAGCGGCGCAAGCGGGATGCCTGAAGTTAGCTGCACTGTCAGGGAATTAGCGCTTCACAGAGTTTTACAAGCTAGATAGCCATGACGAAGGATATCAGGTTATCTCTGTTTTACTGAGTGAAAACAGCAGATTTGACCAGACTTGGAAAGACGAAACAATAAGACTAAAATCCCAACCTAAAATTTAAATACAGATTTAACACTATTTTTCTTTCCTGTAAGTTTGAATTTATTTTATACAGTGTCTTTTTACCCTTAAAATGGTAGACTGGAGGCAGCATTGATTGATGAAAGCCTGGTTCTTCGGCTGAAGGCTGAAGAGGTGCTTGGAGGGACAATCCATGTGGGGCAAGCGAGGGATACCTCCTGCACTGGGAGCTGGTCAGGCACCAAGGAGTAAGTGTGGGAAAAGGCAGGAAAAGGAATCAAATGGGCTAGCAAATTCAGTTTGTCTAGCGGAGACAAAGAAGACTTGAAGATGATGAAGAGTACAGGTGGTCTGAATCCAGGTCAGAGATGTTTATGCCCACGACTGTAGTTGGACTTTGTATATTTAACAGAGATGCAGGGGACCTAAGGAGGGATTCACAAGAGACAATGACAAAAGACAGGGGAAAGAGCACATTAGTAGCTGGGTTTTGGATGAAGCTGGATGGGTATGAGAAAAGGATCTGAAAAGTCTGAAACAATCTTTTATTATTGTTTTGCTTTGGTTGACAGGAACGCTGGCAGCTCTAGAGGCAGCAAGTAGCAGTGAAAAGTGCAGAAATTAAGTGCATTTTCTACATCCAGAGCTAGCAGTCGTGAAGGCCACAGCAAGTTGATCTAAAATAAAGTGAGATTTACCTTTGCTTGCTTTCTTCAATTAATGAAACAGATGCAGTATTTGCCTAGCTTAGGAAATACAGATGGACAGGTATGCCTGAAGATGGCTTCCTGCTTAGATAGCTCACTTCACGATGCCTGTCACTTTTACTGTTCATAAAGGGATTCAGCTCTGGGTTTATGGATTTTTTTCTTTGATGTCGAGTTCAGAGTGTAGAATCACTGCTGATGAACAACAAAAACCTATGGATTAAAAAAAAAATAATCCAGGTCTTAATAAAACATCTTTCTGCTGAGGTAGAGCTAACCATGAGAAGTCTGAGCTACCAGCACAGATGATGAAGTGCAGGGCTGGAGAAAAAAGGAATTTAAATTAAAATTATACCCTGAAAGATTTCTGCTCTGGTTGAGATTCATACCTTTCAAACTTAATGGGGTTTTCTTATTCATATTTGCCTTTCCATTTTAAGAACATACCAAATCTAGCTTTCAAGCAACATTTCACATCTGCAAGAGGTGTCATGAAGAGCTACATATTAGCACTTTTACTGGTGATGGGATCTCCTTATGAAGGAAAACCTCTGAAAGAAATGGGATTTAGTATGTTATAGGATCACAGAATAGTGTACATAAAAGTAAATACATTGTATCTACAAACAAATATATTGTCCTAATGAACATCTATAGAAATTCCTCTACATCAGCTGGCATCACTGTTCACTTTTCAGCTACTAAAAATAAAACTCTAAATGATGGGTTACAATGGCTTATTGGCTAAAAGAAGGCCTATGCAGTCCTACAGTTCTCTATAGGCACCTTTTGCGTTTCATGTTCTCCTGCCTAAAAAGGAGAGTCAAGTCCCTTATGCCCATTTCCCAGACTTCACAAGTCACTTGACTTCAGGAACTTTTTTGTAAGGTTTTGCTCCTAAGAGAAGTTCTCCAGATCAGATATATTTCCTCCAAAAATGTTATTCTTGAATGAATTAAGTGGTCATAAAAATATCAGACTGATAGAGGAAGGAACAAAAAATTTTCTCCTTGTAGAACTCCAACAACATATTTCAGCTGCTTTGAAGGGACCAAATTTGGGGCAGTTGTAGCTAATCATTGACACTGTCAGCAAGGGGGCCAATTTTGATAGTATATTATGGCTTGATCCATTTTTTACTGAACCTGAATCAAACATATCTTCTCACTCGAATCAGAACATGAATATGTTTTCTAATTCTTCTGAGACATTTTGTGTATTTAATTTCCTACAATGAAATTAATATCATGTAGTGAAATAAGCCATCATTTACCCTTTTCTACTGACTCCACTCAATACCTCAAAAAGAATGTAAGAGAATACGTTCGCAAAACAGAATGGAATTCTGTACTTTATGATTTAGAGCAAATTACAAAATAAAATTTTACAAGATTAACCATGGTCCTTTACATCCATATCAAATGCCCTCTTTTTATAGGGTTCTCATTTTACTTATAATGTCACATTTCTGTAGAAAGTAAAATAAACTGCTAACCACTTTGGGTCAAATTCCTAACCAATGCATGTGAGATAGGTGATTAGCAATGGGACAATGTTACTAAACAGCGTGTAAGTGATTGCAAAACAGAGCCTTATATTTCTAAAAATAAAAAAAAACCTAAGCAACCACAAAAGTTGCTGTACATTTGAAGTACATCAGACTTTTCCTTGGAAATTGTGAGTTTAGTTACAACTCCTACACTTACTAAAGAAGGCCCCAACACAGCATGTGACTAGTTTTCTGTGTATGCCCTGGGAGGTTTACAGAGAGTCCCTATCAAATTTAAGAGTGAATCAATATCCTGTAGAATTCTGTACAATCCTGTGTAATGGAATCTCAATTACACAAGATTCTGGGTTAAACAGAGTTCAACTTCATCCTCCCGGGTAGCACTTCATACAAATTCTAGCCTTTTTCCATGTTAACCCCCTTTCAAGTTTCTCTTCCCTAAATTGCTGGGTTCAGAGTTAAAGTGAAACACTGCCCAAATGAAAATCAAAGAATAGTCTACCATTTTACCTCAGTTGAGAAGAATTTCACCAACTGTACTCAACTTTGTTATTACTAGTGTTCTATTGGTTGCAACTCTCTTCTCCATTGTAATTCTATTTAACCAAAGACTTTGGATGTGATCCAGATGTTCACATAAATTATATTGTACTTTATTTGAGACTGACCTCATTTATGTCCTACAGGCATGGAAAGACTTGGCAGTCTTTTATAGCCTCTTTTCTTTCTAAGATTGTAGAATCTCTGATCATACTTCCTAGAAGTGATGTGCCTTCTTATTGTTATTAATAAAGTGAGTGTCAAGATAAAGGTCAGATGGAGAACAATTTTTAATGCATGCTACACGAAGAAAAACAGTTATTATTTCAGACTGTAACACTTTACTACACTGGGAAAGTTATTGGTCTCTTATTCATACACCAAATAGCTCCTGCTTAGGTCGTATAGCATAGCATAGCTTTGCTCCAAAATGAAATGCCATGGACTGAGTATTAAGTCCATTATTATTAAATCTTTAGAGTTACTGCTCCAAATGCCTGTATCAGCAGTGTTTGCAAGACACAACAGTGCTTAGAGTGACCATACATCCCACTCCACTGCAACACTGCTCCAGTTGTCAGCTCTTGCACAATGTCAAAATTAATGCTAGTGCACCCATGTGTTTGGGAAGAGGACAACGGGGTATACACCGCATTCTCTTGGCAAACAGCAACCTGATTGCTATGCATGAAAGATCCTTTTAAACACAGGAAGACAAAAAGAAGTATCGTAACAGAATGCAGCACTCCAGAGCAGCCTACACACACTGTAACTCATCCTTCAAAAATTGCAATGTCTTGGTGTTCCAGGCACTTCCTAGAATTCAGATCTGCTCTAAATTTTGAGAACAGTTTATAAAGAAGTCTGTTTCTGTGGGATGAAACATCACTAAGAAGGTTATGCCACTGTTTAATTTTTCTAAATAAACTCACATACTACAATTCTCCAAAGTGTTGTTCAGCTTTACGAGCTTGCTGAGCTAGTCAGCAGTAATTAGCTTCATGGAGATATTTTATGTCTCTCCATTTTATTTTTTTTCACTGCCAGGAAGAAGAGAGTTTCCCCAGTGGATGCTTCCATTCATTCATCGGGAGATCCCTCAGGCATATACACACCAAACAAGTCAGTGAGAGTGTTGTGCTAATGCCCTTTTATGAAATATTTTCATGAGATGTTAGAGATCCCAGACAGCGATAGCTTCAATTTACATGTAAAAATGGATTAATACAACTTAGTTATAACCCCAGATTCCTTTTGGCCATTTTATTAACCTGTCCTGTCACAACAACTGATGACAATAACAAGCCCTTTAAAGCCCTCTGATTTCAGCAGGGTGTGAATCAGAAGGATCAATGGTAAATGTTGAGAACTACCCCGAGAAAGCACCGCAAGAAATCCAAAACATTTAGAGGGAAAAAGCATGAGGTTTAGACTGTAAAAATGTCATTGGGGCACACACAGAAAGTCAGTAACAATTGATGTCTTCCCTATTCTGTAGAAATTCAAGTTAAGATGAGACAAGATAGATCCTGACAGTTGTTAATCTGTATCAGGCAATGGCAAAGGACAGTGGGTCAGTTCAGCACAAGGACAACCATTCAGGATGATTGTCTAGTTTCAGGTTTGAGTCTTATTTTCGTTGGTTCATAAAGACGTCCCTCTTCTTGCAGTTCCGTGGCACATCTCAAAAATGATATATGCCTATGAAGCAAAGACACGTAAGCCCATCTATGTTCACAACCCATCCAAACAAAACAGTAAAACCTACAAGAAAAAAAAAAGAAAACCATCAGCAGACATTTCCTACCTAATAATGAACTTCCTTATCATTTTATTTTCAAACTACTACTTTTTCATAATGTCTGATAATCACACAGAGGCCTTCTCCTTTCAGGATACACAAACCACAGGATTCCGATGACTCACACCGAAAGAGCTTTTAAACACATGAAGGACGGAAAGGCATGCTGTTTCTGCATTAAAACTTCCTGCCAAAGTCCAAAACTAAGCATACATAAATATATTTGGACAAAGTTTTAGCAATAAGGAGAAATTCACCTCTCTGTAACCCTTCCGGTGAGACAGTCTTGCCCATCTTATGAACTGTCTGACTGCATCCTGTTTGCCATACACTTCCTTTTCGAAAATCACAGCTGAAAGCAAAATACTTGTAAAACTATTATTTGCACACAAAGGTGCAATATCAACTTTCTGATGCAAGGATGTACCACCTCCTATATTCAAGATTGGGTATGGTATGACTGATGGTCAGCAGAGGAGGGGTCAGTGCTGTAATTTTCGATGTCCTTTGGTCAGGACCTGTCATTTATTGCATGCTTATATGACCTTTATCACAATTGACTCCAAACTGTTCAACTGCTTGGTTTAACACCAACAGTAAATAACAAAGTAATGTGCAGTTCTTTCTTCTTGGAATTGTAAAGATGAGTCCTCTAGCTGTCACAGCTTCTTCTCTTTCCAGAGCAAAGATACTGAGCCCAGTGTCCTTCACTGTATGGGAATCCTTATGGGGAAACCGTAAAGAAAAAAAGAGTTGGTGAAATCTAGTGTATGTGGAGGTGAAAGCACAGCCTCACTGACACTGCTGCTGTCAGTAAAGCTTCTGGCTTTTTTCACAGTGCTTCTCTGGAGACATGCCATCCCAGTCACCTGATTATAACACCTGCGTGGGCATGTCAGAGAAAAAAATGAAGGCTTCCAGGCCTCATCTCCTCAAAATAAAGTTGAATATCCCTGAAGTATCTGTTTCACTAATGTTTGGTGATTTCTCTGGTTGTGATTTAGACTTTGATGGAAATGAGTCAGCGGAAGCTCAAGTGAAATAGAACAGATGACTATGTATGGTTTGCAAAACAGTAAACAGCAGATCCACATGAACACTAGAGGCCACAAGAAACACCTGCATTCTCAAACTCTCAAAATAAAGTGATGTGGTTTTACTGATCCCATGCATGGGAGCGTGTGCCTACCCTGTGGCAAAGGCATGAATGAAGGTCATGCAAAGCTCTGAGTCCTAGAAGCACAGAGTGAAACACTCACGGCCTTATGGAGGACCTCAAGTTTTTCAGCCTGAATTGCATTTTCTGCAGCTGAAAGTACATTGATTTCAGTAATTTAAAGCTAATTTGCTTCTGCTGTCATATCTCAGGGACCAAACCGTTAGCTGCTGCAGGTGCATTGCTGAGGACAGCAGCAGGTGCTACAGCATGCAGGCTACTCTCTATATCGGCAGAATTTCCTCACAGGGAGAGAGCAGGAGGGATCCCAAGTGAATAGGGAGACAATGAGTCTGTGGTTACTTATGGGGTAGGATGATGCACTTTTGTAGGAGATCTCCATGTCACCTGCAAAAAGCTGTACGGATAAGTATAAGCATTACAAGGATGCACAGAGGACAAGAAGTAGAAGGTCTCACACTTTCTGCTGTAAGAATTACAACCCTCTTCCCTCTCCTCCCCACTTCACCACTTTATTATTATCCACATGCAGATGACAACCATTTCTCTGAGGTGATGAGTACATATAACACTTCATGCTTTCATCACTCCCACACTGAGATGCCCACACAGACCTGCATTTGCAGCAGACAGCACTTCTGGATACAGCTTCCTGTTGTTCTTAATCTAAAATATAAATGTAAAAATCAGGGAACATAGAACACCATAACTTGAAGATTGCAGAGACTTTCATTTATGCTATTCATACCTTAAATTCCTCTATTCCAATGTATTATGTGATATTCTAGTGCCTTTTTCCACTTAGATGTAGGCATATTTTAGTGAAATTTACTATAAGATGTACATAGTGCCTTGATGATGAAAGTCATTTTACAAATGCATATTACTGAACCATTGGGTTTGTTTATCTTATTTGCACTAACCTCCCATCTGAACTAATATTCTCTGTTTCTTAAGGAACAAAAATCATCACCCATTTTTTCATGTAACTTGTGAAAATCAACAATCACAGAAACAATGTTCTCCCTTTTGCATGTCTCATTTTGTAGTTCAGAATCTGCTTGAAGTGTATGTGCCTAGACGCTTACCCAAGATGAGATAAACTCCAAAAGACCAAAAATCTTTTAAAGTCAGTAAAGTTTAGATTTAGTGAAAAAACTAAAACTAGAACACTAGAACTTGATTAATTGGGAAAACTCTAAGAAAGTAAGCTAGGCAATATAGAAACAAAGGATCTGTACACAACACTTCCTCTGCCCCCTGTGCCTCTGCAGGCAGATCCTCATGTCCATACTTGGTTCCAGCCAACTCAGAGACTTTCTGAGTAGCAGCACATTCTTTCCAGACCCCTCTGAGAAGCTCCCCTTTCCACTCCTCCAACATGTGGACATCTGATCCCTACCTAGGCGTTGCTGCCTGCATGCCTTCTTCTCCCAGGGGGTTCAAACCAACCTCATCACTTCTTGATGGAACATAATATATCACTGAGAACACCCAGATGAAACAAATACCATCCATCACATCTTTTTGGTGAAAACATACCCAATTAAGATGTCAGTAGACACAGACAAAGCATTTCTAGAGTATAAGGCCAAAAGGAATCACTTCAGCCATTTAGCACAAGCTCTTAAATAACACTGACCACAAGATTTCTCTGCACTATTTTTTATTTGAACTGGAACAGAATTTTTCCTTAACCACCCAAAATGCAATTTAAAACTTTCAGCTGAAGAATCTTCCACATCTTCTAATACATGATTTCAAAGGTTAATCAGCCTCACTGCTAAAAAGCTGCATCTCACTTCTAATCTGCATTTGTCTTGCCTCAGTTGTCATTCAGTGATTCCTGTGATACTTTTGCCAGCTAGGTTTAAGAGACAGATGACAAAGTTCTGAACATTATTTAAGTTCTGACAAGCTGTGATCAAATCACATCCTAACTTCCTCTTTGGTAAACCAACTATGTTGAATCTCCCAGAACAGGGTATGTTTTTCAAGCCATTACTCACCCCTGTGGCTCCTCCATGAACCCTCTGTACTTTATCAACATCTTTCGCGGTGTTGCAGAAATAGTTGTATCAGTGACACACGAAAAAAACCTAAAGAAACTCTCCATCTCCACTTAATATTTCCCAATGGATTCTTAAGCTATTTTGGCCACAGTGTTATAGGGAGAACTTACTTATCATCCACTGCTCCCAATCCAAACAACATTGCCTACCTTCTGACCTGTGCTAACATTTATTAGTTTATACATCTATATATTTAATCCAGATTGGTTAGTCCATAACCCAGCCTCTTCATTGTTTATCCAGTCTTTATGCCATCTGCAAACTTAAATACTAATAATTTTATGCTTTTTTCTAAGTTATTGACAGAAATGTTAAACGTGTTAGACCTAAGCAGTAATAAAGACCCCATAATTTAAAAATTGTGGTAATCTCATAAAATTCAGTTTGCATAATTATATTTCTGAGTCCTCATCTTTCATTGTTTCTCACAAGTTTTTGTGTTTACATATATGCATGTGTATATGCCTTTGTATACAAAGGGTTAGTCTCGAACTCTTTCGTTGAATCCTTGTGACAGAAATATTGCCATTTATCAAAATCACATTACAAAACAGATAGGAAGTTTTAAGTGATATATTTTGGTAGTGCCAAAGCTTCCTATTTTGACATTTTTAATAATGAAAACTTTGACTGCACTTCAAGCAATTTTTATGACTCAGGTAAGTGATTTTTAGAAACTAGCTGTTTCCAGCTAAATCAGAATAATAGCTAAATAGCTAAAATCAGAGAAAAATATTTATTATCAAAAAACCCTCAAAACAAAAGAAAGTCAACCCAACATGCTTTAGATGTGTTCTTTCTTGTTGGATATTTCCAAAGTTTGTTTTATTTCACTCTGCTTTGAAACAAACTCTGAAATTGTCAATTTCCTAGGAAACAAAAATACTGTTTCAAGCCAACTCTTAACATTTATGCCTCAGCCAGTTTTCAAAGTGCTGTGGGCAGGCCACAAGGATAACAAGCCCCCAGATGCTGCAAAACAGGAAGGAACTGTAAAATTGCTGGACCTGATGGTAGCAAAACTGTGACTCACACGGATGCCAAACATTTGGGATGGTATGATTCACACACATTATCGTGCCTGGTTGCAAAGCAGCATTTGCTCATGAGGGCACAGAGACTCGCTCAACAAGCTGCTCACTTCCAGCTGCAAATGGTACATCCGCTAATATCAACTGTAAATAAAGCTTACAGAAGAAAAGCATTATTGAACATGTTGTACAGAGCCCTGTGTGACCTCTGCTAATAACGGGCTAGACTCACCCCAGTCGCCCCCCAGGTCTCCATCCAGAGCCCTGCTGGCACCTCTCAGGGACATCCTCTGACTCCCCACACAGCTATCCTGGCCTCATCGTGGTGCTCCCTCAACATCAAATATGAATGCTCTCAAGGTGTTATGCAGACCCCACAAGAGCCTCCTTCTGTTTCTCCCCTGCCTGGAGGCTGCCCACGAGTCCATAATTAGCTCAGAGAAACTGAAGTAATAATCCACAGCTATTTTTTCAGTAGCCTTGCAGCCAGCCTTTTGCACTTGCAGTCAGCCTTTCGCGTGAGTGAGTTAGACAGCCCAGGGGCAAGGCCTAGACAGGGAAGTCAGAGCTTCTCGCAGCCCAGATTGTGCTCTTTGCTCACTCCAGCACAGCTGATAGGGCTTTTTGCTTGTTTTTCACCTTTCTCACTCCACAGATCCCTTTTCCAGCCCGGGGCACACTTTCAGACATCACCCTTTCCACTGATCTCCCATTTCAGTAACACAGGAGACATGGGTTTCTTCCTTCTCCTTCTCCTGCCCACAACATGTGCCTGCTTGAGTTTTCCAGACTGACAACATTTCATAATGAGAGCCAGCAAAGATGGAGATTTTAGGTCAAGTAGATGTGAATGCATACTTGTAAATCCTGTGAAATGCTCACGCCAAAGGATAACACCAAGGGTTCCTGCAGCTGGCAAATAGCCCTGTAGGCAGAAAGAGTGGGGGGGGGACATGCTTGACAGGGCCAGCATATGGGGAGATTTCAACCGACAGGACAGATGGTGTTGGCAAGTAAAAGCTTCTGCTACCAGCGATGATTTTCAGACACCTGATGCCCTGCCAAACTCATGCCTTGCAGTATCTCACACCACCAGGTGCTCAGCACGCTCCTCCCACCAATCTGAGAGGGCCCTTTTCCTTTCCCCATACCCCTGATTGCCCAAAGGGACCTCAGCCACAAAAACGCGGGAGTCTTTTTCCAAGGTGGAACACCAAGGTGTTGGATGAGGGGACCTGTTTACGTATCTGCTTTCTGTGCACACGACAGGTGTCGGGTCTCCACAGCAAAGACGAGCATTGCCAAGCGGCGACAAGGCGGAGCGGGTTTGGCAAGACAGCTCCGAGAGCCAAGCATCACCACAGGGTCTGCGGCTCTCGGTGCGGGCTACAGAGCACGTGCTAGACCTCAGCAAGGGGCCTGGGAAGACAGCTGTGCTTTGCGGATCACGGTATCAAGGCTAATGCTGAAGAGGAAGTGTGGGGGTGGCAACGGGGTAACAAAAGTTCCTCAGTCAGTCAACCTCGCCAATCTCACAAAGCCTGAAGGATCTGCATTGATCTAATATTTTCCACGGAAGCCCTACTTGTGGCAGTTCTGTGGCATGTCAGCTCTTTTCATAGAGGTTGATCTTGCCACCTACCAAACCATTCCTCCACTAGACTTTAGGTCCACAACATATCTAAGTAGCTAAGTTTGCTACTTATTTTTCTTGGGGTTTTTTTTTTTTTTCTGAATGGCAATATGTTTTCTTTTCTTGTTCAGTGTCTATAGTCTGTATTTCTTTATTCCTCTTTCAAGGTTTCTGTAGCCACAGAGATCTGGGAGAATGAATCCCATAGCATTGTCACATGCTTAAGGCAACAAAAAAAAAGTGCAAAAGGGGCAGCTACACCAACTATTAAAATAAATGCAAGCAACAAATCCAAAGACCCACTGGGTTAAGACTCTCCCCTATGTATCACTTTGCCAAATTGTTTCTACTCAAACACATTGTCCTTCAACTCAAAAGAAATGTTTGAAATGGATAGCTAGACATTGTCATCAGACCATACATTTCTCTATACATGCCAATAATTGATAAATATTAGCAATTTTTGCTAAGTCACAAAAGTACCATCTTTCACATGATTAATTTACATGCATCTTTCAGAGACTCATTCTTATTTTTTTCCCTATCACTCACCCAAATACTTTGATGCTGGAAATGAATGAAACTCCTTAAATTTGAAGTTTTCCTCTGGAATACTATCTCATAGAATTATTGATCCAGATAAATTTTGCAGGAATAGGTCAGCTGAAGACTCAGACAATACTTGTGTGGCTCACTCAAAAATCTTTGTTTTTGGTAGAACCAGAAAATAATGCAGAAAAAGTATTAAAACAAAATTGACCATTTACAAAACCATTTGGTTAGCATCACTTTAAGGTCTGGCTGAGCATCTGACTTGATGCATGCATCTGAAGAGCTTTCTAATTAGTAGTCAGTGTTTTGAAAATAAGTGTTGGTTTATAGCTATATTTTCCAAGAATGGGCTAGACCATTCATGGATCCTTTCCAGGACCTCAGAAAACAGCCCAGGCACTTCAGAAGATGGGTGGTTTCGGAAGCATTACAAATGCATCATGAAGTTCCATCTCTTGCCTCTCATAAACAGATACAAAGAATGAGCTCAATAGTTCAGCCACAGAAGAAACTTAGGACAATGCCAAAAAAACCCAGTCTGTTCACTTACTGCATACTGAGAGATTGTTCTAGTTTCTCATGGACTTTTTTTGATGTAACAAAAGACACATTTGTCAGAGCAAGCGACCTAGGAAGATGATGGACATTTTGACAAGTCAGAAAAATATATTAAAAAGCATTATGTCTGTGATTGTCAGAAAACCCCCCCCCGTGATCTGCCTTTGTTGAGAATTTAGACTGAGTGCTCTTCTCATGGCTTAAGTATATTTTATTGTTTTCAGGCATACCAGATCTGTCTGTACAACCGGGTAACTGCGTTTGAGTAAGTGCACAAAGTATTGTGAACACTGTAAGATATGCAGGTGCAAAAAACCTCAGACTTAATATTTATTTAGATTGGCATTAAACTGGTACAATAACACCAGGGTCTCAGGTGATCTCTATCAGATTAGACCCTGGACTGCACAGTATTTTACATCATCCCACTCATTCCTTCCGGGATCACATGAGGTGAGTGCCAGCAAGGAATAACATTAAACATGAGCACGTCTAGGAGTTAGCATGACTGGTCTGGGACTTGGCTTGGTTGTGCCTGTTTGTTACAAAATAGACTTAGAGGTTGCTAAGGGTTAATGGGCTCAGTGAGAAAGGACTATTTCTTATTCCTGTTCTTATTCTTGTTTTCTTGTTCTTTTTTATTCTTGTTTTATTCTGTTTTATTCTTGCTTCTATTCTTGTTCTTTTTTATGCTTTGTTCTTGGTTTTATTCTTGCTCTTTTTATTCTTATTCTCTGTTTATAGTCTTATTCTAGATTTATAAAAGCAGATATATCGACACAGAAAATTTCTACACTGTCTGCAAACCTATATTCTTTTCAGTACAAAATAGTCCCTACAATATTTGCTTCTAGTGCTTCATTCAGTCTATTTTAAATAGCTTGCTACTGAGTTTCTATCACCACAGTTGTCACTTGTGAAACTCCTTCAGAGCCACTGTTAGGAACATTTTCTAACTCTCCAGCTGAGTTGTCCCCATTTTCTCCAGCCCTTTCCACGTCTTGCTCCTTTCAAACACAGTAAGCAGAGGCGTAAGCCTGATTTCACTGGAGCCTGCACCAGACATTCTGTGGACCAAGAGCCTTTTGATTAGCCTTAATTTCTCCTCCTTCCTCAGAGTTTGCATCTTTGCATTCAAGCCTGCTTCCTCCTCTCCTGACCTGGTCCCCCAGCAATCCCCATCACTTGCAGTAAAACGACAAGGTCTGCTCCCAGCACGGAGGGCGGTGCAGGCGGTGGCGAGCGGCCGCTCTCGGGGTGCCTGTGCTCTGCTCGGTGCCTGAAGGGAAGGTGCTGCCACGTGGCCGGGAGCCAAAGTCCCTCCCTTCCTCTCAGCCCCCACTTTCCGCTGCACCTGAGCTTTGGTAAGTTGAACCTTGGTGAATTGGTAAGGTTATCATCTCTAAAATCAAGCCCCAGCAATAAAGCCGCTGCCTAAGAGGCTGGAGAAAATGACAGTCATTTTTCCGATTATAACCACACTAACCACTTTCCTGACTAACCACACACATGAAAGCTAATTTACCATCCACCTGCCTGCTGGTATCTGCTGAAAAGCGTTTCGCTCGGTGGTTCTTCCCGCCACTGCGAATTCTCAGAAGGAGTGCGTCGCTGCTCGCGCAGAAAGGCTGTGACCCTTCCAGCCCCGGCGTTCGGGGCAAAACGAGACCAGGAGCCGAATTCTGCTGTGTTGCTCACTGACTTCCTTTAGGTGAAATTCAAAGTTGAACATGGACCAAGACGGACACAAGGACAGCCCGGAGCAAGTACAGCCGTGGCAGGAACATACAGCGCTCCTGCTCGCATGATCAGCTACCACGTGTAGCAGGGAGAGGAAGGGCAGGTAGGCACTGCAGCTAAGGACAAGGCAGCCAGCTCTGAGCCTGCATAGGCAGTGTAACAGCCACTGTCCAAATTTAATACATTCAAACAGATGTGTTGTTGCTGTCAGCATATCTCATGGGTCCAGTTTTTACTGCTTTAGGAAACAATATTGTACATGCTTTCTTCCTCTTCCTATGTTCTGAATTTACAATCTATTTTGGATTTAAAGAGAGTCCTGGGATTTTTCTTCCTGTTACTCACAATAATTAAATACTGTTTATGTACTACAGAGTGGAAAGCTTTCCAATTTTTTTTTCCTTTGATTATCAGCCATTACCTGCTGGAGATTTTATTCTTTTCTCTTTTCTTTTTTTCTTTTTCTTTTTTTTTTTTTTGCCTTTCATGACTCAGTCCTTTCTTTCAGTACATCTGGTTTCTCCTTCCTAACTTGCAAGACAGGTTTACCCTTCTCTCCTTCAATTTTTGGCAAGTGTCCTCCAGAACTTGCTTTTTTTCTCTGTGCTTCTGCCTTCTCCTCAGGCAATAAAATCAGTTCAGACAGTTCCTGCTCCTGAAATTGTTCTCAGCTGCTGATAATAACTTTACCTCCTCCCACATCATAAATGATGGCTTATTTTGTTCTGAATATTCCCATTCTGTTTTTGTTTAGGGCATTGCCCTCCATCCTTTCCTTTGCTGGGGCCTTAAGTCTTGCCTTGGCTAACACAGATGCCTCCTGTATGGTTTTCTCTAAATCCTTAAGGTCATTCAAAATGGTGAAGACAAGATAATATTCCAGGTTTACTACTTTCTCCACCTCTCTTCCATTAGCTCTAACCCCACTATAAAGTTTTCCTGGCTTCCCATTTTAAGATCCTTCCCAGCATTGTTATTTATGTGCTTTCTTCTCTCCTGCCTTGTTTGACCCATGGAGCCCACCCTTTCTGCGATGCCAGCCTGACTTGCTCATTTACCTCAACATCTGAGGTGACATCTGAGGAATTGCATATGTGGTTCAGGATTAATAAAGCTGGACTACAATGAACATCCTGTATAATTTTGGATGAAAGCTTTGCATTGGTTCTCCACCTGCACTCTCACTGTCTGGGCTAGAAGGGCTCAGCCCTCGGCTTTCATCAGCCTCCAGATTTCTCAACTCTCTCTCCTGAGGCCTCATCCTCTCTGCCAAGAGAAACCTTGTGAATGGGCAGCAGGACTCGCACTACCTGAGAAGAGCTGGGCTGGATCCTCTATATGCTGAATACCACTGCTCTAGAGCCTGCCCAGTTATAAATCACAAGTCACTGCTTAAATGTCTAAATGTTCACATTTGTATAATCTTCTTCATTCTTACATCTTAAATCACATTGATGTCCTTAGCAGATACCTTCAAAGAGAAAACAAGATGGAGGCTCATCATCTGTGGAAGCTCCTTGGTGATGTTCTATGCCCAGCTGGAAAATTTTGTTTGGTTTGTTGGTGCCTGAAAAGTGTAAAAAGATTTTTTCAACTGAACTGCTGAACACAGGTGTTTTGGCTGTCTATTCCCATTCATGGAATGTTAAGCCTCATACACGTGGGAGAAAGGGTTTCTCTGTCTTAGGTTCAAACCACCAGGATCCTAGTGTAAAGTATGAATTGCTCATAACATGAATGTCTTTTAAATCTTAGAAGGTCATGCATCCAGAGGCAGAATCAGGGAAATCCAAATCTAGCATAACAAAATTTCTGAAGCCAGAGGTAGCCAAAACCACTTTATTTATCATAAATAAAAATATAGAAAGAAATAACTATCTAAAAATAAATGTTTTACAGGCTAAATCACAGGATTCCCTTAAAAATGCCCAAATGATTCTCATTCCTCCTCTTATTACCTGTTCAAAGGATTCTTCCTTTACAGTTTTTTAAGGAATTAGCAGATCTTTTAAATACACTAAACTTCCTCTCTCCTCCTGACTGTTTTTTTCCACTGAAGCCTCCGGATATTTGTCTCTCAATAGTGAAATAAACGGATACAGCCACCCACAGTCAGAGCCTTGTGGTCAGTCCCTCAGAGTCATTCTTGTCCTCCGTGAATGCCTACATGTTAGGACCCCATTCTAATCCCATTTCCTGAATAACTAATCTCTGATTAGAGTGGCACTGCTAATATTAGTAAAGGAGAAATTATGAAACATGCAAGCAAGAGAGAAACTACACAGTTGATATTAAAAGTCAGAAGTCACACTGTCAATAGCTGAAGGATCAGTGTTAACAGAAGGAACGAAAAAGGTTTTGCTTACAGATTTTCTTTGTGCAAACGATTGCTCTGTTTGGTTTTACGTATGTCTCAGCTTCAGACTGATCAGCAATGTGTCTAGGCCTCACCATCAAACAGTGGAAGGCTTCAGTCATTCATTCACTGGCAGTGGATCTCAGATTTCTCTTTAAGAGTGGCCAAAAATACAGAGTTCCACCAATGAGTATGAGAGCAGCAAGCTTTGGCACATTTGAAAAAAATGGCCAGAGGGCCATCCACTGAAGCAGATGAATCTGTAAACTTGTAAAATGCTCATTTTTTACTGTTTTCTTTCCTACTTATTTCATTAATTGAAGAGCATAAATAGCTGGAAAGTGCTGGGAAAAATGTACAGAGACTATCTTCCCAGATCCAACAGTCTTTAGTCAAGACCAGGTCTAGGCAGACAGCAACACATGCTGTTGTGATATTGGCCCCATTACATAAATGCTGCTGCTGGCTATCAAGTGATATCTCATTAAATAGAAGGAAGGATGCCATTTGCTGTCTGCTGCCTTACTACCAACCTCTTGACATCCTTCACCTGGACAGGGTCCTGACCAAGACTTGTGCCACTGTAGCAGCAGAGTGTACACTGTCTCCTCTCCAGAGGCTTGTGCCTGAAATTCCTGATTTTCTAAAGGAGAGAGTGTACAGTTTCAGAGATTAAGGCTGAGAAGCTTATGTTCACAGAGGAAACCAGAACATCCAGTCAAAAATTTCTTATCATGCAATGTTTACCTCAAATGTTTGAATATAAAAGGTTTCCTGCACCAGTGCACAGATCCTCTTTCTGAACAATCACAATCCACTTTATTCCATCTACCCTCTGTGAGGTGACATGTTGTTAAAGTAAGAGGGCTCTCAACTGCCCTGCTCTTCCCAGTTGAGTAAGGTCTAAACAGCCTGATATTTCGTGAGACACGGTTCATGGCATGCACAGAGGAGTAGAAAACACACTGGAAATCCCCACTAGTGCCTGCCTGGAGGCATCATGTTGTCATGCACGCACCATAGGCATTGCAAACCTAGAGGAGCAAAGGAGTGCTGAGGTCATTCGGAAAATCCTTACTTACCTATCCAGTGACAGTATGAGAGCTAGCAAAGAAGTGGGTGACATTATTTTCCCCTGTTGAAGGAGGGAAGTGTCATCCTCTGCAAAAGCCCAGAAGCCTTGCAGGGTAGGTCTGTGGAAAGTGTCCTCTGCCAAAGTTGCAGCAGGCCAAAAAGACTATCCAGTCTAAAGCAGTGGGCATCACTGGAGGGAGCATAGTGTTGTGACTGCTGGAAAAGCTTGAGGAACAGCCTATGTCTGATTCATGAAAGGTTTTAAAAGCAAAGAGGAGATGTGTTTGCTTACAAAGGTAAAGATGAAACAGGGCTGGCAAAAATCCATATTATGCATGATTAGAAGCATAATCACTATCTTCATGGTAATCTTATTTGTGTTACAGAAGCATATAGCAGTCCTGATTAGCATTAGCACTGTGTACTGTCAAGTATTCTCAGTAAGAAGCAGTTCCTGCCTTGAAGAGATTATGTAAACACATCCTAACTAAGGACAAGAAGCATGTCAACAAAAACATTAACACATGTTTATTCAAATAAACTATATAAATTCACTCTTGTGGTATTCCTAACCTCTTTAAGATGCTGTTTGAAAACACTCTGAGGAGGAAACTTTTCTTCTGTGCTAGAGTACCAGAGCCAAAATAAAGGACTGTGACTACATCATAAATCTGGATTTTTAAGGCTTGCAATCTATATCTTAAGCATAATCTCTTTCAGAAAAATGTGTATAAGATGTCTAGAACAATTAAAGGTATTGTAAATAATGTAATCGTAATATTTATTATTACCGACATGTAAATGATTAATAAAATTTTAATTTGACACTAATTTGGGCACAGAAAGTTTGTTGTATGTTTTATGGCATATACGGAACTACTTCTTTGTAGTAAGTACACCATCATCCCTCCCTCCCCTCCCCTCCCCTCCCCTGCTCTTCCCTTCCCTCCCCTTCCCTCCCTTTCTTTTTCTTTGTTGTTTATTCCCTTCCTTTGGAAGGGAATAACCACTTTAACAGTGACAATTGTACAGGCCTCACATAACGTCAGTTCTTAAGTGTAATCAGCTTTGTACCACTTCTCAGAGCCAAAACACCTGAGGTAATAAAGACTTACCAGGCTTTAAAAAGCAAAAAGGAAGTGTTCTGCCATGCCAGGATCAGTGTTCTTTGTATTTTGCACCTTTATCAGCAACATGGACCAGTGTGAGGATATGGTACCTCCTTCCCATGAGCAACTTCCTTTTCCCCACGCAGGTCAGCGCACACCCCCAGCTCCTACCCGCAGCCAACACGATCTTAACTGTCAGAGAGACTGTTGCTGTCCAGAGTCCCACTGTGCTCCCAGAGGTGAAAGCTGGGGTTTCTAGCCACTAACGGTAGCACCCCTACTCCTGGAAGAGGCCTGAGTGAGACCGAAGCACGCCTCACTGTAACAAGCTGTCAGAGGTGGCTTAAAATAACCTGCCCTGTTATCAGTGTCAGTCTTCCCAAGAAAGAATTAGATGGGTTCTCATCTGCTAACTTTTCTAAAAGGGGGTAACCCTTCAGAAGAAAAGGGTTGAGCTGGCTTGGAAGAAACCCAGGACTGGCAAGATGATTTGAGTCATTCTTCCTGCTGCTTACTATTGCTTTGCATATGTGTCTTTTTGTGCATTGAGCGAGCTAAAGACCTCCTTTTTAATCTTGAAATCTCAAGAGGGAAAATCGTTCCTGTGTCCAGTGCAAGTTTTCAACAAGAACAAAAAATCCCAAGCCTAGAAGATCCCAAATGTTTTAATCAAGACAAAAGTCAAAAATTAAGAAAAGAATTTAAAAATGGAGATTCAGAAACTCAAAATGTTATGAGGAGTTTTGTTTTCATTTTGACCATAGACTTATTTTAATGATCTTTAATTTCTAAATAAAAAGTCTTTTAGAAACAAAGATTGGATTTTAGTGACTCTGAACTAAAAAAAAAAAAGACAAACTAAAACATTTGGACAAGGCAAATTGTCTTGTAAATAACCCTTCCTTATGAAAAGTTTTGGTATGGTATTTTTTGACAAAGAACTATTTTACTCAAAAAGTAACAATGAGGCCACTTTAACAGTAAAACTAAACCTCAGAACGGGCCCAGTGTAGACTTTCATAGACTTTCATACACCATCAGTAGTCCAAGATGACTTCTCAGATAAATCTTTACTTTTGATGAAAAACCAGTGCTTTTACTCTTTAGGGACTTAAAATAGCATCCTCTGAAGTGGGCAAATAGGAAGAATAGCAACAACCATTTTATTCTGGATATTTGTGTCATTTATTACAAGATCATTACAGAAAACCCTTAGCAAGAGAAGGAGGAAGATATAGAAATAAAAATGTTAACTGTGAAAGCTCTTAGGATGATATTTTGCAGAGTTTCTCAGGGGTTCAGTTGCTATGTGAGACTATACATATAAACCTGCATTCCAGCATGTGCCTACCTTTTATGTGCTGTTTTATACAAAACTGGAGATACGCACAGGTCACTGTAAAGCTCTTATCTGCTGTTTCTTGGTTAGAGTCATACAGCACTTTGTCACTGAGGACATATCATACAATTCATGATGAATCAGCTGGAGAAAGGTTAGGTAAACACTTCTATTTATTACAATAACCTTGAATTACATTGAACTTTCTAACAGATTAAATAATAAAATATACTCTTTCACCTTTGTCCTTTAGCTCATCAAATTACAGACTACTTATAAACCTCCAGCCAATATTTCCTGGAGATATTTCTTTTATATGTCTCCAGGTCTGCCCAAGAGCGCAGCAGTGAATTACAGGCTGGAGGACCTCTTTGCTGTCCCGCCGGCGGTGCCAGTGCTCTGCTCGGCTGTGGGCTCCAGGGGGAGAGCAGGGAGAGTCCCAGCACTTCGTGCCGTCACCCACGGCTGGCCCCCTCCCAGGGCCGCGCTGTCCCTCCTCGTCCGCCGGGAGCGGCTGTTGGCGGCGCGCACCGCGGGTGGAAGGGGCTGCGGAGGGACCGCGGAGACGGCCGCTCGCTGCACGCAGCCGCACGCTCTTTCTTCTGGTCACCAGCTACTAGAGTAGTAGAGGGCAAGCACGCCGGGGAATTTTGCTGTTTGTTTTGAAGGTGTGTATTAGATATCCCGCAGCTGAGAAATGAGCTACTTTCTTTCTATCGTGACTTCCCTTCATTCCCTGGGTCTCAATGTTTATGCAAATAGCGGCGCAGAGGGAAAATCTAGTAAGAATTCTCCACTAAACTGCGTAATTTGTGAAGTTTCAACTTCAATTTCTGCTCTTCAAAGGAGAGAACTAGTCAGCTCAAGCAGAGGGACACTGCCGTTCATCCACACAGACCGCTCTTTCTTTTTTTCTTTTTTATTCGTGTCCAGCATTAACCGCACTCTCAGTTACAGACGAGAAAGCAGAACAAAGCAAATAGTTTAAGTAAAAGTCTGTAAGTGTCAAGAGCATTTTACAAATGTAATTAAAAATTCCGCTCTCTTTTTGAAACAAAACAGTTCATGTGAGTTATGTTACCTCTTCTTTTACCATTAAAATGAAATAATGCAACCAATTCCCAGTAAAACAGGTTGAGAGTCCTCTGTCTGATAACCACAGAAGAACCGAAACTCCTGATAAACAAGTATCTGTTTTCTCTGAGTCTCGAGCCCTGGCTCACTAGGAAGTAAAATTTCCCTTTACACAGGATGAAATAAGGAAATCATCAGTTACCTTAGCAACCCTTCAAAAAAAAAACCATGTGCACCTATCCAAAGGGCAACCAATCTAATTATAAATTATTATAAAGGTTATGTGAACGACAGTAGCGAGGGGAAGCCATGATTCATTATTTTAGTCTATGGGAAACAGTATTACCATTGTATTCCTTCATGGACTGTTCTGCCACTGCCTTCTGCAGACTGCCTGCCAATGGCACTTGTTTATCTCCCCGAATTGGCTGAAATACAACTACCAGTGGCCTGAAATATCTGACCCAGGCTCTGCGAGAGTCCGACTGTTTACCTCCACCGCCTTGCGAGTTTCACATGTCTGAGAGGCTGGAGCCAAAAGTAGGTATTTGTTTGTTCAGTGCTGCATATACTCCCACTCTGAAACCTGTTAAAAATATTTTAAATCTCTCCATTGAAGTGCAGTCCAAGGCTATGCATTAAAATAGCTGCATACTCTTTAAATTATTGCCTGCATTTCAGTAGCTGTACAGGTGATGACCAGTTATTTGTGTTTATTCCGTAGCTATCACTTAGTATCACTTAAGTCAACGCTCTGTTTTCAGCTAGCATTTGATGGCAGGTTAAACATGCGGGACCAAGGACAGAAAGTCTTGCCCTTCAGCCCTGTGAAAACACCTCACACTCCTTGTGAACGATTTTCCCTCAATTTACCCCGGGGTCAGTGCAGAGCCCTTTGGAGATCCTGGCTGCTGGAGCAGAACAGGTCTCACAGCAGACTTCAGCTTTTCGCTTCACTGCAGTTTACTGACACCCCCAGAAAGACGTGTGGGTGCAAACACAGTCTTAGCAACGGAGAGCAGGCATGTTTAAGTTCTCAGATGGCAAAGGGGAAGGATCTTAGCTTCGCAGATGGACACGCTGGCCTGAGAAGCGATCTGTTCCCTTTGGCAGGAACACATTCTAAAATAGGGTAAGTAAGTAGAACTTTGGTTTAATTGTTTTTCAAACATGATCCTTACTTAACAGGAAGAAACACAGGAACTTACAGGTTGCATCTTCCTTAAACTGTTTCCTATACTCCCAAATTAATGCAAAAAAACCCTTCTTTGCCAGGCTGTTCAAGTAGCTCAGCGTTACTGTGAAATGAGCTGATTTCTTCACCGTTTTTCAGCCTTCCCTTCCTAAAATGTAACCAACTTAAACTGTGACCCTAGCTGAGGGGTGGTAGGCATGAGTGATGGTCTCGTTTTTACTTCTTCCTACTGCTGGATTTATAATGCCATTCCTGGTGTCCTCTCGAGTCAGCAGTGGTCACATGAACCACCCCCAGTTTTGGAGATCCCCAGGGGAGTCTGCTGTTCCCTGGGGAAGGGCTGGGCAGCCTTTTGGACAATGAAGTGTCCCAGAGGAAAAAACTGAAAAAACCTGCATTTTTGTCCCCTGACAAGAAGCTCGGGGAGCAAACCGATGCCCGTGGCGGCAGCCCACACCACCTGCCCGAGTCACAGCGTGCCGCTGGCCAGCGGGTCGGGCTCCTCCACCAGACTGGGGCTCTTGGCTCCTCCCGGGTCTCCAGCCCCGTGGGAACACAGCCTGTCCCTCAGCCATGGTGCCTGGTGGGGCACCGGGAGCACTGGTCATGCTGGGGGTGTGCTTACCAGCCTCTGCACACTCTGCAGTCCTCTGCAGGGAAATCCCAGCTTACGAGCACAGAGAGAGGCAGAGGGCGGTCGCCAGGTCTGGATGACGAGAAGAGCCAGGCTGCTGGGCACTCAGCAGAGCCTGCCAGCACCACCCTTTCAGTATGTGGGAAAATGAGTCTAAGAAACACTGCCTTTTCCTCATGCCTCTTTCCAGATGCCTCCAAATCTGTGCAGGCCATGTGTTTGCAATGTTGCGTATGACTTGAAATCTACCACTGTATTGTCTTTGGCATCTGTGCCCTAGATTGCTAAGCTTGCTTCAGGAGACACTTCATAGGCTCAGGCTCAGAAAAATGGATCTGGAAAATCCCTGTGATTATATCTTTTTTCTGAAATCAGGTCTTTTGCATTATTCCAATACAGCCAGGCATAGCACATGGTTAGGAGCCCAGCTCTTTAGGGAGCTGGGAGAAAATCTGGTGAGATGGAGAAGATGAGAGGATTGACTGTCCATTACCTTCACATATAGCTGAGCTGTTTTTACTTGAGCAAAATGAATGAAAAAAACCAAGTTGTGCCTGTAGAGTAGAATTTTAGATCAGTTTTCACAGATATGTATAGGCAGCAAAGCTCCCATTTTTAAAATGTAGTTCAGAGGAAACCAAGTAAAGGAGACATAAATGCAGCATGTTGTCTGTCTCCAGAGAAGGCGAAAGAGAAGAGTCAGTTTGGAAGAACCTAAAAACAAACCAGGAGTTTTCAGGAGACCTGATGGCCAGAGACTGCTTCCTTCATTTACTTCCCATTCCTGGCATGCCATTTTGACACTCTTCTTTTCCCACCTCTGGGTCTTCCTTAGTACCCCAGAGAGCCAAAAATATCACACTCCTCCCAGAATAACCTCCCAGAACAACCAGATGAAAGCAGTGAATAAAGAAGTGACATGCTTTTCCTCCCTCACAACAAGAGAGAATCCCCTGCATTTTCCCCTCAGCTCAAGAGTTATCCAGTTCATAAAATGAAAGTTGTAATTTTTCTGGCACTGCCCATAAAAGGAGCTGCAAACAGTTTCTGCAAGAGGAGTATCAGTCTTGTTTCACCGAGATATTTATTATCCAGCGTTACAAACGGGAAACGGAGGTACAGGGGGAGTTCCAAGGTCGCACAGGAAACATGCAGCTCAGCTGGAAATAAAAACTTAGGTCTCCTGACTCCAGTCACCAACAAGCACTTTCCTTTCTGCAATAACAAAGGCTAGTCTGCGCGATGTCTTTCATTTATCTGACAGGAAAGTGCTACTGTCTGCAGAAATTTAAGGGATCAGTTTTCATTTGGTTCTGTCCTTTTATGATAGCTCTTCAGAAAGTTCTTAAAAAAGAAATTCCCAGCTCTGCATCATTTTCTTTCTGCCTTAATCTTCTATGCAAAGAAAAAGTTATTAAATGTGCTTTGGAGATGCATTTCAGCATTTCTCAGTTGTGCTTTGAACAACCAGGTCCTTATTCCATTCATACTATTGTAAAACTGTGTGACATCTCAATATCGGAAGTAATTTAACTAGTAGCCAGCAGGAGGAGAAACAGACCGATATGTGGTCTTCCACAGAAAAAACATGTTTGTTTTCATAGAGAGATGAGTTTAATGGGAGCTTGGGGTGAAGCAAGAAAGTAGAACTGTCCTCATCAGCAGTTCTGCAGTGGAGCTCTCTGTGCTTCAGGCTTCACTCCTTTGAAACGTAGCTTTAAAAAAAACAGGGATCGCTCTCAGTTTTTCATGTTAAAAAGGAATACACATAAATGCTGTCACACCTCTCTGCACAAATTTTATCTCACTTTCCTCAGAGCCACTTGGCTACCTTATAATATTCTAATGCCTTTGTCATCATTCCCTAATTCCTGCTCCTTAGCCTAAAATGTGTTGGACAAAGGGACTGGTAAGGAGGAGAGCTACAGGAAACCACACACGTTTTCAAATATAGATGTTTCTTAGGAGCTAAGAGACTTGTGAATTTCACCGAGACTGATGTCCTCTGTGCCTGCATTATTTCTGAAACCTGCTCAAATGCTGCACTGCTTCAAATAGGCTCTTTCTGTCCATACACACCATTTTTGTTCCTTTGCATTTACATCCAGAAATAAACCAAGAACAGCCTTGCTACTGATACTTCAGGATTTACAGCCCCAAAGATCCAAACTTCAAGAAACCTCTCATTATGTCAGAAGCCAATATCAGCACCTCTCCACAAACATAGCGTGGTTGAAAGTGTCTGGCAGCAGTGTGGCATTGTGGTTCCTGTTATTTAACGATACATTTGCAGTTTCAGACAACACAGGCAGCTGTGCGTAGGCCGCTGTGATTCAGCAAGGTGAGCGGTTGTACAATCCGCTGCTGTGTAGGAATATACAGCAAATTCCTTCAAAAGGGTGTGGCTGGGCAGCCAGGATCGGGGAAACACTGCCGAGGCATGGGGGACGTCTCCCGTCCCGGGTGCCGTGGGGACAGGACAGCACCCGCCGTCCAAGGTGGGGCTGGCCAGGGCAAGCAGCCCTGTCCACGGGGTGCCCATGGCAGGAGCAAGGATGGACACGTGGCTGAGTAGAGGAGAGACTGGAAGTGCCACCGAGCATGAAGGAGGAGATGAAGAAACCGAGGTTTTACAGAAACACGGGATGAGCTGGTTGCAACCTCAGAAAGCCCCTGAGCTGCCAGGCTGAGAGCAAACCTGAAGAACGGAGTCCCTCTGCAAGGGTGCAGCAGGCGAAAGGAGAGACTTGTCTGTAGCTCCCCTTTTTTCTTGTTCTGACCCAAGCAATTGCAGTTTTCTCCATTTTAAAAGTTCCCTTTTCTAGCTTATGTACAACTCAGACCTACTTTTGAAGAGCCTTTTTAGTGTTATTTGGATTCTTGCTTTAAGGAAAAAGTGTAGACAAGTCTACTGCACAGTTCTGCCCTGTTAAAGATCCTGTCGAAACCTCAAATGAATTTTGTATAAAGTAGTGCCTCCCTTTGCAGAAATGGATCCTTTTTCATGTCTAAACCAACTGTCTCCCCTTAGCAGAGCCTGGCCTTAACGAAAGGTATTTCATTTAGGGCTTTGCAGTTTTCTTCAATGTACTTTTTTCAGTTGCTTCATATTGGGATAGCTTTCTACAGCAAGAGGAAAACTTAAATAAGGACACAGAAGATGTAGCATCACCGTAAAATTAGTCTGGAAAGTTCAACAAGAGTCATGGAAGTACACCTAGAAATTGTTGTATAAGATCAAAGTGAGAACATGCTCAAGATTAGAAAGTCATATTTGTACCAACTTATTTATAACCTCACTTATAAACCTAGCAGTAAAACATGTCTTCCGAATTCTAATGAAGAAGATGGGTTGCTAGGCTGTGTGAAGAAGTATGGACTTGTGCTCCCAAAGCCTTGGCTGAATCACTGATATTCATTTCAAACAAGAATATTTGCTGCAAAAAATTATTCATATTAAAATAATTTGGAGACTGATGTGCCTTTGCCACTATGCAGCAATATGCGGCACTATGCCAACTAAATGACTTTTAAAGACAAGAATAATGGAACAATCTCATGTGAAAGGAAATGAGAAAGAGCATACGCCCTGATCCACATCTAAAGGCTTTGCTGCAAGTAGGACTTGGACTTGAGTACTTACATTTCCTTTTATGTCTGTGGTTCTTTTTTTGTGCACAGTACCACCATCAAGCCAATGCTGAGCACCTCAGTGACTATGTCACACAGCACCAGTCCTAAAACTGGGGTTCCTTCCATATAAGCACCCTGGCAGTCTTGACCCATTAGCTGTATCACTCACATATGTGGGATAGCAGGAAATACAGCCTGCTCTCATTTTAATTTAAAAACATGGAGGAGAAACTTGCTAGACTAACTTTTAATATGTTGTGATGGTTACAGCCCTCACCCAGGAAGATGAAGTTTCTGTTTGACTGTCAGCTCTCCACGAGAGGCTCAGGTGTCATGCAGAGGCTGAGGAAGGCATCCTGCCTGGCTGATCCCCATGGGACGAGTGCTCTAACTACAGTGCTTTTCTACAACAGGTAAGTTCAGTCATCAGTATTGTTGTTTTAAAAGGCAAGAGCAAGTCAGCTGTGTGTGCCAAAAGGAGCGTCTTGGACTGTGCTTCAGGCTGTGAATCCTGCTGGGACAGAGCACATGCGTGAGACCCACAATGAAGTACCTAAGAATGGGATTTCAGACACGGCTTTGGCCTTAGGATTTCCCGTCGTCCGAGCGCAGTGTCTCTCCTCCCTGTCCAGCGTGCCGCAGGCAGGAGTGCCCCTCCTGTGCTGCCTCCCTGCCCTCCACAAAGGCAGGGACACAAGCAGCTAACTGGAGACTGCTCAGCATCACCCATCTGCTAAGCACCTGTGAGGGTCCCACCCCTCCCCACTTCTTTCCCAGTGAAGTCCTGTTTTGAGTGAGCCGCAGAAGACATCCCCTCCCATGTGGACTGTTGCAACAAAAACAGTCAACTCCATTTCCAGGTTTCTTTAAGCACCATAACCACGTGAAAAATCTTTCCTCCCCCTTGCAAGGAAAGAGGGGTAGAGCCAACTCCTCCTACCTATGACAGTTCTTCCAAAGCCTCTTCACTTAGCCACCCCTTCTCATTTCTGTTGTGTCTAAGCAAAACTGGGTGAAAGCACATGAGCTTCATGAAGCTATCCTATCGCCACCAACCATTACTTTCCTCCTCTGGATATCTTACCTTAGGACTCTAAACAGGGAGTGGTACATTCCTCTTATGAAAATGGATTTGAGACAATCTGTAAACATTGATAAGGAAATTGTTAATTGTTTCTTTTTATGTAGCTACTCTATGTTCAGTGTATGGCTTGAAATGTGACAGTTATCTGAGGAATGTGGATGAATTCAACACAATTTATTACTTTCATTTTATAAAGTTTGTTTGGCATTTTCTGTCTGGCATTTCATTATGGATAGGGAGGTAAACCTGTTTTTCATAATAGGCATTATTTACATTAAAAGCAAAAATTCCACATTACTGAGAGCAGATAAAATGCATGCCTTCTTCTGTCCACCTGCCTGCATTCTTAAAATGGCACCCTGATTCTCCAACCATCTGCATGAAGCACAGATCCTGTTGTCTTCCTACAAGGAAGCATCGCTATTAGCTTAATGAGGAAAACTTCCCACATAGCAAAGCAGACCAAGCTTCTGAACCTGTAAGTACTGTCAGATTTATTTGTTTCTGTATATTCAAAACAATTCTCTCAAAACATTTATCGAATTTACTTTTATCAATGTGAACATGGGCTAAAGAATTTATTTTCTTGTGAATTTATTCTCCAAAGAGAATTGCTTTAGTTGAAGTAATTCGTAACAGGCTAATTTAGATTTGAAGAGCCTCCTAGAGGTCATCCACTCCAACTCACTGCTTGCAGCAGGTCCAATTAGATGAAGTTGCCTGGTCACTTCTCCAGCTAAGATTTGAATTTCTCCAAGGAACATGCTAGGCCCTGTTCCAGTATTTTACCACTCTCACGGTGGAAAAGTTGTTCTTAATGTCCAGCTGGGATTTCCCATGTTCCAGGTTGTGCCACTGCCCCTCTCCCATCACTGTGCACCTCCAGGCAGAGCCTCGCTCCATCTGCCCTGTGCCCTACCATCAGGCAGGAGCGGGCAGCACTAAGGTCTCCCCTTCCCCACCTTGTCTCCCGGCTGAGACAGCCCAGCTCCCTCCACCTCTCCTCCCGCGCCCGGTGCTCCAGCCCTACCGTTGTGGTGACCCTCCACTAGACCTGCCCCGGCGCGGCACCATCCATCCCATGCCAGGGAGCCCAAGCCTGGACACAGCCGCCACCTGCACAGCAGCCCCCTGCCCTGGACCTGCCAGCTGCTGCCCTGCTTGTGCAGCCCCTGGCGTGGGGGCTGCTTTGCTGCCCAGGTGCAGGGGCAGCTGCCCCCTGCATGGCCAAGATCTGGCCCTCCAGGGCCCTAGGGTCTTTCCTGGAGAGCTGCTCCCGGCCAGTTGGCCCCAGCCTGTCCTGCTGCAGTGGGTTCGTCCATCCAGGGGCCAGGTGTTATGTTGGCCTTTGTCCAACACACTCCTTTAGGTTCCCATCAACCCATTTCTCCAGCCTGTCCAGGTCCTTCTGACTAGCAGCCCTGCCCTCCAGTTCATTTACTGCTTACCCCAGTTTGGTGTCATCTGCAAACTTTCCAAGAGACCTCTCCATCCAGTCATCCAGGTTGTTAATGAAGGCATTAAACAGTACTGCTCCCAGGGCCAATCCCTGAAGTATGCCATTAACCACTGGCTGGACCTTATATGACAGTCACAACCCTTTGAACACAGCAGTCCAGCCAGTTTTCCACCCATCCACATATCCAGCCCATATCTCACTGATTTAGCAGAAAGTGGCCTACAGGGGAGCATGCCACAGCCTTGATAAAGTCAAGGTATGTACCCACTGCCCTCCCGTTGTCCACACAGACAGTCATCTCACCATAGGAAGCAATCAAGTTGGCTGGGCAGGATTTCCCTTTGGTAGGCCTGTGCTGACTGCTCCCAGTCACCTTCTTGTCCCTTCCTGGCTGGAAGCAGCTTCCAGGAGGATTTGCTCCATCACCTTTCCAGGGACTGAAGTGAGGCTGGCTCACCTGTGGTTCCCTGGATCCTCCTTCTTGACTTCTTGAAGACAAGTATGACATTTGCCTTTCTCTCGTCATTCTGTGGACTGGTGTGTGTCTGATTGCTTTAATGCTTCACTCCCACAGACTGCGCTAGCAGGCCGAGGGACCTGGGTGGCCCGAGGGCTAACCTCATCAGTGCAAACTGAGCCTAGTCCTCTAGCTGGAGTCACCCAGGATGGAATATTTCATCTGAAATGGTTACTCTGGCCAAATAACTGGTAAACCTTCTCCTGTAATGTGACTGGTAGCTTATACCACAGCCAAGTCTATGGAATGAACTGTATAACTGCATATGGTTAAAATAAGAGTCTGTACAGGACTGTCATTTTTTCTTTTGTAGATTATCCAGTCTAGAGATGTCCCAGGGATGTGACGGAGGTATGGCATCTTGGAGTCACTTAACACTGAGATAGTGTCACAGCCGGTGCACTGTCAGACTTACCATTCTTCTTCATCTAGTAAGTTCCTGTAAGAGAAATTATGGGCTTGATTTAGTAAGTTATTGTTTTTGTCTGTAGGAAAGTGTCTTATTTAGTCTAGAAAAGATAAACACATTATGCAGTGATCCTTATCTGTTAAGATGTCTTCTCTTTTAGAGCAGTGAAGTCTGAAAGAATAGTGGGGGCAAAATCTTATGTCTTGGCACATGTTCTTAAATATTTCTGCTGAGTATCAAATGAGTCCCAGAAGCGTATATGCCTACATACACTTTAATAATAGGACAAATCAATAAAACAGGCATATGAGTCACACCTAAGTAGTAGGCTGTCCTCTAAATCATCTAAAGGCCATCTCGAGTTTAATACTGAAGATTCCTGTGGTTTTCTTTTTTCTTTTTTATTATCTAGTTAAGAGAATTTTAAAACTTTGTTTTATTTTTAGAATAAGATGTTCTATGCACAATTGATAGTTTGCCCTTCCAGTCAACAAAACAGAGAAATGGTTTCTCTTCTTCTTGAGAATGCTTCGTACATTCCTACAATTTTTCCCTTTTAACCACAGTGTTTTATTTGGCAACAGAGAAGTATGAAAAGAATGCTTATAGAGCCATTGCTTATCAATCAGGAAGACAATGGATCTGATTAAAGCTGTTTAAAAGGTAGCCTAAATCCTAAAGACTACTCAATGATATAAATGACTACCCAATAAATATTGCCAAACTATTGTACAAGGTGAACAAAGCTGATCATATACTGCCAGAAAAGCTTACAGTGATATCAGTAACCAATGGGAATCCATTTAAAAGGTACAAATGTAAAATATTTATTTTAAAACTATTGATAATGTAATCTTCATCTGGAAAGGAGTTTCTTTTTTGTTGTTGTTGTCATAAAATTTGCTCTGAGAGGAAGCTCTGCAGCTGAGTTCTACCCAGGTTTGGGTACATTTATGTTCCTATATCGCAGAAGACCTATGCAGCCTACTTTGTTTATCCTTAGACTCTCATTGCAAAACAAGGATATGGCATGATCTCCACCTTTTGGATATGAAAAAAAGGAGCAGAGAAATGAAATGCTGAAGCTTACAAACATATCTCAAGCAAAGTCAAGAACTGAGCCCTACTCCTGTAACTTGCAGTACCGTGCTTTGACTGATCGATGCCTTCTTGCATAGACCAAAGGAGACGCTCTCCAGGAAGTAAATTTGCTTTTAAATGCATGTGAGCATTCCATGCCTAGAAGAAAGTTCGACACATCTGCGTTTTATAACTCCATCCGGTATGCAGACCTACCTGATTACAAACTTTGCTCACAGACCTGAGAGGCACAACTCCCTGGTGGACTCAAAGCAGATTCAGTAGTCAAAAACCCCTGAATTCACTCTGCCCTAACTCTCTGCTTGTCCTTTATGAAACAACTGTACACTCCTGTCATTTAAATCACCAGGGTTAAATCCCACTTAGCTGTTACATTATCCTTTTAAGTATAAAACCATTTCCTTATCTCATCCAATGTCCCTAGGCAATACAGGTGTCACCACTAAGGTATCTCACAGGTCAAACCTACCCTCTCTCTAAAGTGGGAGCGGGCAAATTCAGTATTCAAGTCCAAGTGTGTTTAATGGCCACCCAGGGGCCCCATTATGTGACTTCTGAAATCAGAGATAAACTCCCTTTGATATGAGTGGGATAGAATGGCACCACCAGTCAAGCTTTCTAAATCATCACGACATAAACTGGTATGTTTTCCTTCTTGTCCTTGGCTGTTTACAGGGTTCTAGACTGTGCACTTATTGCAAAACAAAAGATGCAGACAGCTTGATTCATAGCTGTAATAAACGCTAGAATTCAACATGTTTCTACGCATAGAAGAAAGAATCTGCCTTGACTCACCCTTCTCCTGATTCAGGGTTTACAGAAATTGCCATTAAAAATACTTTTCTTCTCATTAGCTGAGCTCATTTTGTAAGACAATTGTCAAAACAGTAAATAGTGAGGTCCATAATAGATCCTATTCTGAACAGAAAGTATGGAAAGAACTTCAGCCTCTGAGTATAACATTAAAGATAATGAATTACCGCCTATCTCATAATTTGAATTCTACACTGCAGTGCACACAGAATTATTAAACATCATTCTCCCCTGCATGATAACAGAGTACGTGTAATGAAACATTCCCAGAATCTTGATAGTGGAGAAGGAACATGTTTGTCCACAGGTGTGTAAGATTTCAGAAGACCCAAGACATTAATGAGTTTTGATAGCAGGCATACAAACACCTGTTGATTACATCTTGACATGGGACAAAAACTGCACTAAGTTTCATTTTAGTTTTCTAGTTGTTCCTAAACCCAGAAGACATTTTCATGAATCAAAGCTAGGCAGTGGGTGGAGAGGAGAGAAGCTGGAGGACCCTTCAAACCAAAGCTACTGAATACTGTATTATAAAAAGATACAGAAGCATGTTATTTCATGTTACGATTATATTTCCCTTGGTATATGAGACCAACTGATATTTTAAATCCTGTATATATTCCAGAATAGTGGGATACAACACAACTGCTGACGTCAGCCTGCAATAAAAATATAAAGCTACTTAGAACACTTTCTTGCTACCCTTAGAGTCAATCCTGGGGTGAAAAACAGGTTTGCTCTTTTACAGGTAATGCATACATGAAATAAAGGAGAGGAAACTTATTTAAAATAAAATATATAATACATACTAACAAAGATCACTAACAAAGATCTGGACAAAATTCTTTCACAGCTTTGCTACCATGCTCAATTTTTCAATGAGATTCTAACTCTCTATGCTGAGCCACCTAGTGACTTTTTAATAGTACAGGATAATTGTGTTGCTATATATTGATTTTCATACTTAAAAATGATATTAACTTCTTAGGAATTTTTGTGGCAGGCTTGTCTATAGAAATCTCCTATTACTTAACTCTTCATATTTTACTCCTTTACAACACATTTTAGCTAGAATATCATGAAGTATTACGAGAAAAACTTTAATACATTTTATTACAGTGCTTATTATTTTTCTAAAGGTAGTAACTACACCACAGAATACAGTCTAATACTGAGAACCAGCGAGTTCTCACCCAGGCAACAGTCACTGAGTGGTCGAAGAGGAGCATGAACTATTGCCCTCCCTCTCATACTTCATTACAATATTAGCCTCTTGTGTTCAGAGCGGCAATATCCTCCAGATGTCCATAGATATATCCATCGCGAACATCATCACTCCGGTTTGTAACTCCACCTTGCTTTGTCACTCTCCCTAATCCTTAACGTCTTAATACATCTCTGCAGTTCCTCCTCGATCGTGGGCAAGGTCTGTTCTTTTAGCCCTCCCTGTGTGTACAGATCTGAGTTTTATTATTTTATTCTACCTGGCACTGGGAGAAAGGTGGTGAAAAGCAGATCAGACACTGAAGTGACAATATTTCTGACGAGCACGCTGACTTCGCCACACAGCATCAAACCAAAGGCTTTTCTATATAACACAGAGATGTATGTCCATGCACCTTCAGCCAGTCAGAGCGGAGAGAGATTCAGTTTTCATTACTGAGAAATACACAGTAATTTCTCCTCTGAGATTAAGGGAATGCATAGCTGAGGGACAAGTCCAGTCACTGACCCAGAGACATGCTGCCCTACTTTCTTACCAGCTGTGGCCTGTCGAGTTCAATGATACTGAAGCTTAGCTGCAGTCACCCCAATAAAAGCTGGACTGCAGTGCTGCTCTCATTGGCCCACCTTTGGAGAATATTTGATGCAGTGAGTCTCACAGTCCCTCTGCTTCGCAGGAGGAGAATAGCCTGATGCAATGAAGCAACATCCAGCGCACTGGTACATCTGTCCTTAAAGGTTTCAAAAGAGCCAGGATCCTGCCTCCTCTCTTCCCCTCTTACAGCCTTACATGAGACCTCATGGATTCTGCAACTTCTGGCACCCAGAAACAGCAGGACATTTATTTTCTGCAAGAGACAGGGAAGGGGCTTTATGTGGCTGAGCTGCGGTTGTTGTGTTCCTTGTTGAGGTAACAACATGTTGCTGTATTCCTTGCTATTCCGTGCACTACAGTTCAGCAGATGCTTAAATACTTACTGTTGTTTACAGTCACAAATGGCCTCCCAGACTGTCCATGGCAGTAAACAGACACTTCAGCGCCAGTGGGCTGGACGACAGTTATCTGATTAGCTCATTCATTTGGATATTAGCATGGTTCATCTTTGCTTTTTGGCTGTTGTCCAATGGCCAGTTTTTTGATTGGCAGATCTATTAGAAATCATTTACTAATTTGCCTTTGACTTCCTCCCTCCTTGCATCAAAATGTCACATTCATACACTATCCTCAGTTGCTCTTAAGTCACAATACAGATCAAAACAGTTCCAAGCTAGCTGGCACCAAAAGCTAAACCACTGCCTCCAGGCACTGCCTTTTTTTCAGCTGACCACTGCATCTTGGAACCAATTGCTTTGTGTAAAGGTATTTCTAATTCAGACTTTGACATTAGATGTTGAAGGCGTGACTCCTGTGCTGAAGACTTCCCCCACTCCAAGGCATTGATGAGTCACTGAGGAATCCTGTGTTAACCACCACCACGAGCTCCATGAAGAGAAGCTCATCCTCGGTTTTGAAACAAAGCACAATTGTAAGTCTTTGTCTCACAAAAAGTAGGCTAGGATTGAAGGATCCCAACTTTTTTATCATCCCTGTAGAGAAACGGTGTTTTCTTTCTTGGTGAAACTTTAACACATTCCAACTTGTTGCATACTTCCAAGGGTTTAATTGATTTCACCCAAAATCTCTCAGCCTGGCCTAGCCAGAGGAAAATAATTATGGTAGGCAGATATTAGCTGTGTTTGGAAATGGAGAACAAGAAAAATGGGGTCTTGCAGTTCATACCAAAATTATGTGGGAAATATGCCTCTGTCTCATGGAAGTCTAGTGCATCTAAACTGCTTTTCTCTAGCAGGATAAACTTCAAGTCTTTATAGCTTAAAATAGATTTATATCAAGGTTGTCTAAATTACTTTGTTTTACAGCCTTACTGCAGTCAGCAAGGCAGTGGTTTATCTTGTTAAGACACAAATAGGGCAGGATCCCCAATATTTTGCTGGCAGAACATGTCCAAGAGTATTTTAGGAGATTCTGAAAGGGTGCATGCAGTCTTTGCATGGGTGAGAGACTCACAGTTCTCATTAGGTTTTGGGATACAGCCAAGAACATGTGAGGCCTGAATAAATTTGGAGCAATCAGATTAATCCCAAAAAGGAAGATATGACAGGTTGCAACAGGTCATCTCCTACTCATCTTATTCTTTTTTATTATTATTTTTGGGGAACAAACAGATTTTTAATCCAATTACAAATGTTGTAAATAAACTGCCAGCTGTAGTATTCCAAAGAACAGTGTGATTTAGGGGGCAAATCATTTCCCATTCCCAATATTCTTCTTTTTTCTGTTTTGTGAAAAGGAGAAGACAGCATTTTTTATTTATTAACTTCTGAGAAGTTACCACCCAGATTGCATGCATGTCTGTATAAGTAATGGTGTATATGTGGTCTATGGGAAGGGACCATTAAATTTTTTGGCTGTGCGTGTGACTTGACTGATCTTCGAAATATCCATTTCACCCGCTTGTTAATCACTGGTTTCTGGAATCAGCTCCAGTCATAATTCTGCTGATTCTACTGAATGATTAAATACAGTAGTATAAGTTTAAGAATAATTCAGCAAGCTTAAAACCAGTTAACTTTCACTAAAGCTTTTTCTCAATATTTAAATAGATAGAAGACATACAGGCATTTTCTTCCTGTTTGAAATAAACTCTGGCCCTTGAGGAAAAGAGAAAATTTGAGACTGGATTTTTGTGAGGGATTAAGGCACTTGTTAACATCAGGCTGTCTGTTCAAGTGCTCTGTTTTCCATAGGCCAGGCCTGAACAAGCTGCTCCCATAGCCTTTTCTATTTCAGGTTTGTTCTCTGCTGTCACTCAGCAGCAGCAATAAAAAGAAAAACAGGAAAGCATCCCCAGTGGAGTCCTTAGCAGCGTGTGTGCAATGCGCCTTGCAGTCCAGGTTCAGCTGGTCAGCTGCAAAGGAAGAGGCTGGTCTGAGCCTGCACCTGTAACACTGCATGTGCGAATTTGCAATTCTCTTAACACACCGCTGCTGGGAGAGAGGGAGGAGAGGGCAGCAGGGCAGGGAGCCGGCAGGAACCAGGTCAGCACACATGGAGACACGAAGGTGCCACTCGCCAAACAGGGTGCGGACGGCGCAGCGTGGAAGGAGAGCAACAGCACTAGTACTGAAACTGTGCCACTTCTAAAGGAGTCGAGTGTTTCCAGCAAGTTATGTGACATGCTCACTTTCCTAATCTTTTTAGACTTTGTGCTAATGACGTGGACATTATCATGGTCCCAAGGTTAAGTAGTACAGATTTTATCACAGGGCTATTTCACAGTATGATTAAAGATCTTTGCCTTGGGAGATTCTTGCTTCAAAGATGAATCAGCCTCCAGTTCTGCAACATGTGTATAATGTAAAAGGTTAAGATTGCACTTGACTACAGAGGATGATGGGTGTAAATCAAGCCAAACTGTATTAAGAGCTTGCAAACCTCTGTAACCTCGCAGTTCTGCCTCAGGGATGGCCAGATTTATAGAAACTTTCAGCCTTCCATTTAAATACATTCATGCAGTTACGCCATTTTCATACATACAACATTTTTTCCATCTAATTGTATATCCAGTTGCAGGCTCACTTTTTACATATAGATTTTAAGCAAATTTCTAAATGTGTGGCTGGCAAGGTTCAGGAAAATGGCGCTTAGTTACTAAAAACTCTTAACATCTTTGATACTATAGATGTAGGATTTACAACTGAAAAGTCATGGAAAACACCTAAAATTGTTCTAGCTGTATGAATACACTAACAGGCAGCTTCAAAGGGACTATGGAACTATGTAACACAAGCAAAAAGTTGTACAGAATGGCAGTAAATATACCTTTTTTTAAACTTGTACTAGTAGGAGTAATGGTAAATGCAGTTGAAAAGCCTTGTTCTTATGTCCTCACCTTATACTAGCTGTAAATATTTTCACCACCAGTCATCTAGTTTAGAGTAGATTGGGAGACTTTAGGCAACTGGAAACGGTCAATTCACTGAAAGTTCCTGGTGAAATTCATGTACCACTTGTCACAGGAGCCACTTCTTCAGATTTGAGCAGAGCTTCTGCACAAAAAGCTATCGAGTGTTTGGGGGTTCAGTTTAAGTGCAGAAAGGAAAAAAATGCAAAATTTTAAAGTAGGTTGGGAGATTGTTTTTCCATGAAGCTTAGTCAGACTGTGCCTGCCTTCTAATGTTTATCAGTAGAAGATGTATCTAGGCTTCTGTAAACTGAAAGACTTGAAAAAAACAACATATATAAGTAACAGCCAAGAAATACTCTTGTGACTAAACACCACACAGAAAAATCTGGTTTACAGCACCTTGGATTACACTTTCATTAGAATCAATTCATTTGCCTTCCTGCCTCTTGACATTTTGGGTTCAGAGGAGTCCCAGCATAAAACTTTTAATACACCTTTACTCTCACAGAGCACCAGTGAGCAAAGATAGTCACTCCAGTGCCTGGTGCTCAGTAAAGCACATGCTTAACACCTTCCTCCTTCCTTCACTTGTGCACAAATGGCCTGTCATGTGAGATACTTGTACACTTTGGTAGGAAACCAGACCTCTGCTTTCATACCTAAAGCCTGACCAAGCAATCTCTGCAGCTATTAGAAAAGCCCCAGTGGCCCCAGTGAGTGTATAATCAGGCCTTAATTGGACCCTGTCCTGATAAGGTCTGACAACACGTAACACCTCATGAACACTGCTATTCACAAACTGCACCATGCTCTTTAGCCAAGACTTCAGCACACATCTGATAAATAGTTTAACTCGCAGCCTGCTCCTCTGTCTCTCAGTGAGATGTCAGTCTCCCCTGCCACGCGCAAAGTGATGCTGCTGTCTCAACAAGGCTGACGTGCAGGTGGCTTCTGTCCCCACTAGTCGTTGGGAGTTTTGCCCTTGTCTTTGAGCTTATCTTTAAAAAAATCCACTGTGAATGCTCCCACTTACGGAAGTACTGTTGACTTCACAAAATCTAATTTAATTGGGAGAAAGGCTGGAGAAACTCAAATCTCAAATGTGCTGAAAAGTGGTGCAACGTGCAGTGAGAAGAAGAAAACCCTACCACACCAGAAGTGTCATCTTCCCCTCTATTGTCCATGTTTAATTAATTCCTCTTTGTGGGATGAGAATAACTTAGGCTAGTAACTCTAGAGAATCATTTTATACAACCGAACCAAGTCTGGTTCTAGACAATTTCTGCAGATTTTAATTTCATGGAATTTAGTAGATGATGGATTTTTTTAAAGCCTCTTACCAACTTACAGCAGGAATGTAACTGCTGATTAAATTCAGTGGAATAGGTACACAAAAATAATTAAAAGGCTCTTTCTGATTGCATTGAACAGGAATTTTCCATCAGGTACTGAACAGCTGTAAAAGAAAAGGAAGTATTATAGACAGCAATAGCAGCAAGAATAACAGGCTGTCTGGTTTATCCTTTTTTCTCACGTCTCTTTCAGGAATGAGCATGAAGTAAACATGCACTGTGTTCAGACTCATCATTTATTACTGATTAAAGAGAAAATAATTTGATCTTCCAGATACCTCTTAGTACCAAACATCTTAGAAGTGATGCTTCCAAAAACTCAGGGCCAGAAGAACAGGCTGCTCTTTTACCATATAAGGGTCATTTGTTCAGGAAGAGACATCACATTTTAAGGAGAAATATGAACTGGTGCATCACTCACGCATCCTATTTATTCTCAGGGGAATATTTTCCCTCCCAGCAATTATGCCCTGAAAGGTAAAGATCTGACTCACAGTGTCTACCCAGACAAGGATACAATGCTACCAGCAATGGGCGGAGAGCAGGGGATTAAAAAGTATGCATTTTTAATGGATGTTTCCTGCTATAGATCTTGTACCTGATTAAAGAAAAAACATTTAGTAACAAACTTAGCTAACAGTTAGTCTGGATCAAATACAATTCCCAAACACCCTTCTTAGAGGCAGAGGGACAGAAGTATGAATCTGGACCACATTCAAATATGTAAAAAGTCTCCTTAGTGGCTGAACAAACATCCAGTTATGGTTATACACCCAGTGACAGAGTGGGCTGGGTTTCTTTTTTCTTTTGTAGATACGTGAAGAACCTGGCCTACAGTATATAAAATTCACATCTGAATTTTATAACCATATCCTTTTTTGCTCTGCACTGTGAAAATGATTTTAGCTCCAACACAGGCCTTGCACTTTGTGCAGAAAGCAGCTCCTTAGTTCAGCCAGCTTATCACTGAAAAGTGAGTTATAAAACTGTATGCAGCCCAACTCCCATTGCCTTTACCAGAATTCACATGCATACATTCAAGGGTATAAACTGACACCAGAGAAACAGTTGTCCTTTACATCATGTTGTAGTCATACAAGCTGTTTTCTCCCTGAGCGGTGTGCAGAACTCTTACCTACTTTGGTTGAAGCAATCTTACTACTAAGTACGCCTTTGAACATGAATAGTAACAAATGTCATTGGTTATGAAACTATTGAGCATATACATTAAAAAAAAAAATCCCCACACATACATTTTTAAATGTGTTGGAATGTTGGAATAAAAAGAAAGAAAAAATGCTGGAAATAAACCAAAATTTCAAGCAACAAGTTGTGCCACTAGAAATCAAACATGAGTTAAAAGTTTTCTAGACATTAATTCAAGCTATATTTCTTGCCCAGTTATTGCATCTAAGCCAGAAGAAATGTCTGCAAAGTTGAACTCCACTGAAAAATTCAGTTTTCTTTCAACATAAGATAATTGTTTGCATTTATAAAAACAGAAATTAGTGAGATGACAGCCATGTGTGCCTTTTATTTCTACTACTCTAAGATGTGTATATGGCCCTGTCATGCACAGAGGAAAATGAAAGTATATTTTTCTTCATATATGCTTCCTTACTGGTAGATAAAGTTGCATTAAGTGGCTTAGCTGCTATAAACAATGCACAACTTTGTTTGTAAAAATGCTAGGAATTATCTGTCATGGCCACACACATAACCACAAAATCATATACACCCAACTATATTTTAGTGAACAGCCAAATCTCTAGCTATTCTCTCTCTTTTTCTTGAGTTGCAAATACCATATGCAAGCAGGTTAACAGGATTGATTCATTAGAGCTGCTTGCTGACCACTGGAAAATATCCTCTCATCCACATACAGCAACACTTATCATTTCCTTGGTATATTTAAACAATTTTACACATACAACACTGAATCAGGAGCCACAAATTCTGGAGAAAAACAAACCAGTATCTTCAAAAATGGAAGCTTTGATCTTTAAAGGAATATTTTGGAAAAAAAATTTAAGAATATCATTACTTAGTTACAAAATCACTCATTTAGGACACAAGAACTGTGAGTTAGTTTCAACTCGCACATCTCCTTCCCCAAGCTTTTCAGATCAATGACTCAAGTAATCGGAGCAGCCTTGATGAAGTAGTAATGAACAGCGTTTTTCATGGAAGACAGAGTTTAGAACTGGGACTGGTAGGCCTCGTTAGCTGCAAATGCAATTACAGAGATATAACAGCTTCAGCAGTTAGAGATTGCCTCAGCCACATCACTGGTAATCTGGCAGCGCTCCTGCAGAGATAGTGCAATTCGCAGCAAGGCACGCTGTTGCTGGGGAAGGAGGGAAGGATCTCAGGGAAGAGCAGCTCGGTTTGTTAAATATTTGGGCATGTTTCCCCCCATCTGTTTTTTGTTAGAGCCTTGCAACTGCAACTGTAAAAAAAGATGAGTCAGATTTCCACTCCCTCGGTGCTATGTGACCAGGATGGTCTAGTTATGGGAAGAAGAAGAACCAGTTCTTGGAAAGCTGTACGGCTTTACCTGAGGGGTGAGCACAGGGTGTAGTCCCAGCCGGGCTCAGCCTTCACACAAAAGAGCACAAGCAAGTCCTGCACGCTGCGGAGTCCGTCCTCTGTGTGAAAATTGAGAGGTGGGGAAAGAGATGCTGTAAAATGAGTGACAGGCAGCAGTGGCAAGACTTGGAGGGGGGCAGGAAGGTAGGCTTCCCCTTTTTTGGAGAAAATACAGAAGAAATGACATTGAGAAAAGGCTTAACATCTGTTTGAAGCCCAGTTTGTGAAAAAGTTAAATGCTAACCTAGTTAGACAAAGTCTGTTTTCACGGTTTCTTTTTGATTTATGGATATCTGTGCTTTTTCCACCACTGTGCAACATTTTGTTGTGCTTTTGGGGTAATAAATCTATGTAATCTGAAACTTTTCAAAATGTCACTCTGGTCTCCCTTACGCAAGAAGACTCCCCAGTATTTTGCTATGACTTCCTTCAGCAGTGTTGGATTTCCATGAGGGTAACAGGCTGAGATGCAGACATTATTTTTAAGTTGCATTTTATAGAAAATGTCATGTGTTTATGTTACTACTATATGGAAAGCAAAATGTTTCACTTGCATGATTTATCTTTATTTTTGACATAAATAAAGGAGATTTTTCCTATACAGAGATGCAAAATTAGCAAAGTTTCTCAGGATTAGCTTTGTATTAATATAGAATTTTTTCCTACTTTTCTTTTTTCTGTTCTTTCATTTCAGGTGCTCATCAACTACCCCTCTTGTTTACTTGGCATCTCTCTTAAACTTCAGTGAAAAGAAAAAAACACATCCAAGTCTCCTTAAAAATATAAAAACATTACCTCTATTGAGCTCAAAAGCTCCCTGTGATATAGACTGTCTTTTTGAACCTTTTTGCCCAGCACCTTGTAAAGTCACATTCTGATCCATGACTAATGGTCTTAATTACTATGACAATAAAAATGTCATGGTTTACTATAACTGGTATGTGTTTTAATTGATAACTATATACTGTGCTTAACAATATAGTAGCTAAATTGATGGCTGTCCAATTTATTTTACATATGTACGTAACTAGAAATCTTGTACAAATGAGATGGTAATATTTGTATTTTTAAAAGCACATAAGGAAAAATTCAAATCTGTGTACACAAACCTATACAAGTTAACTATTCATTTTTAAAATGCAACTATTTTTCCTTCAAAATGATTTTCATAGAATCAAAAGAATTTAGACTGGAAGGGACCTCTGGAGTTAATCCAGCTTTCTGCTGAAGTTCAGTTAGATCAGTCTGCTCAGAGATTTGTTGAATCAAATTTGAATTTCTCCAAAGACAGAGACTCCACAACCTCTCCAGGCCCTGTTCCAGTATTTTACCACTCTCACGGTGGAAAAGTTGTTCTTAATGTCCAGCTGGGATTTCCCATGTTCCAGGTTGTGCCACTGCCCCTCTCCCATCACTGTGCACCTCCCGGCAGAGCCTCGCTCCATCTGCCCTGTGCCCTACCATCAGGCAGGAGCGGGCAGCACTAAGGTCTCCCCTTCCCCACCTTGTCTCCCGGCTGAGACAGCCCAGCTCCCTCCACCTCTCCTCCCGCGCCCGGTGCTCCAGCCCTACCGTTGTGGTGACCCTCCACTAGACCTGCCCCGGCGCGGCACCATCCATCCCATGCCAGGGAGCCCAAGCCTGGACACAGCCGCCAGGGGCGGTGACACCCATGCTGGATGGCAGGCAGGGTCCCTGCCCCAGACGTCCTGGCTGCTGCCCTGCTTGGGCGGCCTCGGGCTCGGGGGCTGCCTTTTTGGGCCTTTCTGTAGAGCTCCCGGCTGGTTTCCCCTGCCTGTCCCACTGCAGGGGGGTTGTCCATCCCCGGGGCCAGGCATTATGTTGGCCTATGCCCAACAAGCTCCATGAGGTACCCGTTGCCTCGTTTCTCCAGTCTGTCCAGGTCCTTCTGACTAGCAGCCCTGCCCTCCAGTTCATTTACTGCTTACACCAGTTTGGTGTCATCTGCAAACTTTCCAAGAGACCTCTCCACCCCTCACTCGGGTCAGTAATAGTTACATTAAATAGTACTGTGCTCTGCAGACTCTCTAGGTATGCTCAGGGTCACCCCAGCAGTATCGCTGCTGTCCATGTGGGTGAGCAGTGAGGCATGAGCAGCAGAAGGCCGGATGAGCATCAGCAATCTCTGCAACACCCTGGATCAGGTCCCTAGCAAGCAAAAATCCTCCTGTGACAGCAGATCAGGTCAGCAGGATAGACCATCAGTCACCCGCCTTTTCTCCTTCCTGCAAACAGCTGATGCAGGCTCAGCTGGCTCTGATGCCTCCCCTTATGGCTGGTTCCTGCTCTCATGTCCCAGGCCTCTCCAGTAATTCAGTAGTCTCCAAGGCCTTATCTCCACACACGGCCTCTAGCTGTCCCTTCTCCTTGTGTTGTGTGGCTTGGGCCTTTGCCTCTGCAGGTTGTCTGCAAAGACCCCCCCAGTCTCCTCTTTCTCCCTTCTCACGTTGTGCTGTCGTCGGTTCATCTTCTCCTACCACTCTTGCAGATAGTGGCTCAGTGTCTTATCCACAGCACACCTTGCACTTATAAAACCAGCCTCTTAGAACATGACATGTATGATCAAGATTCAGAAGAGACATATCTCCTCACCTTCTTCACCAATGTAAATATGCATCAGCTGACTTTAGAAAACAGCAAGCATCATTTGCCGGTTGGACATCATTACGAATTGAGAAGGAGAGCTTATCCAGGTACGACGATCCCAGCAACTGCATATGGCCTCAGAAGCCCAGTTAGGGCCTCTGGTCTTCATGCATACCTACTGAAGAGACAGGCAGCTGTATCTCCTGAATTCACAAAAATTTCTGCGTTTCATGATAGGCATTTGAAATAGAGGTTAATCTTCACACAGCAAATATTTCTACTGTCGTTCTACCCTGAAGTTCATATGAAGACAGCAATACTTTACTCTCTACAAGAAACTAGAGGGTTTTGTTAAGTGGAAATTATCTGAATACTAGTTTCTCAGCTTAGGCAAAAAGCAATAAATGACGCATATACCAGCTCATTGTAGGCGTAACCCCAATGACTTTTTTAATGCCCTTCTGAAATGCAAACACCTCCTTGCTGCAGGGATAGTTGTAATTTACTGTTTGGAAATTAATAATGGAGCCATGTTTGCCTGGCTCAAACAAAAGGACTGCTCCTACAAACCCTAGAGGAAGCAGCAGTTGCATTACCTCCTGTGGCTCTGCACAGGTAGGCCCAGTGGTCAGACATTTGAATGCAAGGAGTACTCTTAAACGTCACGCTTGCATGCAGGAATAATTCCAATCCAGCCTTCAACTGAGGGGGAGGGGAAAGGTTCAGGCTAGTGAACAAAACTTGTTTGATGCAATAAATTCAAAAGTTCACAGTTCAGCCTCCTTCCTGGTGTTCATTATCTCCTCAGCCTGCCATCAGCTGACAAACAAAGAGAAAGTAACTCTGATTCTGTTTATTGAACCAAAAAATGTTTTATCAGATAATAACCCTCATAGGTATTTTAATTCCCGTGCTTATCTTTATGACAGACGTACCGACTGACTGCAATAAATTCAAAATACTTCTCCGAGGGAAGGTCTTAAGGTTGATTACTGCAAGGAAGGCAGTGTTCTGCAGAACTTACAAACTTGAAAGGCCAGCCATATTTCCCAAAATGCCAACAGTTTTTATTGTTTTATATTAATTCCTCCCCTTTCAATTTCACACCAGAGTGAAGCAGAGAAGGAATACCGAATCACTGAGTACCAATTTCCAGATCAGTCATTCACTGAGCATTCGGGAGCTCTGGGCACCCCAGTTATATTTGTCTGGAAACAAAATGAACTTCCATGTCTCCAGCGAAGACCATAAGCACTGGGTGGTCATCTGCAGTATCCCCTGTCAAACTACACAGATATACAAAGAGACCTATAGATACAAAAATAGATAATTATCTATTTCGTGTGGCAAAATGTCTCACATGAATGTTTCTTTCTCATTTTGATGAGAAATGTTCCAAACATTCTAGCTAAAAGCTTCCACTTCAAAAGACTTAACATTTCCCCTTCTCCTCTGTAACAAATAGCTAAGACAAATATCTAATCTGGAGATTCCCCACCCACCCCTAGCCAGACACTTCTACTGTCTCTGGATCTCACTGCCTGTGAAGAGTTTAATTTCTCCTTCCTGAACAAAAAGCAGCTGGCAGAGGTGGCAACTTTAACCAGGCCTGTGACAAATTAGACAAAAACCTACATGCCTGGGACAGCAGGGACAGCAAGAGCTCGGGAGAGGCGGCCAGGAAAATCACTGTTTTATGGAGGGCCATAGCATTCATGGTTTTGGAGAAACTCATCCCTTCATTTGTCCGTATGCTGACTATTGCCAGGTAAAGATATTCACACGGGGTTTCGCGGCACAGTTGTTTCTGTAGCCTTTGGAGAGGGGACTGTCAGCCTCCCTGTTTGGAAGAGCTGTATCACACTAATAGCTTTTTTTTTTTTCTTTCTAACTTATGCAATTTTATTAAGAGCCAGGGATAATAAATCACAGTTTTCTCTAGGCTACTTTACAAAGTCCAAAAGTTAAAATTAATGGGTTTGAGGAGGTGTTTTTAAAATGTTATGATTACAGCAACCTGTTAGATTTTCTTTTTCACTCCCCAACCCACTTTTAGTCACCTTTGTTTTCAAACAGGCTGACAGTAATAACAGGCTAGGTCAAGTTTAATACAGCTATGTCATTAACAGCAACAAGAAAATCCTTCCTTGATCAGTAACTGCGTTTCCCAGGATTAAGTCTATTCACTGTTGGAACGGGTATAATGACTCATCTCCGATGTCAAGAATGAGCCAACAACTTACTACAAAATTAAATTTCTCACAGACCTGCCACAGCTACATCTGAGAAAGAAGAAAGTTAATCTGCTTCAAAGACAAAAGCTCAAAAAAGATTTTTAACATTTTCCCTCCTGTCTGTGCCACAAAAGGCATCATTGTGAATTCCTAAACTTCCAGAGGCAAAGAACGGTAGAACCAGAGAGCAGAGCAGAGCAGAGCAGAGGAGACAGTGAGGAGAGATGAGGGAGAGGTGAGGTGAGGCGAAGAGAGGAGAGGAGAGGTGAGGAGAGATGAGGGAGAGGTGAGGCAAGGCTAGGTGAGGAGTCATCCCTCCTGATAGCATCGCACTTACATACTAAGCCTCAGGACGCTCTAGACATGCTTCTTAATGAGACGTCCTCTTGCTCCAAAAAAAATAAGCTATACACAGGTTTTTGTTCATTTTCCCAAGACAAATCCTAATACTATATAAATAAATTGTTCAGTAAGAATGAAATTGAGTTTTCAGTAATAATCCAAAACATTAGTGTATTTCTACTTAATTTATAATTTCCATCCCCTGATAGCAAGGAATGAGAGGAAGGAAGGAATATTTTTGAGGTCTGTCTACTCTCCTCAGACATTTGCATCCTCACCTAAAATGTAAATCTCTATTTTATATGATCAGCCAAGCAGTTTGGTGTTACACTAGCAACACTGAACAGAAGACAATTCTTGGTCTTTGTGTGAGTTTGAAAAATACTGAAATTTAGTTGAAGACAATAGGAGAATGACATAAGGAAACATTTCAAGTATTTCAAGAGAACCCCCAACATTACTTAGGCATACCTCCGCCTTAATATATAAGGTCCCTCTTTCACCCAGAAAGATGGATCCTGACTATACCCCTAATTTTTTGGAAGTCTGAATTATGCTGCAGATTTGCTTGATGTTGCTTTCTATCATCCTCCTCTGCATATCCAGACTTATGGGAAAAGGCCAAGAAGAATGCAGGTGTTGTCAGGCCTTTCTCAGGCAGCTGCTGGTGATTTAGCCGGGATATTCTCCTTGTTATCTTTTACTCAGTATTGGTGAAAATCCAGTAACAATTTTGGCTTGTGAAAAGATGTGGTTCTTATACTAGGCTTGTGCAGGCCCAAACTCCTGGACAAAGGAGCAGGAGCTCCTAAACAGAATATCTGCACCAGAATATCTAAATAACTGAAGTTACTCAGACTGGATCCCATAAGAGATTAAAAATAACCTCAAGTCAGATGCTGAGATACCTAATTGTTCGGTATCGGGTCCTTGGCGTGAAATTCGGAAGTCCAGAACTAGTAAGGAGAGGTCTCTGCACTCTGCACTGGAGCAGTTAACACCTGAGGCAGGCAGTAGAATAAGACATAGCTGCTGCACAGAAAATCACCTGTAGCTAGGCAAACATAAGAAACACTATGCAGAAAGGTGTGCCTTAAACCTCACTCCTTTCTCCAATGCAGCCACAGTTGCAGTCAGAAGGTCACATCCCAGCGTCCTCATCTGCAGATAAGTGCTGGTCTTTGAAAAAACTAAGCCAAGCAGAAGTGATGCCCATCGTGAGCCTCTTATTTAGGTACTGCAGAGCCTGATCAGCTTGCCCCAAGTCACACAGACTGCCTGTGGTAAAGGACTCAGCTGAGGCTGGCTCTGACCAGGGCACTCAGCCCTCGCCCCCTCCCTGTCACGAGGTCCGTGACCCAGGTACCTGAGGAGACTACATAAATATCCCAAACAGCATTGATAGACAGGAGGTTTCTGTTTCATGCCTTCACCACTGAAAAATATGGGTTTAGGGGTTAAATTAAGTTAGAGCTGGTTAACTGGCATTCAGGTGGTTCGTACTAACATTGCACTGTCATTGCCCAGAACATCTTGCACTCAGAGGAACTCGGCTGTTATTTCCATCCACGAAGGAGATTCAGTATTTAACCAGGGTGAGTCTTTGTTTCATGAACAGAGGTGAACATTCACGTTTAAGAGCGACAGGGTTTCCCTCACACACCATCTCCAGGCTGTAGAAAAAGGCACATAACTGATGTACAAGTAGAATGGTTAGACTGGATGGCAACTACTTATGATCCTATATTTAAAAAGTTATGGATTCTGGTCCTATATTAACAAAGATATGGACTGTAGGGGATCCATTTTCTGTGGAGTCTGTTGTTTCTTCAGTAGACATCTAGTTTAGGTTTCCACTAACTCCTTGAAACTACCTTTTTTGTCAGTCTCAAACTTTTTTGGACCTAATAAAGCTATTGAATTCTCAGGGTGGTGGGGTTTTTTCTTTTCTTTTCTTTTCTTTTTTTTTTTTTTTTTGGTTGGTTGGTTGGTTTTTCTAAACATTCACATCCTTTCATGACCAACTTTATTTCACCCACATTTTGTATTTATCTATTTTCATATACTATCCACAGTTAATATTACAGTGTATGATTTTGCTAATAGTAGCAAACTCTACATACTTTTCCCAGTATCTCTGCCAAATAGCCATAAAAGACTGGCTGGTAGATGGCCAATGAATGCTGGTGGTCTATAACCACAATTTCTCAAACAATATGGAAAGAACTTTGCTTTGGAATATCTTTGATCTACTAGCAAACAGAACATTTTTTTTACTGGGATGAAATAGTAGGCTTTCTTCAAATTATGAATACAAACTTTCTGATGAGAAAACAAAGATCTATTGTATGGTGAACTGAGAGCACACATGGATCCCAAAATCTTATAATAATATTCTTTTAACCTACTGACCACTTATACCTGTTTTTTGTCTCTGAGGACATGAACGTACTGCATGCAGGAGAAAGGCTCCTCTTGCTAAGGCAGTTGTCACTGTATGTATTCCTGCCTTGTTGCTGGGTTCTTGCTCCAGTCCCTATTTCCTGTCTGTTCAGCAGGTGATTTTCTCCACTGTTTCGATACAGTTAACAGCAAGCTAGCTAGTACGTTCCTGAGAGCCTTGATGATAGGGTTTGCTTTTATTGAATTAAAAGCTCCTTTTAAAAACAGCCAATTTTTTTTGCCTTTGCTGCTCTCCTCATTAAAGAAAGTCCTTAATACCACTGCTAATTGTGAAAAGCTAACACAGTCACACATGATTTCACAGATCACCACATTTCTGACATTTAGAGTGCAATTTAGAGGCTTTCTGAGCAAGGATTTGCACACAGACTTCCGTGTTTGATCCAGGTCTAACTGCCTAGCAGAGAGAGCTCTCAGAGGTTTCAGAAGAGGAATGAGATCATTAGCGGAAGCTTCCAAACAAAGCTGGCTCCAGTTTTTAATTTTTTTTTAATACAGGACAACTCCACAAACTCAAGTGGGTGTATATCCAGCCCAGCTCTTAGTATAAATTATCTGAAGAAACGTTAGGGAAATAAAATTTTCAAATAGACTACATCTGGCACACCAAAGCTGGGCACAAAGGCCTATTTCCAGGGATTTCAACATCCATCCTCTGATACCCTTTCAGCTGACTGTGGCGTATCTATATGCATCCTTGCCCTAGAGCAATAACCGTTCCGAGGAGCCTATGGGAAGCTATTTCTGCCAAGAGCCCGTCCAGACTTATCTACAGAGAGACCGAACCAAGCTTCTCAGACCTTGTGGCAGCTGAGAGCTCAGGTCTGTGCGAAACGGTAAGAGCTCCAGTTAGCCAGAAGGCTGCATCCAGGCTGGAAACAAAGAGGAGAGGATTGTTATAAAATAGCCACCATGGGGTTAACAGCACAGCCCAGAAATACTTTGGGAGAATGCCATGCACCAAACCTCCTTTCCTTCCTGTTTATTCAGCAGGAGTTCCCCCCCTGCACACTGCTATTATGATGCAGTTGAAATAAAAATAGCCTGTTCCCTGCAATTCTCCAGATCGGCTTTGGCTGGGCAGGGTTTTTGTGCAGGAAGGCGGATGGAACAGGGAGGAGAGGGATTTTTCTGAGAAATCCCTTTGCAAGCCTCGCCACCTCAGGCAAACGCGGTCTCCTGGGTATCTGCGCCAGTGTCACAACGCTCCCCGTTCAAGGTCTGAGTGTTTTGCCAGCCGTTACAGGAGTCTCGTTTTCTTGCTTGCTCGCTGCCCCCACAACACCCCAGAGCAGTGGGATGATTTGTGCTAATCCTGCTTTCACTGACAACAAAGAAAAATCCCCATTACACATTGTGATAAAGCTATGGTCCTGTTCAAACCACAAAACACACGACAGTAACCTCGTATAGGACTTTTCTCACCTTTAGCCACCTAAGAAACCAGGAAACGAGGCCAACACAGCTGTTTAGGGTTCCTCTACGTTCAGCAAAGACAGATAGTCAGCTTCATCAGGCATTGATCACAATTGTCTTAGACACCCATCTGAGGATGATAATGATTTTTCTCTGGAGATATGAATAGATTAATACCCTCCCAATCCCTGGTAACTACTATTTCCCATCCGTAAGCCCCACCCAACCGACACTATCTTCCTAAGAATTTCCTCTTCTCCCCATCACACGGAGCTATAAAACAGGGAAACGGATGTCAGTGACAGCAGCATTCAAAACATCAGAGTCTGTGTTTAGCTCTAGAATCAGAATTCAACATTTTGACAGCCTAAATGGACCTGTACAGCTTATAAGTGGATAGCCCCAACTCTTTCTAATAAAAGTATTGGAAACACCATGGAGCCTAAGTCTCACCAAAAGTCAACGAGATCTTAGATCTCAACTGCCTAAGCTGATCTGCCTGCAATGGTTAGGCCTATATGTTACTTAGATACTTCTGCAAATATTGCAGCTGTTGTAATGAATGACACACCAGGAATGTAGATCATTCCTGGAAATCTCTGTCCAGTCCTGATGTCTACATTTCAAAGTAGATACTGACAAAAAAAGCTACAAGAACAATCCAAAGTCTTGCAAACTTTCCTTCTAATAAAAGTTGTTTAAGAAATCTCATTGGTTAATGCAATAGAAAATTAAACAGTGATTTGATCACAGATTGTCAATACCTACATTTGGGAAAGATTTCCAATACTATATGTTTCTTTATATCTGGAGATAAAAAGACATAATGTCATTTAATCTCTGCAAGCTAAAACTAAACAGAATCAGGCCTACAGTAAAGATATTGATTTTTAAAAAGAAAGATGATTGACCACTAAGGCGATGATTGGTTCTCTGCCAATGATGAGTAACGTTGATCTTTCTATAGACAAACTGAAGCTCAGTTGTCGGCTTGATACAAAAGTTACCAGGCAAGTTTGATTGTCCATGCGATTTGGAGAGGATAGCAGTTAGCCTCTTCTCTTCCCAGATGTGCAACCGTCCCTCTGCTTCTATCTTTAGGGTTGTTTTTAGGTGTTCTGCCCACATAGTCTTACAAGACAGAAAAGAACAGAAAGGAACATGGGGGCATATAGTGTAGAAATATTTGAGTCAGTGACAGCTAATCCATGAGCCGGTAATTCTCAGTCGTTTTTCTGCAGCAAAATGCAGCAGGGTATCTGATACAATCTGCAGCAAAGAGGTGCTTTGCTGCTTTGATGTGGCAATGACCAGAAGAGGTGAGTATCTGCAGTATTTATAACATCACAATACCTTCTCCTTTTCCCAACAGTAAAACACACAATCAGTAAGAGAACAGACTTTCAGAAAAATAAATTTTGGTTGGCATCTCAAAAGTTAGGCAAGCCAACTATGAAAGAGAATATAGAAATCCTACTAGTGTTTGAACAGTGGAAGAGATACAAAAAGTTATTTCTTATCTGAAGTTCTGGGTTTTTCTGTCAACAAAGGAGCTGAGAACTATATCCAGACTGCCAAAAAGAAAACCGTGCCAGGTGCACCGCTCTCACCACCCTGTTTGTACTGGAGCAGTGCTGCCGCGTTTCAGGCATGACCCAGATCACACAGGGCTAGCTGCTCTACTAGTAGCAAACAAAAAGACATCCCTGCCCTCAACCCAGTGTACACACAGCTGGTAAAGGCATATGAGGCAATGCACACCTATATGGCTTAAAAATCCTGTAAGCATGCAAAGGAGGATACGATCAAGAAAAACAGGTGGAGATTTACAGAAAGGTTCTTTGTAGTGTTCTGTACTGAGAAATTCCCCGATAAAGGTACAGGATTAAATATAATGGGTCTGTTGGCAGAAATAAAACATCTTCCTCCAGCTAAACGATTGGATAATCAGACTCGTATGATTGCCTTTGGTGTGCTGACTCACCAGAGGGCAGCAGCTTTCCAGATGTGATGTCACCCTGTAAAAATGCAAGACGTCCCTCTTGCTGTCCCAGTAGTATCGTCCCTTTATGTACCATACCCTGATGTCAGCAATTTTATTTTGTGTGCTTGGCTGGCAATCTAAGCCCTGCAACGTTTTGGGATAACAGCAAGTCGGGTCAGGTATCTGATATGTGATTAAGTTACAGTTCAACCTTCCAGCATGTCTGTGGTATCAAAACAGCTTCTTGCCATTAGTCTGCAAGGAATAATATGTCTAGGGTGATCTGCTCCTGCATACATAGACATACTTTTCTGTCACCCCGCAGCAAACTGAAAAGATTCTAGGAAAGAAGCTTCACTCTAGTGGCTAAATCCACTGAGAGCAGGATCCCTCATTTTGTGCTTTTAAGTGAAGGAAGGAGAAAATTACATTTATTTTCTACTAAAGCAGGAAAAAACTAACTTTCCCAAATATTTTGACATTGTATCTGACTTTGGAAAAAGAGTCTCTCCTATTATTAATAATAATAAAATGAAAGGATTTAGCTCTCCTTAGAAAACCAGGAAACAGGCTAGCAGAAAAGAGACTAAAGCAAGGAAAAAAAGGGAACATATGTATTAACTTTTCTCCTCTGCAGCTGAGTGCAGTTAAAATATTCACAACAACCTCCCTGACCTCTGCTCCTGGTACTTTCAGCTCAGGACCCTGCCCACTGTAAGAGCAGGCACCAGCCACCCCCTCAGTGAGCGACGGACACCCTCTGGCCTGTGCCCTTACCTCTCTCCAGCCTCACATACTTCCAGTGCTAATAGCAGCAATGTCTGAGGAGCCCCTGGCAGGGAGAAAGTCTGGCGTACTTTGTATCTCTGTGCATCTCTGGATGAGCATCTCTGCAGCTAACCTTAGCCAAGAGCTCTGCTCCCTTTCCAGTGCCCTTATTTCCCGTGTCAAAATTGGAATAATATTTTGTTTTATTTGGAATACTATGAGGAGGTTACAAGAGCCTCTAGAAGCTTGTATAGGAGGCATTGCATTATGTGCACCATACAGCAAAATAAAACCAACAAAACGAAGCAGGAAACATCATCACAGTGTCATTTCTATTCTGGCTAGCTGGCTTCTGGGTGGCCTGGTGTGATATCAATGCCTAGAAAGCTTCAGCATAGACTTCATGGTGTCATTTGTTATTAAACTAGAGATAAACTAACTGCAGACTTAAAGTCTGAAACCCGTTCCATTCCAGTTCCAGTTCACTCTTTACCCTCGGGAGAGGATGGGGTCTGGATTTTGCTGCAAGCGGTGCGAAGAAAATATCCTTCACACCCATCCCAAGCGGAGCCTGCCAAGGGAGCACGCAGGTCATGCTTCTCCTCAACAGCGACCAGGACTATGCACAGACACACAGCACAGCCGTGGCATACTCTAAGAGTGAAACAAAAATCACTGGTGAATGTTTTAGATATCTTTGCCTAGGCCAGTGTTCCTGGCAAAGTGGGAGAAATTATAACAAACATTATGGGAATGCAAAGTCTTATCAAAATTCCCCATCAAGAGACCATAAGAATTTGTCAAGTACCAGGGAAGTGTGCCACACATGCGAGGGACTGCAGGCTTGAGTACTGCGGACTCATAGCAACACTTTCAAAGTACAAAAACCCTCTCCACTTGCTCTCTGTGCTTGAGACCAAACTTCTCAAAGGTTGCTGAGTGTTTGGTTTTGTGTGGGAATACTAACTCAAAACAGAAATTATGATTTCTATAAAACAGAGGAGACTTCTTACTTCTGCCAGCAGATACCACTTGGAGATTAATTGTTTGAAGCTTAAAAATATATTTGGGTGCTACGTGAACTTGAGCAGAAGTCCCAGGTAAAATCATAAGTCTATTGTGTTAGTCACTGTACACATGCACACAATCAGAGAAAGACAGGCCCTGCCCTAAATTGTTCACTATCTAAATATACTAGTCAAACAAAGGATGGAAAAGGAGGGACACAGAGAGGTGAAACAACTTACACAAGGTCTCACAGCAGCCAGCAGCAGAGCAGGAGCCAGGTCACAGCCTCCGGCTGGTCCAGCTTCTCCCTCCACGGCGATCCCCGCGGTCACTGCTCAGCAGCCTTCCCCCTTCCCAAAGGCTCCGCTCTTCTCGTTGTTGATATAAATCTCTGGAGCAACGCAAGCCCAGAAGTGATGACAGTACAGAACAAGAAACGCCGACCAGGAGGGGATGCAGCTCCGCCGGCACGCCTGGATAAACACCAGCTGCCTGTGGGAAACGGTCCGAAGCGGCTTGTGAAAAGCATCTACACGCGCTGCATCCAGCCCGGGGCAGCACCCGCAGCCGAGGCCTTTCCCAGCCACCCAGGGGACACAGCCGGGGCGCCGGCGGCTCCCCCGGGACGCCGGGACCAGCCCTGGGCGCCTGCCCTGGCCGGGGCCCGCAGTGCCACGGCGGCGGGGCGCTCCCATGGGCGCTGCACGGCCGCCCTCCGGCTCCCCGGGAGGCACATTCCTGCAGAGCAGCCGGCCTTCTCGGGCTGGGGCCGTTATCGCATGGACTCCAGCTAGTGAGCAGGGAAGAGATAATAAAACAAGGCTGAAGTTTTCTACATGGGGAAAGCGTCTTTTCTATTTCTCAAAACTCCTGTTTACCAAAGATTTTCTGGCTAAGCTCCAGTGGGCAGAAAAAGACTCCTCTGCACTGACAAGCTCCCTGCAGTCCAGTTCTTATCTGGAGATGCAGCCTTCAGGAGTGAGGGTTAGAACCCTGCTTTTCTTCTAAAAGCATTGGTGTCCAGTAATCCCTTCATGTGTTGTGTCAAATTCATCAGGGCTGATATCCTGTTCTCCAGTTACTATCCCAAATTGCCCCTTTGTCCTCTTTAATTGAAATATTGTTTAGTTCAAACTTGCACAAAAGGCCCTAACAAAATTAGTCTAATTATTTGTTCCCTCCTTTCTTTTAAGCTATAATGAGACCTTTTACACATACTGAAATAAAGACAAATCAGGATACTAGCAAACACTGTTTTGGATAAATGAACACACCTAATTCATTTCAGTTTGTCTGGAAATGTATTTTTGCCTAAAGCACTGATTTTTTTTTTCAAAACCTGCAGAAGGGAATTAACAATGATGTAGTCAAACCAACTTTTAACTACTGTAAGCTGTGGAGAACTTCAGAGAGCTTTTATAAAGTCTATCCTTCCACTCATCCCTCTTAAGCACTAAGATATTACTCATCCTGAGGAAGGGTGGCACAGAAGACTCATGAAATTCAGGTTTAATGAGTGTGAGGGGAAGTAGGTAGGAAGAAACCACATGAATTATTTGTACAAGCTGCAGCCTCACAAATTAATTTTGGGTGCAGGAGAAAGACATTCTCGCACACCTCCCAGCCAAAAAGGGCACGCTGCAAACAGCAGTGTTCCCCAAATAGCAGCAGCCGGAGGAGGGAAGCAGGCAAAGTCCTCGGATGAGCTGCTGAAAGCTGCTGATGTCCATTCAAACCTGAGGGGAGCACACCAGGCTTCCCACCACGTGTTTTGGAAGGAGCTCCCTCTCTGTGATGGGGTGATGGGGCCACGCCAGTGCTGGGAGCTCACTTCGGAGAGCACAGGACACCCTTGCAGGTGGACTTGGTCTCTGCTGTGGCTCCCTGGTGGCTTTCAGAGGAAGGCACTGGGTGCTCAGCAGGTCCGAATTTCTAGAAATAGCAAGAGCCTTCCAACACCCACCCTCCCACCACCACAGTGCCTTTAACAGGTGATTTTATTGCTCAGGTCTAAACATGAGCACTTGCAAGCCCACTGCTGTATTCTTGTTACTGCACTTAAAGCTGCAGTCCCTGGAGGTGCCAGGGGTGCAAGTGCAGTGGTGGCCCCAAGGTTTCCTCCAGGCCCTTCCTCCCTTTCCCGCCAAGTCTCTGGGATCTCCCTTCCCGCCTCACTCGCCCTCCTCAGCACAGCACTGCCCGGAGGTACTGCTCTCCCTCCCAGCAGCTCGTCCTCCCTAGTAGGTAGGTGTTTTGCCTCTCCCACTTACCTTGTCTTGGGCCAGTCACTGCACCACTCCGGATGCTTTTGTGCCTTCTGTGGTGCTGGAAAAAAAAGCAAGTAAGAAGCCATGGAATCAGTCAAAGGGGACTTACCTCACTACTTTTTTGTCATCATTGCAACAGCAACTCTTCATTAAAGCTTGTACAGCGTTGTCCCTTGAAGCTCAGCCCACAATATTTACATAGCCTCTTTGATACAAGAAGACCCATTTAACAACAAATACCTAAGCTATAGAGAGCCCTCTTTCAGAAGGGATCGTCATCATGTAGGTACGGGTTTTATGCATAATACTGATTCTCAGAGACCTGATAGCTTCTTCAGACAAAAAAAAATACAGCTTAGCTCATGCAGTATACGATCAGTTGACTGCTACTGAACAAATGTATAGCTGCAAATGTTTACTTTTTAACAGATAAGCAGTAGTCTTGTGTCTTCCTGGAACCTAACTGGAATTCAGATATTGTTTGACTTTTTCTCTCCCACAACATGCATTTGGTCTTATAATACTTTCAAAACCCAGGGCAAATAGAATACTGAAAGTTAAACATTACATAAGCCAAATGTACCCATTACCATGACTTCAAAACAACTGCTGAGAAGAACTTAGATCTATCTGATCCCTGTCCTGTAAGCAAATATTTTAATGAGTAATTAAAAGTCACTGGTCTTCATCACAGCCCACTTTCTTAATAGTTCACCTGCCAGCTCTGTGAAGATTTCTGACTATAACAACACTCCTGGCCACTCCTACAGTTTTGTTTTTCTATCTGAGGAGCTCAAAGCATTTGACATCTGTTCATTATTTACCCAGTGCAATACACTTGGCAAGCACAGCCAGTGCTGCTAATTTCACCACAAGAGTAAACCAAGGCAAGAGAGGCAGACCCTCACAGCCAGTGTTAATGGCTTACATGGCACTAAGACAATTTACACCAGATAATGAGATAGCCAAGGATGTTAAATTAGTTGCCAGGGTGATGAAACAAGTCAGTGGCAGAGCCAACAGCAGGACTGAGACATCCTAGTGCTGGTCAGCTGTCTGCTGACAGCACAAGCCCTGCAGCTTGGCCACTGGCAACCCCCACACCCCAAGAGAAAATGCTATAGGAAGGGAATTATCATCAGAAGTTTCAAGGGAACTTTTTTTGTTTCTTTGAAAATAAAAAAAATAAGCCACTGGCTCACATGTATGTATGTAATCAATATATATTTAATAAAAAGATAACAAAATTCCAAACTTAAGAATACAACATTCATGTTCAAAATTATCTAGTTACTTATATCCCCTAAACTGAATTTCCTATGTGCAAACATAAAACAATGAAGTACAAATTCAAAGGGTTTTTTTTATTTCAAAATGTTTTGAATTTCTAAATGTAGATGAGCCACTGCAGGCCCCATCAAAATCAATGCCAGAATCTACCAGTAACTTCAGTGAGGTCAGGATTTCATCCAAAATATTTATCTGAATTTCTGCAGGCAAGAGCTGAGGACAAGCAATCAAGATGGCAGCATTGCTTGTTTTTGCAGTTTGGGGGTGAGGGGCAGATTTTTTTTTTAAGCTGGACAAAGTCTGGCCTTGACTTATAGCTTTCTTAGTGCCATACTAAAGCAGTCTAACACATTTTCTTGTAGAAAAATGCCATCTTGCATGAAGTAGAAGTCAGTATGAACATCCTTTTGGAAACAACACTTCCTTGGCAACTGCTCTGCATCTCAGTTTTAGACAAATTGTTCAACAGTACAGGACTCTCTGAGAAACAGAGAATTAAGCTTAAAGTTACAACTACACTTCCATAACCTTCTGTGTTTGAGAACATATTTTTCTATTTTAAGCAGTATTCTTCCTCCTTCGTTGTCCTCAGAACTATATTTTAGGATAGCATGACACTAATTCTTCAATGGCAATTCAGTTTCCTGAGCCAAATGACATCATCATTTGCATAGCAAATCCAGTGCAATTATATTCACTTCAAGAATTTTCCTAGTGTTGTAATAAGGCAAAACAGAATCTCTAATTGAAGGCCCTTTTTTGAGTGATTGTTACAGTTGTGTGTGAGTGTCAGAAGGAAAAGCAAATTACAAGTAATCATTTTCAGAATTCTCTTTGTTTAATTAGAGAATTCTGCACCAGTCTAATAGCAATTGGAACTATGCTGAGAATAGTACATATAGCCCTGAAAGCAAAGGAAAGATGCTTTAGTATTGCTTAGTTTTGCTAGCTCCAGAAATTATGGATTTAGATTCTTTTTTTTTTCCTTGAACAAACAGGTATTTTCAAAAGCACTGATCCAGAGTCCACAAATTTTGAGACTATGTGGTCAACCAAAACCATTTGCAGATCCTTTGTTTATTTTAGCAAACAAACCAATGTGAGCTCCACCCTGACCATGGAGCCAGGGGAGTGTGGGTGTATTCAGTGCATTTGCTTTTCTTCAGAAAAGGAGATCTCTAACTATTGTGAAGTTGTCACTTATCTCAGAATATCTATACCACTTCTTTTGGTGCACCGAGATATAAACCCTGTATTATGTAAAAGTGTAAAGCTTTAACATGTTTCATTTTGATGCTGTCATTTAAAAATTGTATCAAGAAGATCATTAAGAAGGTAAAGCTATTATAATAAAAAGATGAGTTCACATCGCTGGTAGGTTCTGTGGCTGAGATGACAAATACTTCCAGTTCTGTGAATCCCTTCTGGGTGAAGTCTGCCTGAAACACAGACCAGTACAGGAAACTTAACTGACTTCTGTTCAATAACGTAAATCAAAATTGCAACAAAAAAGCACCATTTTTTAGCAACTTATAGTAGCACGGCTGTGATTTTATTGCTATTAATTTTTTACAAATTAAGGATTTAAGCACTATAAAAGTAATTTTCTGTCCAGCATTATCAGAACCTAGGTTTTTTCATATGCATCTTGTCTACCAGGTCTAACAGATCCCTGTTCTGTGGGTCCAAAGCTATTCTTTTCCTTCTAGAGGCCTTTCACCTTTTTGGCCTTAAAAGGGGATATCGGAAATGCTTGTTCTCTAATGGAAAACAGCCGTGGCAAGAATGAAAGCAGAGTTTGAATTCTGCATAACAAACTTTGACCCTCAAACGCATCAGCTAAGGCTAGAACAGAGTTTCTTCATCTGTCCCCTTCTGCCTAGATTTCTCCTTGGCTAGACAAAGGTCTCCGTGGCCACCAGAGTTTCGATGGTATGTGTGGCCTAGAGGTTTTCCCAAATCAGATGTTAGTTGGACTGGGAGAGCCAAAAGGAAGGTGTCACAGTACCAAGCCGTTTCCCTCCTACATGCAAAGACTGTTGTTGGTGGCCTGCACTTGAACAGTGATATTTGTTTGGTTTATTTCTTGAAGGAGAAGGACAGCACCTTGGCTTTATTAGCTAATGATAAATCTAGACTTGCCTAGTGTTAGGCTCTGGAGTGTTTTCCATCCACTTCTGTCAAGATACTGAAGCAACAAGAACAAAATCTACGAGGCTTATTCTAGCACAGCCATAGCCATAGCTACAGCCTCCCTCTACCAGCCCAGGGCGAAAGGAGAAGGCCAGCATGGGCTCTGACGTAACAGGCTTGAGCTCAAGAGCCAATCACATATTATAGACCAAAGTATTTCCTCCTAAAACACAGACTTTCATGAAGCTAACATATTTTGTGGAAAATGAAATAGTGGGAGTGATTTTGATGGGAAATTTCTTCTAAAAATTCTGTAATTTTCAGTCAATATTCAAAGGTGGATTTTTTTAAAAGTGAATCAAGCAGCTTCAATTGCTACCACAAAACATGCAGCTGAAGCTCTCTGATCTTTTCTTCTTTGAGAAATGTTGCCCTTCTAATGGTCTATCTTACTTCTTTAAAAGAACTTAGGTGCTGAAATGCAGCAGGATGGAAACTCCATTTCCCAAGCACCACGAGGGAGGACTAACGACAGGGCCTTCAGACCACCGCTCGCCTAATAAGCCTCCCTCAACCTTGGTCAGCTGCATTGGGTAACAGCCTTGGATTTCTTTCCAGCAATCCATTGGCGCCTTCCCTGCACATCTTTGCTCCAACTTAGGCCTGTTCCTCCCCCTCATTCTCCCAGCCCAGAAAGTACCAGCAGCAGCTTGCATCACTCAGTGCTCTTCCCCTGCTTCTTCCCCGGGTGTATTCCCTCAGCTGCTTTCCATTCCTGAGCACTGTTTGCCTCGTCCTTGCATGCTGGAGCAAAGAAGCCAGAAGAGACCGTTTTTAAGAGTTTTCCTTCATCAGAAGTCTTCTGAATGTTCACTTTCACTTGAAGTAAAACCAAAAGTCTGGGCCTACGAGTGCAGCACAAAGTGGAACTGCTGTTTTGTCACAGCTCTTGTTGCAGCAAGTAAGCTGTGAAATCTTGCAGCTGGCACAGCCCCAGAGGGTAACTGACAAATTGGGTAAGTGTACTCCTGGCTGTTTGACATATAATTATATTGGGGGCCAGATGTGAATGATACACATATTAAATATCACACACACACACACACACACACACACCCAATCGTCCAGAGCGTACCCGGCCCACATCAGAACAAAAACCGCGTTAGCAATACTGCTAACGTGAAACACTTGTATCTCCGTCCCTTGCTCCGGATGGTTACCCTTCAGGGCATTACAGAGAACCCTGGAAAACATCTAGCGTTTTGCACTCCTCCTCTGCACAAAGCAGCTGAAACTGTGTTTGTTTTTAAGAATTGCCTAATAATTGAGAGCGTCCTTGCCAAGATTTAAGCCTGAAGCCAAGTGTGGAGACCATATACACATCCTGGAGCGGGGGAAGGAGAATTCTTGTGTGAAAAAGTAAATCCTTTCTCTGACAGTGGGAGAAAGTAGAGAAGGAACAAAAACGAAAGCACTGAAAATGAGCAAATGACTTGGAACATACACATGTATTTTTTTCCCACAGATATATCCTTGTATTATTGCTTCTAAGATCATCTTAAATCTATGGTGATACAACTAAAAAAAGAAAGCTAATATTCAACCCAGACAACATACTTTTTTTAGGAATGGGTAGGGATGGAATTAGATTAAAATCCAAAGATTCTTTTACAAGCACTATTTTCACGGTTCCCTGAATTAACAGTGTTAACGACACTCAGATTTTAGTGACATGAGATTTTTAACAAGGTTATGGCATTAAACTTTCATCTTTAAGCCTCCTTCAGAAGAACACAGAACAAGAGTCAAGTATTTCACAGGACCATGAATTAAAAACAGACAGCCAACATAAAACAGAGCAGATAGTTTCCTGAACCTCTTCGTAAAAGCTGGCACGATTGCCTGTGATCTTGTGGTTGCAGCATCACTCTGACACTCAGGACATCTGGTTCCATTCCTGGCTGTATCCCAGGACTCCTCTATGGCTTAGGAGAAGTTGTTTATCTCCACGTGCCTCAATATTCCAGATGCAAAATGGAGAAAACAGCTTTACACCACCCAGCAATATTCGGGTTATTTATGTGTGTACATACGACCTTTATTATTGTAGCCAGAAGAGTGTTCTTCAGCACTTTTTCCAGGTTCACTTGCAAAGGCTGTTGAAATTCTCTAAACTCTGCTTCACTGGCTTTAGCACTTACTATACTTCTACATTTAATTTTAAATAAATAAACTTAGGATGTAATACACCTTGAAAACTGCCGTCTCAGTACAAATAATAATAATGAGAAGAGGGCACCTGCTCATCAGGAAAGAATAATTCCTTGAACATTGGAAGAGATAATTTAAAATACTGTGTTAACAGATCTGTCACCTTATCTAGAATCTCAGGTGTTCCCCAGATCCTTTGCAATGTCAGGGGAGCCTCTGTTTTTCAGCAAATTTAAGTTTGAATCAAAAAATCAAGACTTCCCTGAAGCCTGAAACTGTTTTTTGCCTGGTTTAACACCTGAGGCAAGTTTGTATGTGTGCATCTACATCTACAAGTACATCTACAAATACATCTACATCTACATCTATATATGTACACACACACACTCTTTATATATACCTGTATATATATATGTATATACACACCTATATTTATACACATATACCTGTCTATACAGATAAATTTTTTCACCATGTCCCTCTTATTAATGTGTAAAATGAACTACAGAGGTTAAATGATTCACCTACGAAGTGTCTGGACGCAAATGGAAACTCTTGGTAATCTATATTTCTAGTCATCAGATCTAAGCAAAAGACCAGTGCCTCAGGCTTGGCAGAGCCAGAAACAACACAGGTCCTTTTCAGGAGGAGGAAATCACAAGGGCATTCTTTTTAACTGAAGAGGATGCTCTGCCCTTAAGCCATAGCTTTTCTGGTTAGTAGAAACCTTTCCCCAATTTTTACAGCTGAATTCTTTCCTTCCCATTCCTTGATGTGACAGACAGAGCTTATAGCAGGCTGGGAAAAATATTGTCATTAGTTATGAGCAGGGAAAGAGCCAAGAGTTCTCATAATCCTGGGTGTGCCACATGCTTCCATCTGTAACCTTGGGCAAGAAATCGTGTTCCAGTCTTCCCACTCTACCAACTAGAAATAATATCTGCAATACAGGAGTGCTCCAAGGTTCGTCTCAGTCATTATGCTCCAAGACTTGTATTCAAGACTGCAGCACTTCACATAGCTTCATGCTGCTCTGCACTCTTACACAATAACGTCAAAGAAGAACAATGCAGCCTTGAAACCAAACTTTCCATTTCAGACCTCTGTCATTCTGCTCTGAAGGAACATTGCTAGCCTACGAGTATCCCATTTCTGTGATTATTTTCAAAGCTATTTTGATTAGGCTGGACTATATCTGAAGGTTCCCTGAGAGAAAGAAACAGCTTTTGCATTTGAAATTTCTATTTCATGAAGCTCAAGCCCTTCTATTTCATTTCCTTTGTCTGTGTTCAAATTTGCTTCTAGTAAACAGTTTTGTTTTTCAGATCTAGCCAGTACGAAGAATTTAAACCACCCAGATGGAAATACCTTCATAAAATTACTGAGAAATATCATGTAGTAGTACTGTGAATGAGTTCCAGGAATTACTGAAAGTCACTTGCTATTTATTGCTTAGTAATACAGTTCTTGAGGTTTCCTGTCACTAATTCAGCTATGCAAAGCTAATGCAAAGCTTAAAAAAGTTAAAATGGGGGTTTGCATGCTTTGCAGATGCCTGTTCCTACTGGATCATTTTGCAAAAAAGAGCTGAATTGATATTCAAGCTTGCTTCAAGAAGATAGAAGGACTTCTCTTTATTTAGTTGGTGACCAAATTGCTTGCAAAAACTACCCATGATAGCAAGAACGAAAAGGACAATATGGAATTAAAGTGTAGGAGGCATTGTTCTTCCATGGTAAGGCAAATAATTTCAGGCAAATAATTCTGTCGCCCTTACCAAATAACACAAGCACTGTATTCCATGTTCATTGCAACTTGCAGCTGTTAGCCCGCATTGGCTTGGCAAATCTCCCCATCTCCACAAAGAAAAGGGCTGTTCCATGCCTTCCTCTGCTCTTGAGGTTGTCAGCTGAAACCACAGTGTGACTTTCATGATCACAGAGAAATAACTTCCTCACTAGGAAAACTCTAACACAGCTTTTCCTGACTGAAGAAAGGTAGAGCATCTAGAAGTGACCTGAATGAGCAAGGATCACAGACCCAGGCAGGCTAGCAGGGACCGCAGGAGGTCTCCAGTCCAACGCCTGACCAAAACAGGCACAGCTGCACTGTGGGGGCAGGCCAGGTTGCTCAGGGCTTTACCCTGTTGGGGCTTGAAAGCCTCCAAGGACAGAAATGGCACAAGTCCTCTGGCCCGGCTCCACTGCTTGGCTGCCACTGGAGGGGAAAAGTCTTTTCCTTATCTCCTTTCTAAGCATCTCCTGTTTCAGGTTATTGTCATCGTTTCTCATCCTCTTGCTGTTCATTGCTGTAAGGACTTCAGTTCTCCCTTCTTGGTAGCCTCCTCATAGATACTGGAGTGTCAGGGACTAGCAAGAGCAGCACTGCCCCAGGAAGGGGCCAGGCCAGGAGCTGTGGGTGACGTCAGTGCAGGCAGCACCAGCACCCACCAGAGCACCGTCCCACAGCACCAGAGCAGGATCCATTTGGTGACAGTGACAGGTCCTGTCTGCACTCTCACACAAGGCAAGGTGAGAAGTCAGGACCGTGGTCCTTGAAGGGCGCTGGGTCAAGAGCAGCAGGAGGTGTTGCTGGACACACGTACACCCAAAGTGTAGCTCAGGCCGGGACTGGGTGTTCAAGCCTGAGCTTAGATGAGGCTCCTAGCTTGTAGGTAGCAGGTGCACAGGTCCCAGTGGGGCTAATCAGGACAACTAGGGCCCATTAATGTCCTTGTGCTCCTGACAGCAGCCTACCCCCACAGCAAGGTGTGTCCTAATCCATTACAGAGGGGTGGGTTCAGAGGGGGCCTCCTTGCGATGTGGTCTCCTAGCTGTTGGTTGTCATGGGCCTGGGCTGAGTCGAGAGCCCTCATGGACAAATTTTGGGGTGACAAAATAGCAAGGCAGGGCAGGTAAATCCCAGGAATCTACCCTGGGACCTGTCCTGTTCAGCATCTTTATGCGACCTGGAGGAGGAGATGGAGTGCACCTCCACCAGGTTTGCAGGTGACATCTAACGGGGAGATGCAGATGAAAAGCGCGAGGTCTGCGCCACGGGACTTCGACAGGTGGGAGGAAGGGGCAGACAGGGCCGCAGTGAGATGTGGCAAGGACGAGGGGACAGCCGTGGCCAGGCCAGGCAGTGCCAGTGCAGGGGCCAAGTGGGGCAGGGGTGGCCTGGCCTGGCCTGGCTTCCCTGCTGCTTGGCACTCCCGGGCACCGCCGGGCACTGCCACCGCCTGCGGCCAGTGCGGGGAGGCACCACTGGCCACCCAGGCCATTGCACACTCTCCATCCTCGGGTATTTTCAAGCTCAGATTGGATAAAGTCCTGAGCCACCTGGTCTGTATGCAATACTGATCCTGCTTTAAGCAGAAGATTGGACTGGAGACCTCATGTTTGTGTTCTGGTAAAGGAAAAATGAAAAGTAAAGTATTCAACCAATATCCTGGATTATTGCAATCTGGTGGGTGGAAAATGAAATCCAGACTCTGAATCTCATTTTATGGTCCACAGCAAACTGAACCAAAGCCCTAGACTGGAACAAACTGCATTTGATTAGTTCCCTCATGAGATTTCTAACTGCAGAAAAAAGAATGGTCATCCAGGTACTGTTTGTGAACAGGCATAGTTTCACTGGGATCTGCATGACTAAAATAAGCTATTCATTCTCCAATTTAATCTTCAAATGGCAAATCACTTCAAAACAATGCATGTCTGCAACCTCCTTTTACACACTTCGGTGTGCAAGAAGATGGATGGTAAATATATACCTGTGCCGTACAGCTTTAAATGTATTTATTTAGCTGGTACAAATTACACTTTTGCAAAGATCACTAGAAGTAATATGTCATTCTTGAGTCCTGGAAATGAAAGAAAATGGAAGCTGATCTAGTTGTAGATGTACCCATAAAGCAAACAAACTAGAAATGTTTCCTCTGTTTTCTCCCAGAACAAAGAAGAAGAACAGAAGGCCTAGCTCAAAGCTTGTTCTCAGGTCAGCCCTCTCATCAGGTGCTTTACAATATCCATGAGTCCCTGTTTCTGTTGCTACTAAACTCTGCAGCTTTACACAAGTCATTTAGGAAGGTGTGTTTCAGTGATGTTGTTGATTTGGGACTGCTTCTGGTTTTAGAAGTAAGCTTGCTAGCAGGTGCATGATATTCCCACCTTTCAGGTGTTTTATTGTTAATAATGCTTTTGGTCCTCAGGTTTCAGAAATAGGACACACAAAAATCAGGTTAGTCAGCATAAACCTTAAGATGCCCTAGTGACTTAAGTTGGTTATTTATTATGCTGGAAGTTCCCAGAAGACTCTTAAGTATGGCTGAAGCATATGAATGAAGAGAAAGGGAGTTAACTTTTTTGTGGTAGACAGTTTTTATCACATGTATACAGGAATATTTCAAGAATTCCCTCCCACACTCACATGACAGATAAATCAATTGCACTGGAGGAGAGAGCAACGTTTATCTTTATATGCAAACCAGCACTACAAGAAGCGAACAAACTGGGGCTGTTTATACCAGATAATAAGACCACAGCTTAAATTAAAATAGTAGTCTTCATTATCAAAATGTTAATTTCATAAGGAGTATTACAGGATGAGAAAAGTAGAAAGGCCAACCAATGTTTTCCATATCTTCACTGTTTTCCTGGAGAAGCACAAATATTATACGGCACCAAAAGCGGGAGCAGGAACGCAGCTCCTTGTCAGGACAACTATGAGATTCTTCACATCTCAGCCCAAGCAGGACAAGTTCAGCAAGAGATATTCAGAAAAGATGTCTCACCAAATACCTGACATCCCCCTGCGTGGGGCAAACCTAGTTCAAGCCTCTATCCAAACCAGGCGAAGGAAAGAAAAGTCTTTCGCATTTCTGGTGAGAATCTGGGTAAGGGGGAAGAGAGGTAAAGAGATACAGAGGCGAGAAAGCAAAACCTAACCCTACACCTCTGTCTGATTCCAGGGAAAACGTGTGGCTGTGATTTCTGAGCAGAGGTGGCTCTCCCAGGTGGCTGATGCCCTTGAGTGCCTGCTGCCCGCAAAGTCTCCTCACTGTGAGCTTCCTGCCAGCCAGCCCCAAAGGCTGCTTGCCCAGCTTGCTGGCTGCTGGGATTGCTTCTGCCAGGCACCCAGCTCCACGGTGCTTTAACGCAGGTGTTGGCTGGGCTGTGAGGGCAGTAATTACCAGGCACCAGTTACACTGCTCCACATGGCAATACCTAAGCCTTCTTCTGTGAAACACGTTTGCTTTTGCTTTTATAAACACTGAAGAGCAAAGTCTCCAGCAAAAGCGTGCCAGACTCAGCAGTGCAGAAATGGTGCAGGCACTCTACTAACCTCATGTAGGGTTCAGCCATAGGCTACACTTTCTGTGATACAGGTTTTCTGGGACATTTTTCTTATAACGAGCTCCCCAAAGAAATCTGGAAGGCTTTCAGACTTACAAAGCCAGTTTTATTTCCAAATTAAAAAAATTAAAGCAGTGAAGGCAGCAAAAAAAAAACAAAAAAGGTGTTTATACCAGTTCTTTCCTGCTGCCTGTGACCCTGCTTCCAGGCCCAGTTTCAGCCACCTCAGGGACGCAGCAAATTCTGCTCAGACTCCCTGGTCCTTCAGGGGGTTCAGTGTCTGCTGCCATTAAGGTTGCCTCTGAGGCCTTGTTGTCCATTGCAGCAACCTTTGCTGCAAGTTTCCAACTCTTTCCTTTGGGTATATCTGGGTATCAGGATATCTCTCCTCAAACCCATTCCCTTGCTCCCAAAGGAAGGGACACTCTTCACTCCCTTGCAGAAGTGTCCACCCAACCTAATCATTCTCTAAAGGAAGCTTAACATACAAGCTGAGAGAGAAAAAAAAAAAGAATAGATACTGTTCACCAGCCCATCAGATTCACAACAGGAAACCATTAACAGAAATTTCCCCTACAAAAATCTGAAAGCAAGTCTTTTATTTAATGCTGGGTTTCACTACTCACATATATTTTTGCTGAAATAGTTGACCTGTTTATGTATTGGTTTCTTTATTTTTCATATCAGTTGTATATCAGTTTCTTATTTTTTCAGGTGCAAATCTTAGTCATTTTGACCCTGAGGCAAATTATGACTATGCCAGCATGTGTGAAACCCACAACTGAAATCAGATAACACTGCAAATAAAGCTCTAAGAGAGGAAAAAAAGTTCTTCCTTGAATACATGTAAAATACAACTATTGTCACCATTTTGACCCCTAAAATATAATAAAAAACTCTTTTCACTTGGACCTATTCCTTTGTAATTATTAGGTCCTGCATTTATTACTCCACCTGACTGGCTTATCTTTTTTCCAGCCACTATAAATAAGGCAACCAGACATGATATACTAATCCATCTCAAATTTTTATTCTGCACGTTAACATACAGTTCAACATTTTTGAATCTCAGCTGTATCTAGTAGCCAACATTACTAGGAGAAGCTCAGCACTAGATATGTTAATTATTTTGGGTACAGAGACAGATCCAAGCAAAGCTGGCATTCCAAGCAAGAAGGACAAGAGAAGGAGCGATAGTATAAAGTTCGCTGGTGTTTAAAATGGTGGTAGCTATAGCCGCATGGTAATAGAAAAGGCAATGTGAGATTAGCATTCATATCAGCATATGCTAATCACTGATAACTTCTGCTGAGTTGTGTTAGGCCACTGCACCTCTCTAATAGCGCTTTGTCACAGCCACCCCTCTTCTTTCTCTCACATTTGCCACTGACATCTCATTCTGGCCTTCCCAGCTTGCCCGCTAATCAGCACCGTGGCGTGGCTTGTCCACACCGACCCTCCTCTGCAGGAAAAGAAGCACAGAATAACAACTCTCCCCATCCTGAAATCTTGGCCAGCAACAGCTTGCAATACTGAAATTTTTAGGTCCTTTCATGACTATGGCTGGCAGGCCTTGGAAAAATTCTAAAAAGAAGGAAGCATCTTCTTGGCTATGTGTTTGTGCTGATGCAGCTGGCCGTCTTCAGTCCCTTCAGACTCAAGGGGTTGCAGGCCAGAAGGATGCAGCTCCACATCTGAGAGCCACAGACATTTCTCAGGATGCCCTCATACCCTCTTTCACGAGGCACACTGATTTAGGAGACAAGAAGGCAAAGACAGAACCTCTCCTCTCTCTTTTTTGATGGCCCAAAACAGGGAAGAGAGTGGTAGAGGTGCCCCTGGGTCTGGGTCACCACAGTGCTGGAGAGGATGCAGAAGAAGGCACTATAAGGACTAAGGAGCCCTAAAATTTGCTGCCTAGCATGCCATCACTGCAAAACCAAATCAGCATGGGGAACTGGCCGCCAAGGAGCACTGCAGTAAACCTTCAGCGTGCAGTCACTGAACGCTGCCTTTCACAGGGAGGTGGTTGCACGCACAACACTGGGACCAACAGACCGTGTCTGATTTCAGCAGATAAGTTTGCCATAAACATCCACAAATCTTCTGACAGAAACACCTGTAGTCCTGTAATCTAACAGAACAACCCCTGATTCCCATTTTGTAGTACAATTTTCATTAGAAAGTGTGTTTAAAACTTTGTGACCTAGATATGGTACGAAACAGACTAAAATACCTAATAAATCAATAAAGTGCAAGAAAATGCTCAGAAACTGAGAGCATTTTGATTATTTCTCTAGTGATATTTGGGTACTTTCCAACAGGCAAAAAAACTGTGGTAGATTGTGGTTTCCTCCTACCCAAAGAAAGTCTTTAGAAACAATTTATTGAGATAGGACTTCTTCGTCTCTTACCAGAATCATGCCTTTCATCACAGGACTTTACAGAAATGAAAGATCCTTATAAATCCTTCCTTAATCCTTCCAACAACTCCTCTGAATTAAAAATAATCAAATGCAACTAATGGAATAAATTCAAACTGAGCAACTGGGTCAGGGCCACAAAACAAAGAACATCCAAAGTAGAAATAGATCCCATATCTTACCCACCCCTTCTGTCTCCTTACCTGATATTCACAGTTAAACAAATAGTGTTTATTTCACAGGAACTCTTGATCACCGTTTCTTATCTTGATTGCTCAAAGATAGTATGCCTCGGGTATTTGTCCAGAACATCCACCAGCAAAAACTGCTGCAGAAGGAAATCAAGATATCTACAAACTCTGTATTATGTTCATACATACCCTGGCCTTTTAAGAACCTTAAGAAGTCTCTAATTCTCTTTCAGTTCCTCTGTTTCTGCTGTATGAGAAACCTTTGTTATCTGTTCTAGTAAATTTAAGCATTTATTCTTCCAGATTCCTGTCAATCTCCACTTCAGGTTTAACCTCGTTGATTTTATGTTCCTTCCTGGTGTCCTAACCTGCATTAAAATTTCTTTTTTTCTGATTTCAGGGTGCCTTTCTGTAATTCTTCCCTAGGCTGTCCCATGCTGAACCTTAGGCTGCTCATGTCCTTCCTATAGGGCGTTCGCATCTTTCTCTTGTCAAATGTCTCATTGTTTAAAAAAGCAAATTATTACCACACACTTTTACACAAAGCAGAGCCAGAGTCGGAAGTGAAAGAATCTGACACTTTCCAGTCTCTCCAGTTGAAGCTCTTCCACTTGGTGAAGCCAGGACAGGAACCTAAATCCTGCCTCACTTCTTGATGTTACCTTACCTTTCAGTAGCACAGATGTCTCTACTCTCCCATGAACCTAGGAACTGACAGACGGCCCACAGAGAGTAGCCAGTGGTCTGAGTACACATCTGGAAAATGAGAGATGTGGTCAAATAACTTCAAGAAAGGAGGGAGTTCAGATTATTAGATAGAAGGTCTCCATCTGTATCACATCATACAGACATTTTTGTGGAATTCCTACTTTAGTAGCAATACTCTGATAAGACACAGTGGATAGATAAATGTGTCAGCCATGTCTGATCTCTGCTGGAATAAACTAGGAATTTCTGTGCCAGCTTGTTCCAGTGGTATTAAGATACAGGTTTTTCTGGTAAAGTATCTAAAGAGCTTCTGAAATGCAAACTTGTGCACCAGGGGTTCTCAGATATCTCTAAGGCTAAACATCAGTTAAATTTTGGAGTTAAATAACAATGCCTTCTTACTCCAGTCATTTCCAAATGACATCCAGCTGTGGGGTTTGCTGAGATTTGTCTCCCTTCAGCAGGAATGTTCTTTCTTTGGTAAATCTAATAGAGTTTGCAAATCTACTGAACTGCAGTCTTCCCCAGGTCAAAGACAACTGGTGTTAGCCTGCAAGATTTAGAGCAACTAATGGACTTCATTTCATTATTATCCGATTGCTACTCTCTGTTAACGGCAAAATCAAGCAAGAGGGCCCGCCAGTAATGATGATCATGCCCCTAAGCTCTATGTTGTATTTGAAGATTTCTTCTTGTTCTACTCAAGCTGCCTATGCACACATACAGAAATGAATCAAAATTTTAAGAAATGACATTTTAAAATCAAATACTTCAAAGAAAATGTAGGTTCCCTAGGATTCTGAACTTTATGCATTAGCAGGTGATTGATATAACCTTTAGATGGGAAATGGAAGGGTGGATCCACCGCTAGGGCCTGTTGGCTTAGTTCTGATTTAATCTTCGTTTATAGGTTTATAGGAAGTGGAGATCTAAGCCATATTCTGATAAGACAGCTGCTTCCAGTTTGTCTGCTGGCAGAGCCTTGACACATTTTCCTCACCATGGTGAATAACTTCTTTCAGTATGTAAATACAGCACAATTAATCACTCAGAACTAGATTGTCATAGCATTCACCCAGCTGTGATTGCAAGTCCAGCTGCCAACAGAGACAAGAAGTACTAATTTCAGTCTCTGACAGAGAGCTGGTTAGGGAGACAAGGCTATGAGAAAACTAGCACTCCCATCTCATGAACAACTCGAAGCAAAAGGAAGTTATTTCTAGCTCAAGTCATTTTTTTACCTGCCCAGTGAGTGATGCAGGTTAGAAAGACATTGACTGCCTCTTTGCTCTGTCTAAAATTGAGGGGGGGAGTTTTTATGTCAGACAGGAAAATTCTTACAAGATTAAAGTTGTTTCTCTGGAAGAAGATCCAGAACCTGTTATTCCAGAGTCTGTTTTTATGGCTAATTTGATCTATGATCTGTGTTCTAGTTTTTCCTTGCATTCTAACTCTACCACCAATGTTCCACAAAACTGAGTAACCACAGCAAAAAGGCTGGGATAGAAGGCAAAGAGCAAAAAGGCTGAAGGATAAAAAGTTATAAGAGAAAAAGACACACACATTTTCAAAAAGAAGCTGTGTGAGAAGAAAGATGAAGGGAAGAGGTCTTGCCTTCTAGTGCACCGCTCAAAAACATGCATTTTCTAGTGCTTAATCTGATCAATTTGAAGCAAGTATACAAAAAGTATCTTATTTCCTATTTGTTACTCCACATGAAAAATTTCACAGTTCTTTGTTTTCATTTTACAGAGCATGAACGAACAAAAGTGAGAGAGACTTTCCTGCTTTGGAATCAGGAACAAAATTCACGTTTTCCATGATTTTGGAAAAATTTGAATTTTTGCACGTTTCCAAAACCATCTGCTGAATTTGGGTGCTTTGCTGGCTATTCACAAGGCCTGATTTCTCATGAGTACTGAGAACATACATGTCAGTAAGGAATGAGACAACAAAACAGGATATAACGAGTTGATACCAAGAGAGAAGACAATACCCCATGCTGTGCAATCACTTGACAAAAAAGCGACCTCTTGAACCTAGAGATGGAACCTGTCACTCAGTTTTGTGGCATATAGTATCTGACCTCAACGTCTCACACACTAAGGACATTTTTATGAGAATATCAGCACACATGGTGGTAGCTCCAGCCACTCGGAAAAAATAATCAAATTCAGCTCTCCCACACCAAATCACATCACTGTTATTGCCCTAAATTAAAAAGGTGTTTGTTACGGATTCCAGCCCCCCTGCTGCCAAATCCTTTGCTCCTCCTGCATCTGAACCCCACCAAGGGCTAAATCCTAGAATGACTGCTGAATAAAGCCATTTTATGCACATACAATGGGCATTTTGTTCAAGCCATTTAAGACATATTTTACAATAAATCTTTTCATTATCAGAGGCATTTTAAAAATGTTTCCCCTTTAGTCATAGTTTGCAGATTCACTATGTACAGTATTAAGTTTGGTATTTGATGCACAACACATTCATTTTTTTTTAATGCTTAATCATTTTAAACGACCCCATGTCGCTAGAGAGGGCCAACCAGGGCTAAGTAAACATTTTTGTCCAAAGCGTATGTTTCCATATTTGCTCTTATTTCACTGTGGAACAGGTTCTTTCTCAAAATAGAAGGTCAGATGACAGTATCTCTGTGTGGATACAACTGCTTTACACCATTGGTTTCATATGGAGCATGTCTGAGATGTAAAAAAAAATAACCCAAAAATAAAAGATTAATCACTGTATGTTCTAAAGAGGAGCTGTGACACACCCTGGGAGACATTTCCCTTTAACACATATTCAACAACAGAATGGGCACAGACCTATAACTGACTATGGCACTGATCCTGCAAATAAAATTTTCTGCATACTGTTTCATTTTTTAGAGTCATACAGAGTTCCACTCCTCTCACTGGCAGAAGCATGACTGCTTTGCTGGAATGTACTGCTGCGTAAATACAAACCATTTCTTAGCTCCACCCAAAACAAAATCTTCAAAACAAATGTAATGTCAAAGTACTACCTCCTTGAGCTTTGTCTCTATTGTCACTACAAGTCACAAAAAAGCAAACTGCAACCACTGCTCCTAGTGAGCACCTATTCTATGTTGCAAAATTTCATGAACCCCCTGGGAGTTTGCCTGTAAGTAATGAGATGAACCTGCCAGTATCAAAACTGTCTCTTCTTCAGGAAGATCTGACATCAAAGTGACTCAACTGAAAACTCTGCCTGTTGAAGCAAGACCCATGATGGCTTAGCTGAAGAACCACATTTCCCCATATGGGAAGCCTTGTATATATTAAAAATAAAAAGGGAGTTCCCCCCCTCATTTTTCATATCAAAGCTGACCCAGTGATGACTTCCTTACCAGAGACATCTGATCCAAAGGTGCTGGAAAGGAACAGACGGTTACAGCTGCCTCCTCATCTGCCTGTGACTACTCTATTCATAACTTCAGCACTCATCCGCAAAGAGACAAATCTACCATCTTTCCGTCCTACACACCTTGCCATGCTGTGGAGGCTGTATTTCTCTTCTCCCCTGCAATGCGAAGCTGAACTCTCTACCCCTGTCCTCTATGCACAATGCAAGAGGCTACTGAGTTTGATCACTCCAGAAAAATAGCAGAGTCTACACTACGTCTCTTTGCAGTAAGGAGGCCCATTGGAATATGTGCAGCGCCAACTTGCTTTAGGTGCTTTTTAACTAGCGAGGGTACAGGAAACAATGAATCTGCAGCACCATAATGCTGTGTACTCAGTAACTGAAGGCACTCTCACTCTGACTTCAACAACCAGGCCAGCTAGCTCAAGAGCAATACAGGTATGCGTTGCGCAGAAATATCCTGAAAGGCCTGGTGCTGTCACAAGGTGCCTGCTCTTGCAGGCAGTATGGCCCCGCACTGCTGCTGGCTGGTTTTTGCAACACCCCAGATCCAGATCATTTTCCTACTACACAGAACCCTACTGAAGCAGCCACAGACCTGGCTCACCTCAGTGGATAACCACACAAATAGACGATTCAGAGCAAACGAGCGGGTGAGGCAGCCCCTTTCTCTTCTGCGGAGGGCAAAGCTGCGTCACGTTTACTCCAGAGTAAAGTGGCACCATGGAGGAACAGACAAGCTCCATATTCTTACCTGAGCTTGCCTGACTGTGTTTGGATCTTCATCAGCTTTTCTTAGTGAGCATGTGTCCACAGGTCAAAGTACTTCCTATCTGCCACTGTGCACTGCAGTAAACACTTGGAGATCCCATGGAGTCAAAAAGTTATTGGATATTGCAGAGCATCCTTGTGAGTGAGCCTGATGGCACTAAATGAGACCAAATGAGGTCACGAAAAAAAAAACAGGCCAGATACACTCTGACCACGGTTAGTAATCTCCTCATATCAGTCACTTATCACAGAAGTCATGAAATGTTCCAAGATGTGGACACAGCATGCTGTTCATTAACTGTTATTCTGAATTATGTCATAAGCAATGACTTTTCAAGAAAACTTTCAGTACTTTAAAGCCACTGAGTCACTGCAGGTTTTATGTAGAAACCTTTAAATGAGACTTCAAAATCTTTTAGTGCAATGCAACCAGGGGCAAAGTTGGCGAACATTGGCCTTACAGCAATGTCTGTTCATTCTGCAGCAGTAATCATGGGGTATTTCAGTGGTGCTTCAGCTGTTTGGGTATTACATGTCTCCAGAGAGCAAATGCTCCTCCCTATAGCTCCAAGGAGCAGGAATTGACTTACCCCAGGTTCTTTAGCTTGAATCTATGGCACAGTGATGGAACTGTCTCCCTTTACTAGTCCAGCTCACTAAATCAAATGTATGATTTGTGACTAGAGAGTTGACACTGTCAGGCAATGACTGTTGGGCTGAATCCTTATTTAGCAGTTCTGACAGGCTTGAGGATTCATGTCTGCAAATTGCTTCTTACCTACAAGAAACTTTGTGCACATGGTTCCAGCAGAAGCTTATCCCTGCACAAGTAGGCCCAACTTGAACAAATTTACAGCATGGGTAGTACAGCCATACTTGAGGTTCTGTATTTATGCAAAACAGAGTTTAGTCAGCCAACAAGATCTCAGTATCAGAACTACAGTGAATGGTGAGGAAAGGATCCAAATCTGGGACACTGCTTTTCTGCCACATTGCAAGAGCTTGGGAATGAGGAATGAGGTTATGAGGATCTGTGTCTCCCTCCCGAGCAGCTAACACTCTCACAGACAATAACAACGTTAAACTGGATGGCTTCTGCAGGTTCATTCCCAGCTTCACAAAGAACCAGGCACAGTAGAAATGAACAGCAGAAACCAGAATTTGAGAACACAAGGGTGTTAATACATTGCTATGTAAAGTGGGATTTCTGGAGGAGGAGACAGCCTGGATGCCTGTGCTCCAGGAGTTGCTTTCTGTCTTAATAAGGTAAGATACCTTACAAGGAAGGACTTCAAGGATGTGGGTCATGGTCATCTTCTCCTGGGGAAGCTGATCTGCAAAGGACCACTGCTGGTACAGGAAGACATAATATTTGCTCAAGTGAATTTCTTTATTTTCACCTCCTTTCTTTATCATTTTCTGTTTTGCATTTGTAATTTCCATTTTTCCCTCCATTCATACCCTTTTACATTCTGTTTCCTCCCCTATTCCACTGGCTCAGGTTTTCCACTGCTCACAGCAACCTCTTGCAGCCAGTCTTTCTTGCTTCTGCCTCCTGCTCTGCTCCAGCCTACATGGTATCATCCTGAACTGGAGACCTCCTGAAATTTCCATCAGCTGACCTAAACCTCGTACATGGCAAAATGGCCACATGGTTTAGATCACGCAATGTTTGAAAAATAAGAAGATAAAAATTTATACTGAAGCTTCTAGTAAGAGGGGTGAGCCGAAAGAGAGGTGTTTCTACCTAAGTCTTAGAAACTAGAGAGTACTAATAAATGTCAGAAATGCTAAAATATGCACACAGAGGCATTATCTGTTTTACCTGAACAGAAAAGAGTACAGTGTTTTATGTAAAAGCTTTACAAACAGGTAGGCAAGCTTAGCAATCCCCTAACACAACCTGCTAAGGAACCCGAACCCCGCCCTACCACCGCAGAGCCCCTCTAGGCATCAGGCTTCGGGCAAAACTGGAGATTGCCACGTACTTCAAGAACAGCGGGTGGCCGTGGGGTAACTCGGGGACCTCCCACGGGCCCAGGGCGGCTGCGGGGGCGACCCGTCGCCGCAGGGCCCGCAGCCTCCGCGCCAGAGGAGGGCAGCCAGCGCAGGGCCGCGGCGGCGCGCTCAGCCGCACGGCTGGTGTTTCCCCTAGGTGGCGCGCTCCCCTCTGCCGAGGGGCGGAGGCTCTGAGGCAGGCCCAGCGCGCGCTCCCGCCGTGGGGGTCGCGTCTGGCGGCCCCTTGTTATGGACTTTCGCAATGAAAATGGAAGGCACAGCCGCTCTTCCGGCAGGGAAGGGAAGTGCGGCTGCCGGCTCCCCCGAGGCGGGTGCGAGAGAGGGCAGCAGGTGGAAGGTGGGACACCCTGTTTATCATCCCAGATAAAAAAAGAGTAAAAAGAATAAAGGTCATTAGGCAGCTAAAAGAATGCACTTGAAAAATGCTGGTGGCCTCGAAACCTGCTGTACCCAATGGAAACTGTGAAACTATTAAATAAAATCAGACCCAGAAAGTAAAAAATTGAAATTTTAATATTAATAACTGTTTGGCGAGCACGGAGAAGCCTAATTCTGCCACCACGTAGTCTGCCCTCTCTCCCAGGAGGGGAGAGATGATGCACCCATCAGCCCCGCCAGCAGCAGTCACGTGTCCTCTTGGGCTGGAGCAGGCTGTGCGCTTCCGTGTCTGCTGCACTCACCTCCTGTCTCCACAGCCTCCGCAGTCAGGAGCCACAGAGAATATTTCGATTCTGCTTCTAATCCCATAAAAAGTGCTACCTCATTGCTTTCAGGTGTTATGCACAGATTAGTGCAAATTCACTACACAACGTATTTCAGTACTACAGCGAGCTGTTGTCTCACAGCAGCCATTTTAACCATTTCACCACAGTCCTCCTATCTCTGTGTTTGCAGATCTTGATTCTTATTCCTGGTGCTTGAATACAGCTGTTAAAAATGTTTTCGGGGTAACGAGGAAGAGGAAAAAAGGTAAGCAGACATATTGTATTTATTATTAAAGGCCTTATTTATACAGCACGTAGAGCAGGGGTCTTCTTGGCTGTCACCTGTAAGCAACACCACAGATTTAATTAATAGCATGTGAAGCTAGGATGGCCATAGGTCATGACACCGACATGTGTGTCATACAGACATATATATAATCAGAAAGTGTAAAAGATAAAGTTAAGATGATAAGGAGCAATTCTCCAAGTGTTCCAAGACCTGTTTAGTTTCTAAGTGCTGTTAATCATTTTAAGATCTTCTAAATTTTGTTTTCGAAAACCAAATAAAACTTTCCTAATCAGAAACCCTCTCCATTCAACTGAACAGACAGAGAAACTATGTCCAGATATGGAGGAAATCACATCCCTCAAAAATGCCACCGGCCAGCAGAGCCACTCCAGGCGGCCCAGCTGGCAGCCCGACTGCCCCTGCCTGCGGGCAGACACCTGGGTTTTCTGCCTCCTCTTCAGCAGGGACGCTGCTTCAGAGCTGAACCAGGATGGCTATTGCAAAAGTGATGAGAGAAGAAATGACAAGGAGGCTTAGGCTGTGGGACTAAATGATGTGCCTCTGCAAACGGGGCTGTTCTGCCAGCTGCAGAAACACTGTTACTCGTCAGTGAGCAGTCAGCCTTGGACCTGCACCTCAAATTACGAAATTTTGCTGGGGGAACTACAGAAGAAAGACTCCTGAGCTGTAAATTGGTAGACTTTGAAGGGATCAAGCAAGATGTGGGGTATGATCAGGCAGATGTGCTAAGGCAGTACATGCTGAGGATCAATGTGAGATTACACACAGTCTGGATGATGGACACAGCAGCAATCAGTAACTGAAAGAAAAATTAGCGAGCTTAGCAATTAGCAGTTGCAAATAATAATTACAATTTTTTATAGAATTAGGTGTTTTCCATCACATCTCACTCCTGTATAAAGCCTTGAAGAAGATATGTAAAACTTTATAGGCATCTGCAAGACAGTTAGAGCTACCTGAGTCTACAGGAATGCTATCTAATGTGCATGTCTGCTACTACAGGTGAGCACTGTGCCATTCCAACAGCAGCAGAAAGGGAAACACCTGTGTTTCCTAGGCAGTAGCCTCTTTTGTGAATATGTAACTTGAAAACAAACACATTCCTGAATGTGTTTGGTAGCAACCATCATATGCTGTCCCAAAAAAACAAGACAGCATGTGATAACTCGTTGGAGCATAGGGCAGCTTGCACTGCAGCATCAGCAGGTGCAATGAGAGCAGCTGATTAGCCATATCTGACCTCCACATGAAGGCAGCCACCCCCTGCCACTGCTGAGGACGGGCTTCCACCGCTGCAGGAAAGCAATAAGGGACTCAGAAGCTGTGCCTTACCCTGAGACAGGATGCCACTGATCAGCTGTTCAGCAACACAAATCGCTCGAACATCTTTTGTTCGTAGATGTGATCCGTGCGGAGTGCCAAACCTCTAATTTCTCCCCACTTTGAGTGCAGTTTGTGGTCTGTAGCCAGGAAAAACAGCTTTAGTGGGATGAGTTTAACAATAGATAGCCACGCTATAAGGTGATTGCTACATCTAATTAAAGCTAATTATTAAATGAAAGTGTATTGTAATTCAGCAGGGTGAGAACGGAGGCTGGGCAGGTAACTGGTTTTTAAGAGAGTATCTTAAGATTGCAATGATCTCAGTAAGGAATCTGCTTCACATATCACGCAATAGATAGAATCTTCAACATCATGGTGCCACTTCCACAGTTATAAAACTATACTGGTTGATGATAGAGATGATTTAACCCATCTTTCTAAACAGGCTTGTTCTTCTGAATAGTCTTATCAAAGTTTTTGTAGGAAACATTGCATATATATGAAATTTAGAACAAGTGTGATAGAAATTTAACATGCCTTACTATTCAAATGAAAAGGTCATCTGCCAAAATTTTAATGACAGAAATGTTAACAGTTTATCTAGTCTAGCAAGACAAGAATAAATTACAGATAGCAGAGATCTCTTCAGATAGAAACAATTTCATTCTAAACCATCTCTTAACATGCTCCTTTTATCCCTCAAGGCCATCTCAGCTGTACATATGCTGTAAAATATCTTGTTCTGCTGGATGAGATCATGTTTGTATTATTTAAAATACTAGAGTGGCTGCATTGCCAAATTATAAATTTGAAGTTATTTTAAAACATTCATCGTCAACATATCCTGATTTTGCCAAGCCTGTCTTAAAACATTTGACATGCTTATTGTTTCATCTACTCATATTTCATTGACCCTTTGACAGATTATAAAGTAAATCACTTCCATTACTCCATTTACAGAAAACATCTGTGTTCTCATTTAAAAATAAACCAATAGTATCTCAGGCCCACTCTCATGTGTTTTAGAAACCATCAGGATATCAAGGTAGACATCTCTTCACCAAGAGGTGTTTCCTTGCTCATCCCTGACTATGATAACTAAAAACAATAAAAGTTTTCATGATCTGATTTTGTTTCTAGGGACTCTTGTGTGGATGGATGTATTTTTTCATTGAGGATTAAAATGTTTTTGTACATGTTAGACCAGATTTGATTGCCTGATTAGGCTTATTTTATTAGGAGATACAAAGACTTCCATCCCCAGCTATGTCTACAAACCTAATCATAACACTGTCATCCTCTACAATTATTTAAGCAGAAAGGAGTCTTACCAATAAGACAGGACATTTTAACTGTGTCCAGAAAGTTAGTAAGGACATGGTCTAGATCACCCAGCATGAAACATCACTAAAACCAATGTGGTGTCCAGAGTGGGACAAAGTCAGGTCTTAGATGTGTAGAGATGACTTTACAGTGCCCGATTCATTCAGCATAGACACTCTGGAGTAAAGATGAGCCCTACAAAGCACATGAACAGATACTGCATCCATAGTACGCATTCAATATTTTACTCTGCCTTATTTTGCTTGCGTAGACATTTTGTGAACAAGCTAACTGGAGCACAGGGCTCATCAGGAAGACTACTGTAGGCAAGACTGTAGAATAACAAAGGCCCTCAAATGCCAAGCACCATCCCACAATTAATCATACAGAAACAGTAAATGCCTTAAATTAAATCTACTGCTTTCCCTTCCCCCAGTGTTTTGGCTTCGATTCAGTCTCCGACTCAAAACTCATCTCTCTGCCCTTCCCTCTGCCTCCAAGGCTGCCTGTTGTTAGTGTTGGCAGCATACCCTGCAGCTATAGTACACATTTTTAACATACTTTTTGAGAAAGAAAGAAAGAGCAAAATTAGTCCATGCTCAGAAGGGGACAGCAAGATGAACAGAAACTAAAACTTTGCATTATGCTTTCTTCTCTCTATGTCTTCCCTTCTACAACAGAAACCTCTGCTTTGGCCTCCCTAGCCTTCAGTTTTGACTAAAGATGTCTGCTAAGTCTCCACAGCTGTGTTCTGCCTCCTAGCCACTGCAAAGAGGCTTTGAATGACAGACAGCAAAAGGCAAAGTCAGCGGGTAGACTCTTTTTTGATGTTTTCAAGACACGATGGAAAGCTACTTTCCAACGAAAAGAATGCAGACTTGCTTTTCAGAACATCCATCTCTTTCTTTGGAAGGCTGTACAAAGCTGGGAGAATGAAGCACGTTATGGCATGCCAAGAGGCAAGGAACTAGAAGTTCAATATGTGAAAAGAAACTGCCAGAGCAATTAAAAATCTTATTTTGGTTTTCAGCTAAACACTCACTTAGTTCCAGCACTTAGTGTATGTTTCAGAGAAAGGATGCTGTGGTTAAGGTCAAACTATTGCTCCACAGCTGTGATCAGTTTTCGAGTACTCTGGTGTTGCCAGTCTGGGGGGTGATATTATCCTATTTCTTGTGTTTTAATAGTCTCAGTTTCTGGACTTACAGAATTAGATTTTTTAAAAAAAAAAAAGTTAGCTTACTACAGTGTGTTTTAAAATCTGAACTTAGGAACTGATATAAATAATAGACAAACTAAGTATGACCAAAATATTTGTGTTTTAAGATGTGATAATTCAAAGCATGTTTTATGATCATGCACAACTTGGGCTTGACAATACCTGGACTAACAGTCTACAGATCTTTGCATTCTCAGTAGTCTGCCAGCCAGCTTGGGAAGATCAGGTTTGGTAGTCCTAATGATTAATTTTCAAGGTGATCTACAAAGGTAAGTGGGCTAGAGGGAAAGAAAACTCCTGGTGCTTCTCTTCTTATAAAGCCATGGACTTTACAAAAGCAGGACAAAACTAATTTAATTCAAACTATTTGCAGGTCAGCTTTAAAAAAATGCTTTGGCCTTCCTGCCACATTTCTTATTCAAAGGTAGGGCAGGTGCAGCCTGCTCTCTCTCCTCAGCCACCAAGTGAAAAATCCAGAAACATTCACTGAATTCTCAGCTAGCAAAACTCTCTCTGCAATCAGCTGATGAGATGTCTGAAAAAAAAAATTGAAGAAAACAATTAGTCCTTGGCATCCGTGGGCTCAGAGAAATCAAAATTTCATATTCAAACATTTCTAGGTGTCGAAATGAAGTGCTAAAGTGCATCCCTTTGGAATAATTCACATTCATGTGACCATGAGTTGACTCTATATCTAGAAAATATTTTACTTCTTTCCCTATGGAGATACAAATACCTAGGCGTACTGATATAGCTGTTGATAACAATAACTTAATACAAGATTAAACCAGGCTGGTTAAACTGTAGATCCCCAACAGATCCTTATATGCAGCTAAATGCTAGTAGAAATCAGCAGCTTTTAGCAGCTGAACTTGGCTACAGTACACTTAATTAAAAGCATCATGTTACTGATTCTCCAAGTCAATCTGATATATACACTAAAACTTAGCAGAAGAGTTGTCATTAACAGTATAAATCTATGTATGCGTACCTGAGGACTGTATTCAATGTTTAACTGAAGACCTGCTCAGTGTAAATCTTTTCACTTTTTTTTATGTGATGCAATGTCATACTCGCCGATTGTGGAAGATGCCTGACATATGCATGTATGAAGCACTGTTTAACTCTCAATTTTCATGTTACCTGACTCTCTCTCTGCTTTAGGCACTCAGAAGATGAGAGTGCCCTGCAATTACAGAGTGCAAAGCCCATGAACAAGGCACACAGTAGCATTTAGCATTTGACTTTATATATTGCAAGCACAACAAACATCCTTCCCTCCCACAAACCCATCAGCACAATCCTTACATGTAAAAGTAAGTGAGTCACAGAGATGAAGTAACTTGCTCAGGACCACACTATAGCTACATGGTGAGACGTTGAGCATAACTGCTTAGTCTCCAAGTCATTCTGCTACATGGACAACACAAAAACAAGCTGATGGTGTGTTAGATTTTCTTAACTGGAGAATATATCCTGTGTTCTGCATACCTGTCTTCCTCTGTAGTCAGCTAAACCTGACGGCATATAGAAAAAAAATCAAAAACCTAGATCCAGATAGCACATTTCCTAATGCTATGGTTCATCAGCATTTCCATACTACCAATCACAGGAAAAAGAAAGAGAATCTCATTGGGCCATCTGTAGGTCATGGAAATTATTTCTGGTGGAACAAAACTAAAAACTTTATAGCAAAACCAAAAATAGCTTACAAGGAGACAGTCCACTAGCCATAGTATCAGAATCCACATCTCCATGTGCTTATGCGTCTCTGACTTACGGAAGTCATTGATTTGTTTGCTAATTTGAGTGCTCCCTGCATCACCAATGGAGCTATTCTGGGAGAACGGTTAGTCAAAGAGCCCTGAGAAAGCAAACGGCATATCCAACATGGTAACCAAATATGAGAACAAGTTTTAAGGTCTTCTTCACATTCACTAAGAATGACTGAGCGCATCAACAGCCCATCACAAACACAGCTAGGTAGATAGCCACAAAATGGCTAGAAGTGTGTCTCTCTGGTGTTTGAGAGAATGCATAAAGAACAACTGGGGGGGGGGGGGGGAAGAGTGAGTTCCATAATCGTGTCAATGCTATTAAAAAGAGACAAAATTAATTTGAGTCAGTGTTTATACTGCCACCTGAAAGAAAGCCAAATCCCACATGTGCATCCTTTCTGATCTTTGACTGGCTATTTGCATATGTATGTAGATCCATGACAAGGAATGCTGAATCACTGGTACTGTCTATCTTTCTGCCCCTGCCCAGCAATAACCCTGAATCTCAGTGGTATGTTTTGATCAGTCAGGAAGTGTGAGTCAGCAGCAACCACAGCTCTCAGGCCTCAGTCCGGTTCCCTTCCTCTTTTCCAGCGAGAGGGACCCAGCTGAGGAAAGAAGAGGACACCCTACTGCAAACATATCTCCCTAAAGGGTGCGAGCTGGAAGGAAATAAATCTGTGACAAACCTGATGTTTTGCCAGACTAGGCAGAGGAAATCAAGGAAGAAAAAGTCAGATTCCTCCTTATTGAGATGAAGTTTCTCCAATATCAGCACACACTACCCAAGGGAAGTACTGAACACTAACCTCCTATTTAAAGGCAAGCAGGCTCCCACAGCTGACCTGTCACTGCTGCTGGTGGCAGTCCATAGGAGGAGTGACCTGGGAGCTGCTGATGTTCGGACACTGCCACTCTTGCAGTAGCATGATCACCTAAGAATCACAGCTTGAGGATTTTGAACCCGTTTTCTTCTTTTGTTGGTGCTTGTTTGTTTTGCTTTGCTTTGCTTCAAAACCTTACCACTGTATCCCCAAATATTTCTGCTATCCCACGTTACTCTGCTCTTCTCAGGAGATATCTGTGGTGCTTTCCAACAGGGGTTGATGACATTTATTCTCCGCACTGAAGGCAGTAACATAACTGACAATTGTAATTCTTACAAGCACCAACACTTACTTAATTAGGACATGGTATATTAAGCTTATCCTGCAGGTTAATATCACTTTTTCGGGTTTTTCAAAATCTAAATCTCCTTAAGCTAGACTAAATTTTATTATGGCACTGAGTTGTTTGCTCTAATTGTAAAACAATGCTTTGGAAGAAGTTTGATTTCTCTTCGGTCAAATCAGTGAAAACTGTGAACATTTGCTGTGAGTAACTTTTTCCTTTGTGGTAAGCTGCTTTTGAGTAATATTGAACTGATTACACATTATACATACTAACAATTATCTTCTTGAATCTTTCAACAGTTCTCTTTTTTCCATTTGACTGTAAATATTGGTATTATTGCAGTCCTTGCAAAGTACATCTGGTTGCCGTGGCGTTTGTGTTTAATTGGCATTTTGTCAGTGTTTTTATGCATATTTAATATGCTTGCAGTATATGTTTCTAATACAGTTATGAAAGGCATGATGCATCCCTAAATTATTGTTTTAAGGTCGTTATTGCACAACCGATCTTTGCACAATTAACTTTGGAACCGGAAGAAATCACTTTGAACTGTGTGAAAGCCTTAAAACCTATCACTGATTGGACAGTGAAACTGTCCTTCAACCAGCAGCAAGCATATTCAAAGCAGAAGGAAAACAATGTCTGTGACTTCAACTCCAAAGCCAAGGAGTTTTCACTTGAAATATCGTATTTTCTGTCGTTGCTGGGTTTTTGCTTTTTTGGCCTGGAGAATCTGTGAATTTGCTTGGGCAGCTTCTTTAAGTGTTTTAGCCTGTGGTGGGTTTTTTTTTTTTTCTTCTTTCTGAAAGTGTGGTGGTTTTGAACTTCTGAAAAAAATCAGGAAACAGCCCTTACTCACATTTGTGTATGCTCGGACAAAGTTGCTTCTTGAGATTTATGTGAAATGCCAGCCTCTTTTGAAAGTAATAGAAAAGAAGATTTTTTTGTTTTTATTTACCTTACTTACACAGCCTTTGAGTAACAAATGACTTAAACAAATGAGTGGAAAGCTTCTCTTCTTTAGACACCACGTTCATGCTTTTCGTTAATGAAAAAACGTGTCCTGCTTAAAATATTCACACAGTTCGAGGAAACATGGGCTGATTCTTATGACCTTTGAATACAGTGTCCACAACAAAGACCCTTCAAAATTCATTTTCCCATTGCTTCTGCTTTCCTGTAACTGAGAATCAGGCTCAGTATACTGCATCCACTGAATTGATTCTGTCATGCTGCTGTTCACTCCAGCTTCTGCTAAAACTGGTTCCTAGTCTTTTTAAGACTTACCTGTACTTGAGGTTTTCCTTTGCACAGTGGTCTATATACCAGGGTGTACAAATTTAACTCTTCCTTTTGTTTTCTCTTTAACTACACAGCTCTGAAATACCTCTATTTTCTCATTTCTATGCCAGCCAGCACTTCAGTAGCAAACTAACTATTAACGAAAGAGTAAACCAGAACATTAGGAAACTGCTGAACTATATATAAATGCTCAATTATTTAGCCAGAAGCAAGTTTTTATATCATGAGGCACTTTATTGTGAATGGAACTTCACTCATTTCTATATACTTGCATATAAAAATGCAAAATATACTATAACATAGTCAGTGTGAGTGAAGGAGCAGAATTTGGTTCTAGACTGATGAAATTACAGGAGCATGCCAAGCACTGCAAATAAAACCAGAAACAAACTTAACACTTCACACAGACCAAGTAGCATTCTTCTGTTTGCTACTGGCGGAAATTGTCAGCACCATCCATTACTGAACAGAGAGGTTTCTTAATAGCATGGCTATGCCTTGCTGAAGTACTAGGCCAAGAAAATAATTTCATTATTTGATAATATGTACTAATTATTTTGAATAAGGATGTAGGTAAACAAGCGGGCATCATGAATGGTAAATGACTGAAAAACACAGAATGCCTATATAGAGTAGAATTAGCATTGCAAATTTCCCAAGAGGATGAGCTTAGAGAGACAATGTATCCTAAGACAGACACGTAGGTGTATTAAGGTGATGAAATAGGTCAGTATCATGACCTGTCAACAGAAGCAAGGGCACTTTTATCTAGCTCCTATTTCCTCTGAATATTTGTACAGTACCAAGCACAACGAGACCTAAGAAATCGTGAATTCTCTTTGTAACACAAACACTCCATTTATTCGTGAGCACGGTGAGACTTACAAAGCCAGGCAAGATTTGCAGCACAAGCATTCAGTTTATTTGTCATTACAGCCAGCTTACCAGTGACTAAAATTTGCCCAGCAGCACCGGTATCAACACACTAACTCTGTGCTCCAGCGAGGGCTGTTTCTGCTTTCCGCTCCTCCGCGTTTTCCCCCCGCAGAACTTCCACCGAAAAGGCGGCGGCCAACGCAGCGAGGCCCGTGGGAGCGGAGGCAGGCGGGAGCGAGCGGCGTCTCCGCGCGGTCCCACGCGCGGTCCGCGGCGGCGCTCCGCCCACGCCGCCAGGGTGGCGCCAGCCCGCGCGGGGCCCCGTGGGCTGCCGCCCGCCCCGTCGGACGCTGCGCGCCGCCGCGCGGGGAGCTGTCCCTGGTGCTGCCGCCCCCCCGCCGCCGCGCCCGCCCCCCGCCCCGCCCCGCCGCGCCGCGCCGCGCCGCTGCCCGCCCCGAGCAGCGCGGATCGGGGACGCGCCGCCGCAGCCGGGCGCGCGTGTGCTCCGCGCGTTGAAGGCCCGGGGGGCGGGCGGGCAGCACCCCCGAGCTGCCCGGGGGGGTCGGAGCCGCGCGCGCGTTGCGACGCAGGAGAGGGCAACTCGCCCGTTCTCCCCGGCTTCGTCCGCGGGAGAGGTTCAAGGTCGCAGCCCGGCTTTTAAAAACAGCTGACTCAGGCGGGAGGCGGAGGCCTCGCAGATGCGTTTCTGGCGCGGCCGCAGGCTCCCCGCGGCTCTGCACGCCGCCTCCCGCCGCGCGGTTGTGCGGCCCCCGCTCCGAGGAGCACGGGACGGGGACGGGGACGGGGACGGGGACGGGGACGGGGACGGGAGGGAAGCGCGGACACCGCCTGCCCCCGAGCCGGCGGGGCGGGGGCGCGGCAGGGACAGCGCCGCTCTGCGGGGGCGCCGGGCGGGACGGCGGGCCGAGCTCCCCACGGCCACCTCGCGCCGCCCCGCCGCCTCCGCGCCCGCGGCCCGGGAAGGGAGAGAAGGAAAAAAGGTGGGAAAGGGGGGGGGGGAGGGAAAAAAAGCGGGGGGAAGAAAAAGGGGCAACGGGCTGAACAGAAACGCCGACGCCGGCCGCGCTCAAGGCACCCGGCGCCAGCCCCGGGCAGCGGCGCCCGGCCAGCGGCGCGGCCCCTTCCACGCGCAGAACGCTGACGGTCGCGGCGGCCCACGCGCGGAACGCTCGCCGCCGTGGCGCCCCGGGACCGGGTGAGCCCCCCCCCCCCCCCAGCCGCGGCGCATGCGCGGGCGGGCCGCGCCGCCCTGCCCCGGCAGCGCCGGGCGTCCGCGTCCCCCCGCGTCCCCGGCGGCGAGCGCGCGCGTGGCCGCGGCACGGGCGTCCGGGCCGGGCGGGGCGCGGCGGGGCGGCGCGGCGCGGCGGGGCGGCACCAGCCGCGCGGAGAAAACAGCCCCGGGCGCCGCGGCGGCACTCGCGCCCGCGCAGGTGGAGGCGGCTCCCGGCGGCGGCGCAGCCAGGGCCGCTCGGCGGCGGGGGCCGGCGGCGCTGCCCGCGGGCGAGGCCGGCCGGGCGCCCCCATGGGCTGGGCGTCCCGCGCGGGCCGCGATCGGCAGTGCCCGGCGCCGCGGGACGGCGGAGCGGCGGCCGCATGGCTCCGCCGTGCCCGGCCGCCGACCGACGCGAGGCGGCGCGGCCGCGGCGGGGCGCGGCGCGGCGGGCGGGGAGCGCGGTGGCGGACGAGCTGGCCAACGCGGCCGCCCGCGGCGACCTGCAGCGCGTGAGGGAGCTGCTGGACGGCGCGGCGGACCCCAACGCCGTCAACTCCTACGGCCGGACCCCCATCCAGGTAGGGCGGCCGCGGCCCGAGGGCCCGAGCATCCCCGCAGCCCGGCGGCGGCCAGCGCCCCCGCTCCGCACCCGCGCGCCGAGGCCGGGGCCGCCCCCGCGGGCGGCGGGCGGCGGGGCGGGCGGCCGGGCAGCGCGGCGCTCCCGCGAGGGCAGCGCGGCGCCGAGGCTCCGGCCGGCGGAGGGGCCGGGGCCGGGGCAGGCGCAGGTGGCCGCGCCGCGGCGGCGCCCGCAGCGACGCCGGGCCGCGGGGCCGGGGCCGCTCCGGGGGGCTGCGGCCGCCCCCGCGCCGGCGGACGGCGGTGCCCTGCCGCTGTCGAGGCGGCGCGGGGAAGCAGCGCTCCAGCCCGCTCGGAAAGGCGAAGGTCTGTCACGGCCGCATCAGAGAAGTTTTAGTTTTAGCAACCCTAGACTGTATTTTAACCAGCTGAGATGGTATGACTCAAAACCGAGAGCTTTAATGCTCATCTCCCCATAAACGCGTAAGAAAAAAAATAACGAGTCACCTTTTCAGAAAGAATTAGCCTTCTGTCGTACCTTGTCTTCTGCTTTATACACCTTTCTTCCCGAGTTTCTCACGCACCGAATTTCTTCGCTCACCTTCGCTCACCTTCGCGGACCCTCACGAGCAGAAACGTGCGGGTGCAGCAGTCTTCCCCACAGAGCACTCCGGGTGGGCGGCTAGCACTGTCCGCAGGGTCAGCGTGCCCCGTCCACAGACGCGTGATCGCGTTGCAACGTGTGGTGCCTGCAGGAATACTAGAAACTAGATTTACACAGCTAAGGAAATTTCCGGAGCGGTTCTAGCCAGCTTCGTTTCAAGTTTTCAAAACAAAACGAAACTGGAATAATCCCAGAGGCTGAGCTTAAGATATGCGGCCAGTGTTTGTAAAAGTCTCTTCTATACAACGTCAGTGCAGTGTTTCACGCGAAATACGCGTACGACGCTGTCTTCCGACATGTTTTTTTCTGCACCTTTGTGCAGCGCGTATTGAGACTGCGCTAGAGGCTCCGCAGGCTGCGCTGGGAAGGACCCAGCTTAGGAGGCAGCTATTGCCAGCAAGAGGCTCCTAGGCGTGGCGGGGCCGTGGCGGCGGCGGGGCTGGGGCTACAGCTGCGTTTTGAACCGCTCCGGGGGCAAAGGGGAGGCGGGACCCGCCGTACGCTCACATGCCCCTGCCGAGCAGCCCGGGCAGAAGCCTCCGGAGTAAGAGCTGGACCGCGGCGGTGTCCCGGACGGCTCCTCGGCGCGGCCGGCCCCATCGGGGCATCGCGGCAGCCTCCCCGTTAAAAGCAGTCTCGGAATCGCCCCCGGCTTTGGGCGGGGGGGGGGGGGGGGCGGTTTTAGAGGAAAGATCCCGTTTCTCCCTCTGCCCCGCGCCTCTCCCCGCGCACCGCCGCCGCGGGCCGCTCCGCCCCCGTCCGCCCCGTCCCACCTGCGCCGCCGGGTCCCGCAGGGCGGAGGGAAGAGGGTTCCCGCGGCCGCGGAGCGCTTCCGCGGGCCCCGCGGCGCTTCGCGGCTCGGCCCGGGCCCCCTCGGCGGTTCCGCCGCCGCGGGGGGAAGCGGAGCCTGCGCGGGCCCGGCCTGCCCCGACGGGTCCGCGGCCCGCGGAGCCGCCTCCGCGCGGCGCGGCTGACGGCGGCTGACGGCGTCTCTCCCCGCAGGTGATGATGCTGGGCAGCCCGCGGCTGGCCGAGCTGCTGCTGCAGCGCGGAGCCGACCCCAACCGCGCCGACCCGCGCACCGGCTGCTTCCCGGCGCACGACGCGGCCCGCGCCGGCTTCCTGGACACGCTGGCGGCGCTGCACCGCGCCGGGGCGCGCCTCGACCTGCCCGACGGCCGCGGCCGCCTCCCCCTCGACGTGGCGGCGGGGGGCCCGCACGGCCCCGTGGGCCGCTACCTCCGCCGCCCCCCGCCGCCCCCCGCCGCGCCCGCCCGCAGCCCCCCGCGCGGACCCCCCGACGCCGGCCCCTAACTTGCTGCCCGCGCCCCGCTCCCGAGGCCGTCGGGGCGGGTAGCGCCGCCCGGGCGGGACCCCCAGGGCGCCCTTCCCCACGCGGACGCGCCGCGGAGCAGCGCAGAGGGCGTGTTTCACGCTGGGCGCTTTGCACCTGCCCGCGCCGGCTTGCCGCCACGCTACGCGCCCCTCTGCGCGCCCCTCTCGGGCCAGAGTCCGGACACGATGAAGAAACCAACGCGAAGGAAACGCCCGCGGACGACGCAAAACCCCCCTCGTGCCGTCTGGGCGCTCTGGGCGCTCTGCGCCCCGCAGGTCGCCCGAGGGGGCGGCGGGAAGCCGGGCCCTCCGCCGGGAGGGGCGGGAGAGGCTGGGGGCTCTGCTGGGCCCGACCCGGCTGCTCCCGACCTGGTTTTGGTTTAAGCTAACTCGGACTCACGGCGCTAAGCCCGATCGCTGTCTCTTCCTAGCAAAACCGGCTGGGACAGCGGGGAATTAAAGCTTCCTGGTGCGATCGCGGCTTTCGCAAGTACCTTCTCAAAACCACGTAAAAGGCTGTGCATGTCTGTGCATGGGCCCGTGGCGCATCCGTGGCTCGTCTCACAAAGGCAGTGTTAGTAAACATGGGACCTGGAAGGAGAAAATAAGGCATAATGTGCGTCTCTGCAAGCCCGAGATCGCCCTCGCTCGAAGCGAAGGGCGTTTTAGCAACTTAGCAGGTGACCTTCCCCGAGTTAATTGAAGTTTAACAATATTTTCGAAAGAAATCGTGACGGTTACAAAACGAGGGCTTCGCGGCGCCGAAAATTAAAAATTGGACGTCGAAACTTAGCCCCAGGGTTTCCTCGGGCTGCTCCGATGCGGCACATTTGGCCAAGAAGAAATCAAGGCAGAAAGCAACGACTGCGTCGCAAGGACTGCGCTCCCGGGGCGGGGGGGCCTTTGCTTTCCCCTCTGATCGTTTCAGACCTGGTGCATATTTCACCGGCTGCCCCGGCATGAGGAAGCTGGGAGCTGGCTCAGAGAAGGCAACAAGCCACGGGAAAGTCCTCCCCCGCCCCCGGCAGCCCCCGGCGAGACCTGCCTCCCGCATCGCCCCTGCGGTGCGGCCGCGCTCCGGCCCCCAGGCCGCGGCGGGGAGAGGAGGCGCCCGGGCGGGCAGGACGGCGAGAAACGAAGTAAAGACCGCGTCTGCAGCCCGGGCGGCGGGAGCTGCTGCCGGAGGAGCAGGAAACCCCGGCGAGGCAGAGCGAGCGCGGAGGACGGGGCCGCCGGAGCTTGCATCCCTCTGCGTTACCGCTTCTAACGCGTTAGGGGCAGGGAAAGGGAGGCGGGGGGGGGGGGGGGGGGCACAGACAGCGCCCTCGTTTTACTCCGCGGGCTAAACCCCAAGCGCTTTGCAGGGCCAGCCGTGGGGAACGAAAGGGAAAAAAACTGCTTTTCGATCCGCATCCTCGGTCTTCGACTACAGTACTTGATATTTCCTACATAAACAATAATATCATATGCTATTATAATATTTAACTTATTATAATATATGATTTATTATAATATAATTTGTTGCCGTGCTGGTATGATTATTTCACGAAAGCTGGTAATCTCTATACACGTATGGTTATGCCGTTTATATATGCAATGCATATAGGTAAGACATACAGAATATGTATTTATGTAAAATGTATTAAGTATAATTATGTATTAAAAATATCTGCTTATCGATTACTTCGTGTAATATGCTTTTGCTTAATTAGAAGCACATCGTACGCTTGTAGAATAAGCATAACACGTTAATTACATGTACGTATTCAGTATAAGCATTCTCAGGGCGTAAAAAGGTGTGTTCATACAGGGATTGCCCACCCCCACAGCACGCAGGGTGACAGCACTTTGCGAAACTGCGCTCGTGCTGCCGTTGCAGGCGGCGCGGCCGTGGCAGAGCCCGGGGCGAGAGCGGGGCAGGAGCCGAGTCCCATCCCGCGGCCGGCGGGGCCGGGCCGGGCGCTGAGCGGGGGCCGAGCTGGGGGGGGGTCAGGCGGGGATCCCTGCGCTGAAAGGTCGTTTTTGCCAGGCTGCGGAGATAATCCGATTTCACCCCCGAGCATTCCCATCACAGCGTACGAAATAATAATTTTACGGAGTAAAATGGTAATAGTAGCGGTAACACCGCTGATGAGGACGCACCAAATCGGCAGGAAAACAGCCCGGGCAGAGCGCTGCCCTCGCACCCCGCGGAGCCGCACCCCGCGCTGCCACCAGCGCGCTCGGCGCAGCGGCCCGGTCCCCCGCCCGGCCCGGACCGCCGGGGGACTCACCCGGGGAGGGGAGGGTCCCGGGTCCCGGGTCCCGGCCCGGCCCGCTCCGGCCCAGCGCCCCGCGAGGGGCTTCCCGCGCCCCGTGCTTCACCGTGGCATCGGCGTCGGCTCCGGGGCTCGGGGTCCCCCCTGAAAGCGAGCACGGCAACAACCGGCAGCAGCCAACAGCCGCAGAAACAAACCTCCCCAGAGAGCCCCAAAGCCGCCGGGCGCAGGGCGGCCGGTCCCCCGCAGTTTCACCCTGGAGGGAGTTTCGCAGACCCGGCTTCGCGCTGCCACGAGCAGCAGCGGCACCAAGGCGCGGCGCGGCAGGGCTGTGCGCGCCCCGGGGGGGGGGATCGCCCTCGCCCTCGCCCTCGGCCTCGGCCCGGGCCCGGCCCAGCGCGGCGGTGCGCGGTGTCCGCGGAGGGCACCGCGTCCGTCCTCCCGCGGCTGCGGCACCTGCGCGCCCGGGCGCTCCTTGCCCTCGGTTTCCAGCAGGGCAGGGTCTGCGGGGGGGCCGCTTTCATCTCGAAATGGCAGTTTTCAGTCACTCACCTCCGGGATCGGCCGCGGAGAAGCCACCGCTGCCCCTGCGCCTCCCCCCCCCCCCCCCCCGGGCCGCGTCCGCCCCCCCGGGCCCGGGCCGGGCCGCGCTGCGCGGGCGGGAGCGGAGCAGCGCGGAGGGGGCGCGGAAACGGCCGATTACCCGTTTCTGCCACCGGCGGGGGGAGACGAGATCCGCTTTTTTTTTTCGCTTTTTCCTTTTTTTTCTTCCCCTCCGCTACGCAACGGCCCCGCGTCGCGTTCAAATGACCATGTGACGAGGAAATAGCTGCCCGCCCGGGCCGACGTCGGCGTGCGCGGTTAAAGCGGCAGCGATCCGCTAGGCGCGGGGGGGGCCGCGCCGCCGCCCCGGGGCGCCCCCCGCGCCGGGGGGGCGCGGAGAAGCGGGGGGGGGGGGGGGGGAAGGCCCAAACCGAACAGAAAAGCAGCGGGGGGGGGAGGCGGGGGGGCGGGGAGGGCAGAGCCGGTCGCCGAGGCTTTATTTGAAAGCGCCGGCGCGCTGCGATTGGCCGCCGTCCACGGCCGGGGGGGCGCCGGGGGCCGCCGGCGGCAGGGCGCGGAGCCCGCGGCCGCCTTCCGCGCCCCCCCGGGGCCTCGGGCGGCTGCTTTCGTCGCAGGAGCCATCATCATGGGAGGCGTTAGGGGCAGGGGGCGGGCGGAGCGGGGAGCGCGGCCGGCCAAACGGAAAAAAGCAGAAAAAAAAGCACGCAGCGAGGGAGCGGGGGAAAAAAAAAGGGGGGCAGAAAAGCGGCGGCGGGGAGCGCCTCCCCCGCGGACGGGGCGATGCGCCCGCGCGGACCTGCCGAGGCGGCGCTCCCCGCCGCCGCACGTCGGGGGACTTCCCGCGCCCGCTGCGCGCCGCGCTGCCCCCGGCGCCGCTCCGCGGGCGCGGCCATGGGCCGGCGCATAACCTGCACCGTGCGGTACCGGCGCCCCGGCAGCCGCCGCCGCGCGCGGGCGCTGGGCTGGGCCCTGCTGCGAGGGCTGCGCCGGGCGCTGCCGCGGCCGCGGCCGCCCCGCCTGGCGCTGGTGCTGGTGCTGCGGAGGACGCGCGGCCCCGGAGCGGGACCCGCCGGCGGCAGGTAGGCGGGGGGGGGGGGGGGGGGCGGGGGGGGGCTGCGCGGGCGCGGAGGGCGGCGGCGGGGAGCGCGGGGCCGCGCCGCTCTGGCAGCCGCTTTCCGCCCCTTTCCCTCCCTCCCCAGCAGAAAGTGACAGGTTATTGAGCGGGCGCCATCACCGTTTCCCCCCTTTTTGTCCTTGTCCCCCCCTTCTTTCTCCTCCCGGTGAGGGTCCTTTAGAAGGCAGATCTGGCGGCGGCTCCTGGCGAGCAGGAACAGCACCATGGCCCCGAGGAGAGAAAATGGCCACTGCTTTCCGAACACGTATCGCGTGGCTGCTGCAGCTGACAGGGAGGCACACCGGCCTGCCCGGGCTCCCCGCTCCCCGCAGACGCCCGCAGCGCGGGGCACAGCCGCCGAGCGGCCCGGCGAGCAGCGATGCCCAGGCGGGCGCGGGGCACCGGGGGCGGCCGCCGGACGCCGGGAGCCGGGGGGCTGGCCTGGTCTCGCAGCGCCGAAGCGGGGGCCTGGGGATGCGCCCAGCGCGGCCGAGGCCGCCGCCTGCACGCGGCATCGCGGACACCGTGGAGAGCGGAGGGACGGTTAAGCCCGACGGGCGTTGGGGGTTGCTGAGCAAAGCCCTCGTGGAGGAGCAGCGGAGGAATCACCAGCCTGCTCTAACCCGAGCGCAGGCTGCAGCTGCAGAGGGAAACAGGGGCAGGGGAGAAGGAAAGTAGAAACGAGCGCCCGAAAGTGTCTGCCCAAAACAAATCCCCCTCCTTTTTTTTTTTTTTTTTTGGATAAAAACAAACAAACAAGTAAACTCTCCAAGGTACGTGACCTGGAGTTTGGAACTGCAGTAATTCGCAGCGCGGCTGCCCCAGGCTGCGGTGAGATGAGCTCGGGCTCTTTCTGAGCATCGGGTGCGGGGGTTCCTTTCGTTTTAGTCCTGCACTATATCCAGTCTTCCTCGCTAAACTGAAGTACCTGCTTTGTTGTATTTTTGCTAGGCCTAATTTCTTCAGCTTTCACTAAATAGGGGGCAAAGCACCCATAAACTCTGGCTGACCCCGAAAAAACATCGATGTCGAAAATAAAGCACAAATGTGTAGGTACTGATCGCCTTGAAGTAAATTCGCTCTATTCAGGCCAAAAAAAAAAAAAAGAAGAAAGAAAAAAAAAGAAACCTCCCAGATCAGGCAGCATGGTGTTTCTGCACCACCACCTCCACTTTATTTCCACACTTGCTATAAGTTTCGATTTAGTTATTGAGCTTCTCGCTGGGGGGGGGGGGGTTGTGTTCTGCTAAAATTGCCAGTTAATTCTAAAATATTCTCTAAAACATATTGAAAAACTAATTCTGAAGGGACTGTTGAGGGGGAAGACAGGAGCACAAAAAAGATCAAACTTCTTCCTCCTTTTGCCTAACTTTACTCGGTCCACGATAGGATGTAATGCTGCAGTCACACGAATAACACAGCTATTTTGGCTGCTCGCAGAAAACGAACCTCAGAATTATAATATTTCGGGGCACAGGTTGTAGGAAGATGGTTGCTTCGTATTCGGATTAGTTTGTATACCTAAATCAGGGGAGATATTAGCTTGAGCATAAAAATAAAATAGCTCTTTTCGCCCCTATTTCTTATGCAGAAAAACAGCTCCTTTCTCAATCTTTTTCGAAATTAAATTTCGCTTAATTAAATAGATGTAACAGAGAAAAAAATGACAACCCTCCCCGCGCGAAATAAGGGAAAGAGGAGTAGAGAGAAAGAGAGACAGTCCTTCCCTGAAGTAGTGTCAAGAAGCTGCTTTTCAACCTCGAGTGTGTCCGAGACAGGCAACCACACTTATAAAATGGCTGATACAGGCAATCCCGCAGCTATGCTCGCAGACGGAAAATTGGTGGTGCAGTGACTTATTTTTCTGCAAAACGTAAACAACTTAATTCTTTTTTCTTTTTTCATGTTCATGTTTTGTTTTGTTTTGTTTTGTTTTGTTTTTTGCTATTTGTCTTTGTCTTGCTGTTTAGCTTTTTAAGGAAGGGAATATTTGCCTGTCAAACGCATAATTATTTTTGTTGCTGTTTTGTAAACTGTGAGCTGATTTTCCAGCGCCATTACGATGTTTCACATTTTTATGACTCCATAATCGAAAATGAGAGACAGGAATAATATCAATATGCATTTTTTGTGATGTGTAAGGAAAATAAGTGTCTGGGTATATTCTTACATGCATTTAAGGCAGCAGACTAGATTCAGGAATTATTCCCTGCAAATGTTTTTATACTCACAGCTCGTAAAATAGAAAAACAAGTATTCTTGCATGGATTTCTTAATTTTTAAGTCACCCAGAAAAAGGAAACCTCTCTGGCTCGATTTCTGAAGCTCTAAAATTAAGGTGCTAGCTTTTCTTATTTTTACCCAATATGTGTAATGAAAAATAATTATCTATGCAAATGTCCTGAGATTTTTAAGATGAACAACAGTGTTTAACTATTTCTATTCATCCAGATTTTGCTCCTTTCCTAGCATAACTGCGAAAAAGCGGTTTTATTCTCCCCCTAATTTTTAATCAGGTCACTTCCATGCAATCTCTCCATTCCACCCCGTACACTCGCCCCGCACGAGCCTTTCTTTTACTATTTAGGGACGAGTGTATCCGAATACTGTGTTTCTATAGTCTGTATTTTTAATAATATTTAATTCACCCCTAAACTTTTTGCTGAAGATTTGTTAGAACGTAAAATAATTCGTGTAAATATTTTAAAATATCTTTTTTCCGCTAAAATGGTAGTACTTGCTGAAATGTAAACAAGGCGATTCGCTAAAGATGACTGCTTTTCGTAACTGAAATTACCATCTCTATCCTGTGTGCTAATATCAAAATATCTCGGATCAATTTTCAGGTTTACAGTACTGTAGTATTAAAATGCATCTGTTTTCAGTGTCAAATATCAGTATTGTTAAACAGTGACTTTAAAAAGAAATGAGAGAGAAAAGTAAGATAGGGTGGCTTTCTTTTTCTTTCTCTTCTTCTTTTTCTTTCTCTTTCCTTTCCTTTTTTTTCTTTTTCTTTCTTTCTTTTTTTTTTTCTTTTGGTAGCTTGATCTTCCCTCTCCCCGCGCCCTTTCCGAAAACATGCGTTGAAAATTGACTAAATGTAGGGGGAAGGTTTTTTTGGGGGGTGTCCTTCCCCCACCCCAAAGATGTAAGTATAATACAGGGTCGTTTTTAGAAGACATTAGCACAGACCCAGCTGTTATTTCTGTAACTTCAGATATCACTAGGCGACATTTTTGTTACATTTGAGGTCGTTCGCTGGCACTAGAATTGCAAAGTAGGACCTGCATTTGCAGGAGAAAAATAGGCACGGTTTTTAGGAGCGTGAATTAAAACTGTAGCTTTTTTAGCCTGACACACTGATAACCGGTTTGGAGGGTCAGCAACCGTTAGCACAGAGTCCTGTTTGTTGTTTGACGCCACCCTGCAGTTTTGCAAGTTTTAAGAGATCCTATAAAAGCACGAGAATTAAGACGGGGAATCCGACTCCCGCAGCAGCCTCTTCGCTTACAAATATTTTAATGTGCGAGTGTATAAATTTTGATGCGTGAGTGTATATATAACTATATTTGTATATTCACAAAAACACTCACATGCATGTATTTTTTGCAAACGCGTAAAAGTGTAAAATCTATTACCAATATTATTTCCCAGAAATCGAGGTCGGCCAACGACAGCGCGCATCCCCGCCGCGTCCCGGTGCTGACATACGGTTTCAGATCATCTGACAAATATAAGCCAGGAGTTTTTCTCCTGGACTTGTCTCTTCATGCCTGTCATTCCCACAGACCCAAGGAAAAGGGCAGAAAAGAGTGTGCGAAGGGTGCTGCGCCTGCCGGGGCGCGGGGGCTGGGGGGGGGGGGTTGTATTTTCCTCTTATTTTCTGGGCCCCAGCAGCTCAAACCGTACGGGTTTTTCGCAGCATCCACTTTTAAGGGGTATTTGCTACTTTTTCTCCCCCGGCAGCCCCTGGGGTCCGCCCGGGAGGGAGCTGCGTCCCGGCCCAGGCCCAAACCAGCGCGGCGCTGCCCCCCCCCCCCCCCCCCCGCCCGCCGCTTTTGCAGAAGGGTCGGGGGGACCCCGCAGAGGGACCCCGGGCCGGGAGGTTTCCGCGAGCCTCCGCCGCAAAACCCGCGTAGGCGTCAACCCCCCGCGCTTTCTTTTTCCCGGAGACCGTCGCGCCCGGCCCTGCTGCGCTTTGCTCCGGCGATTTCGGGAGGGGAGAGGGGGGCGGATGCCCAGGCGGACAGAGGTGCATTCGCAGATACCTTCTGTGGGAATCGCACCATTTTTTAGTGCAATAAAAAAAGGAGATTAGGGAACTAGCGTGCTCAGGGGAAAAAAAAAAAAAAAAGAAAAAAATCAGCCTTCCCTAATCCATTTTCTGTATCTGCTCACTTCTCCGGCGTTGATCGCTGCCCAGCCTCGGCTGTGGTTTGATGGTCCGCACCGCCCTGCGGAGGTGGTCTGCGAAGGGCTCGCCTCGCTCCTGCGCCCGGGGAAGGCAGAGCTGGCGGGGGCCGGACTGCAAAGCCGTCGCTGCCCGTCGCGGCCCACGTCGGTGCCCCCGAAATGAGCCGGGCCCCGCGGAGGGCGGGCGCGGGGGGTGCGCGGCCGCGCTTGCACCAGCGCTGCGGGGCCCCGGGGGCGGCTGCTGCCGCCAGCACCGTGCGGGCGAGCAGTGACCCCCGCGGGGCCGGGGCTGCCGCGGACAGGCCCCGGGCCACTTTCTTTTTCTCTCCCGGCTGCGCCGAAACCCGGGTTGGCCGTGCGGGGCCCGGCGGTGGCGGCCGCCGCGGTTCGGGGCCAGAAATGCAGAAATCGGCTCCCGGGCCCCGTGACCACCCAGGCCCGGGTCGGGGAGGGAGGCGAGGCGCCGAGCTGCGCGCGACCCCACGGTCCGTGGCCGAGGCGGGCGCTGTCGCGGGTGGGCAGCGCTGCCAGCCCCGGCCGGGCCGCGCCGCTCGGCACCGACGGGGCCCCCGGGCGGCCCGACGGCCCTGCACGGGGCGGCTTTCCCCAGGCACAGCGGCAGGGAGGCGGGGGAGGCTGCGCCGCGCTCCCGGGGCCAGGCGGGGAGAAGCGGGCCGCGCCAAGGCGACGGCGGGGCTGCGTCGCCCCACGGGTGCCGCAGCCCCGCGCGTGGGCAGGACTCGCCCCGCACCTTGCCCCGCGTTTTTCCGCGTGCCGGAGCCTTCTCCAGACGGCCGCGCTTCTTCTGCCGGGTGCCACTAGATGGATCACAGACTTCCTGCAGGGCACAGCTCGCTCTTCCTCATCCGGGCTGCCTGCGGGGCGCCGGGCCGCGCCGAGCCGGACACCGGCGCCCGGACCCCAAACCCGCCCCGGGGGGGGGGGGGGGGGCGGGGGCAGGGCTCCCCCCGGGGGCAGCGGTGAAACCCGGCGCTGCGGAGCGGCTCCCGCAGCCCCAGCCGGCCGCTGCCACCTGCTGCCGCCGCCGTCGAGGGCAGCGGGGGGGCGGAGGGGGGGGCGGGACGGGGGCACAGCGCGCAGGGGCTGCGGCCCCCTCCCCGCCCGCAGCCGCGCAGGGCGGGGATGCGCCGCCCGCGCCCCCCCCCGCCCCCGACGGGGCCCCCGGGAGGTTGGTGCCGGCAGCAGCGGCCGCACACGGGGCTGCGAAATTCGCCTTCGAAGCTGCCTCCGGCCCGCAGCCTGCGCAGCCTGCGCGGCGGGCGGCGCAACGGGGGGCGGGCACCGAGCAGCGGCGCGGGGGGCGCGGGTTTTGCCGAGGGCCGGACCCCCCCCCCCCCAGGGCTCCCCGCCTTGCCGGAGCAGGAGGGCGGCCGCGCTGCCCCGCAGCACCTGCGGCGCGGCCGTCGGGGGGGCGCGGGGCGGCGGAGGGGCCGCGGCGGCGGGAGGCGGCGCGGCCGGTGCCGCCGGGAGGCCGGAGGGTCCCGGGGCGGCGGGGATGGAGGGCGGCGGCGGCGGCGACCCCCGCGACCGGCTGTCCAGCGCCGCGGCCCGCGGCGACGTGGAGGAGGTGCGGGCGCTGCTGGACGCGGGCGCGGACCCCAACGGGACCAACTCCTTCGGGAGGACCCCGCTCCAGGTAGGGGGCAGCGCGGCCGGGGGCTGCGCCGTGCTCCGCCGGCGGCCGCCAGCCAGACCGGGGGGGGGCGGGGGAGAGGGAAAGAGGGCTATTTTTTATTATTTTTATTTTTGTTATTAATATTATTATTACCGGTATCGGAATCGGGCTTTGAGGTCCAGCTGCCTGAACACAGCCGCGCTCCTATCTCAGCCCTCGCCGCCGTGCAAGCAGCGGACCGACTCCGCAGGGGCGCCGTCCGCGGGAAACGAATTAGGGCAGAGGGTGTTTAGCAGGAGCGGGGCGACCGCGAAATCCGCTTCCGAATAGGTTTAAGGAGCTGATGGCGTTTCCGTCAGTTTCTCAGGAGGAAAAAAAAAAGGAAAAAAAAAAGAAAAAAGGAAAAAGCCTAAACGGATCTATTTCCCAAAGGCAATCGAAGTGGGATCTCAGAGTGGTATTTGCTTTTGAAAGAACAGTGCAAGGTGTCACTTAGAAATTGTCACTAAATAGAAATTCTAATTTGGAAGCGTGTATTATTAGAAAACATTGTTATTATGTATTATTATTATCACTATGCATTATTATTATTATTGCTGTTATTTCTCTTTATTATTTATCAGCAGTAGCAGTAGTAGTATCTACTAGGATACTTTGCATTCACAGATACTGTGAATATCAGTTTATAGGTATTGTTTGCCAGGCACTATCAGATCAAAAAGGGAATTTTATTAATCGACATATTTAAACTAGATCTTTTAAGATGCTCTTCGAATGATTAGCATGTTATGATTTAAATTGCATTCGTTTGTTTCGTGAAAAGGTTTTCTCGAGTTTTCATTTTTACTGATATATTTAATGCTGCACAAACTAAGCTGAACAGCCATTTTGGACCCTGCACTTTATATGTGAAAGAGATCTTGATTGCAAAATAAGTTACAGATGGAAACAGAGGACAGGCACTAAGAAAGTTATTCGTTTAGATTTTTTTCCTGGTTTAAATCCCAGATGAAAAAGGGTAATTTTTGTAAATTTTCTCTTTTTTTCCTTCAGACTGAGACTGAGCTCTGTCCCCATTATTAGATCTTTGCAAAATGGCTGCCACTCCAGCATGTGGCTCTGTTTATGCTTCTGGAAAACTTAATCGAAATAGAAACTCATTTAATTTATGAGCATTTTCACACTTGCATTATAAGTAAAATCAAATATTTTTAGTCCATAACCAAAGTCTTTTTTTTTCTGTGCTAAAAAGCAGGGAAAAAACTGTTGTCTCAGAAAAAACAAACCTGCAGTAGTAAGATGCAGTTATTCAACTTACAGTTATTAAAACTCTACTGAAAAATGATTAATCGACTGTGTTAAGCAACACTACAAGTGACTTATTTTGTTTAATTGTGCCTAGTGAGACAAAATTTCTGCTTTTGGTGAGTTCAGTCACCGAGTGGCATGAATGTTCTGCAAGGAAGCTTCCTGCATTACACGTCTGCGCTCGTTAGCTTTCCTTGCTCCTCCAAAAAGAAGTAGGGCTTTATTTATTGCTGGGGTAGAGCAAAACGGCTCGAGCAGCATTTAGCACAGCAAGGAGCTCAAAAGAGAGGAAATCCACCCTGAAGAAGGCTAAATCACTGCAGGAGCGATTTAGCGCAGCTCACTTTTTTCTGCCCAGGCTCGGTGTGCTGTGGAGCTGCGCTGCTGACTGATAAAGCACATAACACCTCAGCCGCGGCAGCACGTTTTGGAAAGGCTCCTCGGGGCTGCTAGCAAATAAATGGCGCGTGAGATATACTATGTGCGTGGTGCATAGAGTGCAGAACAGAGTGAGTGGGGGAGAATATATAGAGCATGCATGAATACTATATACATTATATATAAAAATTATATATATTATATAAAAAATTATTATATATAAATTATATATATAATTTCTGTATATACTCATATATGTATTTGTGCTATATATACAAAACATATTAACTTATGTGTGTGTTCAGCGGCGTGCATACATGCAGCTCACCGCTATAAACCGCGGAAGTGGGAATGCGATGCTAAAAAAAGGCCGGGGCGGGGGGCGGGCAGCCCCCAGGCCCCGCGAGCCTCTCCGGCCCCACGCGGGTCCGCGGCCGCGCGGGGCGGGTGCGGAGGCGGCCGCGCGGCGGACGGCGGCTGACGGCGTCTCTCCCCGCAGGTGATGATGCTGGGCAGCCCGCGGCTGGCCGAGCTGCTGCTGCAGCGCGGAGCCGACCCCAACCGCGCCGACCCGCGCACCGGCTGCTTCCCGGCGCACGACGCGGCCCGCGCCGGCTTCCTGGACACGCTGGCGGCGCTGCACCGCGCCGGGGCGCGCCTCGACCTGCCCGACGGCCGCGGCCGCCTCCCCCTCGACGTGGCGGCGGGGGGGCCGCACGGCCCCGTGGGCCGCTACCTCCGCCGCCCCCCGCCGCCCCCCGCCGCGCCCGGCCGCAGCCCCCCGCGCCCGGCCGCCCCCGCGCCGCCGCGGGGCTGAGCGCCGCGGCCGTCGGGGCGGCGCCGACACCGCCCTCGCTTGGCCTTCGCGCGGCCCCGCCGCCGCCGGCGCTGCTGCTTTCCCCGGGCAGCCCCGCCGCGGGGCGCAGACCCCCGACGGGACGGCCCCCGCCCCGCCGCCCGCGGCTGGCCCCCACACCCGCCCCGCGCCCCGCGCTGCCCCCGGCCGCGCCGTCGCGGCCGAGCTCATCGGCCCCGGGCCCCGACGGCGGGGGCGGCCCCGGTACCGCAGCCGCCTCCGGACGCGGGCTGCGCGGCGGCTCCCGCGTCCTGCCCCCGCGGGCAGCACCTGCCCCCGGATTTTCTAAGAAAATAATAGAAGAAACAAAAAAATCCCCCCCCCCCCCGCCCCGGGGCTGCAGGGTCCCGCGGTCCTCGCCGCCCACCCCCGCAGGCAGCGGGCAGCAGCGAATGATCCGCTTGCGCTCGGGAGGGACAATGTCCTCGGCGTTTTTTTGCCCCACTCTTCGGTAAATCGGTGTCATGCAGAAAAGCCAGAGCGCTGCTGCTCGCCTGCAGCTGTCCTCGCTGCCCCGCAAGCCGCCGTCTCGCTCTGCATCAGACCGTCTTGTTCACGGCGGTGCTGGGTTTTTCATTATCGCAGTATCCTGGAAAGCTTTGCGTTTCAGTGTTGCCTTAAGATGCCTTTATATAGTCTTAGCATAGCACTCTGAAATGGCGAACACTTTGGCCAACTCCTTCAGAAATTTGATTCATGTTCCTGTCTCTTCCCCGGATTGCCCTCAGCTTAGAAAGTCTGAAAATGGCTATCACTGTCCAAAATTAGCATGTAGGAACAACTACGAATATTTCAGATAGGTGTATTCAGGGAAAGGTCTCCCTGTGGGAAACCGATTGGCAATCGCCTAGTCCTGGCACAATTTTAGTATTTGGAGGTACCCCGTTGATTCAGGAGATCCCGGCAATGAGACCGCTATTTTTAACATAGCTTCTGGGCTCTCTAAACGAGATATTGGGGAACAAAAGTGAATGAATGCATTTTTGGTATAAATCTGAATCTCTTCACTCCCATTGCCTCTGGTTTCCCTGTGCGATTTACATGGTCTTCCCAGTTTTTATACTTCTTATGTATGAACAAATACCTGTTATTATCCAATAGCGAAATATTAAAGAGGATGGCTTAAAATAAACATCGTTGTGTTCAACTATTAAAGAGTTCTGTAAACAGCACAATTCAAGACTGGACAGCGTTATTTGTTTCAACCTTGATCGTCTCTGACAAATTTTGTGGGGATATATATATATGTGTGTGTATAAAGTATGTAAATATATAAATATTCGATATCGAATATCGAATATATTCGATAGCTAGAAAGATAATGTGTGTACAAGACATAATATGATATAGGGTATATGTACGCGCACGTACAATACGCACGCTTCTGCTGCAGATGTGCATCGTTACACACACGAACACTCTCACACACGCGCGGGTATAGAAACATCCATGAAATCTGGCAATTCCCGTGTTTCAAACAAGGCTTACGGAGCGGCAGGAAAGCTCAGCTCCTCTTCACGCCTTTACACGATTTTACGAGCTTTTTAAAAGCTGATTTTTTCCCCCCCGCCATAAAACTCACGGTGAACACACGCGGGGCAGAGCAGGGCGCCGCACGCGCTGGGCGCTGCTGCCCCAGACTCGCCTCCCGATTCCCGCAGACGGGGGGTATTTTCCTGGCCCCCGTCAGAGCAGGGTCCCGGCGCGGCAGCAGGGCGGCCGGCACGCGTGGGCCTTCCGTGGGCGCCCCCCGCGGGACGCGCCTGCTCTCTCCCCCGCAGCGCGGCGCGGCGCGGCGCCCCCCGCGGCCGCGCACCGGCACCCCCAAACCCGCCCCCGCGCCCTGCCCGTGGGGCCCCTTCGGGAACGCGCCCGGCAGCCGGACCCGGCCCGTCGCGCGTGGGGGCCGCTGGGGGTGTCCCCCCGCGCGGCCCCAGGGAGAGCGGGGGCCCCGGAGCCGCGCGGCCCCTTTGGGTGCGGACCGCCCCGTCCCGCCAAAGCGCCGCAACCGCGCGGCCAAGCCGCTCTGCGCGGACCTGCCCCGGGGAGGCCGCGGCCGGCGCTGGGGGGGCTCCTGCCCCTGCCCCTGCCCCTGCCCCTGCCCCCACCCCCCGCGCCGCCCCCGGTCTCCCGCAAAACCCGGAGAGCGGCTCCGCCCGAGGGGACCCGCCTGGGAGCGGCCCGCGCACGGCTGCTGCCTTGCATCCGCGCTTCCGCCGTGGGGCACAGCCGCCCCGGAGCAGGGGAGCTTCAGCAAAGGGCGCTTCGGAGGAGCAACCCTTTCCGCGACGGGCCGGGCGTGCTGCTTAGGGCCGGACCTTCCTCCGCCCCTCCTGGACCTGTCACAGCTCGCGCTTGGAAAGTCATTCAGAGCGGAAAGGCAGATTTTGGGACCAAGTCACACACGGTCGTTTTGGAGAAGGGTGGGATATAGGAGTGAATTGTCCTTGCCTAAGATATTTAACAAATTGAGCAATACTCTTTGCTGCTGCCACCATTAATAGGAAAGGAATGGAAGAATTTGCACTGCTTAGGAATACACAGAAAAGGTTTTCCTTGCAGTAGCCCTTTAAAGTCCAGTCAAACAGATATGAAACAACATTCACACCTTTTTATCTCAATAAAAAGCCTATAAGAAGATAAGTTCATCACATCTGAATAATAACTTTATGTTGCTTTCCCTTCTATCACAAACCATCACTGTTTGGGAGTCAGCAGCATTTTGTGCTACAAAGCACATTTTCAATTTTGTATGAGTGCCAGCATCTAAACCATTTGACTAGATATTTTCCTTTGTGGCTGCCTGTATCAAGCTTTTTTTTTTTTTTAATAAAAAATAGCTAAAGGTCATTCAGCTATATGGATAATGACACTTAGGGGAAAAAAGTGTTTTCTATTATAAATTTTAGTTTATCTAGAAATTGAATCTCTGAAAACATGACTTCCAAGCTTTAGGGCAAAGACCATTCCCCTAAAACTCACCTACACTTACCAAAGTTTATTGTGTCTGCAGGCTTTGTGTATCATGCTCACAGTCCTCGAGTGCTTCACAGAAGTAAAAACAAACAGCATTTTAGAAAATAAAGTCATCATTTCACGTTGCCCGGGCTGAGGGTTTGGAAATACGTTAACGCAACCACTCACTTGCGTATCAAATAGGCCTCAAGCACTGTGACTCCCAGGTGGAAAACATATGTGCCTGGAGTCTTCACAGAAATAAGTGAGAAGTAGATGAGAAATCTGAAGATAGGACAAAGAAGCCGTAGTCCAAAGGACCTTGTGCAGGAGAGAGGACTTCTGAGGACACAGTCATATCTTGAAAGAGCTCCAGCAGGGCTACAGCCACCACCAGCGGAGATGAGGGAGGATCTTTCTAGCAGTTCAAGCTTTCCCCCCTCCTCCCCCATCAAATCTCAACTGATCCTAGTCTGACACTGAAGTAATTCACTTTTTTCCCCTTTTTCTCAACAGTTTGGGGGAAAAGAAAAAGGAAAGAAAGAAAATGAAAAAGAGGTAGGAATTCTTTCAGACATCATATGAACAGAAGCCAAGATAAAACACTTCTGCGGAAAAGAGAGCAGAGGACAAGTTTCTACGCATTTCTGTCTCTTTATTACCATACACCTTAAGCATATGCATATCTTTTGTAGAAATACATGCTAACAATATGTTTCTACTGCTGGAGAAAGCCCAGGAAAGCATGCAATGAGGGACAGTCCTGAAGAGTTTAAAAACCTTGCAACTAGAGGCTTCGGGCTGCTCCACAAAAAGGTACGCAGACGTCTGCCTCTGGGTTCAGCACAGCCCGTGGTAGCACGTAGCCTTGGTAGCCTGCACTCCGGATCGCATGTGGGCTGTGAGAAGCCCTGTTCGGCCTGTAGCTCCCACTAGGAACTGTGCAACCAGAGACAGGGTTTCCACAAAGCACCGAGTAGGACAAGACAGGTAGAGTCCAGTTTACGCAGTCAGTAGAGGCCATGGTATTAGAAATACCCTGTTTCCTACCATTGAACTATGCAGTTAATGCTGTAATCGATGCGGTCACTCATCTCAGGAAGTAGCCTCCTACATGTGCTCACTGAACAGAGACATCACTATTCAGGGGCTGGGGGAAGAAATCAAACATACAAATTTGATTTCTCAAGCGTGAAAATTTTCAAGCTGAGCAATTTTTGCTATATAAGGTTCTGACTGTTAGCAGAACATAAGCAGGTCGAGAACTGCAGATATGGGGTAGAGACACAGATGTCCAGGACAGGGCGGGAGAGTGCCACATCAGGGAATAGGATTCTGGACAAAGGGAACATGGACAGTAGAGTTTGCCTGAGAGGATTCACAAAGTGTATTTATCTCTACCTCCCCACTATGCTTGGTTGGGTACCTGCAAGCATGAAGTGCTACTATGATGCTGATGGCAGGGAGAAATTAATACAAGGATACTCTCATAAATCAAGGGCAGTGGATAAGTGCCCTCAGAGTTTTTGTTGAGTGAAGACCCTCCTCTTCCCTCTGACATCCAGCCTTTCACCACTGCCGCGGTTACAAACCCTACAATCAGCCCTAACTTAGGATGCTGCTAATTCCTCTGATAACTCTTCACAGCTGGGAACACATGTCATGTCAGTATCCCCAGCAGATATTTGTTTGTTTGGCTTTCCTTACAGGCGTGGACGGTTTGGGCTGGCCTCTGAAACAAAGCTCATTCCTGCAGATGTCCTCTGCTCACGGCCGTTAAGTAATTGTGCTTCGGACTAGACGCTGGACCCCGTCTTGGCAGACGTCACGTGGTAAGGGGGTACTCCTCGCCTTGCAAGTCTTATGGTTTGTTTTTATCTGCTTACATCTTAGGCACAGAGCCAGACCAGAGAGGGATTTAGGAGTCAAATCAAATTACTAATAACACCACAAGGTGGAGAATTTGTGCCAGAGACAACGCCGATCAAGCTCAAGGACAGAGCTGCTTCCACAGATCTCCTCACACTCACTGTAAAGGGAAAGCAGCTCCTACAACTCCCTGTCTCCTACAGAGGCTTACTAGTTGATCTTCATGATGAAATGAAAGAATGATTTTAAATGATTGGTTGTGGTATGAAAACAAACAAAATATATTTCAGAACCTTCCTACGGAGTAGATAAAAGTTCTTACAAAAGCGGCTTGCTATAAAGCCCTAAATCACCTTTTAACAGATCAATGAAATGCAGGTTTTAAGGTCAAAATAAAAGATTTCCCTAGATCAAATACCTTCCACCTTTGCTAGAGGAACGGTGCTGTAGAAAAGCAAACAATGGGGTGGGCTTCATGTGTTCTGTAAGATATAATTCACTTACTACAGGCATGATCCTTGGTCCTCTATGTCACTAAGCCTAGAGATGGAAGGTTGTGACCAAACTTCTTGTTTTCCCCCTTTTTGAGGTATAAGTAGAAACCTCTTTTTTTTAGCTCATTTTGTTCCTTTGGGCAACACTTTATACACCACAGATGTCAAGATATCCTACAGATTTCCACTGTCAATTTCTTTTCTGAGGCTGCATAAGAGTGTACCAAATATTATGATTTCTGAATGTACTTGATTTGCATACTGCTTCTTTTGTGGTTATTTTCAGTAATCATTCATGCAATTCTGTTTGCTGGCAGCAATATGCACTGTTCAGCAAATGTCAAGTAAGCATTGCTAAATCATTTGCACAGGAAACCTGATTCTGTGAGGAATATTAATCTAAGACAGGACATTTGGAAGTACTGAGAGACCTATGCATCCAACGAGAAGAGACTGGAACTACACCGGTCCAACAAACTGGGTCACAAAAATTATTTGCAGAAGCTATCTTCTCATTTAATGTCAGTCAACAATATCTTCCATAAAATCTCAGTCTGTGTACCTATGGACAAAATAGATGATGTTAATCAAAAAAGTAGTGTCTTCTGAATTTCTGAGATTTATTCCAAGTAAATTTAAAAGATTCTAGGTTTTCTAGTATTATCACTGAGACTGTAAAGTATTTATCTTACACTGCCCTTCTACTCACAGAATCATTCATACCTGCCTAAAGTTTGTGAAAGTCAGATATGTATTCAGTGATAGTCAGAAGAGCAATAATGTCATTCCTTCTATTTTGCCTTCATGGAAATGAGACCACAAAAACAAAAAACAATAGACAATAGAAACTCAGGTGTGCAATTTCTTACTTACATGCTATATTTTCACCTTCTTTCAGTGAAAGCATGAACTTCATGTTATTCTATCTCACATGGACTAATACAGATTGAGTTCCAGAATGGCCAGCTCTATGTTAGGAATTAGCAGTTGAACAATGACCTTATTGTTCACTTACAAGAATTAGCAGGAAACAGATAATCCAAAGTTTGACTTTTTTCAGTTTTTTAGTTTGAGAATCCCTTAAACATTTTCCCATAGAAATAGGGTGACTTCTACAATGAATTCAAGACCACTGAAAAATTATTTGCTTTCTTTAGAGTGCAATTCTAGGGACAGCTGGCAGACTTAATGTTTCACTGCTGAGAAGGGAAAGGTCCTTTCCTCCTGCAGCTTTGGCCATGCAGCCCACTGTGCCAGTTTCACATTGCACCCTTTTATGACCTGCTTTAACTTGTTAGTGTGGTGGAACCTGTCCCACCTCTGGAATGGTTACTAGGTACTGTGTGGTCCTGGAAAATGACCTAGGTTGTAACAGTGAATTAATATAATACTCAACCACCTTGGTGGAGTAAGAAGGTATTACCTTCTTTCTCCAAAAGGTGGTCTTTACAGGCAGAAGAACGTGAAATTAACGCTTTAATGTAATGAAATTACTAGAAGAACTATGGTTCTGTAATAGTTCTGCACTCTTTTATCTTAATGCAAAAGCATTAATGAATCCAGGCTTGCTTAAAGTTCAGCTAAGAACTGCCTTGCTTACTCTGCAGTTCAGAATAGCCCTTGACCTCTCATGGCAGATTTCACATGATTGAGTCAGCCTTCTGAATCCACACAGCTGGGCTGCGTGACGGAGAATGGAAAACCTATTTCCAAGTATGCCTAATCATGTGTGGTTTCATAACACAAGTAATCCAAGTCAATTTAGACTAAAGATGCTGAAGAATTTCATAATTATCTAAATGAAAAATTCCATACTTTCACAAATTAATTATTAAATGTTAATTTCAGTTCTCTTGCACTGTCCTGCTTCAGTCGGTTCTGCAATGACAGTGGGTTGAGGAAGCAATCGTTAAAACGGTTAAGCCAGAGTTTCCGTCTTAGAGGGCTGATCCTGCCAAGTGCTGAGGCACCTCCTGAATGAATTTCTCCCCTTACTGACAAGCACTCAGCTGTTTTCGATAAACAGATTACTCTCTCGCACCAGTTAGAATTCTGAGAACCCCAACTGCTTTCAGATCTGTTTTGAATAGGAATATAAATACTACAGATGGTTCTTCCGATGTCACATGCCACCTGTACTCATGCTGAGACATGCTTCAGTGCTGTTAGTATGAGTGTTAGATAGTGGTAGGTGTTAAGTGAAAATGAGGTATGAGTTGGCAAACTTGTGTTAGCAGGGCAGATCTGTTCTAAGCAGCATGGGAAAATGATTTAGAGAAGGAGACAGAAAAGGGCAGATCTAATGGCCTGCCTCATGGTCTAGCTTGTACTGTATCTGGACTTACAATATTGGCATCAGTACCTCACACTGTAAGCACACACTGGAGGGATGCTCAGTGAAAACTAAATGAGCAGATAAGTCCTCCAAAGAAAATAGCTTTAAATGCCAAGGATAGCTGGGGTAAGCAGCATCTAAACGATCGATGAGAAACAGCACAACAGCATCTCTGTATTTAGAGAGAACAAATATTCGAGATACAAGTAAGTGTGGGGTGTTGGCTTGGAACCTAGACAAGGAATATTTGGGACCAAATGCTATTGAGTCCAGATCTAGCAGCCTCTTCAGATAAAGTGGAAGGAGATCTGTTCCCTGCAACACATGTGGCAGGACTAAGCAGAACTCGGAAAGACTGCCATTAGAAGACAATCCAATGAGATCTCCTGTGAGTGGGTGTACTTCTTCCTCTTGTATTTTTTATTTGCATATTGAATTACTCTTCAGTGACAGTTCTGCCTCTGGTCTATCTGCACAGTTTATTTAGTTGCAGTCTACAGTATTCCCTTTGGTGCCCAATGGAAAATTTTACAAGGAGTCAGCTGGATCCCAGTTTTATATTTCCCAGTCCTTAGCTAATACTGCCTTATCTTTTGCGTTATGGAACTGTGCTCCATACAACCACTCACTTCCCACCAGTCTCCCCTCCATGTATATAGGGAAAAGAATAAGATTTTCAGTATTGATTTCTAATATACACACTGCTTCCCAGCTGCATTCCTCTCTTCCCCCAGCTCAATTTTGCACGTAAGCATGACGAAGCAGAACTGTTCCTTAGCAGCTCCTGCTTGCTCTAGGAGTGATCTCCTTTCCACCAAAGCCTTGAAAGTACTCAGGCCACACAGATCAGTGAGTTAGCTTAGGACTATTCCACTGGAGAATGACAAGCAGGGTTGAAAAACACAAGGTTAACCTTCATTTGATAACACTTCGCTAGGCTTTTCACAGGTCTGAACCATCTCCCATGAGACATGCAATTCACTCACAAAGCAACTGCTTCAGTTCTCACAATTTTTGATAGCTGTGTTGAAGTCTTTATTGTTTAGATGAGGCTTTAAAATGTAATGCTTAGGGAAATAAACAAATGGAAATCCATCAGGTCCTGAAAGGTCTTGCTGAAACCTTTTTATTTTTCAAAATGGTAGTATCTGGCATAAGAGACGAGGGTGTAAAACTACAGCTGTTTAGTGTATAATGGTTTAATACAGGGAAGGCATGAAGTTTCTGTAAGAGGAGCAAGACAACAATCAACCTTAACAGGCATTAATTATGGAGTCCATGTTTGAAAACTAAGCAACAGCAAAAATTTAGCACTCTATGTCCTGCTAAGCCATTTAACAGGCCAATATACCTCTAGTTGGCATTTGGTAACACTCTTGATTTTGGGGTTATGATATAGGAGCAGTATTAATACTATCCACCAGAAGACAGTATGCCAAATCTATCATGGTAGATGGACTGAATAATGGTTGTAGAAGACAGAAAGAGCATGGCAAGACAGTCAAAATGGAAGAGAAGTCATTTCCACAAGTGAAGTCTTCTGTGTGTCATTATCTCACTTTTGTCAAATCAGAGGCATTCTGACTCTACCAACTGCCTCAACTCTCCTCTGTTTATTTGATTTTAGTGGTACCTTAAATTTGTATCTTCTTGTTCCCTATCATACATGCTGTATTTCCTACAATAAATGTAATGCTTAGGACTGCTTAGAAAGATGATCAGAACTAATTATATGGCCTATCTCCATGTAATTAAAGACAATGAATCTATGTTTTTCTTGTCAACTACCATCTCCACCCTATAGTCTCTCCTGGATAAATAGGTGCCCACACATTTCAAGGAGTATAAAATGTATGCTGAACTTTCTTAAAACATACCACATACTAGCACTGTTACTGACCTCTCCATTTTAACTCCACACGGGACCTCCATTAGATGAGACACCTCAGTACATGAGATACCAAGCCTATGTGTTCAGAGCAAATGGGTACCATCTACCCTGAACAGGAAGGTGAGGAATTTAGAACAGGAAGGTAACTGTAACTATGGACTTGCTCTGTGCTGTACTTCCCTGTGCCACCGGAAGCACGCAGTGCATGTGTGTACATACATATGTATATAAAAACACACACACAGACATGCTGATTTGTTAATTATCTTATGTCACTAAAAAATGTAAAAAGTCAATACGGATTGAAAATGGAAGCCTAGAAACAGCTTCTTCTGAGCATATTTGACTATGAACTATGACTAGCTTCACTCTATTTCCGTAAAATGGTGTAGGAAACAAAGGTAATACACCAACAAAGAGCACTTTTAAGGCCAGCCATCTGGTTTGGCTAGATATTAAAGACAGTAAAAGGCATGTAAAACCTTCAAACCCTCCCTCTCAGGCTTCGAGGTCTGGCCCCTACAATCCAAATTTGTTAAAAAAAGACCAGGAAATACGGAAAACTGGCTAAACTATTTTACCAACTGTCTCAAAGGCGAGGGGTCCAAGCACAGAGCCTTTCACAGTGAAAGACTGGGTCTCTAACAGGGAAGGCTAGCAAGGTTGAGCTACCTGCTTTTTTGTTTCTTTCACAGTTCATTTCTTTTTCTTTTTTATATTTCTGTGAGAATCTGTACCTGTCACATTTGTTCTTTTTCTTGCCAGGCTTGGCTGCATTCTGATCCCTTTCTATTTCAGCAGTCCCTGTTGTTTCAGGGAACTATGAAAGATGACCTTAAGTTCTAAGTGGCACCATATTTTGAAGCCTTCAGCCTTTCTAGAACTATGTTTATAAACTACCATACCAACTTATTCCATGAACGGTAGAAGTACTTGCCAGACACACAAAATTCACTCACTGAATAATGACCAGGAATAAATCAAAAATCTATTCCCACACAATTTGGAGAAGCATAGGTTTCATTTGTTTTATTTTCTAGACAAGAAGCAGCAGGTTATTTTATTGAAGGCAAATGGTATTAATGAGTAAAATGCATACAATCAAAGTGATCAGGTACATTCATCACTTAAAACAGAAACCAAAACCAGAATTGTTCAGAACGATGTAACAGAAAAAGGCCAGCACAGTGTTCAAGGACTGGCACTACCTTCAGTCACATACACAGATCTTCAGGCACAAATTTGCCTCAGCCATCAGCTAAAAATTTTTAAAGAGAACATTCATCCATCAAAGAACTGCTGCAATTATTAAACCAAATTTTGTTTGCACAAAACTAAAAAACACTGCTTATTAAAATGAAAAAATAATTGAAATAAAAAAACAGATAATGTATAAAAATATTACAATTTTATTTCTGAATTATCTATGCATTCTTACAGTATGTTCTAAAGTGAATGGTAGCCACCTTCCTTCTGGAAGGAAAAGAAGAGAGGCAGAAATAGCAAGTAGCTAAGTACCTGTGGATTTCCTTTCTTCATACTTTATGAAACTGTAATACAGCATTACCTAGTCTCTCCTTTCATCCATCAATTAAAAGACATCCTTGATAATACATGATAGCTTGATGAATCATCTAGTAACAAGATTTCAACCTGTTATTGATCACCGTCTGATCCAGTTATGCAGTAAAGACACTCCAAGTTCAAAAAATGTATTCAAAAATCTAACTTTAGCCATCTTATTCATTATTAGGCATGACAAAGACTGTCTTACAAAAAAATGTCCTTTACATTATTATCAGTCATGGTTTACTATGCTTATTATCATTATCAGTCACAGAAAGCATTCCTTCATGCTTGTAACATTTCTCGAAGATATTATAACCTCTAGAAGTTCAAAAGTGGTCCACTCTTCTTTCTGAGTACATTTCTTTCAGAGTCCATGCAGGCTGTTAGTGCTTTGGCAGGATGACTGAACATTGCACAGTTGTCTGAAACAAAGAATCAAAGCAGATGAATACTCCCACTTCCAGTACAGAGTCCTTTCAATGTGAAGGCAGACTACACAGCTTCCATACAGATTAAAAACAGGTGTACCTGACTCCACAAGAATAGTATCTCCAACTACCCCCAACACCACAGACGTCAAAAGAATAGCAGGGAGCATATGCCCTACAATAGTTCAATAGCTTTTTTTTTTAAATATATTTATGTACTGGCTTACTGAGAACCAAAAATCACATATAGAAATACTAGTCTGAAATTAAGATTTTTAGGCTTACATGCTACAAATGAGAAATTGTGCACCTGGCTTTTCACTTTTAAGACTAACATATTGTCTTACATGCATTGAATTGATAGAAAGCTCTATACAAACGTAATCAGAAATCTTTGAAAATAAAGTTGCTTAAAAAGGTGGGTCTTGCATGTTCCTTCACCCATTTTAAAGTAGAGCTGTCAAAGAACAGAAGCACTCTAAAGTGCATTGGTTGGGAGTGAATGAAATGCTCAGGACATGCAGTGACAGGCAACATTACAGTAAGCCACATAAAGGGCAGAACCTCAGAAATTTTCAATCTCAGCTTTCTTGGGAGACCCTTAGCCTGCAAGGACCATGTTACATAGTCCAGCTGAAGTGAATCCTTGATGAATTTCCCCCCTCCACGTTACTCACCTGATCCAGTTCTCTAATTGCACAAGCAGGTTCACTGATTTCATTATCTCAAGACAATTACTCAGGAATATAAGATCAGGGCTCTACACGCATAAATTATGAATGTAGGTATCGTGTGAAGTTAGACCAGGAAATGTTAACCTTCCACTGGCAAGTTAGTTAGACAGGAAAAAGTTAACTTTCAATTTGTTAGCTGCCAAACATATTATATTCCAAGTATGGAGAAGATGAAGAGTGCTAAAACATACCTAAACATATCTTACCCAGTCTAAATCATACCACAGCATCCACCTCACACAGCTCTCTCTTCAGACTACAACATTATTTCTTGTACCAGATCTCTGACAAGTATTACTTCACTCAGGCTAGTACATAAGTTTAAAAAAAGGCAGGCAGTGCCAGCACGACTGCTCACAGAGGCAAGAAATTAACCTGAAGGGCATTCGTGGAAGCTCTAACACCTTACCACAGGTTGATTTTCTTACACCAACACTGTAAGGAAAACCAATACCAACATGAAATTTCTTTACCATCCTAGTACAGATTCTCTCCTGAATCTCACTGCAATAAAGGTACAGAGCCCAGTTCTCAGTTGTTACTAGTTCATGAATTAAAATCATTTTCAACAAAGCAGTTTTTCTCTCTCATCAATGCTTTTCGTAAGAACAGACAAAAGAAGAGCCTGCAGTTCTCTCTTGAAAGTGCCTGTTGTGGCTAATTCATCAACCGCATTCAGCAATGGGCCCACATTTCCCTTGATCAGGCTTTGATAACTATGTAGTGGCTGAAGCTGTTTTTGTTGCCCTTGATGCTCCTTGCAAGTGTCAAGTATAGGTGAACTTTTGGTTTTCCTGACACCATTCCTGCATGACTAGGCTTGCTTCTGAATTCCTCCTTTGTAGCTTCTCTCTGCTTCCACCTCCTGCATGCTGAGTCTTTGCACTGGAGCTCTACTACCTGTATAGCCAAGTGGATCTCCTGATACGTCTACTTGTTTTCCTGAGATGGATTGCTCTTGTGCTTGGAGGATGCTGTCCTCAAAAACCTGTCAGCATTCCTTAACTCCTTTGCCCTTCAGAGCTGCCTCCCATGAGATGCTACCTGGCTAATCCTGAGTCTGCTCACCTGAAACCCAGGGTCTGCACTCTATTTGCCTTCCTCACTCCCTGCAAGATCTCGAACACCATTATTTCATGACCACTATAGTCAAGGCTGCCAGTGATTACAAACTCCCTAAGCAATTCTTCCTTGTCAGGGAAGAACAGGTCCAGCCATGCACCACCCATGGTTGGACCATCCCATCAAGAAGTTTCCCTGATACCACCCAGAAATTACTTGGATTGCCTGTGATCAGTAGATGACCCTCTGTGTTTCCTGATCAGTGACACAAGTACAACTTTGTCATATCCTGTTCTGAAAAACACTGTAGCCTGGCCATGTCTCAAAATGGCAGGCTGTGGGAAGATGCTGTACCTTCACAGACGATTGTTACAAATCTCTTTTTATAAAGCTCCTGGAACCTGAACCTAGAGAATGGTCTTTTTATAAAGCAACGAGGTTACATAACACCATGAGACACTGACCTAAAGACAGCCTGGCAGTTAAAAATAGTAACATTCAAACTAGACTTCAACTAACTGGCATATCACAGATGAAAAGACACATGAAATAAAATGGATGGCACACAGCCTAAATAGAAAAACATCCCTGGCCATTTTTGCTTCAACATGCTGAAACTTCCTAGGACTACTGTGAACTTCACAGAGGACACCATGTTCATGCGGGTAGCGTGCACAACTCTGAGCAAGAAGACAGATAGACACTGCTGTGAAAAAGGCCTGGCAGCACCTTCTCTCCTGCTTGGTCAAGTCCCCAGTCACAGTAGCCAGACTAGGGAGGTCAAAAGTGAAAGATTCTGACCTTGCAGAGCTTTAGGGTTTCATATGCTTCCCCAAGTACTAAAAATAGACACTGCCAGATGCCCATTTGAGCTGCCCAGTTGCAGCCTGGGCATAGTTTGGGGTGTTCTTACTTTGTCATTGCTCCCAATGTACCAGCTATAATCTCGCTCCTCCTTGTCTGTGTTCCTGCCCACACTACCACACAGCTCTCCCAGAGGAGAGCATTAGGAAAAGGTGCCTCTGAAGAAGATTAGTTCAAAAAACCCAATCAGCTGACCCTTAACATGGCCAGAGCAAAACATTTAAAAGTACACTTTACATCTACAGAGAGAAGAAAATTTCTAATTCTTTATGGCTCAACTACATACACGTAAAGAAGCACATACATACCTCTGTCTTTACTGTACTGCATAATTACCTCCTTCCTTACTCACAAACAAGTGCCCCATCCAGTTCTCCATCTATTTTACCACTACTTAATGCACCACCAAAAAATAATTCTAGCTTTTCCAGCCCTTCCTAAAGAAAAACAGAGGAAGTCTCTAAAACCTCAGACTTTCCTGCCACTTCTCCAGAATGCTGTCCCGACATCAAATCTCAATCCCCACAGTTCAGGTTCCCTCTCAACCCTCACTTCCAATCCCTACTTCCTGTTCCCATCTACTTCAATACCTTCTGACCCAACCATCTTCTCAGTACACTATCACAAACCAGGCTACTATCTGCCAAGAGCATAAACACGTAAGAGTTGCAATGTCAAGGTAAAACTACTTCAGTGTTCCTCACTGATACTAGGCTGTAGCATGTGCTTAGAGGAAGAGTGCAAGAAGCAGCATTAGAACACTGCCCCTTCCCCTAGCATATCATCTCCTCTTTCAGTCAAAAGCAATTCAGGGACTGAGCTGGAGGTAGCACTTGAAGGGCTGCGTTGAACAGCTGCCAATGAACTGAAGGAAGGGTTAGTGTTAACGCAAGAACAAGAACCTTACAAACTCAGGGCCAGCACTTTCCAGCCAGCAGCTCTCTCAGTCTCTATAGAGAATGAAGACAACAAGCATATGACAGAAAGCAACAGGATACTGGTTACTGAAGCACACATGGCACAATTATGGAGGCAGATCTCTCAGTCCCTAAGCAGAGTCATTTCTTGTGAAAGTTCTCTGCATGCCAGCATGACCACAGTAGCTGAGGAATATCCAGTGCATTTTTAAAATGATTTATTTGAAGTCTCAGAGTTTTTTCTTTTTTATATAGCTAGACATCTGTTTTAAACACAAAGTGTGGCCCAGGCCTCTGAAAAATATTTTCTGGAGATTAGAGGACAGAAGGAATACTGATTCTTTTGTCTCCTTTATCTGTTCATGCCCCAACTTCATTAAAAGACTGCAAAAGGGAAGGGCAAAAGCCATCTGCCTCTCACAAATGTTGGTGGTGAGGATTAAAAATAACTAATTGCTGTTCCAGACAACTGTGTGAGAAAGGGTGATAAACATGTAATCGAAGGCTTCCTAAGGAGAAATAGGTTTTCTAATGAAGGACCAGGCAAAGACCCATTTGAAGGATTTGGGTTGGACCCCCATGAACACGACCTAATAAAGCTTAAGGATGCTTAAAATGATGTGTGGTGAACTTTCCATAAGGCTTCTTGGATTTAGGTATATCAGGCTATTGACTAACCTGGAGGAGGTGGGAGTCATTGACAAGAGAACCAAACCGCAAATAAAATCGAAAATCTGATCCCAATCCAAAGACACAAATAATTTTTACAGCACAGATGGTTCTTTAGGTAGTTGAATTTGAAATCCCGGGGCACACTTTCAGATATATGATGATATGACTTAGTCTATCTTTTAATCTTTCTTATGCACTCATACGTCTGTTTTTTAATCTTTCTTACGCATTCAAGTTTCAGTAAAGACAGTGTTTTTCAGCTTCTTTTATAAAGGGAAAGACAAAGAAGGAACCTGAGAGCGAAGACAATCATCAACGATACTCCTGCGTTTCCTCAAATGGCTTCCTCCTTTTTAGACCATTGCTTCTACTAACATAGCTCTTTGTGGATCACTTTTGCCTGTTTTCTGTCCCTCACCTCACTGACATCCTCAGTTCCTTTCACCCTGCCTGTTCTTGTCCTCTTGGAAGTGGCTATTTGTACCAGAAAGCTTGGAAAAAAGTTGGTTAGAGATCCAAACTATTTTCAAATTGTTCTTTTCTTCTACACTATTAGTAAAAAGGAATCTCAAGCACTCCTGTGAAATGGAGGCGATGTAAAATACATAAGCAAACTCTGCCTTTGAAAAATCCTACCTAAAAATTCCTTCATCAAGATACTTTGAAATGTTTTTTCTTTCCATTCCTTTCTTTGCACTTCAGGTCTGAAAGTGAGTGAGAAAATACAATTCTAATAAATTCAAACTGGATAATACTCATATCTTGCAAACAACTCTTCACCTGCCACACATTCAAAAGAGCACAATGTTTTTGTTCTTCAGTCTTCTCCATTCATCTCTCCATTGTTTTAAGATCTACGCTAAGGCTGAACAGAGGTCCAGGTTATTCATTTGGAACCTCACATAGATTTTTATTTTACCTGTACTATGAAGGGTAATATTCCATCATCCATAATACAGATGTCTTTAATCTTTCTAGCTTTTAAATTTTCTTTTTTATAAGACTGAGGCTTGATTTTTGCAATGAAGCTTGTAAGACTATTAATGAATTTATTTGCCCATCTTGACCAGAGTGGGTTTGTTAAAGCATATACTCTAGAAGTTACATTTTAAATAGAAACATCTTGAAACATACGCCTATAGCATGTGCATACACACACCTTCCCCCAATACTAATCGTACTCATATACTTACTTTCAGGGTGTGCAGGGTGTCTGTCCACTCCATGGAAGCTATCTGAGGTATAGCAGTAAGGAGTATGCTAGTAGCTTTATTTGCATTCTCTTTCAACGTCTTTAAAACCTTATCCACTGAAACCTAAAAATACAAGAAAACTGTGGTGTCTCTCAAATTTGGTGGTACAAATTTTAAATCCCCAACTAAACTCATTTAACTCATCTAGCCAGAAGTGCAAAGCTGAAGTACAGACAAAAAAAGCCTGTAGGTATTTTAAAGAGTCACTGTCTTTTCTGCTGGTAAAAACTTTCTTCTTTTGTGGATGTGTGTTTGGTTACATTTTATTGCTTGAGTCTGATTCCTACTCAAAAATTCTCAATGGAACTTTTCATCTGAACACATTAGAAGAGAAGTCACTGGTGAAGATACATAATAACCTTTAGCCATATTTATGTATTATCATAGTAATAATAATAAACAAAAACAAATACAAATGGATATACTGAAAAAGCAAGAGCTAACTAAACAGAAAAAAATAATCTTGGATATCCTGATCAAATTTGTATGCAATTTTAACTGCAAAGAAATCCCCAGTGCTGTTCTCAATGTGGCACAGATAGCTTTACATAAAATGTCACATGGGGTCCTTTAATACAGTGACAGTACAGATGTGTGTGTGTTAGTTTTAACCAGACACTTCTTGCTCACATAGTTTTCTTGTATACTAATGAATATTTAAAGGATAAACATTTTTCTAGTGGATATTCAAAAATTCAGCTGAAGAATAATAAACAATATCAGAGCCATGCTATATCTAATAAAATACATTTGCATAATATCAATGTATGGACTGAACAGCTCCTAGAAGAATCCATGACACCTCTACTATTTATCTGTGTTTTTACTGCAAATGAGTGCTCAAACAGGCAGACCAGTACTGTAGAAAATTAGAGTTAAGGTTGAAACTGTATCTAAGTAATTAAAAGTAAATTAAGTAACACCATACAGAGATGCTGCAGGTGGGAAACATTTGACATATATACATAAAAACTGAGAGACAAGAGTTTTACAAATTTACTTAGGCAAATTAACAAGTGTTTTACAAAGTTGTCTCTACCATCTCAAGTGTCAAAACTGCGTTGTTGTTTCCTATGACTAAGATTTAATTGGCAACTGGCATAAATATTCTGCTGTTAGTTGCTCCCCCAATATATTCCACGAGAAACAAGAACTAGAAAAGACAGACCCTTTCACACAAAGCTGCAAAAGAATACAACCAGACCAATTACAGGACAGAAGGTCACACTAGTCTTACACATACAGACCGCCTGATTCATACAAGAAGAGCTAAAAGGTTTATTTATCCTGAGAGAAATTTATAAAAATGAATGAGACAGCAATGTCTGATTTTGTTCTTGCTTTCAGAATTGTTAATCCACAATAATTTAGTGATACTGCTGCACGTAAGAATACATTTAATTCATGATACATAATTTCCATCAAAAGCTACAGGTTCTTATCCAGATCCCTCTAGACAAGACCCAGAGAAAAATCAGTTTCACTCACTGCTTCTTCATGCTCTTTCCAGCAGTCGTAATCTGTTGCCATAGCAATACTTGCATAACTCAGTCCAGCTTCTTTCGCAAGAATCACCTCAGGAACTGTGGTCATGTTGATGACATCAGCTCCCCAGCTGCGAAACATCAAGCTTTCTGCTCGAGAACTGAAACGTGGGCCTTCAATTGTAATCACTGTTCCTCTGGAATGACACGGGAGCCCAAGCTTCTTGGCAGTCTCAATAAGAACCTACAAAACATGTCAATGTCAACAAAAGCAAATAGTTTTCCTTTACTGGTACAGAGTTAGGAAGCAAATAATCCTCCCAGCCTTGTGCACTGCTTTTGCATCCCACCAAAAAAGGAACATACAGCTGAGTTAACCTTATACTAACCAGTTAGGCTGAATATGGCTATAGCTGTCCAAAAATAAAAAATAATTTCAATTTCCTGATCCAACAGGAGAAATGAATAGAATTACTAATAGGAATGATGTTGAATTCATCTGATTTTGTTTGTATCAGTTGGATTACTATTTTCAGCACAGACCAAGGAGACTGAAAAGCAGGCAGTCTGTGCATTTTGGCTTTGCTTACACTGAAAGTAGGATGGTGAAAACACTGAAGGTTAATACCACTAAGCACTACATTGCCACAGAGGTGGAACTGAGCTGGCAAGACCAATAGCAGGAAATTTATCTTCTGAAAGTCTGCTAGTGACAAAATTTTGCAAGCATATACTTGAAAGAGTATTTTGGAATCTATAAAGAAAAATTATTACCTCATTTTCTCATGCCAGCAACTAAGCATATACTTTGCACATACCAGCTATTCGGTATTAGTCTGTACAATCTCAACCAGGACTATGCACACGGTAGAAATCATTGTGACTTCTCTTGGTAAATGGCCTCGGTAACAACAGTTGATACAACAGGAATGCGAGGTGTGTGTGTGTGGACAGGTAGGTGTGTGTGAATAGGACACTGACACTGTTCTGAGAAGGTGTTAGCTCCAAAACTGATAACACTGAAAAGGGAAATAACAATGATGGAAATTGCTTAAGAGGACCATCAACTAGCTTAGTAGTAATCATGGAGTTGCGAAGAGATGTTTTACAAAAGGATTCAGCTTGAAAAGAAGTACAAAAGAAGCATGAAAATTTGTGACAGCAATGACTTTGGTAGCACAGCAGCAGTCAAAACCTATTCTGACATTGCCATAAGTTGCCTTGCCAGCATCATGGCCTACATCCAGGCCTGCTGGAGCAGCCTCCCCGTCAAATGCTGTGAGGAGTCTGCACTCCAGCTACTTGACTGTCACACAGGGTGCAACAGATGATGACCCAAGCCTTGAATGTCCTATGTGATCTTGTGAGGTGCCTTCTCACTGGCATGCGAATCAGCGGATTGTAAGGAACAGCACAGGTACATATGATGCTGGAGCATCCACATTTCCCACAGATGTCTGCACTCCTGAAAGCAGGTGGGTATCCTTGTAACCCACCCATGCTGGGGAACAGCATTTGTGCACACAGCTGTATGACTGTGCAGGGGTGGGTGAGGGAAATCAGAACTTTGGGGGGTTAGCTATAACAGGATGTTTAGAAACTTGTAGGTGTTTATAGAATGTTGTAAGTGTCTAATATTGTGGTTTATTACTGATGTCAGTCCTGAATGTGTAATTCACCGATTGCCAGTTAATTGTGTGTTGTTAATAAAACAATAAATGACTTAAATCCTAATTTGATTTAAAACGTATGAGTTGAGCAGTATTGCCCTGCAACATTTACAAAAGTTCAGCTTTACTCCCTATAAAATGTTGCAGTGAGCTCTGCTTTCTTAAAGTAGTAACAACAAAGATAGTCTATGTTATTCAAAACAGTTTTATGGTTATTAGAAAAAAAGATAAACTCCTTTCAGATTATTTGATTTACGGTGTGCAAACCAAATAGAATATTTTCACATATTTTCACAAATGCTATTAAATATGCAATTGTCAGATAATCATCATGCAAATTCCTTAATTATTCTACTACACTAATAGTTTTGGCTTTATTATGATCGTATTTATCTAAAATATTTCTTTGAATCAAGACAATCTGGGCTAGAATGATCATGGCAATTTTCAGGGTCAGGTCACGGAAAATATTTTAAATCAGTTTTATCTAATATTGTCAAATGAAGTGAAAGGAAGTTTCAGCCCCTCTAGGAGCTCAAAAACACATGTTCTTTAAAACATCTGTTGGGCTGATTAGCATGTACAGGCTAATGACATAATGATCACATGTGAGACTGGGAAGTACCTAAATGTTCGTTCTCTATTTTAAAATTAGCATTTCTCTGTTGCCCTCTTAAAAAATTAAATTCCCAAGGAGCTTTGTTTCTAGCTACTTAATAATCAAATGAAAACCAGCTTTTGTACGCTTCCTTCAACCTCAGGAAACGGCTTACACTTCACTACTTACTTAAAAAAAAAAAAAAAAAAAAGGAGAGAGACAAGCCCAATGTGAAGAATAGCCAATCATTCCAGTAACAACACTCTTTTTAATCCATTACAGAAAGCGTGCAGTAAGTACCAGTAAACTCTTCGTATTTATCATGACACGGCATCATCATCTCACCATCAGCAAGCTACTAAATGCCAACTCCCCCTTGGTAATACTGTGGGCGTAGGCTCTTGTTTCATTGAAAATGCACGGCATTTTGCATAGTTTGCTGCCCAATGACAGAAGGGCAAGAGCATGCAGATATATAATATGTAATGGTCTGTCTCCCTTCCAGCTTCATAATGTCTCTGTTTCATTACAAAACAGCCTAGATCCCCTGTGCATTAAAGTGTCATTCTGCTAGCAGTGCTGTGATCCTACTGGTGGACATCTCAGAACAAACCACGTTGCATCTAGCTAATTAACAGAAATAGTCTATAATGACATTGAACTGAATCGGTGATAAGAGCCAAGCAGCTCAGGAGTACTAACATTTGAATATACTCTGGGTACAGAGCAAGTCATGTGCTTCATAATCCAGTGTTTTCACCTGCTCAGTGTTGCAATCGATTGCACAAAAAGTAAGTCTCTTGGATGGGTATGACTAATTTTTTTTTAAAGATTCCTGTGCCCCTTGAGAATGTACCACCCTGCATCTTCTGACCAGAGCATTCCACAACAGCACAAAATGCTGAATTCCATCTTTACCTTCTCTTTTGCTCAGATGTAAGAATACACTGATTCACTGAGATGGCATATTTAATTACAGATACACTCCTCCCAAAAGGCTACAAAGGTGTTGGAAAGCAGAATAGTATTTCAGTCTATTTAGTCTCAGTGTTCTCAAAATCTGAAAATCCTGAAGCAACAAAACTAAGAGCTGCAGTATTTAAGAGCAAAAGATTGCTGTAATTTGGCCTGTTTCCATGTTTAACATCCCTTAAACAAGGCCTTCACTCTCCAAGATCAACTGCTATAGTCTGTAAAAGCATAAATGCAATACTGATATTTCTGTGAATGCTGAAGTATTACTTCTAATTCTTTATATTTTAAATGTGTAGAGTGCCCTGCAGTATGTGCAGTTCCATTCAGAACAAAAATGAACTGTCCCCTAATTCTATCTCCCTGTTTTGTCCACACTGCTGTTCCCATGGCTTGTTATCTAACAAATAAAGATCTTTTGCCCTTTTATTAAGTCCCTGGGAAATCTAGGTTGCTAACTACCTTCTTAGACCCTTCCATGTATTCACCTTAAGAAGACAGCTCCTACAGTCACATGATCTCTTACTTCCCATGCCTTCAAAATGTTACATTTTTGTTTAATACCATGAGATGTCTGCAGAACAGGAATGAAGAAGTGGAGATTGCCTCTGTATTCTGAGTGTGCATAATTATACCATAATCCACAAGTGCTATTAAAAAACATTAAACTTCTTAATTATTTATTTTTAATTAATTATTATTTTAAGTACTTTTACAAAATTCACTTACCCCTCTTGTTTTGGTGCAGAATGGCTCCGCCATTGGAATATGGCATACTCCTGAAAGAGAGGAACACTGCCCATCGTATAACGTATTATGTCTTTTAGTAGTCCTGGAAAAGCAGAACACATGCTCAGAGAGGAAAGAGAAGAGCAGGGAGGAAAGAGAAAAGAAAGCAACAAAATCAGAGGCCCAGTAACAAGGTGCTCCTGCAAGAGAACGAAAATATAGTATAATATGAATGACCACGTTATCCTGTTTTGCCTCTGTACAGACCTTTCAGAATTCAGGTCAAGAGTACAAAACTGTTATTCTAGTAGTGTATTACGAATTCATTAGAGAATATCTACTGTTAGCAAGATGCTGAAATGCTGACCTGTTCTTAAGTGCCAGAAACAGCCATATTATGCTGCAATTCTATATAAAAGAAAACAGGTAAATGTAATTGTGGCATAAGTAATCTCCGAAAAGAAGGGCACAGTGAGCTTTCAGTAAGGGAAGGAATCAAGTTTAAATTGTCCATGAAACTAGTGAAAACACAGCTACTCCATCACATTACATTCTTACACTGAAAGAATCTGAATTTGTAGGAAAACCTTCTTGAACAACAGATGGATGAATTCAACCGAAACAGCCCTGCACACGATGTCTTCATATTCTCAACACCCTACACAGACATATTGGCAGCTTGCAACTGAAAGAATCATGCATTTGAAAATGATTTTTATCCATTTTCTCAATTGTGAAACAACTTCCTTGCATGAAAATGGTCAAAAATGACCATCCCAGACACAACTTTTCCATTTTTCCATCTACTGGAATTGTTACTGAGTTATCACTTTACCCTCAAATGCACTGTCTCAGTTAATTCAACCAACTGAATAGTGAAAACCCTCTCAAACAAAATTCTGAGACTTATTCGCTTCTTCTCCCCAGCGTGTTACATACTGCACTCTGTAGGAGAAAAATAAGAGTCCAATCAGTTGGCTTTATTAAAGTATGAAGTTGCTTGAATTTAAATGCTAGCTTCATCTTACAAGATTTTTGTCTGAAATTATTTCAGACTTTATTTTAAAATCCAAAATTATTTTGGATTTTAAAAATCCAAAAAGAAAGAAATTTATATATACCTATGACTTTCACACCTGTACTAGATGATTTGTGATCTGCTGCACACTAAAGAATGCTTGTGTAAAACAGTCAGAATGAAGAGTACTTTACTTTTTATGTGGTAATTCAGATTTGCCAAAGCACATGCTAATTCACCCCCAAACTGATTCTGTCTAAGACCCAACCTTCCCTAGGCTGGAAACAACTGCACCGTAATCATTCATTTCAGGAAACAAAAAGACCATCTTGTCCAACCACAATGGGAGTTTACAAATGTACATTTGAACAGATACAATGACTTGGGTTTCCAATTTACTGAGAGCTCATGAATTTTGCTTTATATTGGTAATTTTTTAATTGTAATTTTCAGTGTTATCACATATAACCTCATTATATGCTGTCAAGCACCCCATCTTCCTCCCAGACTAAAACAAGGTCAATTGTTAAGTCTCAACAACTACCTACTGAGGTAGAAAATAGTTCGCTAACATTGCCTAAAGCTAAAGAAAGAGCTTTCTCCATTGTTTTGGCAGGGTTCTGGTAGCTGGAATGTAGGAAGACCCCAATCATTAAACGAGACTGTAAGTTCAAGAGATATTGAAGACTGAGAATAATCTGACCTCAAAGGCAATGGGATAGTCAATTTGTTCATTAGCCCTTATATCACCATGTGTCTACTCAATGACAGCATTAGCAAACTTTGGTTTATGTTAGTAAGGGAAACTAAGCACTATCATTTTAGTCCAGTTGTCTAAATTGAATCCACACTTACAAAGCAAAGTTTCTGCTCACAAAAATTGCTCACAAAAGTTTCCCATCCAAGTTACCAGCAAATATTTACAAGAGATTTGAAATACAAGTTGTATGTTAGAGTAGATTTGGGGGGGGGGGGGGGGGGAAAAGAAGTAATACAGTTCCATTAAGGATGAGATTAAAAAGTAGGAAAATAAACTGGCAAATTAAAAACATATGCATAATGAGATACTGATGATAAAATCTACCAAAACAGTAATATTAATTTTTCCTTTATAGGATACTGAAAAACTGCAGATAGACTCCACCTGATACTACATCCTTTTTTATGTTGTGTCTGCTAATGAATTATTTAGAATTGAAGGAAATGGGAAAAGTCATAATTCATTTCCTGACTTACAGTATTTGAGATATTGTTAGTCAGGCACTTTCACTTGGAAAGGCCCTAAAGAAAGATCACTTATGTACAGTATTAATCTCTGCCTTTCAGCTGTCTATATTCTTTGGAGAGAATGACCATGGCACTAATGAAGAAATCCTGCTATACTTCGTACAAACTGTGTGGTAATAGGAAAACAAAGATGAGACCTACGACTGCTCTGAGCAATGGACCACTCGTGCAATCATCTCCCTTCATGAAATATTTCAATTTTTCAAAAGCCACAGCTATTTGATATGGTGCCAGCTGATGTGTCAGAATGCTGCTAGGCTTAGGGAGAGAATAAAGGCAGAGTTGAACCAGTCTCTGCTTCCTGCTGTGAAGTAAGGGCTAGCACAGAGGAATGTCTTCTGGGCTCTCCTCCCTTCTGTAGCCCTGTCACTCAAATCAGGAGCTGTCCACCCTGATCTGTTCTATTAACCTGTCTGCAAGGTATAGGGCAGTAGCACAAATCCTTTCACAACGGCTATACTGTTATTGGTATCACTTGCCAAGAGAGTGGAGCTTACAGAATCCACAGCTCCTTTTTATTGTCTTGCACTCACAGAGACCATCAGGAGCCAGAGTTGCTGCTGAACTGCCTGCACCTTCCACTGGAGCAAAGAACCGCAAGAGCACCTGTGTAGGGCTCCTTGCACTGCAGGAGTTTCAAGGCCTTCCCCATGTACCCTGAGTGGCTTTGTTACAAAATCACCAGCAAACAAGAAATATGGAGCTCAAGAATCATTGTCCAAACAGCATCTGTTCTGACAGTTTAGACTAAAAACAGAAGGAGTCATCAAGCATCTGCACAGAAACAAAGCCTGTGTACTAGCCGCACTGATCCCGATAGAACAGTGGAGATGGGAACTTCATCCCTGGGAGAGGGTCATGTGTGCACATGTACGTTTTTTGCATAAAACCTTGTACATCAAGCTGAGGGAGACTGGTGCATCTGTAGTGTAAGCAAATCCTTGCACTCTTCTGTAGCTCTGCTAGTGCTGTGTTGCCCTTATCCACTTTTCATTACAGTGAATTAAAAGTTGCATGTACTAAAATTTTGAAGGTGCTCCCAGAGTTTAAGATACACTTTTTGCTAGACAGTAAGGTTAGACAAGCAAGTATTTCAATTTTCTTATAGAAATTCAGGCTTTTCTTGCCACAACGACTATAACTGATGCTGTGAATCAAAATCCAAATAAAATAAGTGAACAAACAGACCCATTTCACTCTGTGATTACCAGTCCTTTGCTACTGGCATCACTTTGCCCTTTCTTCCAGTAGTGTTGAAACACCAGCAAGGTAACACTAATAAAAGGACAAAATGAAAACTCACATTGGCATCTGGTTTATAAAAAGCACACTGTCAGCGTGCTTTCTCTTCAGGGACACAAAAAGAAAACTCTCCCACCTTTAAAATTCTGCTAACCTACTGTAATAATATTATAGTAACTGTAATGGTGTAAGTGACACAAAAAATTCAAACAACAAAGCTGGCAGCTGTTACAGAATTTATTTCATGAAGTTATTTTCTGTATCTTCTTCACTGAGCTGAGTCATCTAAGTAAACTATTCGTTACCTTCTTACTCTTCCTTTCCTAGCAAACCTCAGCAGCAACCCAAACAGAAACTTTTGAAAAGCCCCTAGGCAGTTTGATCCAGCCAGGTGACTAACAGCATCACAGTATGCTTACAGGAGCCCACAGCATCCTAGAAACTCTTCTAAACATCTTTTTTTCTAGGAGTTTGTTTCAAAGAAGAGAACAACTGCTGTTTCCTATAATGCCAGCTGTGACTACCTTGAGATTCTGGAAGTATGGTGAATATAAGCCAATTATTTTGGTACCTATTTAACAAAATATATCCTTCCACGTTTACAGAGAAACAGGTAAGCATGAAGAACATTAATTTAAATACAGAGACACTTTATACATGAAATCAGACATTAATAGGAGTTCTAATTACCTGCAAAGTTAGGCTCTCAAAAGTTTGGAAATGCTATGGTTCTAGTTACACCTAGTCAGCATTGCCTGATTATAAATCAAACCTATGCCATAAACTAGGCAGAGATGCTACAAAACTGCACACATTTTGAGATCATATAATTAATGCCACAGTGTGTATTCCCCACAGGAGCAAATTAATATTGCTAACTATGGCTTTCTGCTCAGTTCTAGCCCTCCTCCCACTCCTATTCACTTTTTCTGCTTTTTGCCTCACACCTAAGACACATGCCCCTGCTAAGAACAACAGCACAGATTCACAAAATGTACTTAGGCACCCAAAAGGCATTAATTCTAATAGCAGCTCAAGTAAATCCTTTCCATCTAGACCCACACCTCTTTACTATGTAGTGCCTAGCACTGATCAATCACCATATAGAAGCAAGGATACCTTTGAACAGGAATAACTAATCGTTCCGGCTGGTTTAACCAGCATCTCTTTCCAAGGCTGCTTTTATAGCCTCTTCACAGACACTGACCCACCATTAGAAGATATTTCAGAAAATTACATCACCCTCAAACTTGAGTAGAGTGGACAACTCATCTAACTTGTCCCATGAAAAGATCTGTCTGTCAGCAGCATTGTTTGCTAGATGGTAGTTTTACTATGTATAATACAATCACTCTTACAGACAATATATCCTGTGAAGGGGGAAAATGCAGGCCCTGACTTCAAAGTACCTATGGTCTAAAACCCATTCACGAAAAAAAATCTGAAAAAAGATACATCAAAGAAATCGAATTGTCTGATGAAATAGACTGTTGTGACTTGCTGGTTTTCTGAGCAGTAGAGAGAGCTAGCAATGTTGCTAAATTCAGATTACCTACAATTTTCCATTTTGAAACATTCTTGCATTATTCTTCTGAGAAGCTGCTTGGCTTCCTTAAGCCATGAAATGAGTCCCCACGTGTTGAATGAGAACTTACTTGCACGAAGGAAACTCTACTCATGTATGGGCTATGCCATAGCTGCCTGCTGGTCATCTGGATAAACTCTAAATGAAGACATTATGTAAATGTTCCCTGTTCTCTCTGTCCCTTCACGTCTCTTCACACCAGATATATACACTAATAGTTTCTGTAACTTTTTTCCCCTTAAAAGGGACATGTTCTTAGAACCCAAACTTAACCCAGTTCACTCTTTCCTTTCCAGCTCAGAGGTTATGATGCAGACTCACAAGTGCTTGGAAATCTAAAACTGTGGGAGGAGATTAACTATCTTCAAAATAAATTGTTAATTCTGACATTTTAGATGAAGGATGGTCTCAGATTTCACATCTGGGTTCTTCTCTTTACTCTGTCGATGCCTTTCTGCCTGACCTTGGCAAGAGTTAGTTTCTCTGTACTTCCGCCCCTCATCCATAGCAGATAACAACTCTACTTTCATCCCAAACGTTCCTTGTTTAAAACTGCAGGCTGTCTGGGGCAGAGGCTACTTCTTAACCACATACAGAATTCACGGTTTAGCACAGTTAGGCTCCAATTCTATCATCTAGGAGCCTACCACATGATAATACTGTCAAAATAAATGATGCTTTTCTAACACAATTATCCAAATTGTGTACCAAACTATATTTAATACCTTTCTTTCCACAAACTGCAACTGATACTAGAATTACTAATTTCCAAGTACTACTGACAGAATAAAGACAAGTATGATTTAGTCTATATAAACAAAGTGATCAACCAGAGTATTTTCAGACTCAAAAGAAGGACCACTGTCAGGAATACATCTACTCTCCACCCATAAATCAAGTCCAGTATAACCCACAAATACAGGAAGCAGTTTATAGGGGGCTTGTTCCTGTAGGGTACTTACTCATTTAGACACCTTCTATTTAAAGTGTATTCTCTTACAAGAAAAAGTATTTGGTTTACAGTCAAAAAACCTTCAGTAAGTCAAAACTTGAATAGTACTGTACTGCAGAAAACAAACCTATGTAAACAAGCACTCAGGCACAACTGGCAATCAAATATTATCAGCAGCCATGCTAAAAGCACAAAGAAGCCTCATAAACTATTTCAAATACTTAAAAAAGGATGAAACATCCAAATAAGACTTCCATACACAGTACAAGTACTGATAATAAATTCACTTGTAAAAATCTGCAACTATATTGTTGGAATTATTTCATATAACTGGGTGAGTTTATATGGTGGTGGTGGTGGGGTTCCTGTTTGCTTGGATTTTTCTAAGCATTAGACAATTGAGGAGAGGGGAAGAGTCTGCAGTAAACAGACTTCTTTGGAAAAGCTGCACTTCTTAATGATTTTTAGAAAATCAAAAGGTTTAGCATCTCTCCTTGTTTTAAAGTAACTCTCTCCTCTCACTGTGTACATTAGATCCCTCTTCTCCAGAGCCCCACTATTATGGCATATATTTACCTATCTGGCTCCTATTATACTGAGTTGTTTCCTGCATCTCTCCACCGTGTTTTGGATTCTTCTTAAAGCCATGAGTGGCCTGTGCTTTTTATTCATGCTCCTCCCCAGTATCTGAGGATGGGAGATTTCTTGTCTTCAGAAGACTACTCCCAAGGAACTGTACTTCACTTCATTTCAGCCCGTTCTTCAAAGCCTGATATTTTCTATGTAACTGTTAGAGCTGCACTAATTACAATCTCATTCATGATTCCTATCACATCTTCTCATAGGAATATAATTTTTTTGCCATAAGAATTGAGGTTATGGCTTCATTCCACAAAAATTGAGACTGACATTAATTGCTACTGCATGATTTAATCCCTCCTCTTTCCCTCTTTTCTCCCCCAAAAAAAGAACAGAGGAAGAGAACAGATGTTGCTCACCTACCTGTCAATGAATTGGTCAATCATGACAAGATCTCCAGGTTGTATTTCTTCTCGTAATGAGCCACAGGCAGTAGTTACTAAAACATGTGTACAATTCTCTTGTTTTAGTGCCCAGATATTGGCACGGTAATTGACATTTGATGGCATAATTGTATGATGCCTTCCATGTCTGCAAAGATAAAGGTGAAAAGACAGTAAAATAAATCAGACTGAAATTGCCTTCCCTTTCCCAAATAAACAGAATTCCAGGAAATGTAATTTCCCTAAGAACACTGGAAATGGAACTTCAGCAACTTATAGTTAGCCTGTTTTCCTGACTGTATTACGGGTCTCTCAATATTTGATTTACATTTATAGGCATGAATTTTTGAAGAAGTACTTTTGTAATTCTCATTTTAAAGGCAAACTTCAAGGATTCAAAATTCAAGGTTGTAATGAAAAAAATCTTGAAAATACAACACAAATACACTTCAGCAGCTTAAGAGTATAAAATGCATTTTTCTCTAAATTTTTTAGCCAGTTTCATAGATTCTGAAGATCCAGGCTTGGTGATATTAAATTTTCTACATATTACAACAGATATGTAAGATATATAACCAGCTCTCTGGATTTTCTGCTCAAAAGTGCTGTTTCTACACTTCCACCCAGGAAAGACTGGCACAACATAAAAAATAAAATCAGAAAAAGCCCACTGTTTTAATCTATCCCCTTTCCAAAGAAAACAGGAGGATGGCCAGATTTTTTTATCTGCTCTTCAAATGATCTGACACAGCTTTCATAAATTAGAATGACTGTGCATTATTATAGTATTCTTATTTTTTTAACTAGCACAGAACATATGCAGGCTTATAAGCACATTCAATTTATCTCTGTCATCACTGCTGCATCAGATGGTGAAGTGAAACTCAAGCAGTATTCCTTCCACTTTTTCCAGCTCTAGTATTGGAAAGATGAAGTAAAAAATCCCCCAATTTCAAAAACAAAATACGAATCAGCAGTACTCAGTGAAAAGGCTTGTTAAAAATCAGTCTCTCCTCTCCAGTGCCTACAGCACTGCTAGTAGAAACAAAAGTATTCAAACTTCTCCTCCTGATCTTGTCGTCTTCCTCTAACCAAAAATGTCGGAACGCTCTGCAGTCTTTCTCTTATCCCTTCTATTCTCTCAGACCAAGAGAGAAATCATTTTGCCCCCTCTACTGGAAATTAATAGGATATTGTCTTTGGCAGTATTCAAATACATTGGATCAGACGGATACAGAACAGCACTACCCATATTAGCTGTAGCAATGGGAGAATACAAAAAAGTTAAGATTTTCTATCTACTGTCAAACACAAAAAGAACTAGTGGTATTACCAACTAAAATTTAAGCCTAGGTATACCCTTCTCACACCCCTATGGCAATTTGTTCTGTACTGACAAAGATATAGAAGGAAGCATGATCAGACACACCCAAGTTTCTTTCTTATGAATGTACGGGGTTATCTCCAAGATCATCTGATCTAAAAATGCTGACAGAGGCCCTCCGCAGAAACTTCTGTATAAGATGCTGAAGTTGAACACTGTGTCTCTTTCTCTTCTAGAGGAGAAAATTCCCAAAGGAATTTTCTTATTGGAGTCTTGGAAGAGAAAGAATGCAGAACAGATGTCAAAGGTGATGACTGTGGAGGAAGACAGTTATAGGAGTGGAGGTGCAGGCAAGTTCTAGTTTTCCCACACTACTAAGACAAATGATTTGAAAGCATCCCCTTCTACCTTTTTGTCACTTAGAAAGAAAGGTAAGTCACTCAAACACAGTTCCATAGATAATCTTTCCCATCATCCTAAAGGAACAAACAGCTGTACTAAACTTATGCCACAACATCACCTAACTGCAACACAGCCTGGAAAGAAGACAAAGCAAGAGAGGTGGGGAACTGTGAGGACAACCTCACATCCACCCTCTCTATGACCCAACAGCAGTGCTACATCTACACTTGAGGACTATACTTTTTGTACACACTCACTACTGGAAGGGATACAGGGAAAGAGAGGCATAAATTGAAAGATCTTTAGTAAGTAGATAAGCTGCTGAACTACAGATTGCAGGGAGACAGATTGCTCTGACAGCATCAAAACCAATCAGCAACCACAAAGAAACTGCCTTCCGAAGGTGTCAAGGAGGCTGAAGAAGAAAATTGGCATTGATGCTGTATGGGAAAGTGCGGAAGAATGTCGAGGAGATAGACGATGGAAGCTAGCCAGACCGTTCCGTGGGAAAAGGAGCATCAACAGGGCATGTTGACCCATAGTCATGTAGTTAAGCCTGTGCCAGGGTGGTGCTGCACCTGGGCTTTGAATCGAGAATAACAATGAGCTCAACATGCTTACTGCGCGTGTGTATAGTACATAAAAACTTCATCTAGTGCCCCCTCCCCCGCAGCGTTCCTCACCCTGGACAGACGCTCAGGGGTGCCAGGGATCCACCGCTCCATTATTGCCTCGACGGGGAAAATGCTGGGGAACCCCCACACAGACGCAGAGGTAATAAATGCTCCCTATCGACCATCGTATGCCTTGTGTTTGCGTATCCGTCCCTGCCGGGGGTCCAGGTGGTGCCCCTGCCTCACCCTTACAGAGCCTCTCTGAGTGACAAGGTAGCATGCAACAATTTAGTTTTGTTTGCTGAGTGAAATAACTTATATTTTCTAAGGTATACAAATTATTCTACTGTAGCAAGCAAGCAAGCAGTGTTTAAATGGCTCAACACCATCACAAGCACATTACCTGCTAAGGCAACAGAGCTGCTGCCATTATCAACGACTGCCATAGGCAAACTAAGTTTGGAGTAATCCAACTGGAAGTTACAGCAGCACAATACACCATGCACCCCAGATACCCAAGCAAGCACAACCTCCCAGGCTCTTACAGTGAGGTTATTAGACACTACGAACAAATGAAACCTTCAAAAAGCCTGCAATAACTACACATTGATAAAGCAGCATGTGTACTAATGAAAATGCTGAGGGGAAGGGCAATTCACAAACCAATCCATAATAAGTAAATGCATTTGAAAATTATTCCCTAACTTGTGAGAGGAAAGGAGGAACTGCATAACCTAATTAGTTCTTTTCCACAGAGCAAAGGGTTTAAAGAACTTGATTGGTGTGACTAAGAACTGTCAGTCAGCACACTGTCATGAGTATTCCTGACAAGCTAGCAAATGTGCACATTTGTTTCATTTTGCAGTTGGTGTTCTAGAATACCTATGCCTTTTTTTAAATCTGACATTCATGTGCTACGCTGCTGTTTTCCCAACACACAAAGCAAAGTTGAAGGAACCTTAGGCCCAAAACTCAGCTCACAGGGGTCATCTGTAAACAGTCATAAATCCCAATGAAGAGGTAACCCACAGTTGAGCAGTCTGTAATCCATGGCCTAGTTTGACACAACACAGTTATGTGACCTTGGCTCGGCATTTCATTTGAGAAAATGAAAAAACATTGTCCAGGTGTAAGAAAATACACGAGCAAAGTACATGCAAGATAAGAAAAGTAAAACCACAGGCAGAAGAGTAGTTGCTGAGGTGCTAACAGTCAGCAGTTTAAGGGAAAAGTACTGGCATGAAAAGTAACAGAGTCCTCAGTGCACCAACAGTTCTTAATTGCCCTGACCAACCTCACCTTGGGCCTGCAGGCATGCACCAAAGTGCCTGTGAGTCTAGGTGCTCCCTTTAAGCTCAGGCCAGGGACTTCAGTCCCTCCCCAAGCTACATTGCAGGTGTGCTTGTCTCCAGCCCTGTTCCTGGATGGCCTTCAGAATTATGCCTGGGGCCTTGTCTCCAGTCCTAACTCCAGACCTGTCTCCTGAAAGGACTGTGGACCCACACTGCAGCCTTGTCTCTGGCCCTGTCTCCTATTCTTCCTGCCTGGACTCCCTGGATGGACCTTGGACTTGGTTTGTCAACATCTCAGCTTGTCAATATCTCTGTCACCATCACCTATTTGGATAGCCCATAATGTCCAGATGTTGTGAGCTGTGCCCTGGCTGGTGAGGACACTGCCTGAGCTACGGACACCTTTTGCTCCTAGCTTATCCTCCCTACTTGAACAGCCCTGCTCTTGCTGCCCTCACACAAAAGGTTAAAAAACCCTATGAAAAAAGCAGATAATCATAAGGCGGCAACTATAAAATATCAATAATTAGCCTGTTGAAGGCTGCTGCAAAGGCTGATCCTTCCCTATGTGGCTGATGACTGCCTCACCTAATGACTGCCTCATCACTCATGAAATGTCTTTTCAGATGTGGTTAAGCACATTTAATATAGTAGCACATTAGTCCTAGATATCTACTGTTACATTAGCCGATATGAAATTTCTGTGCACTCTCCTGCAGATCCTGCTTGCAGAGTCTCTTTTGCATATGGTAAGAAGTATCTGAACACAGAAAACCCAGTGAGAGAGAATTACATGGGATGCAGTCTTCTAGGCAATAAAGGTAGCAGCCACAGTCCTGATTAATCAAACAGAATGATTTGGAAGAGGTTACACTGGTGCCAAATGTACAGTTAATCTGAAAACAAGTAATTTTCCAGTTTCACAAAGGAAATTTGCCAACAAAGGGTGCAGCCAGATTACTGAGGTTATCAGGTACCACCTACCTACCACCAGAACAAGCAATATTGTGGGTTGCCATTCTTATTATAGCAGCAACCTCCACTGCATTTTTCCTTCCCAAACCTAGATGGTATTGTTAATACTCTCCGTCTCTGGAGTACCAAATTTCTTCAGGGAACAGTCCAGACTCCCACCGGGCTTTGCCAGCAACCTCACAGAGCAAGGTGCAGTCAGAGTGAAAATTAATTCACTTAAGCGTAAAAAGAGAAAGCTTCTAAGAAAACCACTTTTTTCAAGGCACAAATAATATAAAAAAAAATACTTAAAATATTCATTTACCTTGCCAAGAGCACACAGTCCACATTTTTTATCTTTCCCAATATCAAAGCATCTGACGGCTGCAAAACAAGCAAACAAGAATGAGTTATAACCTGCCAATCACATTGGAAACCTTAATGGCTACTTAAAAATACACAGGATATTATGAAAGAAAATACTGGTTACCACTGTAGTCTCAACATTTTATTCAGTTCAGAAGAATCCTGTGATGTGATGCGGCAGATTGGTAAAACAGTCTGGAACTTGAAGATCACTGACTTGACACAAGAATGATGATCACAATTTTACTGTGTTCATAATAGTTCTAAAAATGCAAACCTCAACTTAGAATAGTATTTCCAACAGTGTTACATGAACACAAAAACAGAAACATGCACACACTGCCTTTGAATGAATTAGCACGTCTTATTCTCTCCAATTAACTAGCTGTTTCTTGCAAAATACATGTCATTCTCTACTGAAAGACCCTCAAAAGAAATGAAATCTGTCTATTCCCTTAGCACTCCCCATCCACTTCCAGATCCCCTTTCTACTACAATGCCTAGCTCATACTCATGTTCCAGACTCCCTCCAAACCACCCTTCTGAAACTCCCTCTTTGCTGCAGCTGGAAGCCTCACCTTTGGGGAAAAAGCTGTGATATGACAGAGAGCTTCTTGTACACTAACTGCAGAAGCAGAGTAATATTTGGCCAGCCCAGGGACTGAGAGGCAGTATGCATGTTCCCCTCACAGCTATACAATAAGAACACGCATTCCTCCTGCACCTACAGGCATTCCTCCAATCAGTCCAGAGGCAAGAGCATTTTGTCTTTAGCTGCCCAGCTGGGAGACATGCCCTGTCTTGTAGAAAGGATACATGAAGGCTTGTGTGTGGCAATCACCAAGTCATCAACTGCCATGAGACCATATATACTGTTTTGTAGGCTGTATTCTGCTCCTGAGCTATCCGCATCAGGGACCTGAAATATACAATGCCTCTAGCTTCCCATCTTCAAAACTTCTTGTTAAAAAACGTAAGGCCTCTGTTTAAGAGATGCTGAACTGTGCTGCTGCTTAACAGTGGTGCAGACGGATATGTTGCTTCTCCTGGCCAAGTCAGAAGGCAAGTATTTCACTACTTATTTCAGTGTAGAAGAAACTTCGTAACAAAGTCTGAAGCCACTTCTGTGCAGTCACTCCTTCCATACCCTGGGTTGTAAAGCTGAAATAGCTATTACCAAAATTGCCATTTATTTCCCGATCACACAAGTAAATTTGCAAGTGACTGGAAAGACTCGCACATTCACATTTAGAAATGTCCTGTTGCTTGCTGCTTGACAAAACTTTATTTGTATTTTACTGCTAACTCCAAGATTTTAACTGTTATTTAACGTTGCCACTGTAATTTTATCAGACACATGAAAACGTGCAGAAATTTGGAATTATTAAAATCATACTTGAGTTCCACATAGCTGCATTTTAGAGATCTTAAGGTCTAACAAAATCAGCACTTTCTATTACCCAATACACAGTTCTTTTTGGTAATTTTTAATGTCATATGTCTTCCAAGCATCGTAATTTACTGAACCATGCAGGTTTAAATTCTGCTAGACAGATTTCCCACTTTCTTTCATGAAAAAGACAATATTCCAGGGAATTTACTTTTAGAACTACATATTCTGATTTTTTGTAAAATCCCCATTTAATTTTAACGTGTTGATATTTAAATGTTTCATCTATTTACCTTATTTTATGCATATTAATCTGAACCAGATGTGGTTCGAAGACTGAACTTTCCACAGATACGGAGAAAGGCTTGCTGTCTAGTTACCAAAGCATTTTGCTCTTTCAGCATCCTGTAACAATGACAGTTCGCAATAATTTTTATTTTTGGTTTAGGAAGCACTGGGGCAAATCTGCTGTGTGAAGTAAAAAGCATGCAACTCAGTTCAGAGGAGAGCATACAAAAATACTTTAAAAAACTAAACAGAACTGCAACTGAAACTCTGTATTTCATAGCAAAATGAAAAATAAGATCAGTAAGTTGGCTACTGAATCCTTTGCTTTGCGAAGCACATATTCACGCTTATGTCAATTTCCAAAAGATGTGGGGAAGAAAGGTGCGATAGAACTGCTACTTGATATTCATTCGTATGACAGAACCATGGTAAATTTTGGCATACACTGCTGACACAGCAGAAATGTAACAGCCTTCAAATCTAACATGCTTCAAAATCTACTCCCAGCAGCCAGGAATTCCTTCCCCATCTGCCTCTATCCAAGCCACTTTGGAAGGCTTCAAGCAGCCATATATCAGGACTGGTTTCAATCACTATAGAGATTTCTACAGCACACATTCAGGGCTTCTTCCAGGTAATTGCCTGAACACATTTCTTGCACATGATTGTGAGAAACATGATGGAGAAAAAGAAAGATTTGAAACAAAGAATGCACTCATAAATGATGAGCTGATAGTTTAATAAAAGAATTTGCAAATAGTGCATCACAGGTCAACAAAAGCAAGAAGATAAGGATAAATCAATGTGTGCAAAGTTACAAGGAAGTGAAAGATACAGACATTTTGAACTATTTGTTGATTACTTAACAGTGCTAGCACATGCTTCAGTTCCACTCGTTCTCCCAAGAAAGTTCCTTCCAGCAACAGTGCTGTACTATTATCACTAACGATGCTATACTATTATCTCAGTGTAGTGAGAGCCTTCAAATGCCTATAAAATAATAAAACCTTCAAAGTGAACAAACTGAATTTAAAGCTCTAATATAGTATTTTTAAAGCATGATCTAATAAAAGGCCTAATAAAAAGTTCTGAAACATCTATAACTTGAACACGTATTTTATAATTATATTTCACAACTTCCTCCTTCCAAAAAAATCCAAGTCAGATACATATTACTTAGTATTGCAAAATGGAAAAGGAAACAAAGAACCCTGTGCAGTTAGCTCTAAATTATGACAATAACAAACAATAAATCTTCTTTGATTGCAACATAAATATGCATGAAATTAAGCACTGTTTATGTAGACAGTCGGAAAAAAAGTGCCTTGTTTGCTACATATATCTATGACCAAAACAGACATTAAATGGGTCTTACTACAATTTCTAGAACATGAAGATTTTACTGATTTGGGGAAAGGAGTTTCAGAACCAAGTTCTGTTCACCAGAAAGTAAAACAATCTAATCAAAATTATGTTCTAAACAAAGTAAGTTTTATTAGTAGCTTCAATATGCCATGATGAAGATAAATGCTGTTGCAAACAACTTCCCTCTCCTGCAAGAGAAATGGTATTTTCCATTTCTGGAAACTGAATGCCAAAAGGATTCTCGTTATTTTCCACAGAATACTGACTTTTTAATCCCCATTTTTGATACAATGGAAATGGTTGAAGGAGAAGAGAGAGAAAAGAAGACTGGAACACTAACAGCCGAAATCCTCATTTTTTTTAAATAGAAGTAATTTACTACAATTCCACTAACATTACTAATGTAATGTGACAGATCATGGGAGGACCCATACTGATAGAGAAAACTATATAAATTCTTATATTATTTTTCCTTAAACTTTTCCAGATTTCTTCTAGAAAAACAAAATGAAACAAAACAGAAAAAAACATTTCCTAATGATACAAGGCTAGTTATTAAATGATTCCTATGACTCAAAAGGGACGAACAGAATAATCTCAGAATCTAGATTCTATTCAAGGAACCTATTTTAACAAAACACATATCATTATTCTGCTTCTGACATAATTCTAAAAGGAAAGAAGAAGCAAAAAAGACATGCCTATTTTGTTGTTGTCAAAAGTCAAAGGAGTCAAGGAATATCAACACCAGAAAGGTTTTCAGAGTAGTCTTTTGGCAATGTTCTTGCCAAAAAACTTCCAAATTAAAGAACAAAATATAAGGAGAATGGGGTTCACTGTAAGCTTCTATAGGATGTAAAGAACTGGACATATATTTTTTAACTGTGCTGCCCATCTTCTTTTTGACATTTAGAAAACATTAATTCTTTTAATTTTTTTCAATTCTCTCTAGTGATGTCAGGATTCTACGAAAAGGCATCTCTACAGCAGAAAAACCCAAATTTTATTTTATTTCAGTAGCAATCAGGAAGAAGAATAGGATACACCTTTTAGGCAAAAATAATAAAATAAGCCACAAACTTCTAAACTTTTCCAAGCATTCTTACAATTTTTTTCTCATTTTCCCTTTTGCATTGTGCAATGACAGCTGCTTTTCTTATCTCTGTTGTTCTAAGATGAGAGAGGCAGGCTACGTAATGCCTCCTTCCTGAACACTGAAAAGTCACAGCAGCAAAATAAGCAAACACTGATTCACCTAATGATACCAATTCAAATTGTCAGGCTTGCTTCTCCTTCTACTGAACTGATCAACTTGACAAACTCTTTGCACTTTATGCCACTGTAATTTATGACCTATGTCCTGTACATCTAATGCTATGCCTCATCCACTAGCTGTTCAATGAGGACGAAGATGGCATCCAAACACTGAAGTTAATGTGGCTCTATGCAGGAGCCCATCTGCATGAAACAACTTTCAAAATGAAGGCCTGAGTTCCTAAGAGTTCAGACCTACAAGCAGAGAGGAGAGAGACAGGGTAATAGGAAAAAGGATAAAAGCTCACTGTTTGTTCCTAAGAGTTCAGACCTACAAGCAGAGAGGAGAGAGACAGGGTAATAGGAAAAAGGATAAAAGCTCATTGTTTGGCTGTGCTCCCTTTCACAGGCATGGGAACTCTATGAAGCTGCGCAGTTTTCCATTCACAGCAGGGTTTAAGAGTCCCAGTCCAGCTCACCACAACATCTAGAATTCACATCCTACTGTAACATGTCCTCAGTTATGGAAAAACCCACACACATATACAGAGACAGAATATATATATTTTTTCTAAGTTGAGCCTATGCTAAATGCATAATACACATGCTTAGACATAGCAAGTCCATTTCTCCAGCTGTCTCACAAACTACAATAGGTGACCTACAATAGGAAGATTTATTTTGCCCTATCCATGTTGCATTCTGAGAAGAACAAAGAAAAGACAGCAGCTAAACTGTTTCCTAAACGAAACTAAAAAAGCCATTTTGTACTGATGAAATGTGCAGGACCGAGGAACCTTTTTCCATTCTCCCATGCGGGGTCCACCCCACAGGTATCTCAGTAAGGTGTGTGGTGTGGGCCACCTACTGCACTGCAGAATGGGGCCACCAAATTCTGTTGTATCCAAGTGCTGTAACGGAACAAAACTCCAAATGCTGCCCTGACCTCTAATCTGAACAGACCTTTGTGAGGGAGAAGTGTCCCATCCTCCTTTATACAATTCTTCAATTCATGTCTGCTACAAGTGCAGTGCTATTTTTGCTTTGTGAGTAGTCTCCAGAAATAGCTATCTTATGACCACTGATGAGTCTCAAAAAATGGATACACAATGGCAACCTGTCTGGTTTGGCTAGTGGATTCTATTTCAGATCAATACTGGTTACCATCTGGAGATCATGGTATAGAAAATAGAGGAGGAAAGTTCCCTTGATACTCTCTTGCAGTATGGTAGCAATTTTTGCAGGATAGTGGAAATATACTTTCCAAAAGTATACTTTGGATACCAACATATATTTAGATTATATTCAAATATACTTTTCTGATTATATTTTCTCCTTAGTGTTTATCTCCTTCCTCTTCTTGAACTGTATACACACCAGCTCTATTTGCTCTTTACACTCCCGTTTGTCCCCTAAACCATTTTGAATGCAGGCAGCGGTTCAGATCTTGAATCATACACCACAGAGCTGAGCTTTCTGGCAAGCTTCTCGCCATAAAATGACTTTTGCTGCCACATGCCAGATGTTTCGTTGTATGCACACTACCTTGTACTGGTACTTTTTCTAAGACATAATTCTAAAGCATTTAGCCTCTTCTGGTTTTATGATATTACACAATATCTAAGATCCAGCCCTGCTGTAAATAACCTGCATTAATTAGAACTTCTCCCTGCCTTGATTTGCCACCTATAGAACTGCCTATCATCCTTTGTCTTGCCTGTTCCTACTGCAAGCTCTCTGGGGTAGAAGTTGGTTCTCACTACACACTAGGCACAGTGTATAGAGCACACATATCTAGTCTCCACTCCCTTTTGCTGAGGAAAATGCTGAAATCATGTGAAGGAGCGCTGATCAAATGTAACCGTGCCACATAAACAACCATAGGGCTTCATCTTCAAATCAGATTCAAATGATGCACTTATAAGCATGACTGTAAGGAGAACATCGGTATGTAAAGAGATAACTCAGATACTTCAGGGTAAATAGGGTCCATATATGTCGAAGGAGAGTCTTCCATCATTTAGAAAGTCTCCCAGAACTGTTTGACATATACCGCAGGCCACAGAATAGCACAAATTTGAAAGAGAGACTTTATCCCATCTTAGACTGCAAATTCAGTATTGAATCTGCAAGTTCATCCAATGTACAAAGGAGGAGAGCTATATTCTCTTTGGCACTTTATCACTTGTAAGACCTTTTTTCCACAAATTAAGAATCAGAAAATGCATAGTAATGAAATGGAAACACAGTCTTGTGACTGTACCTCCTTTATGTGTCCATTTAACACAGAAGCCTAGTCTGAAAATTCTTGAAGCATAAAAATGTCTTTAAAAACAAAAAGAAGTTCAGTAATAAAAAACAGGTTATACAGACCTTGCCATAAGGAGTGTCAACATACTTTTCTGTTCTTCCTTCTAAAATATCTGGATCATCCAGACCAGTTCCACCAACAATTCCAATCTTAAACAAAGAAGTACATATTAGATTTCTTGAGACTACAATCCACTTAACAGCATTATTGAAAAACTAACTAGGCAGTAACAACATGAAATTTCTGCTTGAGATGCATCTAGACTATGGATCAACCTAACATTTATTATATTCCCAGGACAGTTTCCCAGAAAGGAAAGTTACAACAAGTGATTTTAAACAATTATATTTATTTAACTGTTCACTTTTGCACTATCACTATGATGCTCCTCTTTAGGCATACCAAACTTAAAAAGATATGGAAAAGGTACAAAGATGTGTCAATTCATCACTTAACCCCAACACAAAAATAATGAGTACTGTTTGGGAATGCACCTCTAACTAGTGAGAAATATTTGCACAAGTTTCTGAAAAGCGGGACAGTTCAGTAGCATCTTTGCAAGGGCAAATCAAAGGAATCTGCTGAGAACTACAAGTGCTGTAGGCATTGTTGGCTTTCTTTGCAGTTTTGCAATTAGGTCCTCTGGTACATAAGAAGGTACAAGTGCTTTGCCTGCAGTAGGGTCACTAATTTCCTCCTATGTGGATCTGCTGATGTTGGATTTTGTTCAACATACAAGCTAAGAAGGAACATTAACGGATTCTGGCTTCTCCTACTTTTTTTAGGAGGCCTTTTTAGGTAACTACTTCTCTTTCACGTTTTTATGAAACTGATGAACAGTTCCAAAGCACAGTAAAAAGGAAAAGCAGAGGGCCAAGCAAAGAGCCAGTTTAATTGCATGTATCTTATTTCCTTAGGAAACCAGGTTAAAACCCCTACACTGTGCTTTGACACAACTTGCAATGACTAAACATCAAGTGAACCACAAATACCACGTATTTGTCACGCTTTAGTAATTGCTGATTTCTTGTTCTTTCTCATTGCTGACCTCTTTTAATTCTTTTGCAAAAAGAAAAAAAGGAAAGGAAAAAGATAATTTGAATCATGTATTCTTACTGAATCTAAACTTACTTGTGACTTCACACTCCAGCAAAAGAAAAACCCATCTGAGTTTTCTTGCTTCTAGCTCACCATTGTAAAGTATCTTCCTCTTGTCTTTCTAGGGATAATCCCATTTTCAACAAGTCAATATAAAACTTTCTATTGACTTCAGTATATTTCTAGCTCTTCGGCCTTTCACAACCCCAAGCTTCGTAATGGAACTTAAAGATAATGTCACCATTCATCATACACAGAGAAAATGCTACTGCCTTTTTCAATGCAATCAGCTATTGAAAAATTTGTCTCAGTTTTAAATGAAAGAATTTATATTATGGTTGCACTGCCATTTATCAAGAAAAAAGCACTATTTTGGAGCCATTCTGACATAAAGTACTATTGCATGGTTAAAGATTTTTTATACTTACAAAGGTACAAAGTATTGCAAGAAAAAAAATGAAGTCTTAAATGTAAGTCCCCCACCCACCCAACTGTCTCTTATTCTGACTCTTTCTTAAGTTTCACATTCATAAAGACCTCATTGGTTCCATTGTTATATTACAGGCAGCTCATCGAGTATTTAGCCTCCACGAGTAGAGACTCTGTGGTCTTCTCTATGTGCCAAATGCTTCTCCAGGAGAAAGCTTTCCACAGGAGATAGTGTAAACGCTGATACACTGAAGTAGTTGTAACAGATATCCTGTTTCCTTTTGCTACCCCCCTGTGGAGCGTAAGGAGTACTGCAAAAGAAAACACCAGTAAAATTCCATAAACCCAACCCTGAAGGGAAGCATTAGTGAAGACCTAGAGATCATTTTTTGCAGTAGTACTGATGGGTCTGCCCTGGTGTTCCTCATGCTGCGTATTTATCACAAGTATTCATAAACTGTTCAGGAAAATCCTGAAGACTATGTAAATTTTAAGATGAACAATGATTTGTCCTAAAAATTGTACCAGAAGTGTGCAATGGATATCTGTTATTATTTTTTCTCTTGTTTCAAAGTTGCAGTCATCCAGATACTTCTTTTCTGTAACAGCTAAGCTAGAGGAACTAAATCTCAGAAGCAACAATAAAAAATATGATAAATATCTAAAGCAACAAAACTCTGTCCTGAACATTGCTCACATATGTGTTTAGCAAACACTGAGGACTATCACATTAACAGAACCTAGGATCAAAAGTGTGAAAAATTTTTTAACTCTGAAAAAGAAAAAAATGGTTCCTTCAGTAACTTAACTGGCTTTACTTTGGTATGATGCTTGCTGGCTTTATCAGTGCTCCATGATTTAAGACAGAAAATTCAAAAGGGAATGCTTGCATGCCTATTTCTTACGCCTTGCAAAGCATGGAAACATGAGCTGCAGCTATATGACCTAAAAGTTAATTTGAAACTGAAATGCTATGTCTTTAAGGGCACACAAAATCCAGCACTCTTACATCATATTCAACAATCCTGGTTTATTTAAAGATTTACCCAACAACATGCTTCATATTAAAGCTTGCCATTACTAATGGGTCACGCTGACAATTTGCACCAAATCTTCCAACAGAATCTCATCCTTGCTGTGAAGAGTCCCCTCACAAATTGCCAAGATTGCAGTATTTGTTTAAAAATATAAACCCTGATCATGAGAATACTTCTATGTTTACTTTTAAAGTACGTCATATTTTCATAAGCTTGTACGTTTGTGCTTTTGCCAGGCAGGGGCTTTTACCTTCCTCAAAATTATCATAATGCATGCACATATGAACCTGAAAGAGTAGGCAAATATTCACTTTCTCATCCAATAATAGTTATTAAAATGAGTCATGGTGTTAATGAATTAAAGTTACCTATTCTACAAGGTTTTCATTCAACTAGAGAACATCTATTTATTCCCCAAACTAAATCAAACATACATCTGGCAGCTACAACTGATTGTTTTAAACACTTAAGGAGGTCTGGGGTACAAGCAGCTACCCTAACTTGCAGGCACTCCTGTCACTGTCTCTGCGTGCACAAAGACATATATATGGAAGCCAATCAGCAGAGAGCTCTGTTATTAGTCTGCTTTCAACTGCACAGTAAACGCATAAAACTGTAAATGAGCTCTCTCAGATCCTGCAAGCACCTTTGTCACGTCAGAGTAGCTCTCTAATGTATCTGCGTTTTAATGAGCTAGTTCCTGTATCAATAAGCATCCAGCCATTGCAGCATACAGCTCAGTAAGGTCTGTTGAGATGGGGTTCACATTAATTCTTCAGTTACCTATATTTCTGCTGCTATACTGTCATTAGCACCCACGTTGCATGATGCAATTCTAGAGCAGGCTCTTATGCTAATAGCCTTGCTGTCCGAAATGCCAGCAACAGGCTTCCACAGTATTCACAACTCCCAGGATAGAGAACCCACAACACAGGAATAAGAGCTAGACTCCAGCTGCTATAAGAGCAACTGAACTTGCTCTTTCTTTCTTCCTCCCTGCAAAACACCTCACCAGCAGCCTGGTCAGCCTTCAGACCTTGTTAGGCAACACTATCAGTACAGAAGGAGCATTACTGATGGCTACAGAAAGGATAGGCTTACTATATTTAACATGGGAAGAACTACACCGTAAGGAAAGACTGGCAAGCACTGACTCACTCATTAAAGCAGCTGCTTCTCCAAACCTGGAACCCAACTTGGAAATGGCAGCTCTAGCCTTGGCACTTACTCTTTTTCTATGTAAGAGACTCATTCTTTTTTCCTCCTGTTTACCTGATCCCCAGGAACATCAGCTGAGCCTGGAGTTAGAAGACCTAAAAAATCCAACTCTACAGTAAACTCTGCTTTACAGACCTTCTAGTGAATTATCAAATGGAAAGCAGTTGCTCTAGGGTCAGCGTGGAGATATGCTGCCAAGAGAGCTAAGGTCTACTTTCAGAGAGCAGCCCAGGCTTCAAAGGCAAGGAATGGCAAAAAGCAGCTGACTCACGGAGAAAAGTCTCACCTTTTCTTGAAAGGCAAAGAAAAATCATGTCCAGGAGTGACCTCAAGAACAGTAAGATGCAAGACTGTATGTTCCATTCCAAAGCATCCTACAGAGGGACATGAAAGATACAACCTGAACTACAACCTCCATTGATTTTTGCAGGTAATCAGGAATTTAGGTAAGTGAAGATGGCATGCAGTGGAACTAAACATGCAGTCATTACAGCAGTATATTCTATCTTAAACATTAGGATGCAGAGCAACAAATCCAAACCTGTCAAATAATTATCACATCAGTAAGCAGAAAATCCAAAACTTTTTTTTTCCTGTAGAAGTCTAAATACTAACCACACTTAAGTTTATGCCTTTAACTATATTTTATTTTTTGAAGTTCCACAAATAGCTTCAAGTATAAGACATAATTCTCAATCCGCACTTGTCCATTTGAAGGCTGGATTTCCAGACACTTATAAAGGTTAAGCATTGTCACGATCAGCCATGAGTCTTTGTGACAGCTATAAAACAATGAATACATCTATATTCTTCCCTTCTATTTTGGGGATAATAGGAGGAGGGAGAGGATGGCATTAAAAAGGCTTTTACTTAGAAGGGCACAAATAACAAGCTGTAAGCAATTTACAGTTAAAAGTTAACAAAATTGGAGTTTCAGCATATTTGGTCTGCTCAGCTGTGATGCAGACCATGCTCTTTTTAGGTAACTTTTTTAACATACAGGATAGACCAGTTTTTGTTGACTTGGAAGAAATAAACCAAGTGCTCCTGCAGAAAACTCTTTCTGTGTGGTCCAGCTCTGTAACTATCAGTTTTCATACCAAAAAAAAAAAAAAAGAAAAAAGAAAAAAAGTACTGTTCCAGGATAATCTCTCTCCGCTGCGCACATTCCAGAAAAGAAGAACAGTGCAGGGAATTGCTCAAGAAAAGTTAGTCTGGTCCACCCCCTTGAGGAAGCCACAGCACGGGGAGGCCCTTTAGGCCAACCCACGGCTGATGATCCGCACGAGCAGCGACACGGCGCCCAGCACCTCAGATGCCGACAGGCCGATGGGCAGAAACGGCTGAGCACGCAAAAAGCTTCGTAACAAAAACTATCACGGCTGCAAACAACTTTGCTGAGAAGGGAAGTCTTGACGGCTTTTTTTTTTGGGGGGGGGAGGGGTGCTGAGAAGTAAAAGGCTGGTTCGAGCGGCGCTCGGCTCCGCGAAGCATGGCGGAAACGACGGCGCATCCCGACATGGCGGCGGCCGCCACCACCTCCGGCAGCGGCCGGCGGGCGGCAAGGGAAGGCCCCTGCCGCGCGGGAGACGGTGCGGAAGGGAACAGGCCTGCCGGGGAGGGGGCACGGGACACGGCGGAGGGAAGGCAGCGCCTCCGCCCACGCGCTTGGCGCGCAGGGGGCAGCGACGTGGCCTGTCTCTTCCCGCCCCTCGGCTCCGCACGCCCGCGGCCGGCCCCGGGGGAGGCGACAGGCGGGGTGGGGTCGGAGGCGGTGGTGGTGGGTGGGCGCCGCCTCCGCCGCTCCTCAGCCCCTTCCCTAGCCGCTGGGGTACGGGGCCGCTCTTACCTTAACAGCCGCGGCGGCAGCGGCCATTTTAGCGGAAAGACGGGGGAGCGGGGGGCAGGGCGGGGCGACACCGCTGGCAGCCGCCCAGCCCGCCCCGAGGGCCGCCCCCTGGGCCCCTGTGGGGCGGCCGGCCGCTGCTCCCGCGGTGGAGGAGCGCCACGGACCATGAGGCAACGAAGGGCTTGGGGGCAGGCGGGACCCGGCGGGCGGGGCCGGGCCGAGCCGAACCGCCGCCGCTGGGCCAGAGGCGTTGGGCAGGGGGCGGGCGCGCGCGGCCGTTGGGCAGGGGGCTGGGCGCGCGCGGCCGTTGGCCGTTGGGCGCGCGACCGTTGGCCGTTGGGCGCGCGGGCGGCGAGCCGGCGCTCGCCGCCAGGTGGCGGCGTGTGAGCGCGCAGGGCTGGCTGGCGGCCGCGGGGGGCGTCCCGCGCTGGGGGGGGCGTCCCGCGCTGGGGGGGGGCGTCGCTCGTTACCGTGTCTCGGAGTCGGCGATGCAGAATGATCTCTTGGGATAATCTCTGTTTTATTGTGTATTTGGATCAGAACACATAACAAGATTGCTTTTTTTGTTTTTTAGGATATCTCCTCTCCAAAAATAGATATTGCTACCCCACTGATTTCTGAGTTTTTGTTGTAATTAACAGTATTATTATCAGAGTCCTATTCTACACTTTCTGAATAGTATCGTTAGAACCTGTGCAGGATGTTTTGAAACATAACTATCATCTATTCCATAAACCGAGAAATTGAACATATTCTCAGTACAAAGTTTTAATGTATTTTCAAAAGCTTTCATCTTGAAAGCACTTTTATTGAAGTCAATGAGAATATTGCTATGTTTAAACATTTCTTGAAATCAGGGCCAGGATACCTATTCTGCTTGCTTCTTGATACTTCTTTGATGAAACCATGAATCTTTTGTGACTGGATGTACACAGAGTGATCTGCATCTGGTAGAACATAAATACTTTTCTAAGCTATTCTACAGTTCCAGAGGAGAGTTTTCAACAAATGTCACAATATAATAAAAATAAATTATCTATCTTCTCAAATGTTTAAGTATCTGCTAAAGATCCTAATCATCGGCTTTGGCTGTTTAAGGTCTAAGTTTTAGCTTGTTCATATTTCAGCAGGACCACTGCCATATTCCTGGAGACACTCTTGCCCTCAGCCCAAAGTCCTTCAATTTGACAACAGACTGTGTTACTAAATAACACTGCAAGCTCCGTGGATGATGCCACAAAACAATGACATAAAGTAGAAAGTTCTGATTATTCCTGGCTTGTCTGAAATGTCAAGAAATAGGGCAAAAAATTCCAGCTCTGACCTGGATAAATTCTTAAATTTATATTACTTGGAACTAAGTTGAAGAATTTTATTTTTAATCGAAAGACAATTCATTTGAAAGTTCAATATGGTTTAAATTAAGGGCGGTGTTTCAGTATCCAGAAATTATTCTGAGAACAAACTTGAACATGTTTTAAAAAAATGAATTAAATGTTGTATTTTCTTTCTGAAATGCACACAAAGTGCATATGTTCAGCTCCTCAAGTTTAATATAGATAGCAGTGATGTAAAAAGGTAAAAGCGCTATCATTATTTATTAATGGTTACAATTTTCCCATTTTTGGTATATTTATTGTTTCAACAAATCTGAATGTTTCAGCAGAGCATTTCAGCATGACGTATATTCTTACATCTTGAGAACTATGTGTAGTCGTGATTCATATATACATTTTATTAATGTATATATAGATACAGGTATATATACAAAATTTAAAACTTTGAAAAAATGGCCGTATCTTGTTAATTATAAGTACCTATTTTTAATAGTGCTTGTCTACCAGAAGTACCTCATCGGTCCAGAGGTGCCATTCGCACGTGCTACTCAGTGCTACCTCTTTGCTAATAAACATTACGCATCTGCTAGGAAATGTAGACTCAGATTCATTACCGAGTGTACGTCCTGCATTGTATCACAGCTGAGAAATTTGCAGAGGTCTTGGAGGCAGTTCATTGTATACCAGAGGAAGTAGAAAGAATCTTCTTTACAACCAGTGCAGTAACAGCTAGTACTGACCTTGTTTCAGCTGGAATTTGTGCCTTGCATAGCTTTCAACATTTTTTCCTCATCTTCAGTATATTAGGGATCTTCATACACAACTGGGAAATTTGTCACAGATGCTGAAAACTTTTGACTATAGTACAAAACACTGGATTACTTACAAAAAATGGACTGTGGAAAATCATACTTGAGCTAACAAAGGGAGAAAGAAGGAGGCAGCTAAAGCTACGTGCTAGCGTTTTTGATGCAGCACAATGTAGTAATAACATCATAATAGTATTGAAATCTATCATATTTTTCTCTAACTTGGCCTCTCTATTCAACGTGTATATTCAACTTTACGCTTTGCTGCGCAAAACATTTTCATGAATAATTATGGCAATTCCTCTGCTTAATTCTATTATAACTTTCTTCTGTTGAATTGCTTACAAAAAACTACATTAGCTTTGTTGCAGTATTCATCTTTTACCACAACTATGTGTATATATATGCAGTCCATTTTGCTTTTGTTCTTTGAATGTGAGAGCTCACCTTGTTTAAACAGTCTGAAAATATTCACTACTCTGACTCTCAGGGATGATGATGTAAGAGTCTCTTCTTACTCCCACTTGCAATTTATGCTAGCTGTTTCTGCACAGGATGTTTGTATACGAGTTTTGTTCTATAGCCGTCCAAAGAGGTACCAGCTTTCCAACTTTATGCATATAAACTCTCTGTACTATATGCTTTTATGGATGTATTACTCTATGTAAAGCTTTGTATATTTCCTGTGTAAATCAGAACACTGAACAGTGATGAAAAGACACTCCTCACTGTGAATTAGTAATTACATTAATACGTTAGTCTGAGAAATTTTGAGCTGGAAATTCAAAGGAAGCTTTACTACATGCCATTTTAGAAGATGCCTTATCTGAACCACTGTTTTGGCACATTCTAGATAGTATTCAGAACCACATTTTTTATTCAAAACCAGAAAAAGGAGTTGAAACACTGAATTTTTGCAGACAAGCTAAGTACCTTTTCAAATTTAACACCATGCTTATTTCTTTTTAGCAGTAAACAGAACCAGTAACAAAAACCTGTATCAATATGAAATTTTTCATTTCTTCTTGAAGTCAAATGACTATAAATGAGCAGCTAGTGAAGTCCCATCATCCACACCAGCTGATAACCTAGCTGAAGCCGTATACGCATTTAAGCCTTTGAAAGGATCGAAGTATTCTGTAACAGGTAAGAAATACTGCTTTGTGAAATAAACATTTTAAAATGCTTTCTTTTCTGATGACAATATGCTTTTGGTAAGTCAGTTTTGAACAGTTTAAAAGTAAAATCTTGTCGTAGAACTAAAAGGTGGAATCCAGTTCAGTGACAGTTCATCAGTAAACTGTAATATAGAAGTTCTTAACCTAGCATTTACCACTGTGGGCTGCTTCAGCTATCACATATCTGTGTTTTGAAGAATAATAAGTTTTCTCTAGCAACCATGTAAAATTGGAAGCAGGCAGTCAAAATGTTTTGATTTCAGGATGAACATACATTTGTAAAATGACACTATTTACAGGATTACTAGAGAGGTTGTAATTTCAGTTTACAGTTTCATTTCTGACATCACAGAAATAAAATTACAGCTTTGTACTTTCCCAGAGGGTATACTTTGTACTTTATGTTGTAAATGATGGGATGTAAATCCATTTATCTGAACAAAAATAGAAGTCATCCAATGAAGTTTCATTTCAGTTTAACAAAAAGGAGGGAAATACAAACATTTTGAGTCTCTCTTCTTCATTTTCTCAGTATTTCAGGTTGTCGTGGCTCATGGGCAGTGCTTCCGTGGCTTCAGTTATATTAATGTGTACGAACCACATCTCATTTGTACTTTACACCACTCACAAAGTACAGAGGAACCTTGAGATGAAAATAAATTATATATATTCGTAGATTAAGGCTCTTCAGAGTGTTAAATGCAAAGTGGCATTTTTATGCCTCAGGAGAGTCAGGCTGAGTGTCCATATGTAGCAAATAACTTAAAACTCTGGCCTTCTTAGAAATACTGACTGCAAGGTCTGGCATTTTGAGGTCCCTATAACTACTGAACAGATTTGGCTATATGTGTGGTAGAGTTGTGTAATCCTGGCCAAATGAATGTGTAACATTCCTGTTTGTGTAATAAGTACTTAAACTATGCATAGGTATATTGTTTAGTTAAATATCCATAGAAAACAAAATTAGTCTGTGCGTAAGAAGATAGTTCTTCACAGTGCAAACCTAGCTTGGGAGAAGCTCTGACTATGTTGTGGTCAGAGAATGAGGACATAGGGACTCCTGAGTTTTAATCCCCCTTCATCAAATTCTTTTGTGGATTTAAGTAATTTAAAATCTGTCCCTTCTGTATAGTGATAATCATAATGATAATCAACCATAACTACTTTAAAGGGGTGTTCAGATTAGCTAGAGAGTGTTTTGAAAATGCTTTGAAGGTGAAAAGCACTATATCAAGGCAAAAGGTCTTATTATTTTTCATTATAACAAAAATTGCTGTGAAGAAATAATAGTGCTGGGTACACATAGCCAAAATTTGAATTGCTCTTTCTAAAGCTACTTCAAAGAAAAAACATTCACATTAAAGAGAAGGGAAAATAAAGACTCGATCAAGTCAAATTTACCTTCCACATTCATTGACGTAGATCTCAATGTCAGGAGTTCCCATTATGCTGTACTGTTTGTAGCCTTCGTTGTTTCTGTCTCACAGATTCACACAATTTATTTCAATAGCAATGGAGGATTGGACACGTGTCGAGGGAGATCATTCTTTATATGCTTCTATAGCAGCCATGACTTGAGACAAAGAGGAAGCCCATATTCACCATACACTGCATTACAAAACAGGCTTATTCTTGCACAGTACATGTAATTTACCTGTTTTCTCCTGTACACTGGAAACAGTGTGCTTGACCCAGTCCTCAAGGTGATCATTAAAAATTTCAGCTGACTTCAAAGAAAAATGAGATGAGGTATTTGGTGTTACGACTAATGATTTTTAAGCATAAATAGCTTCAAGGTTGCTATATGGAAGCATCTAAACATTCTGGTCAGGAATATTTGAAAACCTTGGTTTCCAGCTCTTTGCTACTATCCACTACCTAGAGTTCGTTGTTCTACAGCCTCCCTTACAGAGTGGAAATGTCTGTGAACTCTCCCAAAGCATGCCCATAGAGGGCTAACCAGGTAAGTTCAAGCAGCCTTTATCAGTAGCTCAAGTGAGGACAGCTGACTCTGCTGTGGGACTCTGAACAATTTTTACCGCTCCATCTATTTGTAAAATGAACAGTTGGCTTTTCCCTCATTTGCAAGTAGTGTCAAGTATCTTCAAGTGACTGTTTTACCAATGCAGAAGTGCCAGGACATGCCTTCCCTGGCATTTTTTTTCTCTAGCAAAAATCATGAAGAAACTAACTTCATCTGCTTTAAAGCTGTTCTGTGTTCTTGAATGCTAAATAGCCTAATTAGCTTAAGATTCCACAGCCTAGACAGGCAGAGCATCCTATCACCTGTTCATAAAAGTGCTTATAAAATTAATCTAGTTAGCTATAGCATCGGCTGCCACCCCATGTGACTGTGCTGGAATTTGCTCAGTCCTGATTTACAACATGCTTTTACTTCTAGTATTTTAGCTGATGCATCAGCTTTAGCTTTACATGCATCATGTGAAAATTAAAAGGGGAAGAATGAAAATGATTGACGTAATTTTTCCATTGATTAGCACTGAGGTGGAGTTATTTGGATCTGAGATGGACTGAGTTTACACATAACTGTAATCTGACTGCATCTTAACTTCCTGTGTTTTCCTTGGCTCTGCTCAGACAGAACTTCTATATGACTTATATGACTAAAAGATAGGTAGGCGCTGCCCCCAGCAAATGATGATGGTAAACTGCCCCACCAGGGGATGAGGCCTGGGAGGCATCATGACTCAGAGATGTGTCTGACTCACACTGCCTCCCCTCATTGTTGCAGGGGTGCAGATGCTTAGTGTTGGCCCAATGTGTCAATCAATTACTACATGCCCATCCCACACAGTCTTGCTACAAGCTATGGCTAGAGAGTAGTGGGAGTGGGGCCAAGTGTTCACCTAATTCTTGTCTCTACCTGCTCCCCTTATGTAGGCCCACAGTACTTTTTATTTCTGTATAGTTAGACCCCTGGTCCAGTGGGTCCTCTGTAGAGGTGAATAAGGGGGTATTTATGGCTTTATTTAGAAGTTTGTTGTTACCTCTAGCCAACATCTGGCTGTGCTGTGCCAGATAAAAACCCACATCACACTTTCATGTGAGTTTTTTGCAGGTACAGCTTATGTCCTTCAGCAAAGTGATTTAATTCTAGTAGGAAAATGACTCCTTTTCTTTGTATGAGGTATTTCTTTGCTAATGTAGCCTGTGTGGTTAGACCAGTTAAGCCTTGGTGTATATATCATCTCCTAACCCATTATCCAGCTCTAAATATCAATTAAAAATTAGGCCCATGCATGTTACCTGAAAAAGGGGGGGTTGTGCGTCTCTCTTAAATTGCCATCTTCCAATGTAATAAAACAGAGGCTTGAGCTAGGAAGGTGACAACTTAAAAAGCGTTTTAATTCAGTAACTACTGTAAAATACTGAGAGTGGAGATAAGTAGTTAAAACTTTACATGTACTATTTTAGTTGGTCTCATTATAGAATGACTGACACTGCAATAAGAGGAATAAAATAAAACCCCCAAACCGAAGGACATCCCAGGTTAGTAAAACAACAGTGATCCTAACAAAGCGTTTGTGTGTGCTGATACCGATTATGTGTATGGCATTTATCTTATCATAGCTGAGAAATATGCAATATTTTAAAAAGAATTTCTCCTAACAAAACCCAGGCAAGATAGGAAAAATATTTACAGATGTTAGACTAAAGGCTTGATAAAGAAAGAGGCCTGGTGTTGAAATGCCGAAGACCTCAGCTAGAACTCTAACTTGGTGATCAGGTAGGTGGGGAGAGTTGTGCACCTCAGAATGAGAGACCAAGAGAGGTGTCATCGAGAGCTAGCTGAGTAAATTCCATCTTGTCTCTGCTACCAAGTGAGTCTTTTGGTGAAGATAAAGAGTGAATGCAGTGTAATCCCACAAAGCACTTCTGTCCTGTCTGCAAAGAGAAGGGAGAGAATTTCCCAGAAGACCTTCTCCAGGAGAATTCTCTGCATCCCACCTGTGAAGGGAGTACTGTGATGCATCCTCAGAAATCTCCACCCAGCCATCCCTTAGACTGGGTCACAAGGAAAAAAACATTTGATCATAACAGGGAATCTCCATCAGATGCTCACATGATAGAAGGTTTCAGAGGCTGAAATTTTGTCTATGAAGAAAAGTATAGCTAATTTCCAGTACAGAGGTGAACTTCAGTATTTGCCTCTGAGCACAAAGATTTAAGAGAGAGCTCTAAGGTAAAAATCACAGTTCTCTTTGGAAATAATTGGGATTAACATTTTTTACTATTGATTTTTGCAGCTGTAATAAACAGAACATGATTAACAGTATTATTGTGCAGTGTCTCTTTTCTGTTACTGTCTGGCAGTGGCCATCAGAGTACAAGAGTACTTGTACAAGGAAAGATCTATCGTATAGACCACAAAAGTGCTATTAACTATGATGACAGTGCTGCACAACTGCTCCACATATAATGAAAGTCTCTGCTTCAAATAATTTTTACTGTTTATACAGATATAAACAGGTAAAGAGGAAATAAGGCAGAAAGAGAAATGACCTAAGCTACTTGAGCAATGAAAATACTGAAACAGAATCCAGGTCTTCTGACTCTCAACCACATACTTCTTTCACTGAACCACAGAGTAAGTTATACCTGCCAAGTTTCCTAAAGAAGCAGTAAGTTACACTGGTCCAAATGCTAGTTTTGAGCTCACTTCCATTAAGAAATCATCCTGATGCTACTATTCAGTCATTGTTCCCCCACCCTCCTAACAGCTCAACCATCTGTGTTCCTCTCAGTTAAAAAAAAAAAAAGACTTTGTCAGAGCTTCCCCAGATTTACTCAGGGCGATGCTTAAGAATATATTTAAATTTTAATGACTTCAGAGAATTCTCAGACAGTTGTGGAAAGCAGAGAGAGCAGGAGAAAACCATGATCATCTCGAGAATTAATCAGCATTTGTTAAATGAAATAGTAATAATTTTAGGCACTTGAAAAACCCATAGAGAGAAGGAACTGTTTAACAGGTTTGTGATCACTGTGCAGTCTCCACTGCTCTTTTAAAAACTGCCATCTTTCCTGCTTTCTGATTTAATAAAACTAGATTTAATAAAAAGTAAAAAAAATTAATTTAAATACTCAGTAACAATATCATCTTTTTTTTCCAAGCAATTAATATAAATCTTTTGATGAATAGATGGGAAGAGTTATTCTGGGATAACTGGTTTGTCTTCTTACTAGTATGCATTATCAAAATTATTTGAGTTTAACAAGCTTTCACAAACTGTCAAAAGCTGTTAGTGGCCTAAAGCCCTGCAGCCAAAAAGGAGCTTTGTATCTTGATAGTTCTGCCATGAAGAAAAATCACAGAGCTACAGGAAACAATGTATTGCATAGACATACTGCAAGCCCCTGTAGGGACGTTTACAGAGGACCTGTGGTCTGGATTTGTGGAAAATTAAGAGATGTCCAGTCTGAGAGATCACGTGGTTAAAGCACTTTTCTTGGCATGGTTGTAACAGGATATACCACAGTTTATGAATTTAGCTAGGAACTAAAAGACCAAATTATTTCTGGAGGATACAGAATGGAGCTGGGATACTTTGCTAAATGAAGAGTCATTCAAAGAAATAATTCTTAATGCCCTATTTAAAAAGTGCTTAAAGTCATTGCCTTTGGTGGGGCTTCTGAGGAACCCACTTTCAACCAGTATGTAAGAGAACTGCTCACACTGCAACTGATTGCATGATCCCATGACTCATTTAGATTATAGAAAGGAAGGTTGACTGGGAGAATAAAGCCAGGTTGGCAGAATAACAAAATAAATAGAACTTGATGTGTGGGCAGGCTGTGTGACACGGTGCTATCCCATGCTGTGTGGGTGTACATATTGATGGCCTGAATGCACTGCCTTCTATTGTTAAGAAAACGGTGCTTGTGAAAAAATATTGGTAGGAGGGAAGTGGGAGATTTCAAAAGTTCTTGGCAAAGACCTTCTGACTCAGTGGGAACAGAGTAACTTTAATCCCATCGGAAGGCCGGCAGTGAGTGCTCCTTTATTGTCAGTATTATTAAGAGCTGTATCATAGACATACCTTATTTTTAAGTGAAGTGAGCTTCAAGATAATGGCTTTTTATATGAAACAGAAGATAATGATCATGAAAAATAATAAAAAAAAACCCCAACAAACTAGATTACATAGCTACTACATCTAGCTATTTTTGCCCAATCATCTAATCTATTTTTCAGTTGATCTTATTAAAGTGAACTATCTATTTATTTGTCTCTCAAAGTCTGTAAGAAACTGAAAAGAAAGCAAACAAAGTATCCTTGTCACAGGGCTCTGATTTTCTGCAGTCTATGTGCTCTACTGTTCTGGGACAAAATAAGAAAATGATAAGGCATATGGAATGAGTGCATGCGCTGGGTCCCTTTGCACCATGAACAAAGGGAGAAAAGAAAAAAAACTTGTGCTTTTTATAGATGTGTATGGTCATCTAATAGTTTTAGGTCTTAACATTCCTCCGCAAAGAAGAACAAGGAGGAAGATGCGGAGAGAGAAATTATTTCTTAAGCTTCACATAATTATTTTAGCCTACCTTCCTAAGGAAATGATTGTTCTATATTTGCGTCTATCTCTACACTCTCTTCTCAGTCCCTCCCATTAACTTTTGACATTAGTAACCAATATCAATCCAATCCAAGAGTGACAGAGGTCTCAGCGATATCAGTTCCTTTAAGATCTGTGAAAACATGTGGCTGGGTAGAAGAGAAAGAACCAGTTAATACTCCCATCATTTCTTCCAAAGGAAAAGGCTAAAAAGATGTGTTTTTATTATCAAACAGAAAACTCATAGGAAACATACCAGAAACCAGGCTACAGTATTTCTACTATTCAGATGGCTACTTTTTTTTTTTAACTAGTGCAGAGTTTGTGTATGTGTGCCTGTGTGTGTGTGTATGTATGTGCGTGCACACGTAATGTCTCACTTTCTTAAATCTGAAGAGAGTCATATATTCTTCAGCAGTTAGTAATTGCAGTTACTTAGCCTCTGGTCAAAGAAGTAACTGGGCACCTCATCATCTTTTTAAAGCTCACCTGTAAGTGTGCCTCTGCTGAGTTAAAACATATTATGTTGAAATCAGCAGCACTATGTGTGTGCTTATCATTAAGAAAAGGGATAACTGCTGTAAGAGGCTGGACTCCTTTGGTCAAGTCCATTTTCAGAGAGGCACTTTATCCAAATTCTCTTCATGCTTTCTCAAAGGTGGTAATGTTTTCCATCTCTATAGGATCAAATGACAGGACAACATGAAAAGAAATGGAAATCTGGAAATTAATTCTCATTTCTTCTTCCCACAAGCTAAGACGTACTTGGAGAAAAAAATGTATCCTTAGGCACAAAGAGGGCAGCTTTATCACATTTCCTGTCCTTTCTTTAAAAATTCATGTTTTATTACTTTCTTAATACCTTTTTCCTTACCTTTTATTGTAGAGCTTAGCACATTTAGTCATATATCCTTCCCATTCTTCTTTGTTTCTAGGTTTCTGTTTTGTCAGTCTTCTTCTGTCTTCCCAATTTTCCTTTTGGATGCCTCCGTATCTCCTCTCTTTTTAAGTTTCTAGGGGGGGAAGAAAGGAAAAGCTCGGGAAAAGCAAAGAAAGTCAACAGTTTTTTAACAATTTCTTGTCATTATACTGCTTTCTGCTTCTGCTATGGAGGCAAATACATCTGTGCAGCAAGCCTTCTCCAAAACTCCATACTGGAATAAGTTTTAGTTTGGATGGTTCACTGGAACAAATTCCTGTATCTTTGTCATTTTGTATTACTACAGCATTGACACTTTGGCATATTATGTCTAAATAAACAGACACAGTTTTCTGTCTGATAATCCTTCATGAAACCAAATTACATGGCATCATTTGACTGGCCTTTCCAGGCCTGCAGAATGTTTTTTGTTAAATATGTTATTTTCCGACTAGCCTGAAGAAATAGAGTTGACGTGTCATTGAAATATGCAGTCTGTCCACTCAGCTGTCAGCTGTATCATAATATCATACTAAACAGAACATGTAGCTGGCTGACTAATCAGTATTTGCTGATAAAAGTTTGTAAATTGTGAGAAATTAATATTATTCATAAATATGGCTAAAAATACATGCTTTGTCCATGTTTCTAATTAGGAAGAGCATAGACGGAGAAAAACTATTCTTCCTAAGAAAATCTTATTTCCTTAAAAGGAAATTGAATTTTAAATTCCATTTTGTTATTTCATCTTTTTTTCTTTCAGCCATGACCAAGAAAAATATTCCAGTGACTTTAAAAAATAGTAATAACTTTAAAAAAATCAAGGGATAAGGTCTTTGCTTAATCATTAAAAATTAAGTTGCCTCTGGTCAAGATATTCCTGGCTATAGGGGCGATGAAAAAAGTGATAAAAGCCTCTCATAATACCAATAAATGCTATCATTTTATTTTGCTATATTAGAACAACTGCTCTAGAGAAGGCCTCATATTAGACATGATAGATGACAGAATTTCAGGCAAGTCTGAATATCATTTCTGGGCAAAACAGCTGGTTAAAAAATAGAACAAATTTACCTCAAACAGTTAATTGGCTCACAACTTACCAGCTGGCTAAATCAAAGATCTTTGAAGAAAAGGGGGTGCCTAACAATTGTATCATGCAATAGCTGGTGGATAGTTGTAGGGAAGTTACAAAAGTTTGGGGTTTTAAAAAATAAAAAATGCAACTGCCTAGTATTAGCAGCCCATAAATGAATGTTATGGTTAACCTACATATTGCTTAATAATGCTAAAGTGACTATTGCTTATGCTAAAATGACAGTTTATTGGACAGACACAAAAAACAAATCAGACTCAATACATACAAATAATTTCTCATTTATTCAAATATGGCTCATAACTGCCATTCATGTGCAAAGCATGACTAGACTATTAAGATCAGCAGCTTTATTTACATTTGCAAAACACAACATGTATGTAAGGAAACAGGTGGCTTACGTAAAGAACTTCAAGTAGGCTTCTCTGAACGTAAATACAGTGTAAATGCCATGGTAAAGACTATTATGGTAGCGAGGCCTCAGGACATCTTTTTTCTTTAATACATAATTTAGTCTCATGCATATATAATGGAGATATAGAAACTATTCTTAATAAGAGACTATTTCTGTGTAGGCAAAGAGGAACAGTATTACGTGAATCTTTCTAAATACAGTCCACCAGCTGTTTATCGAAGCTAAGGCTGGAGCAAAGAACCATTCTCTCTTTCACCTTTCAATTGAAAATACCTAACATTTAAGAGAAACTTCAGTTAATAGGAGAGGAATGATTAGCAAAACTAGGATCTGCCTCTCCAAATCTTAATCATCTCTGCATGTAGGAAGTATTTTGGTCCAAAGAATCTGCCATGTTTAAAATAAAAAACAGAGACAGAATTGCCTTAAATTTTCTTCCACAGACTCCCCTCACCCTCTAAAAAATCCACAAATACTTCATGTACCATGTACTTCATGGACATCAGTCCACAACATTTTCTAAGCATTCATTAGTATTATTAATTTTGTAAGGCTGTGTTATGGAAAGCAATCAGCACTGCTTGCGAGTTCCTTTGATTTGATATCTCAAGCAGTAGATAATAATGTTATTATTTTAAATTAAGAGCTCAATCATTTGTTCATTTGCACATGTATGCCTTACATTACTTTTATTCCAGGCTACTTGATGTAAAAATCATTATTCTTTTTATGTTATTATGAAACCATGGACATCTACGAGGTTCAAGTTTGCTGTTACAAGGTTTTTTTCTTAGGTATCTGGCAGTTGTCAAGGCTTTTGAAACAAGCATGATAAATCTTTTTGTTTCCTTGTCAAACAGTCCAAACAATTGTTTTATATGATTGAGTCACTAATAGTCTTAAATCCACATCAGTTTTAAGCACGGAAGTAATCATTTTGGCTTCAGCAATTGAAGTTATGTGTTGAATCAACCAGTCCCCATTCAGGTAATATATAGTCATGCAAAATTGGAGGAAAAAGTCATATACCCTCTCTCCACAAAACAGTATAAAATTCTTGAACTTAAAATAAAACCTGAAGTTTTTTCTGAATACTATTCACAGTTATTTGAAAACCAAGCATTAAATGTCTGGTTGTCAAGTAGGAAAAAGAATTCAGTGTCTGCAGTGGTATGACGGCAAACAAAATGAGTGGGGGAAAGACCACAAATGGCTCACTCATGGCTATATTTTAACTATGCCTGCCTTATGCTTTTCCCTTAGGAAAAGGGAGGGTTGCTATTTCTGTAAGTCGAGCAGCTTGCCCATAAAATTAGTTTCTGTTTGTATTGCACTGACCCCCATCACAACAGAACTGGGTCAACAATGACAACATTTGAAAAATCCTTGCGCAGTGTACAAAATTAGTGGTGTTCCTTACTGAAATACAGTACTTGAGGTACTAGCAGAAAGACCCTTTTGTCTCTTCATGTGGATGGTTTGATTGTCGCTGTGTTAGTAGAACAGTCTAGTTGGCAAATCACAGTTCCTTGTCAAGCAGACAGAAATCTCACTACAGCGACAACTGGGAGTTTAAGCAGTGAGGCGAAGACTTTCTCATCCCTGTATGAGCTCTCCCAAAGCAGGATCATGAGTTATCAGGCAGTTGGCTGCTGACCCTGTTAGGCCTGCCATGCAGATTAATAGGATTTTAAAGGTCTTAGGCCTATTGAAAAGTTGCCATTCATGGGGGAAAAAAGTCTGTAAAATAGAACTTGTTATTACTTCTGTGCTTTGAAATGTTCATATTGATTTGCTATGCTCCTGTTCAGGACAGTATTTTCAAGTTACTGATTCCATGTCAGTGTATAAAGGCACTAGCTACATGTATGGACCTGAAACGAGAGAACACAAGCACATACTGACAGACCTGAGGAGCTGGGGTCTTTCAGTGTGTGCTTTGGTAATCAAAACAAATACTCAGAGCAATAGCATATCATGCAATAAGTGACTACTACCAAGCTGTATTGCTTGGGTCCATACTATCTATTGCATAATTTCACAGGTACTTACTTTGGATTTCATTGGGAAACTTGATGGAATAGCTGATGCAGAGCAGGAAGTTTGACAAGTACCATACATGTAGCTGGTGCCTTTATACACTGACATGGAATCAGTAACTGGCAGCATGTTTTACAATTGCAAAACATGCCTTTAAAGAGCTAACACTGTGCAGACAGTATGGTATGGCCTCATTTGCTGCCTAATCCTGACTTTTCCTCTAAATAGTCTCACCCATGCTTTTTTGATTTTTTTTACAGAATATATTTACCAACTTTCAACGGTTCTAGAGAATTGGTATTGTATAACAGGAAATTGCAGAGATCACCTCTTGAAATTCTGTTTCTAAACATGAAGAATGTAATTGTTTTATGTACGTAAAGAGCATGTCATGCAATTTTTAAATGAATTGTTACATGTGGATAATCTACCTAGTACAAGAAAAAACTATTACTTAACAGTTTACAGCAGTTAATGCATGGTCTTAAAAATGCAATCTGAAAAACATTATTTAAAATATTCATATAATAATTAGCATTTGGTACCTTGATCACTTCTGTATTCACATCTGGCTTTCCCAGGCAACAACTATTCCATAGCATTGCTGGAGCTTGAGATCTGTGAAAACAGTGGTATTGTAATAACTGAAAGCAAAAATAATACAAGCAAAATGAGCAATTAATATGAATATAAATTATGTTTGTACTATTGCATAAAGTTCAAGAAAGAATGCAAAGGAACTGGAAATCTTTATACATTACACAGTTGCATAGTCGGTACTACTGAGATTTGGTAGCAGGATTTACGTAATTGAAATATTGAAATCATTGGTGGAAACCTATTTAGAAAGGACAGGTTGGTAAAATGGGGACAGTGGTTGATTTTACACAATTATTGACAGCTCAAAGGTCAGATCTTGACTCTGGTAAATGACTGGATAAATCACTGGTGGAAAACTTTTTTAAGACAGTCAGTTCAGATTTAAAAGCCAATGCATTAAGATGCTCATCTCTTCTCTAAAACATCAAAAAAACTCTGTTATCCAGAAGTGCAGTTACGAAGATATGTGCTAGAGGACTTGAGTCAACACCACTGCAATGGCTTTGGACTTTCTACAGTTCCCAGATGTCACTTCCTTTGCTACCAAAGCAGTGTAAAAAGTGAGCAATTCTGTATGAGGCCTCATTCTGTTAATGCTGGTGTAAATGTAATTGCTAAATTATCAGTAAGTGCCTTCAAGTGATCAATGACCTGTTAATGTGTTCTGTGCAAACGAACACATTACCCTCTAGTATTATATGCACTTTACACTATGAAATCACTAGTTTCCCCAAGAAGAGATTATTATTGCAGGGGGACATTTATGAGAAAGTGTAAATAAAACACAGTTATGCTACAATAACTCTACTAGGGAAATTAAAAAAAAAAGCTCAAATTCCTTACTTTTGAAAAAATGGCTACTTCCATCAAACACACCTTATTACAGCAACAAAGGTCTGAAGCATATGTGCAGTTCAATGTCTAAACAACAAAATATTTAAGGATAAGCTTAACTTTTTAGTTTTCTCTATGTTTTTTGTTTTTTCTACTGACTTTATTTTTCATCTGTTTTTTTTAATCAAATAATTTTAAAGGGTACACTTTCCAGAAAAAGTTGGTTTTTTTGTGATAATGGGTAGAAGAGCTAGAAAGTCTTACTGAACAAAACTGCTGGACAGTCATTTTGAATGGAAAAATCAAGATATTTGATTAAACCCCCAAAGCAAAAATATTCTAGTTGAAGGAACAGAATGTCTGGGGGTTATTGTTTGAGTTGTTAATGTGCCTGTTCCCCCATATAGCTTACATTCCCCAAATAGATTAAATATCCTTAAAAGTCTACAGTTATTCCACAAGAGGGAGGTAGTCATGCAAGTTGTGGTGCCAACCAGGAACGTGGCTCAGAGGAAATAAAAGCTATGAGGTGCCTAAATTAAAGCTTCTGCAAGACACTAGGACTAAATGGGCAGTTTTCAGTTACTGGACAAAAGGAGGTAGAAAAGCAGACAGTTTTGGGGAAACCTTACAGTTCTTTATCTTATAGTTTCTTTAAAGAGACTAGTGAGAAAAAAAAAAACAACATCTTTGAGTACATACACATTGGAAAAGATGTGTTATATATAACATACGCCATATATTTTAGTAGGTACTGAAGAACAGCTAGGCTCATAGAAACTGTATTTGGCTTCATACAAGGATGTTTGTCAACTGCAATTGGAAACACATTCATTCCAGAGCCTAGGTGAGAATATGAAAATAATATATGAGTACCGGAAGATTGTCTGCAGGAAACTAGTTGCTCAAGTATTGTCTCTGAGTAACACTGTCTGGGGGCACATTTTCCATGAAGTTTATTTTTTGTTGTCATTAGAGAATACTAAGTACATAAAGAACATCACTTGAAAGTAGCTGAAATGAAGTCTGAAGGCCAGTGGGCCTCACTGGGTTTGGGTAGGATGAGGGGAGGAAGATACACACCATTGAATTCAGTCAGGCTGAGAGGTCCTGCGGAGGTGACGTCGGCAGAGGTCTTGCACCCTGAGCATGCCTTCCCGCAGACTTCTCTCGCTTCCCAGTCATAACAAAACTGAGCTGATGAATCATGACTCTCTTGTAGATGTTCTGCCCTGCTTAGCCACAACTCAGCAAAGCCCAACAAATGGCAATGTATAGCAAATATGTTCTTTGCCTGCATAACAAAAACAGGAACATATGAGTGGCTTGGACACATGCCCAACTCCATATAACACATACATTAAGGCAGAGGCAGCCCTTAGTCATCTAATCATGCTTCCAACCTTGCCTGATGAATTTGCACATGTAAATATTATAGCTGATTTGAAAACCTTCCAAAGTTTTGTTTTGAGTTATAAATCAGATCATTGGAATAGCGTTCTTTAACAAAAATCACTCGAAGTGTATTTATTTTCCTCAAGAGTTACACGAGAAGCCCTCTTCTTCCCTCACACCTCAGAAATCTACATCTCAATCTTTGATTGGGGGTGAAATGGGACAAAAATGCTTTGTGATGAAGCAACTAGTATGGGTACCACAGAATTACGCAGTTACAGCTTAAGGAGTAGCAGATCTCTGTTTGCTTGTTATCAATACTTACTCCGGAAAGAAGAAATTCATCCCACTTTAAATGGTCCATACTATGTCATATAGTATGTAAGGCTCTTAAAAGTAAAATTGTGTATATTGCAACTATCTCTTTTTTTATTTCACTAGAAACATGGTTAGACATTAACCTTTAAGTGGGATACAAACAGAGTGTCATATGGTCAAATTAATCATTGCTGCATAAAATACTAACTCTCCACAAACACAAGTTGTAAGTCAGTTTTGAGATGCCCAGATACCTCTGGACTGCAAGAAATTTTTAAGAAAAAAACCTTCATCTGCTCAGGCAATTACTCAGTTTACCACAATTTATATTCAAATGCAGGTCTTTGAACAAAGCAAATGAATATGCTGATGTTTCTTTAGCTCTGCAACATATTCAAAAAAGCAACTAACAGTTTTGGTTCCTCTGACTTATCCCCTAAGAGCCCAGGTCACTACTACAGAAAGGATTTGACTTCCAGGTAGGTCAGAAGCCTTTAACAATTTATCTTATATCTGTCACTGGCTCCACTCTCACCAAGGGATACGGAGGAAGAGATAATGTAAAGCAACAATCATTATATGAACTTGTAAGAGGAAACTCAAAGGTAGAAGGGCTCTCAAGCTCAAAGCTGGGGAAAGGGGGCTACCGAGTCAAGATAAGACCTTAATATAACTTTGCTAGGCCTGAATAAATAGATTCAACATTGTCTGTGGCAAGAGAAAGACTAGCTGTATTGTTGGCATAATTATAAAGCCTTAGTGTATTTGTAAGACCACAACAAAATTGCTGGCATGCGCTGTCATGAACAGATTTAGCAAACTGCTGATTTAACATAATTAGTAGAACATAGGATAGATAATGCACTAGCCGCACAGTTAAGGCAGCTACAGGACAAATAGTGAAGGCAGCAGTCTCCAAGTCAGTTTCAGGGAAGGGACTCCCCTGGGGAAGGCTGCAGGGTGAGGACACAGTGATGGGAGGACACTGTGACTGGTTATCTTTGGGTTAGCTCCAGAAGTGACTCAGAGAAATGATGAATGTCTGGAAAATTAAGGAAGCAAAGCACAAAGGGCCAGAGGTCACAGCATCTTGAGGGGATAAAAGGACAGCTCAAAGATGATGAAAGGGGGTCAGCAGACGAAGATCAGTGTTGAAGACCCCAGGGGGGGAGAACTGGCTGCTATGGAGGCAATCCCCCTTCCCAGGTCACCCATCAGGAAGTCCCAGGGCCCCTGTGCCACAAGTGCAGACCCTCAGGGCCAAGAGAGGGGTCTGGCGGACTTTGACGCTTTAGGAGAAGTCAGGGATCTGGGAGCAGCTGCCATAACCATAATGCTGTACTACAATGCTTCCACGACTGCTGGCTGCTAAGCTCAGTTATCTTACAATGTACTTCTAAACCATAACTGTAGCCGCTATTGCCATGCTTGAATTATTATATGTTACAGTTGTATAAACTGTCAAACTGCACAAGTTGTTAAAGATCATTATATAGACCTGACACAGTCACAGCCTTTTTCCTTGCTGGATGCCCTGCTTGCTTCTGCCTCCCTGCTATCAGAATTCCTCTTGCTATCCATACACCATAGTTAATTCTCAGGACAAGTTGTGTAAAAATATCTGATGGTGCCTTCTCCACCCATTCCTGGAGGCATCTATAAATTATATCCCCTTTACTGTGTCAGCATGTGGAGTGACATTTCAACATGCCAGAGTGGGCAGACAGTTTGTAAACAAGTTCTGCCTTTCCAAAATGCCCCAGGTGGTCTAAAAAGGGAGATGTAAAACCATCAACCTAAAGAAAATTATGAAATGAAAAGACTAATGGAAGAAGGTGTGCCTTGATTATCAGGGATGGACCTATTGTTTTGTCCCATTGCATGTTAAGTTAACCAATTAATTCTAAATAACTAGAGAAACTTGTTTTGGTGGAGAAGTTGCAAATACTGACGTGAATATCAGACTCAAATGTTTCTTCTGTGGACAGATGTGTTATTTGCTCTAATCTATGAAGACAGTTTCTTGTTGCATAAAGACAATTAAAAAATTTACAATAATGTGGAAAATTTTCTAAGTGCCAGCTAGATTTAACAGTTCCCAGTGGCTTGACTGAATGACTCTTACGACTACTTTCTGGGATGGTTATTTGGAGGCTATTACACTGATCTTGTAGCAAAGCTCAGTGAGTAGGAGCCTGGGGCTTTCCAATGTACAGTCCTTATTCCTGCAACAAATTTGTCTTTGCTGAGTTTTCCACTTGCCCAAAGGTCCTCTAACTGAAACCCTTCCCATTCCAATGCTGACACAGATCACAAAGTAAGAGGAGAGTCAAGCTAACCAAAGGCTGCCTCAGAGAGTAATGCCAATGCCTGAATTTTTCCACAACCAACACTGAGAGTTTTGGCTGCAAAACTTTGGCTCCATCTTCAACATGATAATGGAGCCACCAGTTGCTAATAGCATGTGTCCCCTGCCTGCATAAAGGAGAGAAAATTTGGCCTTTTGGGATGTTCTCCACTCTTTTTAGATGGTAAAAGAAGGAAGGAGAATGTCCTGATAGTTTCAAGTGCTTGAGAAGAGCCTGGAAAGCTCATGGAAAACCCTTGATTTATTCAACAAGTGTTCCTCTGTACTTCTCCTGGATACATAAGACGCCATATTAACATTTAAGTAATCTCTCCAGTTTCTTAGGGAACACTGAAAGACTAAGTTATGTTTCCTTTAGGATTCTCTACACACGTACGGCTTTTACTGTTCTCGTAAACAATACAAAAGTTAAGAGAAAAATAATTGAATTCCGCACTGAGAACTACAATATGCAATAGATGCTGCAGCTGTAGGAATTCCTACCTGAAGAATTTTCATCCAGTAACAAAGAAAGATTAAAATGATTACAATGGAATCTGGAAAATATAATATAAAAGAGCATTCTGCCTACAAAAAAAGAAAAAAGAAAAGAAAAAAAAAGAAAAGAGAGAGAGTCTAAGCCATCTGGAGGTGGATATAATGTCTATTTCTGCTAGACAGATTAAAAAAAAAACAAACACATTTTAGGTATAATTACAGTTTCATCATGCAAAGATCTTTGTGAGCTTGATACTCTTTCAGTCTTTATCATGAACCCCACCATCCATAAGAAAAGGCCCAGTGCCCCAGCTGTATCCATCCAGCATCTGCTATAAGTATAGGGAATGGAAGCTTGGCCTCATGATGAGCAGCTGCAAAACAGAGGGTTGCCCGACCTCTTTGCTTCCCTCTTTCCAAGGGAGATTGTGGTAGTCAAGCACTGCCTGGGCACAGCAATACAATAGCCCTATCCCCTCCTCCCAACGAACCATTAACTTCACGGATGCTTTGTGTCAAGAGATTAGCAAAAATGGCTAGGTCATACCTTAAAGGGAAGCTAAACTGATGTGTTTTAAAAAGGCAGCAAGATCCTTTAGATCTGTAAAAGCATTATTTTTAAATTGAAATAGTTGAGGGTTTATAAATTGATGATACCAGGTTTCCTTCCTGAATACTGACAATGTTAAAGAGTGTCCTCTTGCTTTAACTAAAGCCCAATACATCACTGCACATTCGGCAAGTGTCTTGCTCCACGTATTTCTAAATTTCTGTGATGCTATTTATGCTGCAGTTTACCACCAATGTATTTCGTAAATTAAAAGCATCAGTAATTGTATTTATCAGGTCAATTAGATTTAATAACTGGAACATGCTTAAATTCTATATACTGCTTATACTGGAAACATATATATATATATATTTAATAGTCAGAGGAACCATTAGGACCACTTTGGAGTGAATGATACAGATAGCATGGTGACTACAAATAAGCAGAGTGGGTGACAGGAGCAGAGACCAAAATACACACCCTCACTTGTTTAGGAAGGTTGCTACGTGTTCCTTCTAACAGTATCTTATGGCCATGTGTATACACAGCATATATGTATGTCTGTGTCATTGTACACAGATAAGAATAATAATCTTTAAGTGGAGGACTATCCTTGTGTTCTATTTCAAAATCAAACTCTAATCAGTTGGTTTGCAGTGTCATACATAGCATATCTGCAGCCATTTTTCTTCCTTTAAACCACCCCTCTTTTGATAACAGTGCTCCTCAGGCACTGCCATAGCCTAGGGCTTGAGCCTGGAAATGAAGTTTATTTCCTTGCTTATCTCTTTTTCCAGTACTGGGCCTTTTTGACATTAGCCTAACAGAGAGAAGGGGCCAGAGACAGTGTTGGGAGTTGCATGTGCTACAGCTGTGAAGCTTGTCCTATGGTTTGTCATTCTCAGTCACCAATGTCCCTGGCTCCTTCAGCTCATGACAAATTTCCTCCACCACTCCACTGCCAGACAGCATTTCCTGGCTTTCCTGAGGAATCCATCTCTGAAGGAAGATGAGTATTAGATTATCTGTTGTGAAGAACAACCTTAGCACTTCACCATTGGAATTAGTTTAGTTACATGCTCAGGTTGCTCCTTTGTCAGCTCGCTTACCTGGCTCTATCATCACCAGACATATATGCATAACATGTAATTCCTGCACATCTCCGCTGGAAAACAGATGCAAAATTGACTTCAGTGAGTGTGCAAAGGGGTACGGCTTTAAGGTGAGAGACTAGAGGTAGTCATGATGTTTCAAATCTGTGTGAATTTGATCCATGCTGATATTAAAAAAAGAAAAAGAAAAAAAAGGTGGTCTGTGTTTTTCTATGGCTTTTTGTCTGGGGAAGGGGAAGAGTACTGAATTCTCCAACTGGAGGGGGGAGAGGAGAGCAGGAGCCAGAGGCTGATATTGCCACCCGAATCAGGTGAGCAGCAGGCAAAGTGACTGGCCAGAGTGCTCAACTCTCTGCGGTGGTTACCCTTTAGTTTCTGATGTCAATAATATATCTACGTTGGGTCGGTCTTCCAAAGCCACAATTACCAGTGATGTCAGCACAGCTACTGCATACAGCAAAAATGCGAGGCACTAATGGGCTGAAAAATTCCTCTTTTCAAGTCTCTATTTATAAGCCATCTGCATGCGTGTCTGGCTGTAAAATGTATTTTGAACAGAACTTTGTTTATACCTTTTACTAGGTGCCTCAGAGAGTGTGATTTCAATAGCATGATGATTGCAGATAAGCAAAGTTGATGACAGGAACTGAGCCTGTGACAGAGATGTGGATCTGTTTAAAGAGAGAATACTTGGCAATACATGAAGGAGTGGAGAGGGAGAGAGCAAAAGCTGGGAAGATTTATTACTATAAGAAAACCGTTCCTCTTTTTCCAGAAGCACTTGGTCACAGATTGCACAGGCTATTTATCACTCTTTGTGATAAATCCCACACATTGCTGCTACTGCATTACAAATAGCAGTTCTTTAGCAGAGTCCAAGCCCCTTTGGGATATTTCACCCTGCTGTTAAACTGCTGCTTCAAACAAGTCATCCTGTGAACAGCACAGGCGATCAAGCCCAGTTTCCTATGGCTTGGTGTGCTATGTCTCATTTTCCTCCTCTTCACAGTCTACCATCCTCTCCCAGCCAGGGACACCTCCAGTCCTAGTGGGACGCTTGCTGTGACCAAGCAGAGGGCAGGCACATAGCCACAAAGACCCTGGCTGGCCATGACAGCAATCATTGATGTCTGCAACCTGTCTCTCGGCAGCATCACTATCACTCTTTCTCCTCTGCTTACATGAAGCATATCTGTGAGCCCTGCCAGAATTGCTGAGTTTAGTCAACAGGTCATTAAGGAACAGATGAAAAGAATAATTAGTACAGTTGTTATTAAGCAAGGTGGCTTCAGCTTTGTTTTCTTAGGGAAACTAGGCTAAACATACAGAAGCAGTGCTTGCACAACAAAAACAAGTGAGGTGGGGAAGGGAAAAAGGGTTAGAAAGCTGCAATCTGCCCAACAGCCTCCCTGTGCATACGTTGCTTCCCGTGATGGAAAAGGAGGGTGTGATTCTGCAATACCACTGTGACTGCATCTAGTGTTAAGCACTCCAGTTTTGCTTCCAGTAGGATTCAGCTTAATCCTTTCTTGGTTAGGATGTTACTAATCATCCTTCCCTGTAACATAACCAGTCAAGATCCTTGTCATGACCAAGCTCCTGCTGACACTTACTTTGCATATATGTCCTCACAAGGGTAAAAAGATGCTATTTCTGATCAAGAAATGTATCAGCCATTTGAGTTGATAGTGGTTTGCAGAAAATTTGATTCAATATTGTTAGAAGAGGTTTTCCCATTTAACCACTAAGGGTTTCCAAAGACAAGGATACATGGGATAGGTAAGGCAACTACAGACTATTCCAGGTCAGATTTATACTCAAAAATGAAATCTTGTCCTGTCTCTCTGACATCTCTTTCTGTATGACTGTCAACTCAAATTCAACAAGGTTTTGAGCCATCTTTCTGTCCCGACAGGCTTTTCCCACTTTCCTTTCTTTATACTTACCTGTCACTTAGGCTCTCAATTGATAACATAGAATTGTAAGTGTGAATCTACTCATCTAAAACTTGTGCAGTTGTGCTGTGTAATGCCTCTTCCTCGAAGACACGCCCATTCCAACTGGCATATTTCATTTCTTCCAGACTCTTAAAATGTCACACTTTCATCACAATATTATCTTCTGTGACCTCAGCAAACAAAGGTTTAAATAAACCCTTTCCTTCCAGAACACTACTGCTGCAAAAAATCATCTTCCTAGATTGGTGCTTAGACCATCTCACTCTTTGTAACATTACTCTGGTCGTCTTTTTTTGCTCTGACCAAATACAAACAACTTCTTTCCCTTGTCAAGGTTCTTCATGTTCCAGTCCCTACCTTTCCTCTCCCATTTAATATCAGTAGAGTGACTGACACCGCAGACTAGCTCCCATGCCAGAGTTTGCTCCAAACCCATTTCATTTTCAGATGAACAGCTTCAGGCCTTCTCTCTCATTGCCCTTTACACTTGGGAGAGACTCGGAGGGAAGATCAGCAAACCACACCCATGAGATGTACCATTACCTATATCAGACTAGTAGCATGATAGCTGCTTCTTCATGTTTGCATGCCTGAAGCCATGCTGCTGTTTGTCAGCTCTAGAAAAAGACTATCATTATACTCCATGTTTGCACAGGTTGTAGCACCAGTAAGTTTTCTTAGGGTCCCGAACAATACAAACAACAAAACCCAGCAAGAGAAGGAGCTCATATCTCTTCAGGCTGTTATCCACTGGTGTTCACAAGAGTTGTGCTTACTGCTGGAAGAGCAGAACAGAGCATCTGCGCTTCTGATTAAGAATTATGATCTTATGAATTCCGTTTTGCACCACAACAACACTCACTCACATTATTAACTTTAAGTCCTACAGCACTTTTCACAAGCTTACCTGTGAAATAATGTCTTTGTACTTTAGTTATCATGAAATTCATTACATTGGACAAATTCACATTTCCTAAAATTAATTCCAACAAGAAATAGATTATTTCTTTTAAAACATCACTACAAAGCCCTTATTTCAAGGTAACTTTGTATCAGTGAAACTTGAACCCCCCAAATATGTAAAGAGGAAGCAAGTTGTTTTCTCCAACAAGGGAAAAAACGTTTTATCCTTCCAGCTGAGTTTTTGTGTAGTTCTGTTTGAATAAAAGCACAGGTTGTGCTTTTAGTGAGAGGGCCACATAGTATAAAGCAGGAGAGGGCTGGGAACAAAAAGTCTGGGCCTGTCACATATGAATTCAGGCAAGCTATTTTGCTTCTCTGGTCCTTATGTTCCTTCTCCAGAAAATGTAAATATTTGCAAAGCACTGTGGTCTAGGGAGGATAATGTGCTCCATGAGCACCAGTTAGCAGTTATTATGTTTCTGACAAGTCAAAATACCTAAGAAGGCAAAGAATTATGGCGAAGTACCGTTACATCCAAAACAGGGCTATGAATTCATCACACAGTTATGTGGGAAGAAAGAGGGACTACGGGATAATTGGCAAAGGGTAGAGAAAATACGTAAAAATAAAGCACGTGAACTTCTGCACATGCCATTGTTGAAACACTCAGATACAAACTCCAACCAACCTTTTAAATGTTTCAAAAACATTATGTCAATCTTTCCATCTCCCCCCACGCAATGCCTCAAACTCCTATGTGGTCTCTGTCTTCCTCCATAATGCATCACTAATAGCTAATCACCATTGTTATCACCTGTTATCAACTACAACATTAGATCAGTTCCATCAAATGCAGACAGTGAAGTCAGCATAAGGCATTCAAATGATGACTGAAACAGTTTGCTATGCAGAAAGGGGTTGGTTATTATATCACATATTTAAATTTATAGGTCCAGTTCATCTTTAGCTAAATACCTAGTTATTTAACAGCTGTTATGAGTCAGCCAGAGACAGGATTAGTTAAAAAAATGTGGTGGTAAAAAATGCTTTAATCTTGAGCTACAATAGAAGAACAAGTCTGGTCAGGCCAATCTAATAAAGCTGGCTCTCTAGTACTACTTAGGGCGATATCATTGTTCGTACAAAACAAGAGATGGTTTGATATAGTTAATCCTGTCATCTTCATATTAACCCTATGAATTTCAAAAATGGCTGGATTAGAGTTTTCAGGGTATGATACCATGCTAAAACATTTTCAGATAAGATATTTTTGCAAATGGGAACTATAGAAAAGTGATTTATCACATTGCAAATGCATCATACTGTCATGACTCAAGGGTTTTGGAGTTTCACATCATGGTAATATATAAATGATTTCTTGCTAGTATGTCTTCACATCACCTCTGCAGTAATGGAGACACTAAGGCATGAAGTCAGTGTCCCAGTTTTTGTCAGTATCCTTTACTTCTAGCTCAAAAGCATAAAGAGAATGAAAAGCCATCAGAATGGCTCTTAGGATATCCTAGTTTCATGGATTTCCAATGTAATATCTCTACCTTGTGCTTAACTCAACTTGACAACTGCTGATACAGTCTGTGAAGACAGCAAGGCTGGAGGAGGGGTAGGTCCAGCCACTGCTAAGCTGTGACTTTTGAACTTGAGGTGGTCACCAATGCCACCAAGATATGTCAGAGCAGCCCCAATGCAACTCAGATACACTGGTATGAACACATTGACTTCAAATTCTCTCCAGTCTAGAGAAATGGGGTTAATAACACTGGCCCAACATAGCTGTGATGGGTAGGTGTCTAACATCTCTGAGGTGCGAGGCAAAGTTTCAAAATCATCACAGCACACAAATAGCCTCAAGGCTGAGGATCTGTCAACTCTGAACCCCTACAGCCCATAACAGTACTGCCTTTGAAAAACTTCTGTAACAGCTAGAAAATATGCCAAAACTCCCTCACACAGAGCTGAACTCCCACCCACTTCAGTAAGGTTAGCTCACTAAAGTTCCCATGGAAGAGATCCTAACATTTTTGGTCACTTATTCTGGGACCAGTTCTTTTTTTTCCAGATGCCAAAGTACCCCTAAAGAAAAGCCAACTTTTCCTCACAAATATTAAAAAAAAAAATTGCTTAACCAATGTGCAGAGACTATGCAAGGAACATGCTACTAATTGGAAGCTAATTAAATACAGCTGAGTTGCTACTCATATATCTAAAGATGTGTTAAACTCAAGCTTTGGCTACCTAGGCAATTTCTGAAATCTCTGGAGCATACAAGAAGTGAATGACAAACCAGACAAAAGAATTATGAAAATAAAGCGCTAAGGCAAGGAGAAAGTTTCTGGGAAATCGCAGAAACTGTATAGTCTGTATGCCACTTGTTTTTAGCTTTTCCATTTACTACTTGGGGAAGAGCGTGCCAGGAAGGAAACTGCCTGCAGTCAGCAGACTGATTTAAATTCAGACAAATCAAAAATTCTTGTAATAAAAAATCAATTTTAGTTTGAATGTAGACACATTGATTTTTTTTCCTTCTCATTAATATTCTAGTCCTGTCACAAATGATTTGTCACATAAGATGTGTCAGAATTATTCATTTTGTATAACGACAATAATGCTAGAAACCTGCAAGTTATATGAACTTGCACACAGTAAGACAGATAATGGTGAATTAAAACCAGCAAACCTATGCTTTTTAAGCAGGAAATTCAGCTCTGTTCCACAGTAAACCGGTAAGCTTGAGGGAAATGACTTAAAAACTGTTCTAAAAATAGGATTATGGTGTTTTTGCAAAAATGCGTACCTGTAACATCACATTTCCTTACTGTTAAGAATTTTGGGATGCACTCAGAAAGCCTGATTTGCAGCCTTGAGTATTTCAGTGGCAGTTTTGCTATTGGTTCCTGTCCTACAGATGTCCCCCACATGAAATTTAATGTATTAGATGGAAATGCAGGACAGTACTGGAAGCTGATTTAATAGTTTAACATATTTCTACATTTCTAACACTTCTACATTTGCAACTGAAAAGAAGTTCAACACATTGAGTAGTTTTTAACCTATTAAGTTATCATCCAAACTTTTGATGATGGAGCTTCTCGAAGACAAATAATAGACACCTCTATTCACCGCTATCACCCATTTAAATCAGATTTTATTCTTGTCATGGTTCCAGAAATTACTTACAATAGCAAGTAACAAGCAAAGAGTCTAGGCTGTTTTCTATGATTTTTTAAGGCTTTAATTTTGCATCTAGAAACAAGTAGAGAAGGAGAGAGGAACAAAGAAAAAATAGTTTTTTTTAGAACACAGAAGCATATCCTTAAAGCAGAGTATGTGTGTCTGTCCTCTGTTGAACAGGGACAGACATAAGGGTACACTTATACACTTTGCTACACTTTACCTAATGACCAGCTTGTTCTTAAGAGATGCTTTCCAATGCACAATTTTTAGCATACTCAGTTTCAGTATATTCCAAATTTGAAACTTTTCCTAGTTTTAGTCCAGTTCTTTTTAAGACTATAAAGAAAAAGATGTTATCAATGTCTTAACTGAAAAGATGATGGTTAAGAACATTATTAAAAAGAAGGCACATCCTCAATTCTCATGGAAATTTCCACGGTTTCTTAGAGAAAAGCACGAAGCTGAGCAATTAAGTGCCTGAAACATTGATTCAGATCCCATGATTTAATTAACAAATTACATCTTTTTAGGACTTTTCACAGAATCGTAGAGGAAAAGAAAGTAGGTCTTTGATTAGTCATTCTAAATTATCTCAGTATTGGAATTGTTATTTAATGAACCCCTCTGATTAATTTTGTTTCATTAAATTACAAGATCTGAATCATACTATGAGACCTGTATAGACTTACGAATCTTAAGTAGGAAGGAATTTAGTCCCGTATGCGTCAGCTTGACCTGTAAATTATTCATCTTTTGCTAACGTGGTTGTGGGTTGTTGATTTTTTATCTTAATAATAGTCATAGCATCATATGGCTGAAATCCTGCTGTCTTCATCTTTAGCCTGGCTTTTTAAGATACCGGTTAATACATAGCACTGTAATTTGCAATCCCTTAAATGTACTGACGACCCTTAAGATAAGTGATTTTCACACAAAAAAGGTACTTACTTTGGTTTGGTCCACATGGAATTTTTTCTTCATCATGTCTGTTTTGGTGAGAAGTGCAAGTTACAAAAAATATGGTTAATTCAAACAAGTTACACGGCGAGAGCCTTTAGTGTGGTTACAGTTATAACGGGATAAAGATGGGGTTTTGCCTTCCATTATCAGAGTAGTTATGGTGATCTAAGCATTTTTATCTCAGTGCAATTCTGATCAGAGTTGTATTGCTTTATCTCTCCCATTAAGTAGTTAGACACACAAGTTCATTCTGGATCAACCTAGTCAATTTATGTCCCAGGAATTAAATGAGATACTGAAGCATAGTTGTCGCATAGCACTGTAAAACTGAAGATTATTCTGAGTCAGAAAGCTGAGGCATTCACAATAAATACATGTCCCAGAAAGCAATACAAACTGGCACTTGATCCATTATCATCCTGATACTTTTATCCTTGTTCATGTTGAGTAATAATTTATCACACTGCTTTCAATTCAGGTACTTAATAATCTAGTGTGAAAAAAAAGTAAGGGTAAAGGAAGGAGTTCTTACTGACAAAGTTACTCAGAGAAATATATGGTTTTTTATTTCTTGGAAAAATTCTAAATTTAGCTTCTATATTGTTCTTTTACTGCAATAGACATTTCTTAGAACTACTAGAATTTACATCATTTTGTACTTGGAATTACTAGAATTACTAGAATTTACTAGAATTGCTAGAATTTACTGCATTGTGATTAAGACTATGTCCCAATTAGAAGACAACAAGCTACCTCATTTGCGAAATAAAATGCCTATGATACTCCACAAGTTCACATCAAGACGTGTATGCTTGCAAAAAAAAAAAAAAAAGAACTTTGGAATAACTTTATGTGTGTTGCTTCTTTAATTTAAAAAGAATTTTCCTACCCAAAAAAGAACATATCCATAAACACAAGCTACTCGTATAATTCTCCATTCATAACACCACACTGAATGTATTTGTTCATGAGGAGAGTTTACTGTCAGTGCCTTCACTGTCAGCTACTGCCAGAACAATACCCCAAATTTCTATCATGTTTGGTCCTGCGTGGGTAATTAGAGTTGTATTCTTCTAAATGCCTTTGAGTCACTCTCATGCAACATTTAATAGGGGCAGCTTTAAGGGTAGGCAAAGAAGTTAGAGTGACAAAGAAGCAAATTCTTAAACATGAACCAGGTATTATTCACCAGAGAAAACTGTTTCCTGTCAAAATGATTCATTTAATTCATGTAGTATTTCATAGGAAGTTTAATGGGCAGGAAAGTGAAAAGGGCCTCATTCTTCCCCTTTTAAATAGGCTTCAGCAGGTTACAAAGTATATTCAGAAAAGTTTTCTAATGTATTGTGTATTACATGAGTATTTGATTTTGCTATTCACAGTTCATTGTGAATCTACTGGAAGTAACAGTTCACTGTTTTTGCCTCTTCATAAAGATTTAGGTTTTTTTAAAAAAGGAATTTAGTTCTAAACAAAGCTTGTACTAAAACCAGTAAGAAATTATTTAAGTTTAACTTCCATTCTATAAAGACTAATCCATAAGTAGATCATACTATTCTAACACGGAAACTAATACCAAATATGACTTCAGATTTATATTGCTTCATATGAATGCTTTGTTAGAGTTCACCATATTCGTCTGATTGATACACAAACTCCATAGTCCGCACTGCTGATCAGCCATATCAAGCACTTGACGTTGTCTTTATCCCGCCATTGAGCAGTAATATAACACAACTAATCGCAGCTCAGTAGCAATCCAGCCCTGCACTTCCAGGTGCTGCCCGAGTGCCCTGAGAAGGGTGGCACGCCAGCCCTGGCACCCTCCAGCCTCTGCAGATCAGCTTTACACACCACACTGTGAGCTGCAGTGGCAAAGAGGCAGTTTCATTATCCTGCTTTAGGCAGAAGAAACCGAAGATTCAGAAGAATAAGGAAGATTATGCAAGGAGCCTGCAGCAGAGAGAGGAACTGAACTGAGATCACTCAAATTCAACTAGTGTTGGGGCACAACTGTCCATTCCTCCCTTTTATAACTAAACAAAGGCAACTACCTTTTCTTGGCAGTGTACAGCTATCAACTGTACTGGACCATAACACGGCACCAGGTCCAAACACAAACTGCCACAATCCGGCATGTAGTCTGAAATTTTCTTTCTCTTAATTGGAGATTCAAAACTTTTGGACAACATCTCCCAAACCGTTCAGCACAGGATTATAATGGAAACATTTTCCACAGTTTTCACTGCAGAGCCATTACTGTAGCTTCAGAACATCTAACTGTCCCAAAACCAAGTTAATGCTGCCCTAGGACACATTAAAGTCATACAACAGTGTTTTCCCTGAGTGGGTGTATTTAGCTCATTTAATAAAGATTGTGCCTGCACCCCTTTTTTGGCTACCACACTGCTCAGGGATAGAGAAGTTTAATAGCATATTAGTCATCTGCCCAGAGGTGAAGTATTTCATAATGAACCGAAAAGCCAGCAAACTGTGTATATGTGTGTGTTTTAATATTACTGTGCTCATACTAATGAAATTTATGCAAAACACATAAACTGAGTAGTATACATCTGTAATGTGACTGAAAGATGTTGCAGGTTGCATGAGTGTAAGCTGTTAGATTATTTATTACATGTCAAGTTTGTTTTTTCCTTTTAATTGCTTTCCTGGTATTTTGAAGTTATTCCTGCCAGTCAGTATGAAACCACTAGCATAAAGGTCAAGAAAAACTGCACATTTTTGCCTGTTATACAGTATCCTTTGTCTAATGCAGAATGCAAATACGGCATTAGAGAGGGAATACCCAAAGCAGTAGGCAGTAAACTTCGATTTTTTTCATCTTTTAAAAAATATAATGCAAACTAGGTGTGTGTACAAGGGAGAGGGAAGTAGGGAAGGACAAAGTGACTCAGAGGACTGGCAGTGGAATAAAGACTACATGAAAAATGAGTTTCATTTGCAGGTTTAAGGATGAGTGACGGCATGGCTAAACTGCTTTCTCACCTTTCAAGCCCTGCCTGATACAAGCACAGCCTCGTGGTATGCTCCAAAGTGACCCTTGGGTGCTGGTGGCATAGAGCACCATGACCACTGCCGCTGCTGCCCTTGTCCACGTACAACAAAGAGCTCCTGCCCCTAGGGTAACAGCAGTGGCAAGCACCAGAAACCTTGTTTCCCCATTGCCTTGGACTTAGTGTAACTGTCCCCACTACCGTGTTGTAGTTCTAACTCCAAGGAGAACAGCAACAACTCTTTTACACCAGTGGGTGTTTGAAATTAGCTCAGAGGCCATCAAGTCAGCAAGTGGGACCATCAAATCTGCCTCCTCTGTTCCTTCTCATTAGCTGAATTCCTTCCAACCCGTCTCCTACCTGAGTATTTTATGGTATGACTCCCCCTCAAAAGCCTTGGGAAGAATCATTCTCCACAGCTCCATGGAAACAGCTGTTTATTTCAAGCTTTGCATGGGGGCTCCAGGCCAGGAGACGGCTCCTTTCAGCTGGAATGCGTCCCCCATTGGAGGGATTACTCACAACGCCTGTTTGTCAGGCAGGGGCTGGATGGCGGTGTGCTGCCTTGCAGGTCTAGCACTCCTCTTACAAGTACAGATCTGTGAAAGTTGGCAGGTTCCCTGCCTTTATGAACAGCAATCCCCAAGCTGGATCAGCAAGCAGGCAGCAGCCTGAAAGTGTCCACCAGTTTGTCTGGCCTTCAGTTGGAGGTATCTGACACAGAGTCAGGGACAAGCTTCCAGGGTGGCTCCTGTGGCCTTGAGTTCTCTGTGACTAGGAAGGAAAAAAAAAAAGAAGAAGAAAGAAAAAAAGAAAAACGGTCTTCCAACTTTGGCTTAAAGTCTTTTAAAACTCATTGGGAGTGCCTTGGGCACTAGACACTAAATGGACGTCTTTAGATTTTATTTGTCTGGATTTCTATTGAATAGTTTTTAACAGGACTTTTAACAGCAGGTTTATTGTTGCCTAGGAACTTAGTGATTAATAAGCAGCATAAAACCAATGGTGATTATTAAGTTTCCTCCAACCATCTTTATGTTAAACCTTGTCTTGTTGGCAATGTGCAAATAAGAAGATGCTACGACTTAGCCTGGAATAGCTTCTTTCTGATACTAGTGCACAATGCTTTGCAAAGAGTAGCTGCAAATTATTTTTGGAAAAGAACAATAAAAGCTCCAGATCCAAAAGAACACTCAAGTACAAACTTCCTGCAGCTCTGCAAGTGCTAAGACTAAGGATGTGCTTAAATGCACTACTGGACTGAGATATGCTCGTACAAATTATTTCCATACTACCATATTTGAGCATCTTCAATCAGCTTAAGTCATGTTTGACATCATGAGTACAATATTACTGTACTTCATTACAACTGGTAACAAATATCCTCATTGTCAATCTGCTCCACAGTATACCTATCTATTTTTCAATTGTCCAGAACTCATGTTTTGGCAGAAGCAGGCTTAGAAAATCCAGAAAACTTTTTTTAGTTGATTTTGAATTTTTCAAAATCAGGTCTGCCAATCTTTGTACACTTTTCAGTCAGTCTCAACACCCACAATCATGAAAGTTTGAATGAAGATCTGACATTTTTGCTGTTTTTGAGATCTGCATAGAACCTGTTTGCAAAGATGATAGGTTTGATCCTGGAAATGTCTCATTCATGAAATTTCAGAAAACTTAAGTTTTGCTGTCCATACAGGGCAAAGCAAACTCACTCAACAAGGAGAAAGTAAGATTCCTTGGCTTATTGTGAATCATCTTGCTGAAGGCACATCGGGGCAGAGATAAGATATAAATTTTTCTTTTCAGAAACCAGTGACAAATATGTAACACTATGAAGAGAAATTATTTGCTTTTCATGTTAACATGGTATTTCTGAAATTCTAACCCACCTGCTGCTGTTCTAGAACAAATATATACAGAATATTTGACCTAACTGGAGGGAAGTTTGCTATTCTGATTTTTAATTATTGCTGTTTAGCAAGAGTCTCAAAGAAAAATCTGTGCAGCATCAAAGCACTATGCTACAAAGAATGGGCCTGATCCTGTTACGCATCAGCTAACATCAGAGATAAATCTTACTGACTTCAAACAGGATTGACAATAACCTGTGCTTCTCTGACTACTGTTTACTAATAGATCATTTTTTATAAATTATGCACTCCTACTAACGTAAATTACTTTCACTGCATGTCTTTCATTCTTTGGCAGATCCCTCAGTTGAAGCCTACAGGGAGCCTGGCTAACATGATACTAGTAGAAAGCTCAAAAATAAACTACAAGCCCCTAAATATTTTTCTTCAGAAAGTAAAGAGTTAATTTCTTTACATTCCCTAAAACAAAAGTGTGGTTCCTGGGGCTGATACTTTGCATGACAAAACTCAGCATTCTGTAATATTGCAGCTGATTTACAGTTTTAGGGCAGGTTCAAATAAAACAGATTTTTTTTTTCTAAAGGACATAATAGTTTGCTATTCATATTTTTTTAATCTCATATTTTTTTAAACTTGTATTGTGTTCTTTTTGTTCTATCCCCAAATACGTCATAATCACAAGACAGACAAAATGTTATCTTTCCTCTTTTAAAAAATTATTTCAATGCTTAAGGAAAAATCTAATGTTTGAGAGACAAGACCTAATCAATTGGCATGGCAGTCTTTAAAAGCCATGCTAGGCAATAGCCACACAATAATTATTTATTAAAGAAAGCATATTTCAATTTCAAGCTTCCATAGAATTTCACCAAAAAAAAAAAAAAAAAAGAAAAGAAGGCTGATGTCACAGTAGACTAGAAAAAGCATCACTATGTTTACTGTTCATTTCTTATTTATACTCACAGAGTAATGAGAAAGTGTGACCAAGCTTCCAAGGAAAGGTCTAAGATTTTAGGAGAAATTTTGCGTTGTATCCCATTAACAATTTCTAAGCAGGAGAGGAGAAATATACCTAAATAAGCTGTGTAATCCAGACCTAAGACAACCCCAGTCATTACATACCATGACTTCTTTTATCAAGAATACAATGGTAATTTGGATTACTGCTTAAAATTTAGGTTACATTTAATGTCAGTTTTTCAAAGTACTAGTAAGGTAACACAAGAGACTCTCCTTATCCTGAATCATTCTTACTCGCCCCAGCAGCCTGTTTTCAGTTCTGCTCAGGCAAATCTGAGAAACTCAAAAGCTATAGAAATGTTACAGTTTTATACCCATGCAACCAAGAGCAGAAGATGGCCTACTGACTTCAGTAGCATTAGTCACATATGCCTCAATGGTGGCTAAAGGGGTGGTAGACTTATACACTGTAATTTTACCTTTTGGTTTTTTTTTAAAGCGGTTAGCTTGTTTACCATATACCTACTTGTTAGCTGAGATGGAATAAGTTTTAAAATGTCATATATGAAAGCGGGAATACAAAAGTCAATTAGTGTTGTATAGCCTCATGGAGAATCATGGGAGATCTGTCAAACCGAACAATATCCAGTGATGACTCAACAGACCACCTTTACTCCCACACAGGGCTACTCTCTTTTATTATAGTATAGGCTTGAAATAATAAATGCTGTATTTTGTATGATATGCAAAGACTGAGAGATAAGGAAGACCTACTGTGCACATGAAAAATATATAATAAATATGCCAAAAAAGGAAAGGACACAATTATTTTTGAAAAGCCTTTTACCTTTCTTGTAAGTGCATTCATACTTTGTTGTTATCGCTTGCAAAGCAATAGCAAAGAAAGCAATAAAGAAAAAAACAACAAAAAAACTGCATAGACAGAATTCTTCCAAGATTCAGTGTCCTGAATGATCAGTTTGGGATAAGAAGGGGAAAGGATGGAATCATCTACTTCAAATACAACATATGTATGGACACTGGCAAACATGGAGAAAGCAAAACAGGATCAGCTGTGGCATTCAAGAAAAAACACAGGCAGCAAATTCACACCACAACCAATTATAGGGCAAATAACATAAGCTCAGTCTTACAGCATTTTTGCACACAACACACCTACCAAAGCCAGTGAAGAGTCTGGGAGCAGAACTCAACTTCCAAGGGCAGATGGGAACCACTTAATCTTGGAGACTCCCCTTCCAGACTGGCACCCTCTGGTGGCTTCAGCGCTTGCAGAGCCACAACATTGCCCACTGCTGCGGGCTATGTGCAGAAGTGGAGAATAGTCTTTTCTCCTTCCTAGCACCAGTGAGGAGGGTCTAACTGAGCCACAGCTTGACACTAAAGAGCAGCCTAGACCACCTGGCTCATGCTACAGACATATACTTTAAAAATACTTATTTATACACATATATATTTGTGTGTGTGTGTGTGCGCGCGCATGCGTGTTTCTGTGCCACATACACACAACCACATGTGCATATAGGCTACTACTCTTTCCTTTCCCTGTTTAGAGAATTGCTGATACAACAGTTTATAAAGAAACTCCTTATCATAATAATCATTAGAAACATAATTTATTTTTAGTGCTTCTATGAAAATTGGCATCTGGAAGTAAAGCGGACAGCCAGTACCATGTATGGGTCCCAACAAATCTCTTCAGGAACCTCTGTCCTAAAATTAATTCATTTCCCTCTAGAAGTGGCCAAATACAGATGAACAGAGACTGCAGTGGCAAGAAGATGCCTGAAAGCCTTATCAGCGTGTAACAGGCCCTCAGCATTGCTGCAGCATCAAATTAGCTTGCCATTTCCTTGTTTTTTAAATGCTCATTAAGAAAGATACCATTATTCTTAGGGAAATTAATGAGACTTGTCATGTTAGGGAAATCTTCAAGCTGGATTTTGCTACATTTATACTGAAGGGGTTGTGTCCATCCAGTAAAAGCATGAGTTACTTTACATACATAACCCTAGACTTCAAACTGTTGGTGCACATATGGTTCTGCCAAACTTTATGGTCTCTCCATGCTGTGTCTGAATTTTGCATAACATGAATATATACGTATATGTATACACACACACACATGCACACATGCATATAGGCAATATACACGTGTGCACACACATGCACATGCTCCCTTCCGAAATGGATGGAACATTTGCATCTGTGTGATTCCTTGCTCAAGGAAATTCGACCTTGACCCAGCAGTCAGCACACCCTCTCTATTCAATACATTAATATCTCAACACACTTTTCTGATGACTTAAATGAATCTTAGATGATCATACGTTTTTACTGTACTTCTGCACCCTATAACCAATAACCACATTGTACACACAAAATGAAAATCCTGTGAATTGTTTTGACACTGCACATGTGCAAGCAAGTTTTAAGCACTGAATAAGTTTGGCAATTCACATCCTCCCAATTTTCTTTGGAATACACACAAGATACTCAATGATGCCTGGTTTCAACATGGACATTTAAGACCAATGCACATTCTCTTAAAAGCATCAGGAGTTTTGCCTTTGACCGTGCAACTTACCTCTCACGTTAAAAGATACATGAAACATGCAGGTATTTTCCCACCATACTGAGTAATTAATATGAAAAATGGACTGTTCCATGCCATATCAAAACCCCCTATTTTTCAGCTAGCTACTCTTCAGTCTAGGTCTTTAACTGATCCTTTGCCTGACAGCATATAGGGAAAAGCTTTTACATTCTACAAGTTAGCTCATCAAAAACCAAACAAACATTCTGTTATCATAATTCTAAAACTACGCCATGAACAGAACAACTGTGCACCTTTTATCTGCTCTGGCATGTTTTACAAGCACTGTAAATGCCAATATTGCCTCTGTGGCTGTATACAGCATCTGCACATGCTAATGTTTACAGTTGGCATCTACAAACACAGATAAGAGATTGTCATATTTATCTTATATTTTCTCTGAATTATGGGTAGAGCATCGGTTTGAGAATAGCAGAGAAGGAAGAGGAAGATAGTCAAGAGGAGTCGGCAATAAGCTTACACCAACCCTCAACAATTAAACCCCTACATTATTGCAGTAGGTGACTTACACTTCCTGTTCTTTTTTGTTGTAAGACTTGAACTAGCTTTACTTTTTTGGCACTACTATGCCAAGCGTAAGATAAAACTTGGAGTTAAAGGAGATCATCATAAGAGTGGTGAGAGTATAGCTGATCTCTTTCCTGCTCATTTTGTTTCACTCCTCAGGGTGACAAAAGTCTCGGTGGACTGACCTAGTCTTTTCATATTGCAGAGAGGTTTTTATTTAGTCAAAATACCTTCTGGAGTGAGCAAGGAATGGTGTATGTTAAAAATTTTGGTATCAACATTGTACAAAAACAATCTAACTAAATTCAGGCCACTAAAGGGAAATCCTCCAGGTGCCAAGTACAGCGAATTTGGGGTACAGGCAGACAACTTTTTGCAACATTCTTCCCTTCTGTCCTGCAGTGTACAGTAACTAACATTTCCTCATAAGTGCATCTAAATGCTGCAACTTGGTAACATTATATAATTCTCCCGAACTTCATTTTGAGAGAGAATATGGTCTCCAAAGTGCAAAGCATTACGCTTTGGAAGAGGACCTAAAATACCAGGGAGTCCAGGAGTGCTACTGAAGAAAATCATGTGGGGATTACAGTGAATAACGAGCTGAAAATAAGCCGGCAGGGCAAACCTTCTGCCAAAAATAACACCAAAAAAACCAAACAGAAACCATATGCAAAACAAATCAAAACAAACAAAATCCCCTCCAAATTGCTTGTCAATGGTGAAGCTAACAAAATATATGAAATTGCATTTCTTCTCTCCCAAACTAATAGCAGCAGCTGCCCCCTCTCAAACTCCCTCCTCAAATACTTGCAGTTCACTGTTATGTTTTCCAAGTCCCCCCCCACACCCCCTTTATGATTCCTCTTCTGCCTCCTATGTCTAGGAAAGAGGAAGCCAAATCTGAATTTTAATGATAGCCTGGACAGTACCTGCCAACTGACCAATCACTCAAATTTCTTTAGAAGAGGAGCTGAGCTCCTGTCTGTTATCTGCCCAGCTGCTGATTTTCAGAAAACTTGTAAGAACTGTGGGTGTTCATGCATTCCTGTCAAATTTGGTTCAAATAGGCTAATAAATTAAACATTTATCAGGGGAAACTGGCTGACATACAAGGAGACAGAGCATAGCATAAGTTCCTTAAAAAGCATTAGGAAAAGGAATGTATCTTGGGATGTTATTCAGAGGAGTGCTATATATCAGACATGGGAGGTTTTATTCTAGATCATTCACAGTAGATGAAGTACTATATCCTTCTTTGGGTGCTACTTCTTAAGAGAGATCAATTGCAAAGCACTCAGAAAATAAGAAAAATAACAGCCTGCGGAAATATCCCTTAAGTAAAAAGTGAAATGACTGGATATGTTCCATTTGGAAATAAAAAGACAGAGATGGGATGCCATGTAAAAGTTTTTGTAAAGTCATAAACTGCTTATCATGCCTAGGAAAGAAAAGGGCAGCTTAATTACCAGCAAAAAAGTCTGGATAAAAAAATTAGTAAAAAATTTTGTTGGGAGTAATGGAACAGTGGAACAGGCTATCCTAGACCAAAATTGCCTGCGTTGAAGGTTTTAACAATAAATTAGGGAAGCATGATCTCTTGTAGAAACTTCTACCTTTACATTTCTGACTCCGTAACACACCTTCCACTCTATCTTAAACCTTTTCTGTGGAGATTTTTCTTCAAAGACACTGAGGATGACTACAGTTACAGCAGCAGAGATTGGGCACCATATGTATAATTTGTTTCATTTCTAGAATTCAAATTTATGATGCAGCAGTAAGTCAGAGAAAAGTCCAGTCAAGACAAGGGAAATCCTGCCAATGACTTCAGTTAATTTAGGCTCAGAATCTGAATGCATGAAAATTATATAACTGTGTATTTTAGCATGTAACAGAGAGAAATGTTCATGATCTTTGTTTTACTAAATCAGAGAAACAAAACCAGTTCACTCTAAGGAAACAGGAAACATTTCTAACATTTTCCCAGCTGAGGATTTTAATCTAAAGATTAAAGCAATGAAAAATAAGCTGTGGGTCCAAACAAAGTCACATAACCCTTTCCAAATAAAGATATATAGGTGATTGATATTAACTTTCTTTTGTAGTTATTTTCCTTTCACTGTCTCCCAAAACGTATTTTTTTAACTTTGTGAAGGACTGTAGAATCAGCCCTTCATTTAAGGCAAAATCATTTTATCCAGTCCTTTCATATACACTAACCTAAACTCAAACAGATTTTTTTTTTAACTGGGACATAGTAAAGTTTCAGTCCTACAAACCTGTTTATCTGTGAACCATTCTCGGTCACCCAAAAGATTACTAATTTTAGTACCACTTTTGCATGAGTAAAGAAGTCAAAAGGAAACATTTTCAAAGACCAGGATTTCAAACCACAATTTGAATATAAGAATTGAAAGGCAGAGGATTTATTTCTTGCTTTATATACCACAAAGTGGATTTTATTACAAAGGTTTTAATAAAATTTTAAAATGCAGAAGCTGAACTACACTGTACCATATTTATTGCAAACCGATTTTTAAAATACAGTTGTTTAAAATTAGTTTATAAGTATATACTTCACTCATACTAGTGCAGTCATTCATTCATGTTAATATATTAATACATAAACATTCATTCATATTAATGTATAAAATTCTCATTAATATATAAATATACTAATGTATAAGCAACATTAATATATTCACATTTGTTTTGTTTAGGTTTTAGCAAAAAAGAAATTGCCAGAGTATTAACCCCTCTTAGGTATATATTTCATATCTAAATAATGTGTCATTTTCTTTTCCTCACTATATTAGGTCTAGAAAAAACTAACTGATGACCACAATCCTGCAAGCCAAGCTACTAAACGAGCAACCATTCCAAACTACGACGCAGGAGGAAAAATTGCTGAATTCTTGGGAAGAAAACATATACACTTGCTGAAACACCAAAGAAATACACAGACATTCTCTTAGGTTTGCACTCAGCAAAAGTTTTACTGTACAAGATAATTGAAAGGTGGATGATAGGATTGACCAGAATGAGCAATTTCACAACTGTCTAGGAAGCCTGCCTGCATTATTCTGTTAATATTCCATTTACTTTTCAGGGAAGGAACAAATGATTCAAAAATTTCAATTAATGGTACACAGGCCACATTACTTGGCAGCTTTCAAATTCTTCTGATTGGTAATGTAATGCAGCTATCTTGGTAGCAGAATTTCAGATCTCAGGGACTTCAAGCACTTAGCACGTGCATATCTTTAAACACTTGAGTAATCCAATGACAGCAAATAGAATAACTCTCATGCAAAATGTGTGGCTGGATCAGAGGCCAAGAATTAAATGCATAAGAAAGGAAAGAGAGGAAATTCCACAATTGTGACTGGAACATGGTCAGAAGGGTAGAGGTGCCAAAGCAGGAGTCGCTTCCTGAACCACAGGAGCTACACCATTAAAACCTACCATATTCCCTCTCAACTCCATTACGTGTAGGATCAAGGGCTCTGAGAAGACAGTGCCCAATTCACAGTCTCATGAGAAGCCATGGCTACCTTTGTACCATGAAAAATAATGCAATGCTTGGATGTTCAAAAGATCTCAAAATCAGCAAGTATCTTTCTTTGCTAAAAATTCCAGTGCCAGAAGCCACACACTTGACTCAAAGCAAAAAGCATTTCAGGTGAATCATACATTCAGACAAGCCCAGACAGGATACTGATAAGTATCAATTGGCCATCATAATGGTTATCTCTCTTTAGGAACTTTACTGTCAATAAAACCACTGGCAAACAAAGACCAATCTCACATGCTGGGCCCAGACCTGTACTCTTTCCCATGGTAAAATTCCCACAGGTAAGAGTGGAAATTTTACCTTAACAAGATCTGCAGAGCTCATTCTTTTGCCTGAATGTCAGAGCTTAGTCTTCTGCAGAGAAAAAGTAGCTAAGCACATCTTACCACTGCTCTGCTGTGCTCCAGCTAGATACCCTCCTGATAGAGCATCTTGGGAAGACGGTGGGAGAAGGACGAGGAAACATGTTGCCTCCACCCCATGACACAATTTATGCATTACTTATCAATCCTTCCTCCAAGCTGCAGCCCTGAGCCCATGGCCGAGTCACTCCACAGAAGTTTTGTCCAACCATGAGTTGTAAGGTATGGTGGCCATTAAATGCTCAAAATCTATTTTCTGCCATTCCTGCATGCTAAGTGTGTAAGTTACCAAAATGCCTCTGGGAAAAGGCCCTTGGTTCTCAGTCCTCAGAGGAAGGACTCTCATTGCTAGTGCAACTGGGACAAGCTCTCTGGTCTACAATAAGCTTAACCTGGCAGATAGCTTAGGCTGATGCTCCAATAGCTATGTATCAGCAATTCAGGTTCATGTGAGCATATCAGGTGGTCATCCACTGCAGCCAATAACTCTACCTACTTCTCCAAAGAGTCAGGATCTTCCACTAAATTCAACCAGAGGCTCCCTTAAAATGGAAGTCAATTAATGGTGGGGTGGTTTCAGATTCATATCAGAAGTACTGGTAGAAAAACTTAACTGATAACTGTGGTGTGAAAGATATCCAAGGTTAGCTGAAGCAGGACTGGGGAGGAGGAATGATATCTGTTCACATGTTCTTCTGTAGTTTCCACCATCAGATTTCTAATATCAGATTCAATCCAGAAAGCTGGGTAGCCCCCACCTGCAGAATTGTTAAACTATTTCAACCAGAATTGATACATTTCTCTTCCAGCTGCGTTTCACTGTCTACTAGAAGGCAGTTGTCCTCACTGAAAGCAGGTGTATATGGTAGACCAATGCTGTGCACATTTGCTATAAACTTTTAGTATAAGCTTTAAGATTTACCCCACAAAAATTTAAGAAATTGTCAGGTGGAATAAAAGAGCAAAATATTGCTTATAAGCAATCATTAAAGCTCTTGCAGCTCTCTTGCAGAAAGGTGGCATCTCTCTGTTACTTCATTGCCCCATCTATCCTTCATTTATTGTCAACTGAATACATTGTTTTGTACTCCTCCTAAAAATTACCACACAATTGTTTTAATGCCAAAAACCTGCCATTTTTCACCCCACGGAGTGTTGCAGCAGACATATGTAGTAATGGCAAAATAATACTTTGCTTCTATGAAATCATATGCATAATGGAACTGTTTTCCATGAAGCTCTTTGGAATATTCATTGTGAAAGCTGCTGTCTAAAATAAACAGAAAGAACTCCAACTGTTAATAAAAGCAGGTCTAAAATAATCAGTGCATAACCTCTATTTTAACATTTATTATGATTTAAATTTGGTCATAAAAGAAAATAAAATACGTGTTAGTGACTTTTTTTTTAATTTAAAAAATAGTAAGTAATTAAAATAAAAGATCTTCCATGGCATGGAAGTAGAGTTTTAGGACCAAGTCACCATTGCACATTGCATTGCAAACGTAAACAAAGCTAACTGCAACCACAGTGGATCATCAAGCTAAAAAAAGATCCTATCGCTATCATCAAATAATGATACTGTTTCATCCTCGATCAGCCAAATTGCTAGTTTTTGTAGAATTGCTTCAGTTAGGAAGAGAAGCTGATGATATTAGTCATTTTCAATTTACTGTATATTTTGTTAATAAACTTATAGATATACACTAAGTATTTATTCTCAGAATCCAAAGGAAATGAACAGCAGTGGTAAATTTCAGTCAGTGCAGTGCTTGGGATGCTCTGCATTCACAAGGTTCATGCTCACAGCTGCTTTCTTTGCTGCCTTAGGTGAACAAGCAATTCCCTCATCCCTGCTTTTTGCAGCTGATATCAGTTAAATCCCTGAAACTACATAACTTAGCCCTGCTCCAACTTTCCTGCTATCACTACTTAAGGTTGCATTTAATTGCTCCTTCCACTGAGTGTGACAGAAAGGATGCCAAACGTAGCTCTTGGCCTAAACCAAGTCTCCAGCTGTCTACAGTTTACCCTTCTGACGGCTGGCATGCACTGCCACTCTTCAGAGCAAGAACACCATCCCTACAACTGACTTTTCTTCGCTGAACCTGGCAAAACTTCACTAGGTCTAACCCTAGAAGTGCAGACATTCAAAACAGGTTCAGGCAGCTACGTTTTACAGACTGAGATGAAAAGAAAAACAACCAGTGGTATGATATAATTACAGGGTAATAAAACCATAAACATCATTAATACATTAATTTTATATTTGGCTTTCTCATGCTGCGTCTACCAATCCACAGATGTCCAATAGTTTCCATTTCAGGGTGAAAAAAAAGTGATTTTTTTCACTGCCGTCCACCAGTAGATATCTAATGTTTTCATCCATGGCACAGAGCAGAAAATAACAGGAATATTATCACAGGAAGGTCAGCTTCCCATAGAATAAGTGAAAACTACAAGAGAAAAACACCCACAGTATTATAAAGATTTAATTTTCTAAAAGTGTGAAAAAAACTCTAATGGAGGAAAAATGTTTGTATAAGAATAGAGAGGGAAAACTGTTAATGCTAGCATAAAAAACCCCCCTGGCATCCAACTTTCTGGCTGCTTTCTGAACACGACTGCAATTCTGAAACTCGGAAAATGCATTTTCTTGACAGAGTATTGTTTCAGAGTAGGCCCAAGAAGGTAAGTCACCATAAAAGAAAGTTGTCTTACAATTGCCCTGGCTAAAACCTTTTCATGCTAGCCAACAGAGGGAAAATAATTCTATCCATAATTTCTAGAGGGAAAGAAAGTCAGGTAATCACAGAGCAGCTATTGAGCACTGGTTTGCTTTTGGCCCTCTGGAAGAGCAGATCCTTGTAGGAACAGGTAACATGCCATAGAGATCTGTAACTTATGGCAGAAAATGCCAATAGGAGGAAAAAGAGGTGAAGGGAGGAAAGTGGGTGAGATACAGGGTTTGTTCTAGGGAAGGGCTAGATAGGAGGAGGACGAGGGGGGAGACTGTGGGAGGCAAACATGGTTATGTAATTTGGAGAGCCATCAGACGGTCATTCTTCAAACTGAGTCTTGGACTAGACTTTATTGCTAATAGAAAACTTTCAGATGTTTGCTCATTGTTGATTTGAACGAGCTGAGCAAATGTAAATCCTCCTAGAACACTGGTCACTTTTATATCCAGAATGAGCCTGTGAAGCTCATTTTGATGTGTTCAGTTTAGACTACGTCTCCAAAGAAAAGAGATCTAAGACTCTTTGGGAACTGTTGTCCTTCATTTGCTTTTGAGTATTAAGAAAACATATAAGAAAAAATGCTTTGGGTGAAGAAAGAAACATCAATGTTACTTAAAATGCTTATCATCCTAGGTGTCAAACAGAAAGTTTATGTGTTGTTTTCTTGTTACAACACGTGCAAAGCTGCCACAAAGCACTCCACCCCTTATTTAAAGTGAGAGTTTCTGAATATGAAAATCATCAAAACAAAAGCTATTTATGCCGCCTACAGAAGACAGAGATGTTCCAAGTACACTGCATATCACTTATCAACAACAATATGCCTGCAGTTAACTCATGGTTGTGGCAGTCTGAAAAGTATGTTAAATTCATTCAGGAAAAAGAAAAAGAACATTCTGCAAAATCATATTAAAAATGCTTGCATAGATTCACAGTAATGTTGGGAATTCTGCACCTGCCATTTAGAAATAATTTTGAATCACTGATAGGTAGGGCAGAACCCTCTGAATAGCAGCAAGTAAGATAAAACCCCAGTTAAAACGCTAACCATGAGAGCACATGACATTGAACGGTTACGCTGTCAGACACTGCCCAGGCAGGACAGAAATGACATGCCTGCCATGGGCTTAACGGTATACTTCAGGGTCCTCGCAGTGCTTTGCTACACAATTATGGATGTCCTGCAAACAGAGGACAAAGCATTCTATTTTCCATACAAGCAAATACCCCTTTGCAGATACCAATCGGAAAACTCCTTATTTAGGAAAGGGTCTGATCAGAGGACTCATCCTAAATCCCTTCAGTGCAGGCAATGATCTTCTCACAGTCTATCTTACCCCAGGTATGCTTTGAAGAGGAGGCAGTACGTGCTTCCTTTTCTAACAGTATAATGTCAGCTTTGGGCAATATGCGAAAAGACTATGAAAGACGGGAAAAAATGAAACGACTGAAAACTGCAATTACTTAGGTAACAGCTATAAAATTCTATGTTTTTAGCTAAGTATGCTCAAGTTTTGTGGTGAACAAGATCACAGTGCCCTTGGTTAAAATGAATTCTCTTAAAACTGTCACAGTTACTCTAAGGATCACAATTCTGTTGTATCCTCTCACATTAAAAGAAAAATTACACTATGCTAAAAGAATCCTACAAAGAACTACAGAGGTCAACAACTTCTTTTTATAGAAATTTCCCTCTCTCTTTATATATAGATATAGATATATACATTTCTATATATATAAAATAAACCCAAGCCTTACCTACCTTAAAAATCTCGCAGTCTTATAAGAATGGAGTGAGATGAAACTTACTCATAATGAGAATCAGATCATAAGAGGAAAGAAGGTGAAATCTGGAAGCTAGTTCCTACTCGAAGAACCACAACTGTGAGGAAGGCTGTAAGTTTCTCTATGAATCAGCCAAACATCTGATCTCTGAGGATAATTAACTGCCTGAAAATAAAGGCATCTGGAAACTTTTTGTGGAATAGGAGGTAGGAGAGAAAATTGAAGCGGCATAAACAGCAAAGCTCAGGAGCATTTGGTAGATAGCTGCTGTAAAAGTTTTCAAAATTCTTTGGTAAAAATCAGTGACTACAGAACATAAAGCAAAGAAACTAAAAATTTTCACAGCAGGCAATACTGCTTTGATCTACACAAGTAAAGGAAAAAGAAAACACACACTGCAGAATTACTGAAATAGTAGTATCACATTTTTGAAAACAATAGTAACATAAATTAAAATGTCTACAGGCTTTTTTATCACAGGCAAAACGGCCAGTTGGAGTAGAGGCTTTATGCAATACATAGATAGCATGGATATTTCTTCACAAACTGATAAACAATGGGAAATACATTTCAAAGCTGAGACGCCATTTCTAGCTTGCACAAATACAGAAAAAAAAAAAAAAGGAAAAAAAAAAAGAAAAAAGAAAAGCTCAGTCAAATCCCCCCAGGCAAGTTTGGTGTCCTTGCTTTCCATGTGTTCTGCAAAAACATTTTAAATGATGTTGACAGTGATACTTACCTGCAAAAACAAGGGGAACTATGGTCTGAATGAGATCTTGAATTGTTACTACTAGGTAGACTGTAATACTTGCTTATGTGTTTTAGCTTTATCTTCTATAGAATAAATAAAATTTGTTTTAATAAATGCAAAATATGAGAAATACGCAGGCATGCTGAGATATTTTAAGACCTCTCTGATATATGTTGTAGTCAGAGGTTAAAAATACTCACAGCAAAATTAGCCCTTTCATTGCATGTTATTTAATTACTTCAAATTATAAATGTAAGGGCCAGAGCTGCACCATCCCAATGATGCACTTTCCTCTAAGCCCAAAGTTCACAGAACTGGCCTGTTTTATTTGCCCATTCCAGTCTACAGTGCGGATATTCAGACACTACTCTCAAATCAGATGACATTTGCAGCCTTTAGAAAAAACAAATTCCTGACTGTGAAGTGGCTATTTTTCTACTTTGGGACATTCAGTACCTTCTTATGATATGAAAACCAACTGAGAGTTACAATTGCCATACTTTTTCCTTTAATTAGCAAAACTCTTTTAAAAGTATTGAGGAAATACAAAAATGTTTACAAGGTACTGAATTGTAAATGGTGCTTTATACATTTCTATAATAAGAATATTAAAATCAGTTCTGACCTACTGAGAATGTGAACACTATGTTCTGGGGTTTGCTCTTGCTGCTAATAGCTGTTCAAGGCAAAAGCAGTGCCAAACACCGAGCAGCTACATGTCCTTATCATGGAAACATATTGTAGCAGACCAATAACCACAGAGAAACAGCATAAACTGAGTTGTCACAGTTTCCAAACAACAGCATTACAACAGACAAACCTAGGAAGAAAGAATGTAAAAAGCAAGTACAATGCAGAGGATAAAATTACACATCAAGAAAATCAGACTTTTTGGAAAGTAGACATGAACCTTTGTTCAGGTGGTAGGAACATGAAATTTGTTTCTCATCTCCACCTTTGCACCTCTTCATGTCCCTCAAAACCAGCACTGGCTTCAGCCCTGATGAGTGCAAAGACTTTAACCCGTAGTCATATGCCCACAGCATTATACAAGAACTTTCTTTGGGGTGAACCTGAACTTTGAACCATTTTCAGTTCCCAGCCACAGGAATTCTGCAGAAGCAGCTTCACAGGAGCACGTACAGCACTACATGTGCTGGAGAGAAGTTGTTTCTCTGAAGTATGCCTGATGCAGCGTAGTTACAGGATACCACAGTCAGTCGTTACAAGACAAGAGGTGCCTGTGCTACTGCTGTGACAGAAGTTCAAGGCTGACATATCCTGCGGGAGGGAGGCTTAGGTTTCACAGGTCTTCCCCTTGCCCCTACATGACAGAAGAGAGGGTGGCCTGCAGCTCTGTAGTGGGAAAAGTGATTTCAGCAGGAACAGGATGAAAACTAGTACTAAGGTTTTAGTGCACCCCAAAAGTGTTGAAATTTAACCCAAGAAAGCAAATTTAAGGGAGCCATTCTGAGCTTGCAGCCAGGCTGAAACTAATTTCTTAGCTTTTTTCTCTTGAGTAGCACAGCTGGAGGCAAGTCCCTGTTCAGGAGCACCAGACTTTGGGAGCTGGTGCTGGGCAGCAATGCGGGGTGGGACAGGAAGTATGGGTTCATGCTTCTCTGGAGACAAGTGAAGCCATGGCTCCTTTCCTGGACTCCTTACCAGGCACTGTTACCTCCTAAATGTGGTCGTGCCTTTGAGGCACAATCCAGTCCAGTTTTCATTCATCAGAGGGCGATTTTCTTTATTTATCGAGTAGATACTTGTTCTGCTCTCCTACCAGAGTACTTCAGTCTACAGCTAAGATCCATTGATGTTTCTGACAAAGTGATTACTAACCTATTAGCATGGTAATAGGCTTCCAGCCCAGTACAGTTGACTGTTAAGATATGAACTAGTGTCTTTCCAGTCAACATATTCAACTGCAGAACTTGAGTCTAAACATGCAGAGACCCAGACTCACCAAGATGCAAATGAACTCTGACTATAATACAATCACCTTCACACAGAGGCTCCACAGGGAGGGCCATATCTTAGAAAGGGGTGAATCCTTAAGGGAAGGGACTGAGGAATAAGGCTCCCCCACTACAAATGCTTAAAATTATGGCAGCCCACCAGAGCAGGGCTGCCAACAACAATCCCTTCCATTGAAACTAACAGAGCAAAAGTGCTGGCTACTAGTTAATCTCTTTTCTGTGTTTCAGTGCCTCAGGAATACAATATTAGGGCTGGGTTTGTGTGCCTGTGCTGGTCAATATCAGTTATAAGCACCAAATGTCATTCTAATCACTCCCTGACCTCTCCTCATTTAGAAAGAGAGTTATGGAAACCAATACAATTTTTAAAAAAGATTACTGGATCAGAGCTTAAACTAAAGCTTTGGGCAGAATCTTAACTTTTACTGCTGAAAAGCCCCCCTTTGCCCTTAGAGCATGTTCTGAACAGCCCAACCGTTCCCCAGGCAAGGTCCGCCTCCAACAGCACGTCACCACCAAGTGCTCAGCTGCCTGTCGGAGGTGCCACATCTGTGAGGAGGTTTGCTTTAACCACAGCATATTTCATTTACAGCTAGATTATGTTTTTATTCCTCAGCAATATTCTCATCAATGTGATCAAAAATAGTTGACTTCTGAAAGGCTCCACCTTCCTCTTTGCTTTGATAATCTCTGCTGCAGTACAATGCTATTCAGAGGTGCACCCGGAATTGACCAGGAAACCAAGCCAGTGCACAGCAGTGCAGGCCTTCAACAGACACGCCTGGCACAAAAGCTGAATTTTATCCTGTGCTTCATCAATAACCTCTTGCATATCTTCTCCCCTCTCACTTTTTGACTCTCACTCTCTTTTAGGGGCTGGGATTTCTTCCTATACTTTTTGTATACACCTTGGGAGAACCAACTGGGACTTCCATGTATTTTTGTGAAAGATTGCCATTTTTTTGCCAACATATACTGACACATTTCTCTGCTTGAATTTATACAAGCAGATATTTTTAAAGCTAACTTATCACTTTAGTACTTACTGTCCCCTAATTTACATACTGTTGTATCTATTTGCCTATCCAGATGCAAATATCACTGGCTGCAGAGGGACTGGACGTGGAACATTACTTCATCTAATGCATGTAAGTACATTTCTCTCTATTAGTCCCTTCAGTCCTTAGTACTCTTTCTTCCCCTTAAATTTTTCATTGCTGAGGAGACAAAAATACAATCATTCCAGTGACTGGGAAAAGCAGACATCTGTTTCATTGGACCTCCTCTTTTAATTTCCTTTAAAATTGCAAAGCCTTTGCTTTTGAAACTCATTCATATTTCCTCTGCTTTTTTTTTTTTTTTTTTTTTTTTTTTGGCCATAAAGGTCAGCCATTACTAAATGATGGCAGGGAGCCAAGTGTGGGTACGCTTTGTATTAATTTTTTTTTTCTCATCTGATTATCAGCCCTTCTGTGAAGAAAGCAAAAGAGAAATTACGCACATTCTGGAGTTTCAGAAGTGCATTTGCTATATGTAATGACTTGTGGAGGTTTCTCTTTCACTGAACAGAAAATTACCTCCTCGCACCTAGAGGCACTGGAAATATCACTCTTCTGATCATCCACTACTTAAACAAATAATCTGTTAAAAAAAATCCACAAACACACAGAGGATAGATTCCACCCCACAAAAATCATGTTTCAACCCAAAGAACATCACAGCATTCATCCATTGTTCTGTAAGTTCTTCCATGTACCTGAAGTCACATCCCACACAGAAAGACAAGCCAGTGCACATAAGGCACTGGGGAATTTCGCAGAGGTCGCATTAGTTGTTTCGCAGGAACACAGCCTCTGTGATTCACAATATCGAGACTCCCCAGACTGTCCTTTCTGAGCTGTAATCACCACACTCAGCCATACATAACTCCCTAGCCGTGAAGCAGCAGAATGAATTCTGATTTGGACCTACTGGATATATATGGGCTGTCCCTTCAGAGGTTCTCCAAGTCCACTTTCAAGGCCAGATTTGCTGCCTCTCCAAATAGCAAACCTGTAAGCCCAGCTCCAAATCCAGTCAAGGACTGCCTTCCAGACTCTGCCTGGCATGCGACCTGAATGGATGGCCTCACGCCTTTCGGATGCCATCAGGCTCACTTACACTAACTAGCCACAAGTTGCCTTCAAAACAGGTGTTGGAGAGAATGACCTGAAAGAAGGCTTCTTTCCAGGTCTCTTTCAAATCATCTGAGAACAGCATAATCTTAAGACCTCTTCCTTGGATGCTGAAACTTGCAAGTTTTGAAGAATATTTTCAGTTTGGTCATGACAAGCATTCAGGTGTAATTCCTACTGATTGAACCGTGCTACAAGTCAGTTTAAAAAGTCTTTCCTGTGAGTGGCAAAAACTTATGGGGCCAGGGGCGGAAAGAACAACAGAGCTGAACCTTAGTTTTGAAAGCACGCTCTTAAGGGCCCTTCCCTGTGCCCAGAAGAACTCCGCATCCTCTGGTTCTTCTGCATAAAGGTTTTCTCCCTTGTACACAATATCCTGGATATGCCTTGTTCTTGGCCAAGACAGCCAGACAGCTCAGCTTTGAAAACACATGGCAGTGCAGGAACAGGGAAAGAATGAAATTCCTTAAACATTACCTCTATCAACAGCAAAAAACAAACAACATTTAGCAGATAGAAATATCGGAGATTTTTATAAGATTACTTCTGTTATTCTAAGGTTTGTCCTTAATACTTTCAGGCTGCAGTGCAATTTCTTCCTTGTAAAAACAGATTGTTCTGCCCTTCTGACTGCACCTCCACACTACACCACTGATAAATAAATGCTTGATAGAGACAGAACTGTTTTTGAGAACATTCACTTTTTAATTGCAGTGAGTAAACAAAGCCATTCTCTTGCCACCACTGACATACAGCTGACAGGGAAAATATTGACTGACAACATGTACCACACCAGCATTTCCAGTGCAATTGCATGTGTCCTCTGACAGCCTAAGAACAGATAAATTATATAAAAAGAACAAACAACCCCCCCAAACTGTAATTACTAGGGATACTCAAATGGATTTATCAAAACAGAACCAGCATGATTGCCAGTCCAAAATCTAAATCTGAAGATCTGGATATGCATCAAGCCTTCTTCTGTCTCAGGCCATGTACTCACTGCTGACAAGGCCACAGGTCCAGCAGCTGCAAGACTTCCTGGTGACTCATATTCATGAAAATTCCTGGCATGCAACATCTATTGAGTAAATCTGCAAATGAGCTGGGTCATGGCATAGCCAAGAGGGAGCTGAGATTCCTGCAGAAGGGTGTGTAAGAGACAAGAAAGTCATGGATAGCAGCATATGAGCATGGGAAGGAAGAGGAGGTGAGATTTTACTAGATTTCTTCCATAGTAGAGGGGCAGCCATAGCTCATCGTGATTTGGTTAGCTAGGCCAGCTGCATGAAAGAAAAAGCAGTCTACCGGGAATCCAGAATCCTGTTGGACAATAGGCAGGAAAAGCAGCAGCTGTACGAAGAGAGGGAAGTCCATAAAAATGATGCAGGTATGATAAGCAACAGATGGTAAGGTGTTAGGGGATGGGATAATATCAGAAGCATCCTTGGGAGAAGTGTCGTGATATGGAGCAGGTGATGCCATAGCTCAATGTCTATTGACTGCAGGGAGAGGAATTGGGAGCTCCAGAAGATTAAAGGATGGCTTGCAAAAATATAGACAGTCAGTTCGTATGGCAGGTTGGTCAGGAGGAGACCAAGCTTGGAATTTTTCAACATGCTGCATTTTACATCAGAAAATGCTGTTTATTGAAAACAAATATTTGCCAATTTGGGGCAAGTTTTGAGGACTGTCCACTCACAAGAAGTTTCCAAAACCTTTGATTTAAAAGTTTGTAACTAAAAAAGTTTTTCTCTAACTTGGAGTAAAGTAAACCTATATTGTTTAGAAGTCAAACTACTCTGAATTTCCTAAAAAAAAATTAAATTCTTTCAACTTTTTCCTGTTAAAAATTATTTTACATTTAAGTGGTCAAAAGCAATATGAAGTGCTTTGACCCTATTAAAGCCTCCCAACTGATACAAAATATCATTGTTTTTCAAGCTTCATTATCAAAATAAACCAATATGTTTAACTTTTTGGAGGAATTTAATGTTTTCTATCTCATTTCCTAGATATATTCCTGATGCTCTCATTAGAAAACATTATGGTGGGAGGTAGATCTTCCTGTTAAAGGCCAAAAACACAGATAAAACTTTCATATCATTGCAAGTCACACTACCAGGTTGAAGATCTTCTAAAAGAGAAGCCAGGCCCTAAGTCATTTATTTCCATCAATATGCATCCAACCCACCTCATAGCCAATATCCCTTTTTACATTTGCCTGGAAAAAATAAATAAAAATCAAATAAAAATCTAAACAAGATTAGGCAAAGCTTGAAATGGCCCAGTACAGGCAGTTAAGGCTTGGTAAATAAATAAAAATATGGAGCACAATTTTTTTCAAGGGTATGTAGCGGGGGAGAAAAAGCATAACTTTAAGAAGCATTATCTTAATCATCATGCAATTAAAGTCTGTGGGCTTAGCTTGGGTCTGTTCCACCTGCTTTGCCCCAGTTCCAGTGGTATTTTACAGTTCAAAATCTACCTCAGCTGTCCATCAAATGATGCCTTTGGCATAAGGAAATCCCCAGAAGACAATCTTTATGCATTGCCTCCCAGCCGTTTGTGTAACGAGCAGGATCAGTGAAAGGGAATGTGCCTGGAACATCCTGGGGGTCCAAGTCAGCTTGGGTTTTTGGGGTGGTCCTTCGGGGCCATTGGCTGTGGTGCTAAACTCTGTAGCATATAGCTACTTCGATTTATTCCGGTGACTAGTATTAGGCAGCACCAAAATATGGCACCTAAATATTCTGAGCCAGAGACCAACCAGAGGAAGAAAGAAAACTTCACTTTGTGCCTGTAGGTAAAATAAATTCACTGTTCATGGCTCCAAAACTAATAGACTGATTCTTTTAAAACAAGTCTCTTCCTTAGATTGCAAGGAGATAGACAAAAGGAGCTGAGTTTCAACTGAATCCTCTTAACTCATGCCGAGTTAGGCAAGCGCAACACTCTTGGGAGGGACGCAAAAGACTGGAGGAGACAGAAAACAGAAAGAATGAGGTTGATTCAACAGAATCTTTCTTAAAAATAAAATGCTACTACACAAAGGCTGAAATGAGAGTCTCATTTCTGTAAAAAGTTCAGAACAACAAGAAGCAGCTATAAAAACAGACCATCTCCCAGTAAAGAAACAAAGGGCAATTCTGTCCAGTCACATTAAGGACTTTCTTGAAAAGCCCAAATTAGTGGCCTTTCAAAAACTTTGAAAAATGTGTCAGAAGCAGCACTATCACATACAGGTACCATAAAAAAGTGAAGTCCATAAGACAGCTTAGAAGGATGACCAGTAAGTCAGAATGGTTCCCTGAACCCAAATAATGTTGGAAGAAGCACCTTCCTTTGCTCTCCCCCCACAACAAGCACAGCAGAAAATCCAGAGTGGAAAAATTCCCAAAGACCCATGCTCCACTCACAGCAGGTCCCAAATTGTGCCTTTCAGAAGGGAAAAAAGGAGCTTGATCCTAGTATGAAATGTTTTATCCAAAAAACAATTGAGAAAGACTATCTGAAGAAAAGAGAAGTTCTATAATAAAAGCTGTATTCTAGTTTGTAAAGGAACAGCTCTTGCTATCAGTATAGTACATGGGAGCCTGCAAGTTAATGATCATGACCTCATTCAGTGAATTTTGCCCATTTCTCAACAGATATCTTAGGTAATTAATAAGTCCTTATTATAAAAAGCTAGTCACCACATAAACTGTTTGACATATATCAGTAATTACCCAGAAACTGCACATTTTTGTCTACTATTCAGTTTACCCTGTCAGTAGCTTGAATATCTATATCAGTTAGCTTAGGCAAGGAAAAGTGAAAAAAAACCAAAAAAATAAAAAAACCCTGAACATATTGGATGGATAATCACATGTGTAAGTCTATATGTAGTATTTTTATGTATATATTCATACATGCACAGACACATACCAGAAAATACTTCACTGAAGTATACTGAGTTTGGAAGAGAACTTGGCACAACTGAAAGATTCACATAAATGAACCTGAAAACTGGTTGTCAAATAATGCAAACCAACCAAGGCAAAGAACTCCATATACTATATTAAATACTTTCAGCTTACTGAGTTGCTTGCTTGGACTTGCAGGAGAAACTTGAAAACTGAGATACATAGTCAGTATGAAATAGCACTTAGGAGTATGTACTTTTCCTCCTACTCCCTCATATTTTATCATTTATGTTAATTATGACTTTTAATGATGGGTAATCTTCAAAGAGGTACAGGAAGAACTTTGAGAGAGAGGTTGAATACAAGGAATACACTGGATACAGTGACAAATCAAGAAGTGGAATGAGGAAACAATGTTTAATCTGTAGGTCAAATCACAACAGCATGAGGGGGCTAAGCATGGCAGTGAGTCAGAGAAAACACAATTTTTCTCCTAGAGGGAAGGGAGGGGAAAATCAAGGACTCTAGCTAAGAGATGCAAAGAAGAAGAGATGGAGGAGGAGGTAGATTTAGAAGATCTGTGGGTAGCAAAGTAGAGATACAACGTCATTGGTGAAGGGACTGAAAATTCAAATTTGGTAACCTGGATATCTAAGTCATTTTCTGAAGGTTTGTGTCTCTCACTGTGGACTGTAGATAAGGTCTTAGACAACATGGCTCTTAACTCAAAGCTTCAGTAAGGAGCCCAAAGATAAGGTAATCCAAAGTTTCCAGAAATTCATCATATAAAATATATTCAGGAAAAATGGAAAAATCCTCCTGAACGCCTGAGTTCCACTGGTACAAGATATCCTAGGCCTGACTACTGCTGTATTAATAACACATATATAACAATGCCATCACAAGTCCTTACAGAGAGAGTTTTATACATTTATAGCATCCATCATCAGTGTAAGCACTTTACTCTCCCAGTTTCCAACAGATGAGGATGAACTAGAGAATTAATGAATTATGGTCTTGTAATCAAAACAAAAAGTTGGCTGTTTACATCCCACTGTAGCTTGGTTAAAGAACAGAGCCCTGGCCCTTATTTAAGGACAGATTACAGGTAGCCCTACCGAGAAGTGCAGCACCAAACAAGAGGCTGCAAAGCAACCCCTTGGTCTGAACATGTGTTGGTTTTCCAAAACTACCACTGTGCGCAATGACTAGGAGCCCTATGGAACAGCCCTTCTCCATTGCCCAGTGAAGTTGCACTGCAATTGAAAGAGTACAGAGAAAGAAAACAGAGCCCCTGCATCTCCTTTGTTCTCAGAAACGTTGCAAGCGTATAGTCTGAACCTGTGGGTGTTCTTGTTTAGTATCACCTCCTGCTTCTCCTGATAAATACACAAGTACTGAGAAAGACAGACAGAAGAAGAACCAGAATCACTACAGGAATCTTCTCACATTTAGGAATGAAAATCTGACACCCTGCCTTCGTTTAAGGAACCCAGCTCAGAACCAGATGTTACTGAATACTTGTGTTTGAATATTCTTCAGCAGTTAAAATGATCTATATCAGTGTTTTTAATTAATGTATTCAAGCACTATTAGATTAATCATTTGATGAATAAAAGCATCAGATAGTTAACTGGTGCACAGTCCTTCTTGACTTTTAATATTCTTCTGATTTTCCATCACTATCAGAAAAACTATCATATGGAAATGCAATCTTCATATATTCAGGAAATTTCATTTTCAGAGTGAAAGACAGTAGAAAGTATCAGTGGCTGTGACTCATCTCATTTAGTGCAGGCTCCTGAGCAAAAGCTTCCTGGGGATTTTCTACAGGAAGGACAACACACTCATGGTATTTTCCACTGAAGAACATAGGACGACTGTTGTGTCCATGCTTTGAACTGGCACTACTCCTCAGTTATTCCTGATGTTTCCCAAATTAATTACTGATGACTTCGAGGACTGAAGACAATGGCTGAAATCAAATCTTCTTAATTCATGCAGCCCAAAATGTGGAAAATAGTACAGTTGAGTAATGGTGTGAATTATCATACAGTTACAATGTATTTAGACGCAATCACTTTCTATTACATATACCCTTGTAAAAAGAAACAATCTCCACTTGACTTCTTGAAGAATAGACAAATGAGGAAAGAAATTGTACATTAACAGCCCTTGAAACTTCTTCATATTCTCATTTAACCCACAGAAATTTATCAATCCCGTTAATTGAAGTCAAACACATAGATCCACAGTTTTTCTTGAGCAGATTAGATAGCATTTGGGAACATGGATCTCTACTATACCATGCAATGCTGCTAACACACATTTACTTGGCAGGAACATACAGCAAAACAGTCCGAAAAACTTTCTATGATGTTGCAAAAATCAGCTTTTTGCAAAAGAAAACAATTCTGCTGAAGAAAGAAAAGAGCTGAGATAAGGCTGAGTTAGAGCAAACACTTTCATTCATTTGAATGTGAGAAGTCTTTTAACTATCCATTACTTCTGAGCTGTTGTGTTTTCTTGGCACAAATATTCAAGAAAAGCAAATATTAAACTTCAGTGCTGGAATATTAACTATGAGTAAAATACAAGCCTGAGCAGGGTCCAGCATTTCATTTTTGCAATATTTATACCTCCACATAATCTTCCTACAAGAAGGTTAATGCATTAAGTAGGCTTGCTCTGCACAAGGGCGAACTACAAAGGAAATGCTGAATTCTGTAGTCCATACGAACATTTTTACCTCAGGATCCAACTCTCTCTCCTTTTGCAATTTGTGCAATAGCAGTTTACCATGTGCATCTTTGAGTCAGCAAAGAGAAATAACATAATAGCAAGACAGTGCCCATTCTGAATCTCTAGTGCTGAATACCTACAAGGAACTGCTTTCAAGCTACTTGTATGGAAAAAAAGATTTTTGCCTATATTCAACACATTGAATCAACAAATCATCAGGAAAAGGTAATAATTTGTCTGTTATAAACAGCTTGGTTTAGATGTCAGTGATTAATTGTGTTGACTAGCTTCTATTTTTTTTCATCTTAACATAGCCTGAGATGAATAGAAACTGCTCTCAAGAAGTGGATATCTGACTTTGCATAGGTAGGCCAGGTGCCTACTTTTATGAGAACAGAACAAGTCACAAGATGGCTTTATTGTCACGAAGCTATTACCATTGTTAGGCTTGAGTATGCAGAATTAAACAAGAAAATCAGAGGCAAAACCAATCTTACTTTGTATTTTCTTTTTTAAGCATACTGCACAAATGCAGATCCAAGTCTCACATGTACACTAAGTTTAAACATACAGGAGATACTATCAAGGTTATTTTACAATATTAGTTTCAGTAAGATCCCCCATATGCTTAAGGTAAAGAGGAAAGAGCAATTGGTAGGTTCTCTGAAGACTGTTCACTCTCAAGAGTAATTCTTACACAATGTTTTCCTAGTTCAGGAAGCCCTGAGCCCAGTCAACCCAGCAGCAGTTTTGCTCTTGACTTCCGTGAGATGATAGTTTCATATATGTGGTTAAAGTGTAGAGCACAGATATGAAAGCCATATACTGACTTTCAGCTTAGACGTATATTTTTACCTCATATAAATTACATTCATAATTCCACCACTCTACTCTTTTCATATCTATTTCATCTTCATTTCAGATATTGAAATTTTCCCTTCCTAATCTTTTAAAAATTATTTTTGTCTTACATTATTGGTGTTCTTTTTGCTTCAGGGAAACAAAAATATCAGTTTGCTCAATTGCTGTGATTCTTAAAGTAGGACAATTGGTTAAGACAGTACATAACTGACAGCTTGTATAAACAAATTTTCAAAGTGCTTAAGACTAGTAAAAATTTGTCTGTAATTTAAAATAGAATCTTATTAAAAAGCAAAGATTCTGTCAGAGCATTTACAATTCAAATATTGTCACAAATGCAAAAAAGTAAATCACCCAGAAACTTGAGATAAGAATCTATACCTAGTTTCTAAGTAGTTAATTCTCCAAGCTGAGAGAAGCAGAAAGTAAAGAATTAAGTAAAAGCAGTTCTATTAGTTTTAATGATCAGACAGGAGTATTTCTGACAAAAGGTAAAAGAAACCCCAAACTCAAACCCAATAACAGAAATGTTCAACTTAAACCATCCCAGAAAAAGAAAGAGAGAGACAGCAGTCATTTAGGTAGGTTCATGGCTGCTACAGTATGCTTGGGTATTCAGAGATTAGGAAAAGATTTCTGTGGTCATGTGAAGCAATAACATTTTATTGTTACTTTGAGTGGAAAAGAGAACACATGTAAGAAATAGGCAAAAATACAGACTACCATCTAGAAAAAGAGTACTGACAGATCCAGAAAGTTTATGCCTACAATGTGGCTCATTTGATGTAATCAAAATTGAGCTACTTTTCATACACAGCCTTATCAACAGTATTAGGTAAAGAACTGCAAATGATTCCAAAATTAGGCCCTGATCCAGCAAAGCACTTAAATATGTTTGTAACTTTAAGGACAATGGTAGTCCAGTTCACCACAACAGAAATATGCATAGTTCTGGATGTGCTTAAGGGCTTTGATGGGCACATTTCAGTCATACGCTATAAAATCTGTACTCACAAAAAAAGTTACTGCAGCATTTATTTCTTTATACTATCCTAGTATGCAGATACCCTTTGTTAAAAAGACACAATTACAAATAGAAACCAAATCAACCCATATTTCAAAAGTCAGTAGAGATCCTTATTAAAAAAACAAAGCACTGAATCTCAGTAGGGAACAGGTTGCTATCTTTTTGCTTTCTCCACACCAAGTATTAAGTTTATGCCCTGTCCTGAAATTTCTGATTGTTTTTGATACGATCATTCTTCAGTGAGGTCCTGCATCTGCACAACCATGGCTGCTGGCAGCAGCACCAAGGCCCTGCTTCAAAGGAATCGCTGCCAGGAAATACCAAAGCCTCAGCCGACAAGACTGTTAGTGCTCAACAGGATGTTTCATTTGGCCATGAGAACCTGAGAAGAATTCACCTGATTTCATCCAAAGTGTGGTTAGCTAGCAGGTACTTCTATAGCACCTACGAGCTTGGGTCAGATGTAAACCAGTGATTTACCCTTGCCACTTTCTAGTCCCATAAATGCTCACAAGGCTTCCTAAGCCTGCCTCTTCCCGGAGTGGTTCAGACAGGTCGCAAATAGAAATCAAGAAGTATCCTGATAATACTTTACTTTTTAAAATATCACTAACTTGAACATGCTATTTCTCTTGATCTAAACAAAGAATTATAATGAAAACATAAAGGCACAGCATGTGGAAAAAAATGTCTTTTAAAACACATACACACACACTGTTTTCAGCATGAAGTATAGCATATAAAATTAAGACAAAAGTTATAATTTAAATATTAAATTGTTCTCTTTTAAATTTCATCTAAGACAATGCAAATCTACTAGTCATGTAAACTCTCATCAGTTTAATTCTAACATGTTTTTCATTTTCACTTGACACTAATGAACAGGAATTCTAAACTATTTTCATTTTCACAGGTACACAAATATATGAATATTATAGTTATATATGAAAATGTACACAATATTTCATAGAAATTTGTTTGTTCTCTCTCTCTCTCTTTTTCTCTCTCCCCAGTTCTTCTAAACGAGGCATCCCAATTCTTCTAAATTGAGTCAGATGAGTAATTTTGTTCAAAAAATAATGCCAGAGCTATCCATTAATAAACAAAGTTTATGCTGACAAGCACAATTGCAACTCAAATGAAGCACAGACATAGTAGGGAAAAAACAGTCTACAAAACTTTGGCACTGTATATGTGTAACTTTTAAAGGTGAGTGCTTCAGTATGTGATTTATATTGTATATAATTTTAAAATAAACCATAAAGAAACAAAACAAAACATAAGTATAACATATCTAAATTTGATGTTTCATTGTCTGATGGTGCAAACTTTAATTCACTAATGCAGTTTTGCAAGTCTCTTTTTAACTTAAATACTCCTTATGTAGAGAGATATTTCACAGATGTCAATGAAGTTGCTCTCAGAAAGGCTACTCAAGATAACCACTGACTGCAGAACTAGCTTATGTGTTAGGATTTGCAAATTCATATATATAGCACTACATACACACAGTTTTGTATTTGTAATGAACTCAGCTTCTGCAGTTCTCTTCATTTTAACTAACACAATATTCTACTACTAAATCTCTAAACTTTGCACTTTAAGAGGATGTAGAGAACTAAAAAGGGGAAAAAAGTGGGAGGCATTTTTTTATTAACAGGTATCTTGATTTCCTGTATCATCATGGCCCAGTGTCAGCATCTAACAGATCACAGACCAGGACAAAGAGAAGTTAATTACTGTGTGTAAACGTAGTTCTTTCTATGACTCATTTGTTCTCAGTGAGGTCTCCCCTATGCCAACTGGTAAAACAGTACAGTCATTACATTTTTGACAATTATTGCAAATTCTAGAGCTTTGCTGTCGTAAAAATGACTACACCCATCCAATGTTAAAACTTGAATATTTTTTCCTGTTGTCAGAAGATAGTTATATTCATTTGGTGAATGATTCTGCAGTCCCTATTCATGCAAATATTTTATCTGATTAATGATTTAGACACAGATGCCCTTGAGTCAAAACTGTTGCAACGTAAACACTTTCTTCAGGTTGACTTAGATCAGGGATTCCCAAACACGGACTGCACAACTTCCGCATGCAGCTGGGAAAGGTACTTTTTAAAATTTAGCTATCTCAAGTTCCATTGCAGAAAATGTTCTGTTGTCTACTCCCTACTGTAAGGTCCTATCCATTTTGTGCCCCCCCCCCCCCAATAAAATTTTGAAATCTCTGCTTTAAACTTGTCCCTGAGGAAGACCTTCTGAACATTGTAAAGCCTTCACACAAAAGCTACACTGTGAAACTAGGGACCATAGCAACATGTGAAGAACAGACAGAAAACAGAGTACTCTCAGGGGCAGAGGCAGTCCCTCCACCCCCCTTAAAATCCAAACCCCATGATAATAACATCTGCATAAATTGCATAAACATTAACATCCTTAGGACTGTTGACTGTTTCTAAAAGTCCAGAAATCCTAACTCCAGCAGGGGAAGTTCCTGATTTCACTTTGCTGAGCCACTATCTGCTATAGGTCTTTTGGAGGAGATACCATGTTTATGCTCTACAGAAGACTTTAGGCACTCACTGACGCTTCTGACATAGAAGTGGTATCCATTGCCAAATTTCTGAAACCTCTGTGACCCAGAAGCCTCCCTAGACTCTATATGGTAGTCCCCAAAAACACATGTGCAGCCACGTATAGACACACATATACATATAGTTAATGAAACCTGCAATCATTTCCTTTTTCTATTTGCTTGTTTTCTCTACATGATACCAAAGTTTAGTTTACTTTTTAAAGAGTTTTTCACACTATTCATGCTAAAAAACATTTAAGGGAAGAGAGTCTGAAGAAATGTATGTCCTTGAAGGAATCATGAAAGTAGCTGGAAATCATTTGTTTCTCACATCTATTTATTTAGTTTGAGATGAGCACCATGTATAATACTCTTAGATATTCCATTACTTTACTTCAGTCCTTTAGTTATAATTACACATTTCAAGAAGTGTAAGTAACACAACTGCCATGTTACAGTCTGTCTAGCACTGATGACAGACCACAAGGGAGGGAGCAATGAAAATGAATTTATGAGATCCCACATTTATAAGATTTTCTGCTACCACTTTCAACAGCCTAGACAGCAGCCTGTAAAGCATTTACTGATATAACTTCCTTATTTTATATATTAAGAATTTATATATGGAGATTAATCAGTCCTCAAAGTAATATACAAATAATCAAGGTATTCCACCAGAGAAGGGCATGAAACAAGTTAAGCCTGGTCTCAATTCTCCCAGAAATTCAAGGGATTGGAATTTTCTTACATAAAAGGACTTGAACCAGGGTAAGGGGAAAATAAACAAAAAGATGGTAATGGAAGCAGCTTAGGACTTAGAGAAGACCCATTACCACTAAAGGATTCCATCCTCGATGCAGGGTAAGTCACTCTCATCAAGTGCGCATTAAAGACAATGAGTTGCCAAGGCTGCTCTTCCATGTTTTAGAAGGCTAACTTCAAGCCAGCTATTTTCACTGACCTCGCATAGCACACACTAACAAAAAGCTGCTGAAGGGTGGTAATCTGCTAAAAAGCTTTAAAGTAGGTTTATCCCCAGGAAAGCATACTGTTGAATCTCATCATAATGTACAATGCTAATGGAGCCTTTTAAGAAATGTCGCTGAACAAAATTTTACAAGTACTCCCTTTACTTTTCATTTACAAAGACCTCAAACTCATTTCTTAACCATGTTTTCTGATCCTTCACACTTTATGAGAATGGAAAACCATTCTTCTGATTTTCCATACAGGAAAGATGCATACAGAGATACAGTCTATGGTAAAACTAGAGCACTAAGAAAACCAGGAGCATGGTTACTATTTGAACAGGACTCAAAGTCTGAATAGGTCTGACTTCCCCAGTAAACAACATTTGCATCAGTTGGCCAAATTAAACCATATGTGACAGAAGAACAGAGGTCTCACAGACATTAAGTTAAGTTTTCATAATAGGCAGGTGAGGACAGAAGAAAAAACTATTTGTGCCTCCTCAGGGCTAGAACTTAATCCTTAAGAGACTCAATTTTGAGGTGCAAACTCAGAAAAATAGGCTTCACACAACTGTCTGGCCTTTGTATGGCCACTGTGCATTTCAATAGGGAACTCCTAAAGTCTTTATGCTTCAAAAGGACACAATCTACAGGTAAATTTGTCAGACTGATATCACATGAGAGGTCTTTCCACTTCAGGTATAGCAATGGCTATACCTGAATGGCACATAAAGCTCTGAGGATAAGCCTGGATTTAGTGCTGAGCATCCATCTTGCTGAGGGTGTAGAACAATCCCTGTTGATCCTGACTTCCTGAGTCTTACCTTCTCTACTGAAGATATCCTTTTAGGACCACCATTTTCCTAGGACTGGAATGGTGATGCAGAAACAACTGTATCCCAAATGGTCTTTTTATTATCGACTTGATGAAACCAAAGAGAACATGGCCCAAATGTACAATTAGTAGATATAACTAAACATAGACTCTTTGAAAATAAAAAGAAAAATCAAATTATCTGTAGAATGAGAAAAAGCAAATATCCTTCAATACAATGTTAAGGCAGACTGAGAAGCATTAAAACTTCTTAATAAACTAGATGCAACTTGACCATTAATCAATAGTGAACAGGCGCACATAGCCTTCTCCAGAGCCTAATTCAGATCCCTTAAGTGAAGTGTTTTGTCTGTATCACCCTTCAGATACCCTCACCTGACTACAGACAAAAATTCTTCACACAACAGTCCATGAGTGCAAGATCATCTGCAAGTCATGGCCAAGTAATCCATTCTCTGAGAGGAAAAGTGAAAAGGTTCACAAGACATCAAGCCCAAAAGCTGATGTTTCACAGAGGGAAGAAAGTTCCTAATGACACATCAGCCCTGTGAAGATACCTATTTCCTTCCTTGTCACTGAGAGACATTAGCTCTTGCAGGGATAACTAAGTCCACATTTTAAAGCCCCACATTAACCCAAAGAGTCTTTAATCCAGGCAGGACTTAGTTTTCAGCCTTCTCTCTATTTCTCTCAGATCTAGCCCTGGCACAACTGGGAGATACTTGTGAGGCATGACCTCTTCCACTGAGGGCAATAACTCTTGACCACAGCTCACCTGCAGCTACAGCAGGACATATAACTAAGGCATGATTAATACTCTTAAAAAGTGTTAGGCTTCCATGTGATCTATTTAACAAAGGCTTAAGGCAAACACCTAAGGGCAGTGACAATATTACAGTAACCAACTGTATTAATACATGTTCACTAGTACAAATGTTTTGCCCAAGAACCAGTGGGTAAATAAGGTGTAGAGCAGTGGAAAATCAATTTCAATTCATTACCTCAAGGGGAAAAAACAAATAGTCAGTATGCAAAGTAAAATTCATGATTTTCTGGCTTTGCATCACTTCTTTTAGCACCATTCTTGTTCCTTTCATACATCTTGATATGAAATAACCCCGACTGAGATCAATTCCAACTCAGCTTTCCTAGGAAATTCAGTGTGTCTCTAGTTTTTGCCTGCCTTAGTTTGTTGTCAGACCTCTCTTTCCAGATCCAGTTTGATTCTCATAATCATCAAATAAGAAAAAGCATCAAGGTCATCAGAAGCAGAGTTATGTGAATTATTCCATGGTAAAAAGGGCAAACAAGTTGGATGCTTCCTCCATACTATGGTCGTTCTTACAGCTGGCTCCGAGAACACCAGTATGCCACAGATATAAAGACCATGACTGAGGAAGCAAAGTCTCATTTCTGTGTTATTTCCTTTTCATTGGTTATACCTTTTAAAAGGCAGTTTTTGAGAAAAATTATCTGAATCCTCTGGTTTCACCTGACCACTTTCTCATCTGCTCTGAAGCAAGTAAATGGTCATTATTTTTCCATAAATTGCAACACTTTAAGATTTTTCTTCTTTGGTGACTACAGGTTTTCCATCTGCCAACACCAAGAATTAATTCATCTCATTTTTTCCTTGTTTGCAAGGTTAGATGTATAGCTGTCTTTGGAAACAGGCAAGTAATAAAGGTATAAGTAATAAAGCAGTGGAAGTACTTACAATCAGAAGTCTGGTCATGTTCCCTATTTGAGATGACGGTTTTATACTATAGATATTTAAAATATACAAAATATTGTATTTATATTGATTTATAAAATCATTTTGGTGGGATCAACAACTCAGCCTCCACTAAGTCAGGAAAAGCTGTAGGGAGGCTCTCTGGACAGCTTAAAATGCAGGGTTTTGTGTACCTGAGAAAAAAGAAAATTCCAAGCGCTTCAAAACTGGAAGGCTCAAAATGACATCTTGTTCAAACTTGGTATCATATTTCCATGTCTCCCATTTTCTGCATCCTAGACTGAGTTCTCAACAACCTCATTCCAGCCATATCATTTAATTCACTTCCTTTGTTTACTCTTCTTCTGGCTACTGTGCCCACACATCGATCATAGTGGACTTGGGAACACTGGGCTTAAAGCCACTCAGTGATATTTAATATTTAATATTCAGTGATTTTAAAATAGAATTTTCAATCAATGTGTCACTAAAGGGGTTATTGGTGGCCTGAATAAGTTGGATATCATACTGCTGTAACCACTGGGGAAAAATGTGGGGTTTTCTCTCCAGGTGTAGGTCAAAATGTTATCAAAAGTCGCTTTAAGAAAAACTGTTTTTGCTGTATTGTTTTGGGGAAGACAGTCTGGCTCTTCAGGATGCCTTCCTCATATTACTCTATATTTGAAATATGAATAATAGCATGCAATTGCATGAAGCACATCACTTTAGAAGGCTTTAAGCAGAAGGAATTCAGGGTCCTTGAAACAGCTGAAAAGCAGGAAAGGTTTTTATTGAGCACAAAGGCTTTTCAGCTTTAAGGACAGTAGACCTACTTCTCTGAGATTCTGCAACCAATAAAAAGTTATTTCTTAATAGAAACTAAGTGTTAAAAACTGGCTTCTTCCTCTTGCTAGGTTAGGATATTAGCTTTACAGACTACAGCTTTTGCTAATCTACTTCCAAAAAAATATTCTATTTATAGCATGCAAAATGAGAAACTTTATAAAGCAGTAATAAAAATAGGAAATGACATACAACATTTGCAGGTTGCGAAAGAGCTTTTGAAGCCATTGTCATAAGTCTGTAAAGCATTCAAAAGCTGTGGAAGTAGACTGAGTTTAAGAACTGATATAAACTGTATGTCTTGTAGGCTGAAGATTCTCTCTTTGGAAAACATATGCAACAGTTTCATTTAAGACTGTGGTTCTGCAAAGCAATAAAGTTGCCTTTAAGGTTTCTCCTACCACGTGAAAAACACTGTAGCCACATGTGGCAAAGTGCTAATCTAGTATGAATTTACTTTGCTGGTTCAGATTACTTCAGAAAATTTTGATGCTTTAATTTTGTATGAAAGGCTGCTGCCAAGATCGGGTAACATCAATCTGAACAATTCTAATTTAATATTGGATAAAATATCATCAATCATCCCTCAACTGGCATAGAAACATAAAGCAATTTACATGCTGCATGTGGTACCAGTCTCACAGAAACACAACTGTGTGCCCAGGAAGATTTGGATCAGCTCTAGAATGAGCACAGGACAGTGTCCAAGGAGCTTGGAACTGGGAGAAAAGCTCATGAGTATATCCAAATGCATGGAGTTCCTTTTGTTTGATTGTGTTTGAAATGGACCCAATTATGCACTGACATGAAACACCTCTGCTTCCTTAGATGTCAGGTTCAGAATTTGTCATTCTTAAGAAGATTGCATTTAGATGTAGGTGTAAAAAAATACAACAGTGAGGTGTGCCTGGCAAACCCAGGATATGAGTCATTTTAGCCGATATTTGCATTATTTTCTTCCTACGTAGTAATTACATGAAGGGGGGAGGGGCAGGGGGATAAAAAAGAAGGGGTAACAGAGTAGGGTGGAAGTAGATCCCCTTAAGGTTGGGTTTTCCCTTTGTTCATAAACACTAAGATTAATCTCCCTCATTTTAGAAGAATCACAAAAGGGATTAGTGAGAAGGATGACAGTAAATCAATCACAAGTGAGAGGACAATTTGTTGACTAAGAATCACGTGTCTCAAAAGACCATGGCTAAAAAGTTCTCCCTGGGGATGGCAGGACTCATTCTGCTCAGTTTAAAACCTAGCCTGAACAGATCTATCTGTCATTCATTTTTGCCTGGTCAGACAAACACGAGCATGGAAGAGAAACAAAAGCAGAAGAATGTGCATATTACAGGTTCATTTAAGAACTACTGGCGCTTATAATGTTGACAGCTTGGAAGATGCTCAGATGCCAGGCTTTAAAAGGTAAGGACAACATTTCAGTGATTTTTTTTTTCATCTTCAACTTTAAAATCTCAATAGCAGTACATGTATTTGTATATGTGTATTACTCTTGTCTTTTTGCAAGTATGTCTGGAGATGGAAAGATTCTGGGTCGTGCTGGTGATCATTCGGATATGACACCCACGTTAGGAAAATTGGTTTAGACTTGAGCAAAATTCAGTATACATCCTGGCACCACTTTCAGATCCTAAACTGCATGGGAAAACATACATCCATTGAGCTTACTTCTAATTATCCATTCATTCATCTACCCTTTCAGGCTTTTCTGTTGTTGGTGGTGGGTTTTTCTGAAACATACTGCTGTAGGCCAATAGACTCTCACTTTCTTCTTGTGTAATATTGCAGGTTACTGGCCAAGAGGTCCTTAAAAACATCAGATAAGCAGAGGTTCTAAGAAAACAGGTTAAAGTGAAGACTGATAGCACTTGAGCAGAGAGCAAATATTCTTGGTCCTGAATATTTTTGTAAAGGATGATAACAACTGCCCCACCCCCAGCCAACTATAGGGTGTTGATGAATGCTAGATCTATCACCTGTATTTCTTAAACAACGCTTACAAACACCCACAGGCCAGGATGCCATCCAGACAGGACCAGATTTGTAAACACATTTAGCATGTCTAAAAGATACTGTTTCTCCCATCATTTGCCTCCTTCCTTCAGTTTTAACACACATTAGAAATAGCTCTTTTCAAGACAGGATCTTAATGTCTGTGGTATAGTCTAATTAACACAGTTTAGCTTGCAATCCTACTCCTAGAATCCCTGCATTTAGATATTTCTCTTCAGGAATATTCTACGTTTTGAACATATTGTGATTAAAGTTGGAAACTAAGATTGATATTTTAAGGCATTGCTTATTGCCATTGGCCACCTAAAAGAAATCCAGCTGAATTTAACTGTACAATACAAATGACTCACTTGTGCAAATACATGCCTGTGTGTGCTGTGATGTGTATTTCATTGCTGGTTTTGTTCCAGTTCCATTTGCCTTTATATCACTGACTTTGCATACGCACCAGTAGGGACCTTTACAACCTTGTTGCTGGCCTTGGAAGTTACTCTGGCATTTATTTTTGAAATAACACCCATTTTTGCTTTTCAATTCACTTTGAATCCTTTCAGTGCTTTCTTAGAGAGACTTAAGTGCTTTATATTAAGCAGGAAAATTGTTCCATTTGAGTAGGAATGTTCACATGCATGAAGTTAACATTTTCAGAAGTCCTTCCATGATCAAAGCATGGATTTTTGTCTGCTCAATAAAAGCAAAGAATCTTGTTTGTAAATAAGACAAAAATTAACCAAGACTAAGAGTCCAGGAAAAAAATTGTAACACTTCAAGAAGAAAAAGTCATCAGATTTTCTGCATTGAGGAACACATGCCGTACAAAAGTCAATCTGGCTAGTAATTTCTCTTCCGAAGAAAAAAAAGAATATGAAAGGAAAAAAGCTGTATAAGTATTCATGTGCTACTTTTTCATAAACCTTTATATTTAAAGTTTGAACCTCTTTATGACACATAGAGGAAATACTGTTGCTAATGCCATATTCCATATGTTCCAAAAAGGATAATTACACACAAGTCTTTAAAGAAGCTTCTAACATTCTAAAATTATGAAAGATTTCAACTTTTTTCTACAAAATAATATGAAATTAGTAATTCAAAATAACAGAAAGGGATTTGTTTTAAAACCTTAGTAAATAAAACAGTGAAATTGCTTTCTCTGCCAGTGCTGTGATTTGACTTGAGCTAAGTGACACTGATTTATCAGTTTAGCAAATGGTATTTACAAGAATACTCCAGGCAGCTGTTGAAAAATAGCCTCATTCACCATTTTAACTGTAAGTAACCTAATTAGAGCAAGTGGTGCTACCATAAACCTATGCTTTACCTTTGAATTTCAGGACACTATCAAATTTCTCTCTTAAGCCAGACCTCATACAATTGCTCATACAGTGTCTGCACAATGGACTTTGGAGTATAATACAAGCTCTTCTTTACTTTTTGTAATGGATGCACAAAAGACAGTCACTTGATCTTTTCCGTCAGGCTTTACCAGTGAAACAGCAGATTGGCTGGGTCACTCATCATGCTCTAGATTGCACTAATCAGGAAACCTGTAGAGATGTAATAAAAGATAGTGATCCTATACGTTCTTTAGTCATCTGTTATTTTAAAGGTACATTTCTTACGGCAGTTACATACCTAATCCTCAATGTAAGTCAGTGCAATACATTTTAAGTCAGTGGTACCAAAACACTTAATTATTGCCAGGCCCTTAAAAATACCCTGCAGATGTCTTGCTTGGACCTTAAAAAATTTAGTCTTATAGAATGGGCAGGTACTGGAAGTTGATGACAGCAATAACATGATCAATTTTGCAAAAGATGTAGTGATCACTGCAGATAGCTGCAATGTAAGTTACCATGATTAGCTATTTAAAGCAGATTTAAAACTGAAATTGAGCAGTGTATGGTTACTACAGCATTCAGGTTTTAAAAATAAACAAATAGGCCACTCTAGTCTGCATCAATCAGCAAAAGATGTTTTAGGACATACTTTTTAGCAGTCCAGGTGCTCAACCCTAGGGTAACTCACTGTAGTAATTGCTGTTTCAGCATGTTTGTCAATCATCCTGCAGCTGAAGCTGAGAGAAAAAAAAACCTCCTCTCCCTCAGCCCCACCAAGAACGTGGTACTTTCCAAGTTTCCTACAAAGGCAGACTCTTAAAACACTGATAGTAAGAAAAATCTACCTTGAGGACACCACCGCCTCAAAAGTGCTTTCCTGCTGCTGCAGGGTGAAAGAGGAAGCATCTGTACCATACAGATTATGCCTACCTAGCACGGAGAAACTTATCAAAGTGAAATTAATAAAATGGAAACAAAAAAAGCAGGAGTTGACATCTGCCTTGCAGCAACAGAGTTAAAGCCAGACAGGACTTTCATCAGAAATAACTTGGGAAAGTGCACTGGTAAGTGAAGAGAGAACTACACCAAGAACCTTGCTTCTCAGCTGCTAAAACAGGAAAATGTTAGTCAGATTACTTGCAGCAACACAGACTTTAATACAGAACTTGATGTTAAGAATAAGAGGAAAACAAGTGGAAAGTGATATAATAGTCCAAACAGACAAAAAATTAAAAAATACACAAGTTAGTACTATATTTATTAGGGGCAACAGGCTCTAGAAACTGCAGTTTGTTCATTAATTAGAACTCTGCCCCATCGAGCAACTCAACCACAGTCTGTGATTGGGCTGGATACATTGGAACGACCTAGTTCAGAAGAGCACTCCAGCATGCATTACAGTTAAGTGTCTTCCTGATTACCAATGTCATTACTGACGTGTTTAAAATTAAGTATATCACTCAATGATCAGTCTCAGAAGCTCTGCAGCTGGTCAAATGCTATTTAGCAGATTGGTGACTTGACTGTTTTTAAAATACTTGAACATTCAAGCAACTTTCTGAAACACATACGTACAGTAAAATATTAATTTTGTTCCCATAGCTATTTAGAACAAAACACTGTATTCTGGGGAAGAAAAAAGTGACAAATTATACAGTATACTAAACCATACGGTTTGTCTCTTAGATGTGCTTTCAGTCAGAGGTTCAAACCCTTAGAATACTCTCTTCTGAACAGAAAAGTGCACTTTTGATGGCACATAGATACCTTCAAATTCAGCCAAGGTTACTATGTGATGGGGGACTTTTCATGCATCTGTTTTGAGTGGACAAGATGCATTTATGAGACTGATTTTGAGAAACCAACTGGACTTTTTCATACAATAAAAAATTAGCATTTTACAGAGGAAGCCTCCCTTCAGAAGTCTGGACAGTCCAAATCTCTGGTCTAGGCCTTCCAAAGAAAATTCACAAATTTTTGGCCAACTGTGTCTCCACACTCAAAATGGTCAAAAACTCAAACAGTAGGGATTAATCATCAGTTAGTGTTTTGGAGCAAGTATCTCTCCTCCGAAGGACTGTAAGAGCACTGACAGCCCTTTATTTCCTATGTTGTTTCCTCTGAAGCTCTAAGTCCTCCGTTCTATAACAAAATTTTCTCACAGATTAACATTCTCTCATTTGTGACCACACTTCCCTCAGCTTTTCTAAGCAAAGAACTTCTATACTTGTATCTTCTCCAAGTTTCCAGCAATGCTGGGTACAAATCTCACAAGTCAAGGCAGTCTGCCTAAATTACATGCCTTTTCTTAAAATATCAGATCTGACCAACCATTAAACAGACAGCCAAAGCACAAAACATGCCCAAAAGACTTGGAAAAAGGTCTCTGTACATAGAACTCTCAGGTATTGTCATGAAGAATTCATGGTGCTTTTATGTGTTCAGAAAAGTGCAAAGGAATTTTGGTGTAAACAGAACCAAACCACATCCAACTCAAACTAAGGACTAAATAAAAACAACTTGATGTCAAAAAGTACATGAAATTTAATATGATTTTCACAGAAATCTTGGTGATTTAGACACATTACCCTTAATTAAAAACACACTGAGTGACTTCACTGTTTCTAATAGAAAAACGTGTCTTCACTGCTTTGAAAATGTCAGTGTTTAGTGCAACCTGAAAATCAATACAGAACAATTTTATTAGGTGCAGCATAAAGGAATTTACTGCTTAGAATGGTAGTAGAGGCTAAAAACTAAACTGAACAGCAAAGGCAGCCTTACTATGGATCCATTCAATTCCACTTGCAATATAAGGCTTGTATATTTTCACAAGACACACAAAAGATACAACTGTGCATAACTCTGAATCAAAAAAAAAAAAAAAAAAGAAAAAGAAAAAGAAAAGAAAAAGAAAACCATCAACCAACAAGCAAGTTCTGTATCTGTGTAAATTCTACCCACAAATTACAGAAATGAACAGTGCAGGAACCACCAATCTCAATTCAATTTGGCATAAATTTGACTTGTTTGTCATCCTTGGATTTGCTACATAAAGATGATGGATTCCAAGCAATTTGACAGCAAAGTAACTGCAAATAAAGTCTGCTGTATTAAAGTGCCCAGGACAAAATCTGAGGGGGGCATAAGATGCCCACACAGCTGAGTTCAGTGTTAGCAAGCTGTCCAAGTTGAGCCTGGTCTTTCAGAGAGAGAAATAAATCTAGGGATTAAGGTAACATCAAGAATAAGTTCTTTCTTGCATCATTTATATTAGTAAGAAAACACTACTGTTCCATGGGTGGGAACAAAACCACCTACTTTCTTAAATCACTGAAAACTGATATCTACAACAAAATCAAAATATATAGAGCCTAATACTGCAATCTTTATGAGAAAATCATATTCTAGAGATCCCATGAATAAGCAATTACAGAGGAAAGGTATGCAGGATTTAATCTACGTCACCAATTCAGAAATATTTCAGACACTACTGATAGCATCCTTGAGTATATTTCCTATGAAATATGATATTAACAACAAATTTAAATCTCAAATAAACCCGCCTCTAGAGAAAGCAGTATCGAAACAGGAAAAGTAAACCCCACACTGAAAGTGCCTCTGATAATAAATTGCCATATACATGATGTTTATTCTTATGAAGGGCAAATATACTAATAAATATTCAGATAACTTGTTTCTAAAAAAATCTAAGCAGAAATCTCATATGTTAAAATAAACAGGTATAAGAAAGCCTTTTCACATGGCTACCTTAAGTGAAAGAGGTATCACAATGAAATGGTGGCTATGTTCATCAGCTTCAACAGCACTAGCCAGCTTGGAATGATGCTCTTTATTCTAAGAAGTAACCAGATCTGGGGTATCAAGGAAATACGGCCATAATATTAGGGTAAGGCAAGAGATGTACTGTGCATTATGTAATAATAAAGTGTGTGCTGTAACACTTATATAATACAAAACGAAAGTGAGGACCTCAATAAGACAAAAGAGAATCAAATTTTCCTGCTAATTGCCAAGTATTAAGGAAGAAGAGAATCAAGCAGAGAGTGAGAACGACTGATACTTGAACATGCTGTAAATATATATTAAAACATATCCCTCTAGAAAACTTATCCCTTGGGAAACACAGAATACTTTTTTATTACTTTTAATTTAGTCTGATACCTCAGTATCACCAGAAGCAAAGGACATAGACAAGGCTAACTAGCAACAGTGAAAAATTTTGAATCAGAAAACTCTATTTCTTCACAGGGAGAAATGTTAGGGTACAGCCACACTTACAAGAACACAAATCACGTACACTGCCACCAGCAAAAGTCACCCTAGAGGATTTGGCTGTGCATGCTGTTTGTAAGCGCAAGTAAAAGCTTGCCTACATGGGGAACCTATTGCAAAATAAAGTAGGGTGCACTCTGCAGGTATTGAATTGTTTCCATACTAGTTTATCGCTCAGGACCTCTTTATTCCAGAAAAGATCTCTATAAGGCTTAGCTCAGCCCACTCTTAAAGTGGGCTTACAGCAGTACAATGACAAGTGCTAATGTCCCCTTAGGCAGCTGATAGAGAATAACTATTTCACAGCAAAAAGTTGGAGCTAGATCCCAGACTCTAATTTGCAATGTTCAAGGAAAGGATAGATAGAACCCAGCTACCTGCCCTCTCATACACAGACATACTTGCTGCTAAACCCAAGAGCTCTGTTCAACTCAAAACTGCTCTGTTTCACTTCTTTGTCTTGCTTATCAGCTTTGCGCTTCGAAACTTGATTCAACTTCTTTATACACGTATATGATTACATAACAAAAAATTTTTAAGGTTTTTTCCCCTTGTTTTGAAGGGGATATATTCTCATCTTTGTCCATCTGTTTACAGAGGTTTCTAAGCAAACAGCAGGCACAGCGCAGAAAAGCCAGAGTGAGAGAAATCACAGGAATGCACACTGCAGTCTTTCAGGATAATTCCTATTGAGAATTATGACAGACAATTGATCTATTTCATGACTTATTCCCTGTACAGACTATCCTCAGACTATAGGAATGCCTAGGAAACCCAGGGAAAGGATTTAGGACACCACTACTCATGTTTGAAGATCTCCAAAACTGGAAAAATCTTATTTCCTTATTACATTCTGCTTTTTGTAGAAAGCCACAAGCCTGGAAATACATAAGGAAAACTTTTAAAATAACCAAAATTCAATTTTAGACATCAGTAATTTATTGCTATCTCAATCGCACTCACAAACTTTTCCAGAAACTGTTTATCATGCCAAGTTTTTGTAACAATATGTTACAGTAAATGATGAATTAATTCATTGTTTAATTTATTCACTGACTTCTGCAACCCATTACACCTTTAACCCATGCTATTGATAATACAAAACTGGTTTTACTTTTCACCTTTGATCTCTAATAATGTGGCATAATAGAATACTTTGAACATAAAACTGAACAAATCAACTTGCTGTTAGACATTTTTAGTAGGGCTTTAAACAAAGAGGTCAGGTGGAAGGAGGCATACCTGGGTATTTATTCATTCCAACACATCTGAGGTCAAAGGGATTGTGCACCGAGAGGCAAAAGTCATGAAAGACTAGCATCAGAGCTACAGGTTGGTAAGAAAGGCAAGAAGATTAGACAGAGGAATCAGGTTGACAGGTTGTTAGGAGACTTAAACAGAGAACATGTCACAGGAACCACAAGGAGTAAGTTAGTAGGATGGTATTAAGTTCATGTTTGGATGTTAATATTAGCTTTCATGTTTTCTTAGTACCAGCTTTCAGATAATATGCCTGGCTTCTCTTCAAAATCTTTTCTTCCAGATTGCACAGGCTTTCTTATTAAAAAAATTCATCTGCTGTTTTACACAGACTTTTCTGCTTATAAATACAAAAGAAACTCCGAGTTTCATTTGTCGTCAGAATTATGTTACAATTAAACAATGCCCATGATGGATCAGTGTACCCCCATTGTCCTTGAACACCTTCTAAAGCTAGAATGACAAGTACAGCTACAATGCTCCTCTAAGGAAAAACCTTGCTATTTTAGTTCCGCTTATCTAAGAGAAATCTGAGACTTGGAATGGACTTGTTTCCTCTGTATTTAAATTAGAGCAACTCAGTGGCAACAAATACATAGGATACAGTCAGACTCCAGTGTTTTCTAGAAGGCCCATCTCTCAAAGTGATTGTGCAAGTGAGTTCAACTACTCGCTTCTCATAGCTACCATGAAATGAAGGTAAAAAATAATCTTCCAGCTTCCAAAATGTGCCTCTCTAAATGCCTAGGAAGTACTCTAATTGAGATATATGTTGAATCTACTATTCAACCAGTTTATTTCTTCTATTGTTGAATCTTGCACATTGCTGTGCCACACCTGGCTCATTACTCAAAAGGGGACCCAAAAGCATGATGTTTTGATACCTTTATGCACCAGACCTTCCACCAGCATGTAAAGTTGTAAAAGAGCTCTACAGTAAAGATGTGATTTTTTTATTTCTTCTATACTACATTTGAGTAGTATCCAAAGCTGCATAATAATAACACAGAATAGAGACAAAAGAATGTCCAGAAAGAGTATTCCAGAATGAAGCAATACCTGAATCAGTTGAAACAGATTTCAGTCTTCATAAAGACTACTTGATTGAGAAACTGAATACACTTTACCCAGGTAGCAATGGTGCAGGGTGCTCTGACTGTGGCAAGCAGTTCTGCTCTACTCACACACCTACAGTACTTGAAAAACAAAACCAAAATCAATCAAAGAACAAGAGGTGCATGCATGGCACATTAATAATTGTCTCTACCACTAAACTTGGGAGTGGTTACAATCCTAAAGATGTAATCGTTCTACTTAGTGATACAAGTTCTATGAATGTTTATTTTGGCACTTACCTGTAGAAGCTGCATTGATAGTGAAAAATCAAACGACTTGCTCACACAATGGGTGTGGACATCGTGGGATCAGCAGATGTCTGTTAAAAGAGATTGCAAAATGCTATTGTCTGTCTTTTGGAGTTACATAGAAAATTATGAGAAATTAGTAGGAATTTTGATTAATCTTCCTTCAAAATTTAAATCTGGTAGGTTTCATTGCAATTGAAATTCTGCCTAACTTTTTTCCTTGTTTATAATGACAGATGTTACCAATACAGAAAAAGGGCAATTTTCAAAAAGTTACAAAGGCAGCATTTTCAGGAGTGTTGAGGTAGTTTGCAGCTAGTCTGCATAAAGAAAAACAGCACCCTGTCATGGGAAGCAAGCAAACCAGTTAGATGTAGAGTATAATCAACCTTCAAGAATCCATGTTAACTCAGGCCTCAGAAGCCATATTACTCCATTTAGTATTGTTCTGCCCAGCTAATGGAGTCCATTTTCTGAGATGATAGATTAAGTACCTAAAGCATTGTGCCCCACAGGGGCAGCTATGTGGCTTCTGGAGCTTGCTCACTCAGTGCCACGTGTAGGATCTTTGCAATACACTTCAATGCACTTTTTAAATATCTTCACAGTCTCCAAAGGACAAGAACAGTCACTCTGAACAGGATTTGCACATCCACATCCCTTAAAATATCCCCATAACAACAGCAGTAGCAGCACAGAACTTAACAGACTGCAGATCCTGCTCCCAGACAAGGGAGTAGATATTCGTGAAGTGTCCTGCATTGAGCTCCATGCTGCAACCATGACTTTGTAAGCAGCATCAGGCTAGGAAGCTTGACTCAGGTGGTCTGTATGAGCTGCAGTGACTGCAGCATAAACACAGCCACCAGCCTTTCTGAAAACTCCACTTTTACTGACCAAACTAATTGACAAGTTTAAGTTGAAACAAACTGAACTGCACATTGAAGTGTTTTTATTGTAAGCTGAGCAACTTTCATAAGGCTGCTCACTGCAGCTGCCATCTACCTGCACACAATGTTGAGGCCTTGCCCTTATCTTCCAAACTTTGGGAACAGATTCACCATTTATGAAGGCAATATTCTCAAAACTGCTATTGACAGTTTTCCAAACATCTGTTTCCTTTAAGACTTTACAGAATATTCTAAATAGATATGGCACAAAAGTAACCAGTAACACGTATTGCCTTGTAAGTAGAGCCCTCGTTTCCCAGCAAGGTTATATAATCAAAATCAAAAACCCTCCTTGTTGTGTAACTGGGAAAGCTCCTCACTAGAATAAAAAGCCTTGTTCTAGTTATTCTTATTATTTTATTCTAAGGTTTTCATAAACAGCAAATACATGCACATATTGGTTACCTGCATCTATGTGTATAGCCTAGTTACATTAAATGTGTGCTTACAAAATACAATTTTAAAATATATGCTACATATGAAGAATCTTAGAATAGTGTGAATAGACACAGAAACTCTTGTTTTGTTCTTCTTGACCATCCAGATACAGGATACTATTAAGAAATCAAACTCTAAAAATTGGTTTATAAGAACTACCTCCTTTCCAGTCTACTTTAATTATGAGCAATATATCATGGTCATACTGTCCAATCTTATGTGATCCTACAACTGAAAAACCTTTCTGTACCAGACAGCTCTATTCCCTTGAGTGTAAAGTTGTGGAGAGAACCCAGGCTGATTTTTGTGCTTTTGTGCATTAAGGTCTCTCCTTTAATGTCCCGTATTAGGATTTAAATATAGCCCTGAACCACAGTAAAAGTGATAAACTCCACAGTCTTTGGCAATAATCCTAGTTCTCTGAAGAGGCATAGTACATGCATAGAAATAAATGTACTAGCACTAGTAAATGTCTGCTGCCTCAGATATCAAACAAAGATTTCATGCTGAGAACCTCAAGTATATGGAGAGGCAAAAGGAAGACTAGGGGGAGAATCAGGTTTTTTATTATATGAAAAGAAATGAAAAATAAGCAAAGCTTTCTGTCTCGGAAATCTTTTTTAGCCATATACTATTTTGATACCGTACTTCTATTGAAGTATCTTACTAAAAATTAGAGAGTGATATCTAGATTAAATAATCTTCCTACCTCAGTGCCTTTCTAGAGCCTACAGAAAGCATCTCCTCATTATGATACCAGTTCTCAGAATTTCTGAGCAGCAATAGGATCACATTCAGTGTTTGCTACATTGTACACACCAAATTCTAATAAATATGCTATGAGGAAATCAATGAATAAATATGAGCAGCTAATGAATTTGGTCCAAAGCCACCAATGCTGAAGTGAGTGTGGTTACTACAGGGTTAAATATGGTTGTAGTGCTCATTTTGTTAGTTCAGACTGTCATGTCTCCATAACAAATTATGAAGTGAGCTTTCTCAGCCTCTGAAATAAGTTTCAGGTTTACTTGCACAGATATTAAGCTGTTTCCAGCCATGGCCTTCTCTTCCTTCTGTACAAACACAGAATCACCAAATAATTTATATTGGAAGGGATGCCTGGAGATATCTGATACAACACCACACTCAAAGCAGGGCCACTTGAGATCAGGTTGATCAGGGCCAGGAAGCATGAACAAGTCCAAAGAACTCCCAAGCACCAAGACTCCAAATTTGAACTCTCAAAAACCAATTGTCCAAATTAAAACCCAATGTATGTGACCTGAAATCTCACAACAGCCAAAGCACTCCCAAGCTGTTTATTCAAATCTTGAACTTAATTCAGTGTATTATTATCAATAATATATAAGATAAAGTAGGAATCAACCACTTATAAACAGACTGTTATAAAAAGAATACATAAAGGGGGGAAAGAAAAGGAAATCAAATTCTAGCTCAAATATGTGATTCTAACTGTATTGTCTTTTCTTTTTAGTACCAGTTGGCTAGAATAATAATACAACTGGCCAAAAGTACTCTCAATGAGATGAGATGATCTGAGCTCTCAAACAACACTAATACCCTGGAGAGAAAGTAAAAGGATAATTCTAAAGCAGTGCAAATGAGGTAAAGCGATCTGAGTCAAAACCATCTGCCTGAAGAAAAGGTTTCTGCAGTATTTTAAAGCATGGACATTTTATTCCCTCTGCAAAGAGCTTTGCCTCCATGATCCTTTGCAATTCTGTTAAATAAATCAAAAAAATTACATTTTTAAAACTTTTTATTTATTTATTTGTTTATTTATACACATATTTTTATAAACATTATATATATATATATGGAAACACTGGAGAGACTAGTCTAGTTCATGAACATGAAATTTTGGGGCTTTACTTGCTTTAAATGCCAAAGTGCATGGCTCAGCCTATTTCTCTTTTAGGCATTTTTACAGCCAGAGCTATCAACAATTTGAAGTGAACACCATTTTCTCAACCAAAGAAACTCTCTATCCTTTTCATATTTGTTTATTCCCTGCTTAGAGTACACAAGTTAATAAGCTTTTCCAAAATGAAAAATACTAAAATAAAATAAAAAATATAAAAAACTATTCAGGGAAATCTAGTAAAAGCATATAGAAGAATTTATCCCTTTCAGTTCTGTCTGAGAGAGTCTGCCTAAGAACGGAAGTCTAGGGATCAAACAGTTCATTACCGATTACATGCTGGGGACCTCATTGAGGTGTTTTCTTCATCTGGGGCCAAAAGAAGATGCTTCAGCTACTTGGAAATGAATCAGTCTTTTCAATAATAAAATATCTTGGGGGAAAGGGGAGCTTATCATTAATTGAAATTATGGCTTAACTAGTAAACCATCATGAACTGCTTCAGAAATTCTTTTCCATATTCAATTCAATTCAAAGGGAGGCTTTCTACCGGCTTCACATGACAGCAATGGAATACAGCAAGCACACCCCTCTCCTACTCCTCTCCACAGTGCCTAGAGGAATTATGTATTTCAGATTCTTTATAATTATTTTTAAGTAATTTGCCTCTCCCTGGCTACTGTTCTCCAAAAAGTATATTTTAATTAGTTAGTTCTAACTGGAAACTTTATATTCATCTGCATCTGTTTTATCAGATGCTTGATCTGCATTAAACAGACAGACACACATTAGACTAGATTTTCAAAAACAGCCATATAAACTGAAAGTGCAAATGTTGAATAAACCTATAAGATAGACAGCAAATTTTCCACATTCCAACTGCATTGAAAATGAGGATTTGTTTATTATGGTAGGTAGTCTTCAGATGTGCCTCTCTATGTGAATTTGACTCACAGAAAATAATCAGCAATTTCTAAATGTATCTTCATTAAATGTTTACAACTTACATGAACTTTCCATGCCACTATAAGACATCCCCACTTTATTCTAGTAATGACTAATACCTGACTAGAAAGAGAAAATCCTCATCACAAGATGAGAGTTAACTCAGTCTCTAGAGTAAGAGTAATAGTCCCAAGGAGACAGACCTAAGCATAAAATCAGTAAGGTAGGAATATACAAGATATTCAAACTGCAGGTTCAGAGATGTGAAAGTTACCACTCTCTCTCACTAGAAATAGCTAGAGAGGGGAAATTAATTTATGCTTAGTTAGTTTTCATACTCTTCAATTAAGGCAAATATATTTTTTTCATTTCAGACTGAAAAAGGAGAGCTTAAGAAGCACCTAACAATTATTAAAAGCTGGCAGAAAGGCATCAAAAAATGCTTTTCATTTATATCTTCAGTGAATAATGCTGGGAAGCATCTCCCCTGCTTCTGTTTCTTGGAGGGCAACAGAGTGGAGAGGGAACGGAGTAAAGCTCCCAGATGTACAAATCCTGGGGATCCACAGAAGAAGGTAGCCCTGCAGGTAGCCTGAAGGTAGCCGGTTTCTACTGGCATGCCATCGTTCTGCTCCCTTCTTTCTACAACATATGGATCCCATAAAAGACAAGCTGCCATTGCACAGCTCCACACCATTAGATCAGTAGCAGCTATGGTGGTTTGGCCTGGCTGTCTTCATTCCCTTCTGACCTTGCTGCTTCCTGTAAAACGACCTACATAAAGCCCCAGAGGAGAGGCAGCCATGAGACACAAAGAAAAATGAATGGCTTTTAGCCTGTCAGATATTCACTGAATAGGTCAGGAGGAAAAGAGAAACCAATCAAAGATATATACCACACTCAGATCTTTCAAAGTAGATGAAGCCTAACACAAGCAGAAATGGTAATTTTGCTCTGTGACCAATCGGTTGAAGAAACAGAAGAATGAGATGCCCAGGAAGTAACACCATAACTTGCTGGATACTCTTTCCCTAGTGTTAACATTTAAGAGACCAGTAGGTATGCCAGGTTTCATCTGCCTTTGACAGTGAGTCTGGGTACAGTAAAGCTGCCTAATGCAACAGAACATGTATGATAACCATCCTCATGCTGTATGATAGGCTTTTAGTCTTTTCAGATCCAATAAAGAATAAAACTTCCAAAATCAGTGGTGCTGACAGGCTGACAAAACCCATGTAGTTAAATGGAATGATTCATGCAATTAAACTGAATAATTTGGTCAAAATCTAGCTTTGTGGTTTTTGCTCACATCAGTGGAATTCCAAAGACATCTTTCATACTACTATAGTTTGTTTGACACCAGTAGGGCCTTCCTAAAACTATCTCCACAAGTGTAACCCACATAATAATAATGTCACTCAAGCAAGTGACGTCTTTTCCAAACCTCATTTTTTCTTGTATATAGTATCAAAAAGCAGTAACTTGTCAGCCATACCCTGCTAATCTTATGCAGTTGTCACTGAGTGCAGATGTAAATTCACAGGAGCTGTGGAAATCAGATTATCCACATCAGTGTCTAAAACGACACACTCCACCCCAAAACTTCTGTCCCCTGGGACAGAAGCAAGACCGTGATCTCTGATCTAATGCAGAAAATAGGAAAGATGTTTTTATGACATTGAATGACTTCATCCAAGTTAGCTGTGTTCTCTGACCCTAAGTTTCCTGATCTGTAAAATGAGGCCATAATATCTATCTTCTTAATGACATTTATCAAGTACTTTGTGAGCGCAAAGTACTAAGGCCAGTTAGTGACACAGACAGAAGAGGAAGTCCCCTTGCTACCAGCTCCTAGCTTCACACTCTGGGCACTGAACCTGAAGCAACTTAATTTTCCAAAACTGTAGAAAACTGCTATTAAAATTTTAAAAAGACCTGCATAAAGAAAAAATACATAGATGCAGCTGTTTGAATTTCAGTAATTTCGTTTCAGTAATGAATAAGTCAGGCCTGTATGAACAGATTTATATATACATATATATGTACACGATCTTTCTTTCACTAAATGCTGTACTGTAACCTAGATCTACTCTATATGCTGTGTATCAAGAATTTACCAAACTGTGGTCTGAAAAAGTGAGTAAGCACAGAGCTGGGGCTCTTCCGATGAAGTAAGTCTGTGGAAACGGGTAGCCCACAAGTTCCTCACTGAAGTGTGTGAGGAAGCTAATATATATTCTACTCTTGCTGTGTGGGAGTATTTCCTTTTTTAGTGGTCAGCCTCACACACACTGTTATCACCTTTGACACTTCTGCAGTATCTCATAATGCTTCTACAGTGGTACAATGAAAGCATATATTTAAGAGGGTTTTTAACTCTTAATGAAGAAATATCTAGTAGTTGTGAAGGAAAAACAAGCACCTACCATTATTAGTAATAGCAGGGCTAGTTTCAACCTCACTTCCTCATCTTTTACCGTAAAGCAGGGTAAAACCAATGAATGCTAAACACTGCAGCCCTTAGAAGAGGCAATTAGATTGCCTACTAAGGGTATTAATCAACATACATACGACATGAGTAACGGCTATAGGATTCCATCCTGACTTAACTGCACAGGAGCTCCAAATCTCATCTGACTGCTGAACATAAGTAAAAAGTGCAGACAGGAAGAAGTCAGCTAATCTGCATGCTGGCCTTGCTTCCTGTCCACCCAAACAACAAATGCTGTCATTCCTCCCGTAAAGCCCGACTGAGAAACTGTTTAACCTAACAGCGGCCAAAAAGAACACACTGAGCAAACTTGACATTTCTCTCCTCCCTTGCATCAGTCAGCAGTGACTGCCAGCTACACGAGGGAGAGAGAATTGCTACTGACTACGTAAGCACATGTCCTCCTTAGACAATCTCTAGAGAGAGGTAGCTGGAGCCATCCTGCAGGGCCAGGAGCCCGTTCGACTCCATCAGCTGGAACTGTGCCCAGCAGCTGATCACCACTGCCAGCGCGCTGGTTTGACCCTCTGAGGGATGAGCTGCGTTCCAGAGTCCTAATACAACCCGTTAGTGCAGTGGTGGTGAAATGCCCGCTGATATATATATATAATCCTGTGCAGCTTGGGATATATTCATTGCAATATAAAATGAAGCCATCTCAGAGTATTCAAGTGTGCATCAGCTTGATTGACTGTGATCGTTTCACAGGGGGGGAATGGCAGAGCATAGGGCACTCCTGCTGCCTCTGCTTGCTCCCCTTAACTTGTGGATTTCAAAGACAGATTAAACACAGGTCAGACTGGCTCTCTTCCAGCCATGGGTTTGCTCACATTGGGGAATGAACAGATACCTACTTAGGGCAGCTTGGTGACCCACTTGAGACACCAGACAAGTCCAGAAGAGCCATAACCTGGGCTGGAATATGTCTTCTATTTTGAGTGAGAATTCATTCAGAGCTAATACAGTACCTATCAGTGCTTCTGCAAGGGCACTAAATTTCAAAATCTACACATTGCCGATTAAATTTGTACTGTTTCTTTGAGGAATATGGGTCCTACAGGAATGAAATGTTTTCATTTTAGCAGCTTCTGTTTTTTTCACCAGCTCAGTTTTCTAGGTCTGTGACCTTTTAGTTCACTAGAAATCTATCCCATTCCAAGTATCCACTAAAAAAGAAAGAAAAAGTTTCTTTGCATTTCCTCTGCCATGCAAAATTTAGCAGTGAGAAAAAGACTGTTAACAGCACTTTGAACTGTTGACAGGGAACTGCTTTAGAAACATTTAGAAAGAAGAGGGGGAAAAAGCAGCACTGACCTGCTCTGTGTTTAGTAAGTTCAATGCTGAGCTGTTCAGCTGAGTTTTATATTTAAAAGAAATGAGCAGAATTTACTTTGAACTTGGAGGGAAAAATGGGAGGTTCAATCCTAAACCTGTGTGAAATTATATTTACAACACAACAAACTGCTTGCGTACTAAAGAGACACCCTGAAAAAGTGGACCATTGTTCAAATACCTATTTCTCAGATAAGAGGCTCTTCAGTTTGATTGTAAAGTAACCTTTCATAAATCACCTGCCACTCTGTAAGCTGGCAGCAGCTTCATTTCAAGCTTTGATTTTTTTTTAATATTCTTGCTGTGATAATTTACCAACTAGAGAACTGGTCATTGAAAAATAGGGGTATGTGCTATTCGTGTCTTTGCCTTACAGGTAAATGGATTGATTTCCCAAAGAATGTGTCTTTTACCCAGCAAGGAAGGACACAAGAAACCATCACTCCCAAATAGTTTAGCAACACAGACCATATGGGGAGGATTAGCTCCTTCATGCTTTCCAGGTCTCTGTGCATATCTTCTAGATTTCTGATGAAAGCAGGGAGTTTGGAAGTTACTTACTTCCTCTTGAATTCTCTTTTCCTTTTTGTCATTCTTCAAGTCTTAGGGTTCTACCTAAAGGTAGTGAAGAAGGAATGGAAATGGATTGGCCCAAACAAATAGGGCAGGTAAGGTGGCAGACAGGCTGCTTCATGCTCTTTTTTCTCACTCAAAAGGACCTGTTATGGTCTCAGATTGGACTGGAATTTCCATAGAATTCAGGGTTTCTGGTACAGATTCAAGAATCTCTGGAGCTTATTAATGTCCCGTCTATACGGTATCTTTTATTAATTAACGGTCTTCCCAATAACAAAAAAGAGATCTAAGAAACACTTAATTTCCAGAAAGCAAGAATTCTACATACGTAATGTCCCATGCCTTTTACCAATCCAAGGTTTTCAAAAATCATAATTTCATCATCAGATTTCCCTTCACCTTTCAAGTCATGGAGTTAGGTTAAAAGAACTCATACAGGACTAAAGAAACTCTGTCTTTTCATTCCAAAGAAAAGTTCTCAGCGATTGTTAGATCCTAGTCATTAGATCTTAAAAATCCTTTAATATAGGAGCAGATTTGGCTGGAAAATGGGTGAATTTTTAGCCCAAAAGAAGGAAAAAAGTGCTCTTAAAAAACTGAATTGAATTAAAACTTTAAACTGATATGAATTTTTGGCTCATCAGTAAACCAATCAAACATTCCATACAAACAAATAATTTTAATGAAAAAAAATAATTTAATCACATTCTAAATTTTCTATGAAAATAAATTTTAAGAGCGAATCTGCCCTGATCAGGGAGGTTAAAAAGGGGAGAGATGGCAGTGTTATGGAGCTGCTAAACCTTTTATAAGCTTTCTGTAGCATTCTGTGTTGTTTTCTGTCTCTCAAAGGATTGCATAAAGTAAAGGCAGAGTGAAAGTTGTTTTTTTGGAATATGTTGGTAAAACAACTTTACAAACTGCCAGGAGACTGACTGGAGAAGGTAATTTTACCATCCCCTCTAAGGTTGCCTAGCATACAGGCCATAAAGTTAGGATTTAAGAATCCCGACTGAGATCCCTGCCTCTACTCTCACATTTTAATGTTGACGAGAAAGGCCAGGATTGCATAAAACTCCCAGTTTTGCCTGGAAGGACAAGATATGGCAGACCACCTAAGTGACTGCCTGTTTCCCCCAGACCATCTCAGGTCTGCATGCAGAAGAGATGGCATGCTGCAGAGAACCCAGACAACCAGGAGAGACAGCTGCAGCGCAAGATGCCTTCCCCTCCTGCGTCCTCACTTCCCAGAAGCTTCCAAATTCCACCTGGGGCCTCTTCCGCTTTTGGAGGAGGTGAGCATCCAGGGAACTAAGCTATTCAAGCTGAGCTGTCCCCCTGCTCCTTGGCTGCAAACGCTCTTCTCCATCTCTGAGAAGCACAGAAAGGAATCTTACCTGTGGAGTTCACTGCCCAGCTGCACCACGGACTTGTATGACTTCAATCAATTCACTGAATCCTCAGTTTCGCATCTGAAAATACAGATAATCAGTGACATTTCAAAGAGTTGTTTGCTTCAACGGTTATGTCTTGTGTAAAAAAAGATATACAAGTGCAAACAAGCTGCATTAATACACACTCACCAAAGCTGGAGATTATAACTTGTTTAACTTACAGAGCTTTAGCATTCAACAGAAACAGGCAGAAGGAATTTAAGCGGAGTATTTCACCAGATCCATGTAATGTATATCGAGATGTAAGTTTCTGCCAACAGATCTGTAGATGCTTCTACGAATATAGTGCTTTGGACAATTACAGAGCTGAACATTAACTGGATGTACATGGCACTCAGTTTACTGAGAGAAATAATGTAAGTGTTGAAATCAAATATGGCTTTTTAGCATGAAAATACAGTTTTCCTTCTAGTATATTGCTTTGGTTCTTTCCCACTTCATCTACAATTTTGGGTAGTCTGAAAACTACTTCTATTTTGCCAGGTGAGGAGAAATATATACAAGAGAACTGAATGTAGCTTTATTTGGGGCTTCTATTTAAGATACCTCTTAAAAACATTTGGAAAGATGAAAGAGCTGTCCTGTTGAGAGCTTCTGAAACAAAGCCAGAACAAAAAAGCACTACTGCTCAACAGAAAAAGAGGAATATCTATTTTTAAAAAATATGTAGCTTAGGTCTAGAAAGCACTTTGTAATCCCTAACACATCTTCATCATATCCTGTGAAACAATGAGCAAGTACAGCTCCCATTTACTGCAATGTAAGAAGTAGGTTTGAATGTACTAGATACTAATACCACAGTATGTATGGCTAATCTAAAGTGCTTTAATAAATAGCAAAATAAATGTACATACTGCTTTGAAAAACCAAGGAATTTGCACTCACTAGTCTCAATTCCTGACATATCCCAATTCACTAAGCATAAACAAAACTGTGGTAGATGGTAAGATGAAGTTGGTACACCTGTTTCCAGGCCTGTGCTCTAAATATCTGCTGTAAATAATCCTATTGGTATCTAAAAGGTATGGCTATAATTTAATCGCTAAGATAATTACAGTGCTACACCTCCTTGGTGCCTGACTCTGCAGTAAACTGAGTACACTCAACCCATTTGCAGAGCGTGCCTGTAAGGTTAGAAGACTGCCTGGCATCGGCAGACACTGCAAAATAGTGCTTGGTAGACTGCAGAAAGCTGTCGAAAAGACACGTGGTTTGGTAGTCTATTTCTCAAACTTTGTTCCCCAGTTGTTCCCACTCTAAATTATTGAAAAAAAAAGAAAAGAAAAGGTCAATGTGATTTTCCTTAAGGACACCACAGTTGCAGCCCTACAGTCACGATCATATATTTATATGATACTCCTTTTAAGTTAGTTTTTCAAGCAAGCAATTGCTGTTTTTCTCATGAAGTTATGCTGTATTAATCATATTTGGAAGCAGAGGAAGCCTGTTCAACATATGTTAATGTTGTTTATGCTATGGAAAACATCTGATGAACAGCTCCCACAGCCAGAAATATTAGTAACAGTCTCAAATCAGATTGAACCAAGTTCTAGTGCAAGGCAACAGGTAAAAGGGATTTGACACCCTAAGCCCACTTGCTGGGTGGCCTGTCCAAGTCCTGGTTGGGCACAAAGTGAATTGGTTAGGGATTACTTGCATAGCGCATGTTGCCTGCCTCCCTCTCCAAGCAGATGGTGATTAAAACTAGCAAAACTTTACAGCTGGTAAAGAAATCTACAACCAGCTATATTGCAAGGCAAAAGGTAGGAAAGGTAAGGCTACCCTGAGTCAGCAATCTTTCCTTCTGGAAGAAGTTTGAGCCATCTCTTACTGGGGGCATTAAGGAAAAGCTCAAAATCATCCACGTGTCATAAATGAAAATCCTTCTGCCAAAGGAGCTAAAGATTTCATCTCACATTGTTCTCTAGTCTGTATATACTGTATATACACTGTAGCCTGAGAAATGGTGAAAGATATTGAAAAAAAAGTAGAAAATTGGTTTTGAGTGCTATAATATGCTATTGATTTCAGGAAAAAAAAGAGCTAAAGAATCTCAAAAAGCAGGAGATATATGAGGCACAGTTCCCAGCTAAGATTTCTCAGCCTGGAACTGCATGCTTTTCTTCATTGTATCAATTAGGTTAGAGATTTAAAATATTTGGAGAAAGGAAGTAGCTAAAACACATCTAAATGAGGTATTTTATAGCATAGTTGTCAATTTAAAATCTAATGAGGGTTCAAAATTGAGCCTAAAAATTTTTTTAGTGGCTCCATCTGTCACTTTTGCGGAAATACAATTACTTCCTTTTAATATCAAAAAAAACCCCACCTCAAATTGCAGTGAGACCACTACACAAATTAGCATGGACCTATGCAATTAAGTAAGCACAGAATAAAATAGTGAAAATGACCATATGCAAAGTTTTTGAAGAGTACAAAACAGAACTGGAATAAAGAAAAATATATCTGCCAAATCACTGATTTATAATACCATGTATTACAATGAATAAGTGTAATTAAATTTACAAATTAGCATGATTTTTAATTCTCAGCATGCTCTGTATGGTGTATGCCTGTGTGCTTCTTGGAATAAAAGCTCAAAGTTGACTGTCTCATATGAAAATGTAACTTTAAAGGTCAGGGTTTTTTCTTTTTTAAGCTTCTGTATACTGCAATTTCTAACCCAAACTTTACAACTCAGACTGTGATTAAAATACCAACAGACAGAAATCACAAGGGCTCTCTTTTCTTGAGTAACAGGATACAAAACCCATCTATCCCCCTTCTCTGCTCCACAGGTGTTCACTACATTTTTTCTCAAGCAGCCCAAGTGATTACTTAAACAGTTGTCTCTAGCCTGTATTGAGCTTGCATTTTGCTGCTGCTTGTCAGTGATGACAAGGAAACAAGTCCAAAAACTTGTCTACTGTTCCTGACTGAGTTGGCAGAGCTAATTAACGACACAAATAAAAACTAAGATATTTGCATAAATAAAAGTTAAGATATGCTTCCCTTTACTACCATAAAAATTGTAGAAGGAACAGAGGTTGATATTCTGTCTGCTCTCCAATACTTTGCTGGCCTACCCTACAATAAATTGAAACTCAAAAGCTGACGAGCACTAGATACTAGAAGAATTGTATTTGAGACGTTGACGAGCACTAGATACTAGAAGAACTGTATTTGAGACGTGTGCGTGTATTTCAAATTGTATATTTGAAATAATATATAGTCTTCTGTCTGTGTACATGGCTATCTCCTACATGCATGGTCTGTCAGCCTACATCACAAAATCTGCTTTCCCAGTTGTCAGCTGCTGTCATGACTGACACAATACAACAATTAACTCCAACACAGGCTGTGCCTCTGCAGCACTGTCACCCAAGCCTCTTCACAGGTGTCGCGCTGGTAGGACCACCTCGCTCGGCAGTGCAGGCCACAGCAGCCTTCCCCGAGGGCTGGCGCGAGCGCGGGTTTAAGGCAGGCCCCTGCAAGGGAGCACGCTCGCCGTTGGGAAACGAGGTGCTGCGGGCGTGCCGGCTCTTTTCAAACACGCTTTCAGGGCGCGAAAGCCTGAACGTTTCCCACCGCTGCCTCCTGCGAACTACCCCACCGTTTTAGCCCTGCAGGAGCTTCAGTGACCACAGGGCCCCATCTGAGCATGAAAAGCAAAATTTGAAATACAGCGTAGCATGGAAGGAAAACACGGAGGGGGCAGAAGAGAAGAAAACAGGGGAAAGGGGACGCAGCGGGGGGAGAAGGAGGAAAAGGGGCGCGAAAGGCAAAAGCGCTGTTCGCGGCCCCCCTCGCCGCGGCGGCAGCGGGGACAGCGGGGCCCCGGGGGGAGCCGGGCCGCGGCTCAGGGCGCCGGCCCGACCCCCGGCCCCGCCGCCCGCAGCGCCCCCTCCCCCGCCTGACGGCGGCGTGTTTCGCGCCCGCCCGCCCGCGCGGGGCGAGGCGAGGCGAGGCGAGGCGAGGCGAGGCGTGGCGAGGCGTGGCGTGGCGTGGCGTGTCCCCCCGCGGGGCGGGCGGGCAGCGGAGCCGCCGGCCACCGCTTCCGTGGGGCGGCGGGGCCCCGCGCCGTCCCTCCCCCGCGCGGCCGCGGCAGGTGTGCGCCGCCGGGGCCCGCCCGCCGCCCGCGCTCGCCGGGGCGGGCGCCTAGCGTCCCGCGGAGACGCGCCGAGGCCGCGGCTGCCCGCGGGCGCCGCAGCGGGGGGCTCCGGCCCCTCGCGCCCGGCTCTGCCGTCCGCCGCTGCAGGTGAGGGCCGGGGTGAGCCGCGCCTCGGGCCGCCGCGGCCGCGCTGTGGGACCGGTCGCGGCCGGGCGGCGGCCCCGGGCGGCGGGGCGGCGGAGCGCCGGCGTCCGCGGCGCGGCCGTTGGGGCGGCCGTTGGGGCGGCTTTGGGGGCGGCCGCTGGGGCGGCTTTGGGGGCGGCCGTTGGGGCGGCTGAGGGGGCAGGTGCGGGGGGAGCCCGCCGCCGTCGCGGGCGAGGCCGGCTGCGCGCGCTCGCCGTGGCCGCGCTAGACCTCGCAGGAGCGGGCAGCCCCCGCTTCGGGCGCCCGGAGGACGCGGAGGTGGCGGAGCGGCGCCGGCCCCCCCCGCCCCGCCGACCCCGTCTTGGCTCGGAGGGCGCGGAGAGAGCCGGGCCGGGCTGGCCCGGGCGCAGGTCACCGCCGGCTTCCCGGGATCGAGCTGTCCTCAGAGCCCGCTCTGACAAGGTTTCCTTA